>NC_087513.1:214275235-214875235 GCF_963921805.1 Phalacrocorax carbo | reverse complement strand
CCACTCCTATGTTAGCAGTAGCTGCCAACAACTAATGGCCTTTAATTTGGAAAAGTGCTTGTCATTTAGTAATAATAGTAAAATTGCAGACTAAAAGTAAACTTCTAACAGGCATCTGAGCTGGAGACACAAAGCAAATCCCAGAGAAATGCCCAACAGTGTCTGTGCCACACTGTTAGGCAGTCAACAAATAACACACGAAAATAGCTACCGGTGCATCATCCTGCCCTGAGACAGGCAGGGGTGATTTCCTCCCAACCACTCTGCCTTTGTAGACAAGGCCACCTGGAGGACTCCGTGTACATTCAGCATTGCCCCAGCTTTGAAGCGTCAGGTCCAGGGTGGCATTTTGCAGGTTACTGGCTCTGATACATTGGGTCATTGGTGAGTTCTTCAGACAGAATCATGCGTGGCCCGTTCCACCAGGATTTAACCAAGCAAGACTCACTGACAGGCATGACACGTGATTCAACGGATAAATACGCAACGAGGAGAATAAAAATACCCTGCAGTCACAAAGGTCCCCCGAGCAACCTTCCCTCCACATGCCCATCCCCTGTTCCTACCTTCCTCAAGATGCTGGTGGAGCTTTGCCGCAGATGGTGAACTGCTCCCGTCTCAAATTTTTTCAGCCACACCCAGTCTCCCTGTCCACAGTATGAGAGGGTAAATAATAAAGCAAGTCTCTGAGCAACAGCTAACATTGGGACCTAGGTCTGAATTACAGATCCTTGACTTTGAAAGCAATCAGGCATTTTCAATGTTCTTGGCACTAGATTCTTTCTATATTGCACCTGAATAAAATTATCCACAGAAAATGCTCAGAAAAATGAGGTGAGGCAGAACCTTCACCTGGATCCGAACTTCATACCTGGAAGGTGTGTTAGTATCTGATAAACAATGACTAATTGATTAAAAAGGAAAGTAACTATGTCCAAAGCTTTTCTCTGGTATTAATGATCCAGTTTATTTCGATCCTTTTCAGAAAAAATTACCACGCCTTTTTTTTTTTTTAGCTGTATTTTTAGGAAAGAACTGATGGATGGGGTGAGTTTTCTTGGCTGTTGCATCTGCTTAAACTCCATATGGTCTATATCATCTGGAGAAGAGGTTGAGGGGAGACCTTATCAGTCTTGACAACTACCTGAAAGGAGGTTGTAGCGAGGTGGGACTTGGTCTCTTTTCCCAAGTTTCTAGCAATAGAATGAGAGAAAATGGCCTCAAGCTGCATCAGGGGAAGTTTATATTGGATATTAGGGAAAATGTCTTCCCTGCCAGAGCGGTCAGGCCCTGGCACAGGCTGCCCAGAGAGGTGGGAGAGTCACCGTCCCTGTAGGTATTTAAAAGATGTGTAGATGTGGCACTTCAGGGCATGGTTTAGGAGACATGGTAGTGTTGGGTTGATGGTTGGACCTGATGATCCTAAAGGTCTTTTCCAACCTTAGTGACTCTACGATTCTATGGTCCTATTAGCACAAAGGGTAATTTGATAGCCTTTATTCTGTGTATTTGGATCCTGCCTTGTAAAAAAGGTCCTTATTAGAGATACCACCACATAAAGGCCCTGTTTTGTAAGAAATATTCTTCATGGTGCCTTTAGGTGGTGACATCACTAACAGGGACCAGACCTGGCAACACTACATGGGGATGGCAAATACCAGCACCCATGTGACTCCAAGTGTCAGAGAGAGGGCTGGGATTGAATCACCTTAAATTCTGGTAAGTCCGTGCTTGGGAGTAACTTGTTTTTACCCTCAGAGTCTGTCGGCAGTATTCACATCCTGGGATCTACAGTACTGTGGCCCAAGACTCTCTCCACTTGAGTGGCTCTGTGAACCGAATCCAGGGGAGGAAGCTGCTCAAGGTCTTTACATACCTCATACAAAGCCACATTGGAGGTTTCGTGGGTGGCAGCTGCACTTTTCAAGGACGAGGAGCGGGTTACAGATTTCAGGCTTCTGCCGTCGACTGCTAAGCTGTTTGCATCAGTCAGACTATCCAAGGTCAGCCTCTGGATGGCAAGGAAAGCGGGTGTAAGATGATTGCCACCTTTGGATGTAAATCTCTGCTCCAGCTCTGCCTCTGGCCATACTTTTCACCCATGCTAACAAACTCCCAAACCTCTCATCTCACCTCTCTGAATACCTCTAAAAGGCTCATAAGGTTGATGCCATTTAGTACCTTAAACACTACAGCAGCACTGTAGGTGATGGAAATGCCATGGCTCTGGGGAGATACCAGATGAGGCAAGTATGTGGAATAATCGCTGGAGGTGACTTAGAAATTGAACCTGTGTTTTCAGAACAGGTACAGCATGGAAGAAGCTGTCAGGGCGAAGTGCAGCTGATATGTGAGGAACCCATTCCACAGAAGTTCCCTAGTAAACTTAGATGTCGGCAATGCCAGAAGTACTTGGCGTACCGACTCTAGGAGGAGTTGTGCAGAGGCTGGAGTGGTGTGGAGGCATCGCGGCCAGGCTCCGTGATAAATGGGAACTCGAGGTACCATGGAGCTGGTACGCTGCATATTTGCTACCCTGGGTCAACAGTCCATCATACTTTTGACAAAATGCTGTCCTTTTGGTGAACTTTGCTCATTATAATATCATTATAATAGCAAAGCACACCTCCATCCCAAAAGCTACCCGCCTCTAAGGTGTGATCACCCCTCACCGGGCACGCGCTTTGAATTTCTTCTAGTCTACACCTTTAAAAGTGAAGCAAGGAAATTTTACACCAATCCTAATAAAGGCATGTATGACTAGAATCACTCAAGCTCCACCTGAAAGATGAAAAATAGTATAAAATGTGTGAAGAGAAAAAGGGTGTTGGGGAAGATACCACTGTGTACCACTCTGACTTCTGGGACCAGTTGAGGGGTTAACCTCTCTTCCCCCCCACTGGGATGCCTTTGGGTAAGATTTGAGCACTTGGTTATACCAAGTGTTCCCCAGGAAAACTTAGAAACCTTCACTTTAAAATTCCAGTGCATTAGAGTCACTTCATATTTGCTTAACACACTTGTAGCCTAGCAGTGTACTCATATCTTTTGTATTGATTTGTGCCTTGTAACCAGCAACCTTATCACCAGTAATCCAAAGAACCTGTGTATCTGTTGCTTTAATAAATTACACTATCTGTTAATCTAGCCGTGATCATTCTTATTGAACGCGACTGGCCGGGGCATCTGCCAAATTAGTTACTAACAACAAATACTCTGACGGGTGGTTACTTCTACAACCCTTAGAGAATAAGTCGTTGACCAAGTCTGAGACTAAGACTGGACTTAGCCACACCTAGACTCCTGTTGGAGCAGGAGTTTAGAAAGCAAGGGGGTCCTGTCTGAACCTCGTGACTCAACGGTAGGGTTTCTCCCTAGCCTCTCCTCAGACTCCTACCATTAACACAACAAGGTATCTCTGAGCAAGACAAAGGGAAGTGTCTCCTCTGGCACAGACAAGAAGCCTGTATCTGTGCCAGTGACCTAGGCAAAGGGATTGCCCCACAGCAGTCCATAACGTTGGTTTGGTCCTGGGCATGACTCTGGCCTATGCCAAATAACACTCCTCGGGGAGATCCCCAGCTCTGGGCAGGAGCCAGCACAGGCCAGGAACAGTTCCCAGTAGGTAGTTTGGATGCAGACACTTTATTTTAGAGGGTAAGATGGTTTAGCTGTATGCACATGGACTATGCTGTGCCATCATGCTACACCATCCAACCCAAAGAACAAAGAATAAACCCTGGCTGTTAGAATAAATACAACCAAGGATACTATTTTACACCATCACAACAGCTCTGACACTCCACAGACATCTAATCTGTGACTCAAAACCACTCATCATATGGGAAATTTTCTGGTATGCTGCGGAAAAGGAGACACAGAGAAGTGAAAGACCTTCGCAGAGATTCATGGGTATGAAAATACCACACAGCAAACCTGTCTTTGAGTGTCCCACCAGATTACTTTCACAAGTGGAAGGACTTACCTTTTTATGTAGCTCTGGGTTGATGAAGACGAGGTCATCCAAGGTCAGTATTATCTTATTAGGTCCCCTGAATAGCTGGCTGTTCAGGATACTATGCCTGCAAGATTTGGAGAGTCACAGTTACCATTTTTTGGTAGGTAACCAGTTTACGCCACCTCCGAGCCCCCCACATCTGGCTTCCCTGCAGTATTAGGAAGCGCAGCATGTGGTGTGGCAGTGGGGATGGACATGGGAAAGCAGTAGACAAATCATAATGCCCTGACTTGGACTGAAATCCCCTCAGTCCAGGGTTATCCAATTCACAGGCTACAAAAGCTATAATCTCAAAGGGTCTCATCACAAATAGATGTCTTGAGTCCATCTGGTCACAAATAGAATCGGATGTATATGTAATGCATACTTTGTTTTGCTTGGTTGTATTTTTCACATTCCAAATAATTCTCCATTAGGAGAGAATACTAGGTTTTATTAGACCAGCCAATCTGGCTGGTGAGCAAACAGCTCTCGGGCACACCAGCCTTTCTTAGGGACTGAAGCTGAACCATGGGTAATTTATAAACTCTGCCTGGACAAAAGTTACCATCAAAATGTGCTGGCTGAACCTCTACATTGCAGTATGGTGCAGTACAAAGCACACAGCAAGATACCCCCTTGAAATGACTGCAGGCTCATACAGAGGGAAAAGCTACAAGGGACGAGCAGTTTGGCATGCGTGGTGTAGTGCAATGCGGCGTGGAGGTCTTGGAAGCAGTATTGCTGAAGCAGTGCTCTTTCTCTTGGTCGGGAGTAATTACATCAAGACGACAACTGTGCTGATTCAGATCTATTTCTTCCAGGGCCTGAGCCAGATGGGATGTTTACCACGCACTGTGTAACACAGGACAAATGTGCTTCTGGCATCTCCTCAGGATGCTGTTGCCCGTTTTCCAAGGGATGACTCTCTGCACTCCTTGATAGGCTACCAGGTTTGCAGACTTGCCGCAGGCAAGACAGGAAATTCCCTATAGTCATCAGACCAGCAAAGACACTATCTGTTGCTTGACTGCACCCTGCTACTTGCTCAGCTTCTCTTGAATTCGCAAGGCAGAAGAGACCTCAACAAGAAATGGTGCACTGTCAAGGACTACATGTTCCTGGCATAGTTCAAACAGGCTCACGACCACTTCGTGCAAATCAATATGAAACATTCCAGAGTTTCATTGTTAGTCTTTAGCTGGAATTCATCTGACACTAATATCCAACGTGTGGCCATTTTAGGGACTCAGAAAGAGGCAGAAGTCACACCCCATCATTTTGAACCCACTATTTCAATGGATGTCAAGGTCTAACACTGAGCATAAAGCACACTATATCCATTAGACAGTCAAAAACCTCAATGCCACTTTCTTTTTTTGTTTAAGGAACTTTGTTTACACTACAGCAGATGTCTGATCTGCACACACCTAAGACCTTTCCAGATGAGGTGGGCAATAGGATGCCTTTTGTTAACTGTACGGAATCCATTTCACAGAGCAACCCTACATCAACACAATTCACTTTTCCTCTGCATGTACCACTCTGAGCATTTTAGAAGAGCACAGACAACTTTTTTTGAGGTCAGAGGAAGCCTTGGCCACATAACCACCATCTTCATGCAAAAAACTCATTACTTAAGTACCTTTCACCTGTCCACCTGAAAACCTCTCTTGATAATTGCATCCTCTCCCCCAGGCACAGAAGAAAGCAACCCTCAGCCAAAAACAAAGCACAGAGAGTGAAGTGACTCATTTAAGGTCATGCAGCAGATACCTGGCAGAGCTAAGAACAGAGCTCCCATGTTTGAACTCAGACCATGCTGTGGTTTAAATTTAGTTCCAGACATGCCCTTCCCTAACATAAATCACTGTCTGAGTCATGCTAGACTTTTTTTCTTCCCTTGCAGATAGCCATACATCTTTACTCATAACTGAGCGTTCCCAAGCACAGTCTGGTACTTGTGGAACAGTTTGTAAGTAGAGTAGGCAGAAAGATTGCCTTTTATTTGTGTAATTGTAGAGGCTGGTGGCCAAAGAATAGAGCAGGGTTTTAAAGTGCGGGTGGATGGAGGCAACCTCTTCAGTGCCTGCAATTATAAGATATCAGAAGCAGCTGTGTGTTATAAGCGGGGGAGCTGTTTGGAGTGTTGCTTGCTGGGTGGCCTTATATCATCTGGGTTTGGAGGCATGATTCAGGAATGGAGAGAAAATATGTTTTGGGATGATTTGAGAGGCAAAGCTGGATGGAACAATCCAGGAACGCTGCTCTGCTGAACCCATTGCTGCTGAGTAAATATTTCTTCTAATTTCACTCTAATTTCAGTCATGCACCACATAGACATCAATAATGAGAGACAGATTACTCCAGGGGTCAGTTTGGAGCAGAAGATTACCTTAGGTTATGGCCGCAGTGTCCTTGCCAAAGAGCAACCCATAGCTCCTGGACCAACCAGTACATGCTGGCTCATGTCCACCTTGGATACAGAGTTGG
This sequence comes from Phalacrocorax carbo, assembly GCF_963921805.1. Lineage (NCBI taxonomy): Eukaryota > Metazoa > Chordata > Aves > Suliformes > Phalacrocoracidae > Phalacrocorax > Phalacrocorax carbo. Next base: position 214,868,745 of record NC_087513.1, on the reverse strand, counting down.
GACACAAGTGTGACCTATGCAATGGTTGGAAACTGTCCCTTCCCCAGCAGACTACTTCATTTGCTCCAAAGATCCCATGCCCAGGCCAATATATATGGAACATGAATGATCAGGTCACTGGACTCCAGTTCAAAACAGGGAGTGAGTCAGCTTGGTAATAAAGAAGTATCCTAATTAATTGCTCCGAACCCTCTCAAGAGATATTCTCTCTTTCTCTTTAATACCTGGAGAAAGTAAAGAGAGTCAGCCTAGGTGCTTCATAGGAAACATGATTATATTAGGGACAGAAATCCATGCAAGAATGATCTGGAGTAAGAAAAAGACATTAAATGTGGCAGCCCACTTGGTCTCCGCCCTGATGTTCTTAAAGCAAATTCTTGTCTTTGGTTTGTATGGCATACTTTGCACTTCCAAAGTGATAGTAAAGCTTCAGATCCATCATCCAGCTAATCCTCCCAGCAACAAACTGCAATATTCTTCCAAGCCTGGACTGGATTGAGGGTAAAATGGCTGCAGAATCAATGCCTGCAGTGCTTAAGCCACTATCACTTAATAAAGTGAAGAGATACATGACCGAAGAGCAAAGACCACAATCAAACCTGCTATGAGCTCATACAGTCTAAACTGCTGGCTGAAGTGTAAGTAAGTCTCCTACAGAAGCTAAAAGTGGCACCAAATGGAGTTACTACGGCAGTTCTCACCTGATGAGAGAAGCCAGGCCCACAGCACAAAGCACCAGGGCAAACATCAGCATTACTCCCAAAATCATGACTGTAGGCTCAATCCCTGTGCAAAGAGGGGAAAAGAATCAGTGAATTAGAAAATCCCTTCGATTTAGGCAATAATATTGAAAATATTGATATTAGGCCATTAGACTGCAAAGTCAAATATTCAGCCAGGAGAATGCTAAAAAACCAGTTTTTATGCAATGTTAATTTGTGAATACACAAATACTTACTGACTTTATTTGCATGAGACTGCAACTACTTTAATTATTTGTTTCCATGTGCTTTTTTTCTATACCAGACCTAGAGCCCTGTTTCAGTGGAAAACCAGTTTTTCTTCAAATAAAGACTGGACTCACAGGGAAGTATTAAGTTTTAGAGACAGCTTCTGCAAAGTTCGTAACTTTTGAACATTTGACCCTCTTCTCTCCAGGAACTGAAACCCTGAAAGATCTTTATCATGTGGTACCAAACTGACAGCCAGCGTGAGTCACCAGCCCATCTGGGATTTTTCATTCCCTGCTACAGACTTCTAACGCTGAAAAGAGCAGAAGAGAAGGAGGAGAAGGCTGATGTCTTCCTCAATGGGCCCATCAACAGAAGGTACTGGAGACGCATTCTTTGCTCATGAGCGAGTGTCTTTGCTAGAGAGCTGAGGAAAGCTAACACGAGTGGATGAGCGAAATTCCAGTGGGAAGGGTTTGCCGCCTCTGTCTCTTCTGTCCTCTGTTTATTTCTAATTTATTCTGCCTGTGTCCAGAGATCCTTAAACACAAACAGGCATGGAGAAATTTGGATTGATAAAAGGTTCATGACTTTAAGTGACTCTTGCACCTAAATCACAGGCCTTTTTGCAAGCACTGAGACCTAGAGCTTCCCAGTGAAAGCTGCAGGAGTTTTCAAAAATTAATGATATTTTCAGGAATAGACAGAGCATTTTAGCTGAAATTTTCCTGCCGGGTTTGGACTTACTGTCTGCTTCAGCCCAGGGCACCAGTCCCTCACTGTCCTCTCACATACACTGGCCCAGGTTGCCCAGAGAAGCTGTGGATGCCCCATCCCTGGAACTGTTCAAGGCCAGGGTGAACAAGTCTTTGAGCAACCTGATCTAGTTGAAGATGTCCCTGCCCATGGCTCAGGGGTTGGACTTGATGATCTTTAAAGGTTCCTTCCAACCCAACCCAACCCATTCTATGATTCTATCGTACTATGGTTCTATCTAAAAAGTCACTCTGCTTTCATGCTCCAGCCCTGTACACCTCCATCTGAGAAGAAACACAGGCACAGTAGAGTGGATACTTCACACCCATTTCTCTACCTCGCAGACCAAAGTCTCACTCCACTAAAGTGCAATGGAGACACAGCCAGCTTTCTCCAGGAGGTGCTCACCTTGAATACTGGAATGAGCAAGACCACACCAAGCTGGCCTAGAGGCCAGGGTTTGTTCTTCATGCATAGACAAAGTCAGAGTGTTACGGTCCCCATAAGAGCAGGTGACAGCAACCCAGTGTTCATCCCTAGGAGGCAAGGGAGCTGCCAAAGGTGTCCCCCCTTCCAGAAGGATTGGTGGGAGCGTGAAGCCAGAACAAGCCCATAAAGGCCTTGCACAATGCTAAATCCATGGAAGAGGAGGGACTGCATCAGCTTAGAGGCAGACTTGCAGGAGAACTAGTGCTCTGGAGCTGTGGTTGCCTGCTAGAAAACTTGTTGCTAAGCAGAATGAGCTTCAAATAGCCCAGTCACAGGGACATGGGTTGGTTTTCTGGCTGGACAAAGGACCAAATGCCTCCTGGGCAAACCAGTGATGAAGTGTAAGGGTACAAAAGTCCTGTCTCACATCTCTGTGTGGCCCTCTAACATTTGCAAAGAGAATCTGTAACCCAGACCACAGTGCGGTAGGAATAATGTGGCATTTGTTAATGCTTTCTTCTGTGTACAGTCAGGGTTTTTTTCACTGGTGCTGTCTCCTAAGCTTCCTCAGGTAGCCCCCAGAGACTCTGCTGTCTGAACAAATCTCCTTTAAGAGCCTCAGAGAAATTCTTTTGCTTTGCATTGTATTTTATAACCGAAAAGTGCTTGACCATACTGTAGAGGACTCTAAGGCAATGTGGTACTTGAAAGGAAGTGCAGAAAATCAAGGAATACCAAAGGGTCTCTCCCTGATCATGTCCTTTTCTTGAAGTAGGGGCATCATGATATAAAGTCTTTTTCACAGCTGGAAAAAAACCACTGAACCAGCATCTGATAAGCTGAGGGCAAGAGGTGGTTGGAGCACAAAGTCACTGGGGAGAACAAGACACAATAAAGGGCAAGAGAAGTGAAAAATAAACACCCAGATAAACCATAAGGAATAGGTGATAGTCAGAGCAATACCAGAGACCGGAGCACTCACGTCACTGATGGATGGGCCATTGCAGGAACAATGCAAAGCCTTGAGGAAGCTCAACCAGGACTTTATAACTAACCAGAAGTGAAAGCAAGATTATGACGGGCTTGTGGGAAAGAGCAGACTTATGGCATTCTTGAGGGGACTTGTGGGATTGTGTAAAACTCATTAGGGCACCCTTTTAGGGGACTGTGGGAGTATATGAAATTTATTATGGAGTGTTTAGAGGAAGAGAAAAAAATGGGAAAAGGGAGGGATGGGGAAGCTCAAGCATGGGATCGCAGAATCACAGAATCCCAGAGTGGTGGGGATTGGAAGGGACCTCTGGAGCTCACCCCATCCCACCCCTGCTTCAGCAGGCACCCCCAGAGCAGGGGGCACAGGACCACATCCAGGCGGGGTGTGGATGACTCCAGGGAAGGGACCCCACAGCCTCTCTGGGCAGCCTGTGCCCCTGCTCTGGCACCCGCACAGGGAAGGGGTTTCTCCTCATGTTTAGGTGGAACTTCCCGTGTTCCAGCTTGTGTCCATGGCCCCTTGGCCTGGTGTTGGGCACCATTGGGACACTGGTCACACATAAGCATGTTGTGCATTTTTCCAGCCAAACCCCACACATAATCACCACAATCTGTCCTACCTTCTTCTTAACCCCTGTTCTTGATATTTTCCTGGATGAGGGTGCTCTTTATTCTGCCTGTGTGTGACATCTGCAGAATTCAAGTCAGCCTAATCAATGAGTAAGATAGGAGGTCCTCAAGCCTGCAACCCATGAGAGACCACAAGTCTGGAGACTCTCTCTTGCAGAGACCAAAGGGTTTGAGAGCTGGCTATGGGGGAATTACAGGTCTGTACCTCCTGCCAGAGGATGCATTTGTGTGTGTGCAGGGGCTGGGGTTGCAATGTTCTCACAAGCTCGGAGCCTGATCAGCTGGTGCATAAGAACAGGATCAGGCCATTGTGTTGTCCATGTTTCAGCAATGCTGGTTGTGGGTAGCGGTGCCTGTAAATGCATCGCTCTCCTGCCTGTGTTAGTGTGTCGGTGACTGGCTGTGTCTGCACTCCATGTGTGTGTGTGTGCACGTGTACTGGGAGTACCTGTTCATCCCCATTCCTGGAGGACCTGGGATCAGGCACCACAGCAGCCTGGCAGCTTCACGTCCAACTTCCCTCCAAACCTAACTCCATACAAAGCCAGGCTGAGGCTTTGATTTAATTCTCATCATAAAAGTCAGTCTATGAAATATTAGCAATAATAATAAATAAATAAATAAAGCTTTATGCTTTTGTAAAGGTGTAAACATAAAATCTGATCTCTCTAAAAATCAGTGAGATTCCTCCATAGAATGCAATGGGATGCTAAATTTCTACGCTGTTCCTAGTAGCAGTGCAAAATTACAGATATAGTAGAATTATACTTGTCTTTTCTATAGCTTACCAATTTCTGTAAGATCAGTTTATCTCCAATTTCTGTGGAGCAACACTGATTTAAACCAGCTATGGCTGAGCCAAGGGGAATGTTTTTCTCAGCTGCTGAATGAAATATTCTGTAGATGTGGTTAATTTTGCCCATTTAAATCATATCCTGGAGAAGGAGGAGTAAATGTTTAGTATTATAAGTAAATATGTCAAGTGGAGGCTAAGTATCCTACCCTGAGATTTTGGTTTCCCTGTGGACTGTAAAACTGCACCACAGTTGCCTCAAATTAAAAATAATAAGTAAAACCAGTGCCCAGTCTTGCAAACCCCAGAAGCAGCACAGATATCTCTGCCCCTAAAATCTTCAGTTGCCACCTCTCTTGTCCACAGTAACTAAAATTATTTTGAGTAATAATTATCATCTTTTCTTAATGAGGTGAGCTCTGATGATCCTTAAAGCTGCATAGCTAACTGGGTAAAGAAGCTGGGGTTAACCAGGAGACATGGTGAGAGCATCTGCTGTTGTGCAGCTCTCTTAGGCTGTCTTCAGTGCAAATCCTCTTAGTGCTCTGTCCCTCAGAAGGACAGGGACACAATGCTGGCTGGAGCCTCTGGTGTATATTGATTGCTATCAAAATAGGCAGATGTTGAGTGTTAGGCCTGGGAAACCTTTTCCAGCGCACACAGTGGCAACAACCTAACAAGCAATAAGAGAGTCTTGTGGATCAATAGTGGGATCCCTGTGTAGGGCTCCCATTACAAACAGCATGATGACTGGCTGTATTTATATGAAATTCATGAGTTTAGGGTTTTCTCTTTGGGGTGCTCTCCCCTGGAATAAGAAAAAAGATTAAATAAATAAGAAGCATGGATGCAATGCCATTTGACCCTGGGTTTTTGTCTTTCTTACCTCCAGAGCAGAGAACATCTGGATCAAACCAACAGCTGGAGTCTGGTTTGGGTGGAGCTGCCCTGGGAAAGTGGATGGCTTGGCCTAGGGACTTCACGGAGTCTGAAGACATGTCCAGCAAGTGGGTTGGGAAAAGCTGGTTCCCACGACCATCTGTGTCCAGTACCACGTAGTTGCTGAGCCCCTTCCCACAGTTGTCTGTCTCTACCAAGTGACTAAATCCAGGGAAACTGAAGTTTTTTGTGTGCTCAGCTATTTTAGCTCCTGAAAGTCTAACTCCTTTCCTCCGAGCACTGTCTATAGCCACTGCCATGAAGTAAATGGCATCATAGATTGTTCCAAAAAGTGGAGAAACCTAAAAATACAGGAGAAATAGAGGTCATGATATACTGCTGCCAACCTCTGTTTTGAGATCCATGGCTAAGCTGTAAACTCAAGAACTGAGATACCTGAGCATTAAGGCTCACAGTGTGATGGGTTTGAAGAATCTTAGGTTGAAGGTAGCTCTGGACTGACCCAATATATGTGTGACTTTGAATATCTGTATTTTCTTATACTTGCTTCCCAAAATACAATTTCAAAATATTTTTTTAAACCATGTCAAATTGCTTTATCATGGGAAGAGCCAAGACTTTGAGCCTGATGTTCAGCTGGCATTTTGTCACAGCTTGCCTCAAAGCACTGCTCTAAAACATCTTCCACAAATAGATCAAAGCCAGAGGCTCGCCTCCTTACCCAGGTAGGAAAATGTCATGCCCAAAGGATCGGGTCTGTCTGTCAGAGCTTTGTTTATTCCTAAGGCATAAAAGTCAGAGCCACAGCAAATTCGTTCTCTGGGGTACCAGAGCCTTTTCTCCTCGCATTGCTCCCTTTCATGCCAGACTTGATTTAGGAACCTAAAAATTTCCCCTCATCTAAAAACACACATGGTGGATTTTGCAATCACATGGTCATTCAGAGCTGGTAGGTGAAGAGAGATTATAGCCATATACACTTGTAATAAAATGAGGAGTGCCGATGGGAGCAATAGAATTTTACATCTGTGGTGGGATTCGGTAGACACATAGAGTGAAGAACTCTACACCAAATACAGTTAACCTAGGCTTTCATAGTGAAGAGAAAGAAATGAATGCTTTGAAGGCATGATTCACCTCCTCCTAAAGTAAACATCCATGCAGGTCCGATAAATCATGCCTTAAAAGTACTTATAATTTTTTGAAAGATCATGGTGAGATTTGAAGGTTGGCTCAGCTGAATCCTGCATCTCTTCCCCAGTATGACAGATTCCCCAATGCTTCTTGCAGTCTTTACAAGGTTGCACTGACTTGTTTTTTTAAATAGGCTACTGGTGACATTTAGCTAATTGTGCTGACAAAGAATGACTTTGACTATAGTGCTGAAAAGAATGAGGCAACAATCTTTCTAAGCATTCCCCTCTAGAAGCATCCAGTATTTTGTTTCCCTGTCACATCCCCCCAAATTCTCAGGCATGTGAACATCTTATTCTGGTGCCTTAAAAACGCAATGGACTTTATCCACCTTAGGAAACAGCTCTTCAGTTTGGGCCTACAGCAGTTAGCACGTAGCAAACCAAATCTGAGAGCCTCAGAGCCAACCCCTTTCTCTTGAATTCCCAGCATGGTCCTGCACTTGAACTGAGTTAGATTGCCAGACATTCGGGAGAAATATCCTTTCTAAATGAATGCAGACCACATCCAAATTTCACCATATTTTTCTCAAAATTAAAGCATGCAATCTGGGTTGTCTCTTGCCTGTACTTTCTCTATAACTATTGCATGTCTCATGTTGCCCATTACCAGGTCCCAGAAAAGCCTGAGAGAAAGAATATTACCTGGGTGGCTTCCAAATCTGTGGTTATTTCACCACTTTCTTTAGCTTCCCTGAATGCATCATAGAAAGTCCTTTCTCCAGACTCCAGCGTGATAGTCAGCACAGCATCATATGCTTCCTGCAGCTTGCTGTCTTTATCAAAAACACTGAATGAGTTGTTTTGGTAAGGAAGACTGTACAGTAAAGTGTCATATGGAACAAAGACGTATCTTCCATCTGCTAGTCCCATTTCCAGAGCTTTTGTGAGTAAGGTAGCCTGTTCCTCTCCTCCAATGAGCACAGAATGCATGCACAGGAGTATTACTGAAACACAAGGATTGCAGAAATTTTTGTTAATCCATTTGGGGTTTTCAAAACAAAATAGCTCCCTTCCCTCCAGTAAAAGAGCTGTCTGAACTGCTGTATCAGGTCAAGCTCTAATGGTCCTCCACCAATGTTACGTGCTGAGGAATTTGGGAGCTACACCAATTTTGTTCGATCTCTGGAGGTCTGAAGCATCTAGCAAAGGAGGCTGTGAGCCATACAGAAACTGTTCTTGGAGCCATACAGAATCATAGAATCGTAGAATCATTAAGGTTGGAAAAGACGTTTAGTATCATTAAGGCCAACCCCCAACCCAACACACCCAGGCCTCCTAAACCATGGCCCCAAGTCCCACGGCTACACGGTGGTTGAACCCCCCAGGGACGGTGACGCCCCCACCTCTGTGGGCAGCCTGTGCCAGGGCCTGACCGCTCTGGCAGGGAAGGCATTTTCCCTCACATCCAACCTAAACCTCCCCTGACGCAGCCTGAGGCCGTTCCCTCTCGCCCTGTCACTGGTGACTTGGGAGCAGAGACCAGCCCCCCCCTCACTCCAGCCCCTCTCAGGCAGCTGCAGAGAGCGAGAAGGGCTCCCCTCAGCCCCCTCTTCTCCAGGCTAAACCCCCCCAGCTCCCCCAGCCGCCCCCCAGCACACTTGTGCTCCAGACCCTGCCCCAGCCTCGCTGCCCTTCTCTGGACACGCTCCAGCCCCTCCAGGCCCTTCTTGTCCCGAGGGGCCCAAACCTGAGCCCAGCATTCGAGGTGGGGCCTCCCCAGGGCCGAGCACAGGGGCCCCATCCCTGCCCGGCCCCTGCTGGCCACACCAGTGCTGACACAAGCCCGGAGGCTGGTGGCCTCCTTGGCCACCCGGGCACTGCTGGCTCATGCTCAGCCGGCTGTCAGCCGGCCAGAAGTGGAGAGAAATTTTGACAGAAATGAAGCACAGGTTAACATGATGGGTAGTCATAGTCATCGTTGTCATTGACTGAAAGACATGAGCTTTCCCTTTTGTGCCCTGAGCTGACAGACACCACACAGTCTTCAGCAGTGTCCAAGCTCCACCCGCTCACCCTGCCACTTTACACACAGATTTTAGTTTGGGCCCTGTGTTGGGTTGCAACATCTGGTCCATGCCTGGCTGTCCCAGAGTCTGTGTCTTTGCCTGCAGATGCCATGGGGCCTATGTCCCCATGTCTGGAAGGGAGATCAGAAATACAGGTGTTTCTGCTTAACAGGCTTTCCATGGTGCTCAGTGGCCCTTCATGAAAGGAAGCACTCCTGATTTTTCATCGAAGACGTAATTTCAAAGCTCAGTCTGTGAGAGGAGCAAAGTAGGGCAATGATGAGAAGGAAAGCTGCAAAGAAGTCCTGCCTGTTACTAAACCAGGAGGGAGCAGGATTGCTAGAGGAGCTCAGCCGAAAAAATATCCTTGGCAAAGTAGAAACTGAATAGAACAAGAGCATTTTCAGGTTGCTGAATTACAGGAAAGAAATGGGTGTTTCTAGCCAATGATTCATCCCATACTACAGCAGCATGCTTAAGCTGGGCAGATGAATCCTGTCTGAAGAGTTATTATTTCTCTCCGTTGGTTATGAAAGGAGTCCATCATCTCTAACTCACATGGAGAGCTGTGATGGTGATGAGATGAACAAACCCAAGAGGGGGTTGGCCTCAAGCATAGATCTAGGCACTGATAAAACTCCATGTTGGGCAGCACCTTGCTACCTTTGTTAGTCTTTGGCATAAAAGTCAAAGTCTTATCTAAAACGTAGCTTCATCTGAATTCACAGTGCTGACTGGTATACATCCAGGATCAGAGCTCCATCACAGACTTCCTAACAAGGCTCTGAACTAGGAAAACATGGCTTTTTTTCCCACATTTTCTCAAGAGAAAGCAGATCATTCTTTACTACATGTGCTGTACATCAACAAGGACCCTTTCACTGCTTTAGTAAGTGGTGTAGAACACTGGATGTCCCTTCTGATACCTTCACTGAACACAGGTAGCAAGGACACAGCATCAAAGCATTAAATTTTTTATAATCCAAAAGACCATAAATATAAAACATTCCTATAAACCCCTCTTTACACTGGACAGACACCCATCTACTAAATATTACATTTTCAGACAAGCTGGACTCAATCTTTCATGTTGTAGAAGAATATTTTGCCTTATCTCCATTGCATACAAAATGCCCATCATTCTTTTTAACATGAAACCCTGGCTCCATTAAGGCCAGAGATAAAATTCTGCTTTATTTAAATGTCTTAAAAATTCCATTCTCTAAGCTATGCCCATTGGATAAAAACGCAGCCCTACTCTGCAGAAAATAATAATAATAAAGAAAAGGAATGAGGTTCAAAGCACTTACTTCTAATGCCGTCAACTTCTTTAATCTCATTCCAGGTGTCTTCAATGCCTTTTTCTCCTTTACGCACGGATGTAACAATGCCCACAGGAAGCCCCTGGTTCCTAAGTGCACTCGCTAACTTGTTAGCTGTGGCCATCCAAATAACCTCGTTGGAAGCAATGATGCCAACATGAGCCCAGTTAAAGTATTTCATTATTGTAAACAAAACTCGGGTTGGAGAGGGCAGGGTCCTTGCAAATGTAGGGTGGTGGATGGTGGAATCCAGTTTATAATTGATGCACATCCATGAGAAGATGGCTTTATTCCAGTTTTCCCCTAAAAGTGTAGCCACCTCACAGAAACCAGGGTTCAGAGGGCCTATGAAAGCTGAGGAAAGCTTTTCAAAGTCAATTAATCTAACCAGAGCTCTTGATGTCTCACATTCTTCTTGAAGGACTACATAATCCAGCCTGTGGCCAAGATCTAGTGAAGGATCTTTGCTTATCCGTCCCACTGCTAATCTGGCAGCCACATGGGGAAAGGCTTTGGAAAAGAAGGGGTCACAGTTCCAGGGTCCAAGCAGTCCAATTTTAAAAACAGAACAATGTGCTGGGGAGCAAAGTAGGATTATTCCCAACAGCAGCCACCAGAAAGCCTGGAAAAATGTTTTGAATGAATTTCCAGTGTTGAACAGATGGAATCTAATGTGCCTTGACAGCACCCAGAACAAGCTGTTAGGACACAGTAGGAGAAGTGACATTGTTTTACAGGTGGGTAGATCTGCACTGAGTTCTTCAGGAAGCCAGGCGGTGCATTACCAGCTGCTGGAAGAAAAGTAGATTACATTTGCCTTCCTGTATACGTATTTGTTCAGCGCAGCAGATACAGCTGAGTCAGCCCAAGTTACACAACAGTTCTCAAGGTGCAAGTCTGTGAGGTGCCAAAACCCTGCGCAGACACGTGGACATGCACCACGCAAGCCACTGCGCCACGCAGACGAGCATCCGACCAGTACCAGTTAAAGGTACCATAGCCTTAAATGAATACTTATATAAACATTTTAAAATGCTTTGCAATATATTTCTAAACCAGGCAGGGAAGACTGACTCCACTTTGTTTGTAGCAGTAAACACAACCTATGAATACACTATGGTGTTGGTTCTTCAGAAGGATAATTCCCAAATCACACAAACACGCGTATAAGAAAATAAAAAGGTGAAGCGCACTAAGCCAGCAACTTCTGCCAGTCCAAAATCCTCAGTGAGTTTTGAATATGAATCAGAGCCCATACAAACATAAATATTCACACACACGCACGCACATCTATACATATACTTAGAGATACATATGGCTGTACATACGATTTTAAAACTTTCTGAAAAGGTTTTTCGAGGACGACTCATGGCAGAATCTTTTAAACCTGACAAAATGAAAGGTGGATAAACAGGTAATCACAAAATGAAGGAAAGGAGGATTATGATTTGAATTTAGATAAACAATTGTTAAATAACTGTCAGGGCAAAAGCTTTGTGTTCACTCTTGGCTTAAAATATACTTGGTATAGGAGCCGGAGGGTTTTTTTGGGAATAAAAACCTCACCCTTTGCGGCCAGGCACAGAAATCGCAGACCCACAACAGTCTCCCTGCCATCTGCAGTGTCACCCCGTGGCTTAGAAAATTTGCTGATCCAAGCAGGTTTGTGCTCTAAAAAGAGCAGGCCCCTTATCAGCTTACCTGTTCATTACTGGAGAAGTGTTCTTATCCCGGATCCTCAGTCACTGAGACATACAATGCAGAGCATCTATGCTCTAAATGCACCCTCGGGTCCTCTAGCTTGATGGAGAGAGACCTCCAGAAGGAGCCACCCACCAGCGGAGCAACTTCTCACTGGTGGCTATCCTTGGACGTGGGTCCTGCCTCAAGGAGAAGCGATTCATGGTCAGCCTCCCCTGCCAGTGCGCTTGGGGGCCCACCGTCTTCAACTTCTTGCTTACATGGGCCACTGCAATGGGGTGGGTGCTCTGGGACCCTCCACGCCGTGTCAAAACCTTCCTATGTCCCTTTTGGTGAGGGCCATCCTTCTCCTCCAAGATCTCATGACTTGGGGTACGTGCCCCCAAGACCTCCTCGATGAAGGTCTTGCAGAGCTCCAAGGCTGCCTCACTCTGAACTGCCTCAGTGCAGAGATGTACTCATATCTAACTTAGTAATTGTAGGGATGGCATCTTAAAGCTCTGCCCTCAGATTAGTGGGATTTAGTTGCTGGGATCTGCCCCTGCAGAACAGCTCCTTAAGTCTCTCTGCACCGCAGCAGGGATAGCTCCTCTTCTGCCCTGTAAGCAGCAGAGACAAGGGTTATTTTAGGTTTGGGGTAAGCAGAGTATTTGATTTTGGGCTCTACCATCCTGCTGATATGTTGCATTCCCCTTTTCCCCATTTTTTCCTTGTACCCATCATGATACACACAGATGGTTTTATACTTGCATCAAACTCTTCTTGTTTATTTCCCTGGGTCCCTATGATATCTCCCTACAGCTGAGCCCTCCAATAACCCTCTCTGCTCTCCCAGACACCTTCCTTCCTCAGTGGACTTGGCAATAAAACTGTTATCCTGGGAAGACCTTGAATGTCTCCAAGCCTGTCCTAGTTAGGAAGCTCTGAGGTCACAAGACCAGCACCTGTGGTGTGGAGGGAACCATTTGTAATCAACCGTTGAGCAGTATTAACTTCAAATACATCATATAAATTATACACGTCTCATTGGTGTGTGTTCAGGGGCCGTTCTCTCTTCATGACTAATGATTATGGTTGGGGAGAGAAGCTCTCACCCTTCATTTCAGTAATTTTCTTCCATTCATTGATTTCTTTGCACAGCCCAGATCTGGGAAGGTTCCTGGACACGTGCTTCCTTGAAGGCTGGTACAACTCAAGATGTTTATCAGGAATTACCAAAATACTTTGCATTTGGCTAGTGTCTAAAAGACATGGTAATGTCAAGCCTAAACTAAGAACACTGCTTTGTGTGCTACTAGTTCATAAGGGTTTGACATTGTGTTTTGATCAAAGCATGAAATTAAATAACGTTTTGACAGCTAGGAGTCTGGTTTTTTTTGAACTGAACTTAAAAGTTTGATTTATCTATATACAAGTATACCTACATCTCTACTCATATATCCTATGCTCACTGCTCTCTCACTTCTTCCAGTATCGACAGTGCTACTGCACAGTTTAATTTCACTCAGGGTCAGCAGTTTGGAAGTGTCCTGAAGTAGTTCCTGGGATTTCTTTCTAGGGGTTGTTTAGGGCATTAAATTCTCCTGTGTTGGAAAAAATGTGCGTCAGGCACCCAACAATGAAAGATTAAAAAATAATCGACTTGAAGGTCTACTTATTAGCATAATTACTCCGACCCATAACAATTCATAGTTTTGCACAACCAAGGGGGTTGAAACCTTAATCACTTTCTCCCTTTATTCTGCCTCTTTTTTACCAGTGAAAGAAAAGACCCTCCTGTGATCAAGTAATACCAGTGGCAGGAATCCACCCTCCATCGGAAAAGCTGGCTATCCCAAAGAGCTCTGCCACATCTGTTCCATGCTTAGGGTATCCAGGGCTGGCGATAACACTCCTGCCTTTGCAAGACATGCTCAGGTCTTGGCATCACATGATTTGCCTCAGTAATAAATAACCAAGGTAATTAATGCAGTTGAGGCAAAAAACCACATTGAGGTAATACACCTGGCTGGAATTAACATTAAAGTTTAAGACCTGGTGTATGCCTTCAAACCTTGTGTTTTTTTCTCACATCTTAAGCTCATCATCACTGCAACAACCACATCACAGAGCGAAGATTTCTTGGTAATGCTGTGCTATTTGCACGCCATCAGATCAATTCCCATCACTCTTCCGTACTCACTGAAGTGAGCGAGAGATGCGCGCATTCACACAGCCGTAACATTCCCCATGGGAAGGTTAAGCCACAGCTGTATGGCTTTGCTTTAAATTTTTAGAGCAGAAGAGGGTGCTCTAATCTCTCCATCTGACCTCCCACATCAGCCTGGCCAAACAGCCTGCCAGGAGTTGCTCCTGCTTCAAGCCTTTCAAGAGTCCTGGAAATAAAATGCATTTTATAATGAATTATTCCAGAGGGTATCGCTGAATAAAGCTGATTTCTCTGGAAGCCCTCTGCAGCCAGCAGAGAGAGACAGGGCAAAGGCTTAGCTCCTGTTCTGACTCTCCCTGCAGAAAAGTCTCATATCTCCACTGATTACAGAGAAAATCGAGGGAGAGCAGCATGGCAACACTTGCGTTAGCCTTTCTTCACATCCTCTGAGCCTTAATTAAAAGCTCCAGCCTTGGAGGATCTACCAGGTTCCCACATCTATTATTCCAACTGTTAATTACCCTCAACATTAAAAATACCCACTTAATGCCTATTGTGTTTGGCTTCAGCTTCCTACAACTGGCTCTTGCTCCGCCTTTGCCTGTGGAATAAAAAACCAGGAAGCACAATAAATACCACCTCCCTGTAGACATTTGCACACCATAATTAGCTGACATACTAGTCATCCTCTGAGCAAAACAAATAAACAGCTTCTTACAGCTTTTGCCACAGAGCATGCTTTCAGGGTTTCAACCTTGCCACGCTCTTTTGACCTTTGCTGTTAATTTTCCTTCTCTTTGCTAAATTAAAACAAGTATCCATTAGTAAGCCTCACTCCTGAATGCTGAATATAGAAGTGATGGCATCTTTTATTACCTATTTGATTTTCCTCCACTTTAATTCTATAGCTCAGACGAGTGCAGCTGCAGCGTCACAGTTTTCAAGCCCATCTCTGCTTTCCTTAATGCAAACATCTGCCTCGGAGCGTGGTATGAATTCTTTGTTCCCAGATATATACAGACCTGCCTGGTTTTAGTTTAGCAGATACTTTTCAAATATGTCCATTTAATGAGAGGTCCAGACCAATCTGCAAGTTTTATGAATAATGATTTTTCTGTTTCTTCCAGATAATATGATATAGTTATTGAACAGCCCCAGAAAAAAAATGAGATCCCAGAGGCTCTGCTAGAAAACAGTACCAAAGGAGGCTCCTTGATTACTATTTGATTTCAAAATATCAGTTAATCATCTTTTATTTCTTTATGACATGGACACACTGACTCTGCAGCACTAATTTTCTCTCTCAATATCACCTTTCAGTAGGATGACAGCTTGTAGGTGTTCAAGAAGACAATGTCACCACTTGACTTTACATGCCAAACTTGTGACTCGATCACAAAAATTATGTAAAGGCAGACTGACAAGATTTATTATTGCGCCAGCCTCACTGCCTGGCATGAGTTAACCTCCATCCTTTAATTCTTTGCAAGTTCCTCTCTATTTTGTCTTTTCCATGACTTTGAGCAAGCTTCATGTCGACCCAATCTGACATCAGTTTCTTGGCCATGCAGCACGGGAAGTGTTTGATGTCCTGTGGCTTTGGTGGGGCTGTTTTTTGGGGAGGGAGTGTCCTGCTCTTCCAATTATCCTGTTTTTATATTGCAGTCCAGCACGTGGAATCCCTTTTTCTCTAGATTATCTGGTTTGCATCAGAGCAGCTACACGTCTTTGCATCAGAGCAGCTATATGTCAGCCCTGAGGAGTCCTGTAGAGTCAGGTTCAAGTGGGTCCACTTCTTTCCCCAGATGGGTAGATTTATTTGATTTTCTTGGAAGCTGATTTTGTAGCCTGTGAGATCTGAAGTCTCTGGCACTGGCATTAGTGGAATATATGACGTTGCAGGTAGCCTGGATAGTCAATATTAGAGCTGGCAGAAAACTCTCTTGTAACACCGGATGCGGTATTTATGCATGTATTTATTTAGGCATCAAAACCTGAGTGTTTAATTTGACAGCCTTCCCTCCAGAAGCTCATTATGTAGCAACACACAGAGAAACGCTCCTCTATCAGGGGCCGTTTCCAAACCTCTCAGAATCCAGCTATGATTCAACCTAAGAAGTGGCTACTGTTCATCATTTTCTTTACATGAGGCTTAGCAAGGCTGTACTTTTAATAAGCAAGTTAAAGCCAGGTACTGAAGGAGTTGGAGTGTCTCATGTGGTGTTAATTGAAAAAAGCACTTGCCCAACATGTCTAAAATGTTTTTCCTGAAATATGTCAGATTCAAAAAGATTTCAGATATGTCTGGAACTATGTCTGGAGACCTTAGAAACTGCCAGGTGTCTTATCTGGGAATAAATGTATGAAGCAGGTCTGTCTCATAGGCAGGGAAGCTGAAGGCGGATGAGTGTCTGATATATGCTTTGCAAGGCTGGCCTGCATGGAGGAGCCTGGAAACCAGCCACAGCAGCTCAGTGACAAGGACGATTTCATTGATTGTCTTAACAGAAAATCCGCGGGGGGAACAGCAAACCCACCCGGCACTTGCAGAGCTCAGGAAGCTTGTAGTTCCCTGGATATTTAAAAAATAAATCGCTTTATTGTAGTGTGGCCAAAAAAGCAGAAAGAAAAGAAAATATCACACTAAATCTTTTGGCAGACAAAGAATGTCGGGTTTTGACCAACCCTGGTCACAGCAAATGGTAACAAGACTTCCAAATGCGTCAGTGGGCTCATGAATGGCTGGCTGACGTTTTGTATGATGACTTACCCTATGCTATGTTGTAAACTTTCCCACAACCACATAGCCTCACTGAAGCATTCATCGGACCCTGCCAGATCTGATAAAAGGCATTTATCCCTAAAATAAAGCTTGAACATGACACTGAGTTACATTTTCCTAGCACCAAGGCTTTAAAAACCCCACGGAGGAAATAATCCCAGAACATCTTCTCTCACAATAGGTCTTTGCTAGCCTCTGGCACCTTTGGCAGCTTGAAGAAAAAAGCCAATTTTACCACCTTATCTGAACATCTGAGCTTTCAGATGTTTGCTGGAGAGACTTTAACCACAGCACAGGACCACAGGTGTCCCCTGCTATCAGGCTACCTAACATCTAGCCAATATTTGGTGGTAGAACAGCATCATTAGCATTACTTAAAGGTTTAGAAACTGAGGAGACACAAAGTTTATCTACCTAGCCTAGGCTGCATAGGAATTGCATGCACTAGACCCAAGGATTTATGCTTTTTTTGGTATGGGATGAAACAAGACCCAAGAGGTATGTTGCCTCTGTTATAACTGTAGACTTCTATTGCGTAGGACTTAGGTGAGCACTTTTAAGGCAAGGTCTCTGCATGACCTGCCAGATGTTACACAGAAGATCGTACAGGAGCAGAGAAAGAAACCACCCAGGCTCCGAGCTGCATGTCCATGCAGCCCTAAATCACTTCTCTGGCAGCATCTGGGCTCCCCAACACTCAATGTCTACTGCATTAGAGGTCTTCTGTTGCAACATGCTTTATTAATTTACCAGCAGCATATGCAATAATTTCTTATATCCCTATTTTCTAACACCATTTCATCGATAATGGGGAGTTACAGAACATAAATCAATTAATTAACTAATTAATATGGAGCATGAGTTAGGTATGAACTTTCCTGGGTAGGTGAAAGGTCTTAGCAGGCACCAGCCTCCAGCAACCTGATGGCTTCATCTCTCCTGCTTCAGTTATATATATATATATACACACACACACACACACACATATATTCAGTTTCAGTTATAATCTGGGCTGCTCTGGCAGTGTCTGGCAGCTGCTTTGCGTTGCAGCGTGGCAGGGGAGTCACCGCCTGGCTGCAGTCTGGCTCTGCTGACTCCCTGCAAAGCCCTCTCCCATGGAAAGCTCAATGTTTGCCTGAGCCTTCCCTCTAATCCCATCTGTGCCCACAGGGTTGGGCAAGTGCCTGCCCAATTTACTGGTATTTAACTGGCCCTATTTCAGACTGGCAAAAAAACTAATCTGTAGGAATTTCTACTGGCATTTTTTAAGCCTTTCTGAGGGACCTCTCTGAAGGGAATATTTTGATTTCACTTCATTTCCAGAGCCTGCACAAAACTTAATGAGGGTGAATGTACCCAGTTTCAGAGCACACCTACTTTGTAGTGCCCTTTAATTGTCATTCATGAAGACAGCCCTTGAGATGACTAGTTCTAAGGGACATTTAAACCACACAGATGGTTGCAGATGGTTATTTTGTAGTCCTACTCAAAATCAGTTAAACCCAGCTAGGGTGACACATCTGTTAAACACATGCTTTAACTCTTCAGGAAAGCTAAGGCCAGATATAACAGAGCAAAATACCCCCAATGTCTCTTTTACTTTGCCTCCTGGGGGTATAGAAACAATCAGTCCTAACTGCCACCCAGCCATTAAATAACCAGCAATACCTGCAGTTCAACTAACCACAGAAGGGGGAAAAAATAAAATAATCAATTGCTCTTATCTATCTTTATGGCAACTGTGTGATTTTTTTTAAAAGGAATTATAATTTAATGAAAACCTTGACAGAAGCAAGACAAAGGATAAATCCCAGTGTAAACATCACCATATTCCAAACCCACAGTCTGCAGGAGTCCCAGACAAGCCCCCAGATATTAATCCCTTCATCTGAAACATGCACATCCAGGCTAACACCTCACTAAGTCCCCATTATCTGTTGCTGCACAGCATGGTACGCTACAGCAGGGCAAGTGCAGCACACCCTCAGAGAGAGGGAGAGAAAAAACAGATCAAAACTGCTGGTGAAAATAAGCACTGACCCAGGAGACAGCCAGGCATTTTTAAATAGCAGCAGCCTGCTGTGTCCTGGTACATCTTTTTCAGAGTGGCCATCAGGAAAGGTCCCTTCCAAAGCGGCGAGAGAAATAAACAGTATGTTCCTCATGGAAAAGGAAATCCTTCAGCGAAATTTAACTTTCAAAGTACATCTGTGGCCAAAGAGCCGGAGCATTAGCAATTGGGGACCAGCACGGCATTGCTATGGTTTGTGGAGCAATTTGTTTCACCTGGGATGCACAGAGGAAAAGTCCCAAGAGCTGCAGCTCAGCTCTTCTGGTGCCCATTTAAGGGAATTGATAATATCTTTGTCTCTTTGGGTGTGAAAGTGTCTCTGCTGATTAAAATTCCCTGAAGGCCTACATCTCCTAAGCTGATAATTATAAGCCTCTCAGGCTGACTGTGTGTTGCTCTGTTACCTCCAGCGCTGCTGTGGATGGGAAGCAGACACAAGGCACAGGTAGTCACTGCTGAGAGCTCTGCAAGCTAGAATGGAAATCTTGGATGCTCAGAGGCAGGAGAGAAAAAGGGAAGAGCAACATCCAGGGCTGGGGGAGAAGTGAATCTGCTGCCCTAGGAACCACCTGGCTTACCTATGACCAGGCAAGGCTGCACGAATGTCTTCAGGGATCAATAGAGAGGGCTGCAGGGAGATTTATCAGAGGTGGATCAGGAAAACCCCTTCCCAAACTGTCCTTGGCTCTGATGGGCTGGTCCTGACTTTCCATGGTTCCAGTTCCATTGGCCTTTGCTCCCCATTGGAGACCAGGAAGTCCCACATCTGATCTCAGCCCAAACTCCAGCCCTGGCCAGGCCAGTTCTCATTTGACCTTTCAAATTGATGTCAGAGAGTCTCTGCAAGGCTTGCAGTGCTCAAAGGCAGGCAAAACAGAGACGTCTGGTGAGAAACCCCTTCCCTGGGTTCTAGGACTGCCTCCTTTCCAGGTGGTTTTAGCAAGGGTATGGCTATGGGGAGGGTAGCTTGCCTTTTCCTACTAGCACTTCCAGCCTCATGCTATGAAAAAGAGACACCATCCTTGCTGCCTTTCTTCTGTCACTTTACCTGCTGCAGCTGTCACTAAAGCGAGCCATGTAGTCTTATACAATAAGGCACTGGGATACCTTCTCCTGTGTTTTAAAGAGCACAAAACACTTCCAAGCCTGCATCTGGATCAGGATCACTGAGAGTGACTGGAATAGTGAGTAGATAATGCAGCAGGTGCAGCAAAAAGCTGTCACTTCTGCTTCTTCCCTAAGACCACAGACATATGTAGAAGCCATGTTTTACCCCATATTGAGCAATTTACACCTTTTTTCCTGAGCACTAAACTGTTTAGATGAGGATCTGCCAAAAGATTTCATATCTGTCTGACTGGCAGAGAGGATCTCAAGGAGTAGTGTAAATACGCTGTCAGGTGTTCAGCTGATGGAGTGAAGATGCTCATCCACAGAAGTATCAAACTCTGGTTCTGGTCCTATCCCGATCGCTGGACATTATCTGAGTGGAAAGGCCAAGGTGGAGTTCGCCTGGGCCAGGAGGAACCTCAGTATAGTAAAGCACATAAGGATACACTTGACTGTAAGAATCAATATT
The DNA here is from genome assembly GCF_963921805.1 of Phalacrocorax carbo. Taxonomy (NCBI): domain Eukaryota; kingdom Metazoa; phylum Chordata; class Aves; order Suliformes; family Phalacrocoracidae; genus Phalacrocorax; species Phalacrocorax carbo. The sequence continues at coordinate 214,848,488 of NC_087513.1, read as the reverse complement.
TCACACATTATCTCAGCTCCGTGTATTGGAGTTGGGCTGGAAAAGGCTCCAGGTGTTTTCCTGGGGTTTTCTGGTGGCTATTCTAGCTTCTGAAAGCTCCTGTGCCATGAGATGCAGTAGAGACGGGTACGTGGTTGCAATGAGAGCAGAGTAACTTGCATGTTCTTCACGGGATACCAAGGCAGGTCCAATGAGGTGGAAGGTACTCCAAAAGGTGGGAGAACTGTTTTCAGGGTTTCCTGCTTTGTTGCAGGCTTTTTGTTAGACCATAGGCAAATCATTTCACCCACACAGCAGAGATAAAAAGCCTGGCTGCAAGAAGCCTCCTCTTTAAAAGGGGAGATATGAGTCAGCCTCGAGCAAACCACCATGTACCAATTAACAGGCTGCTCTTCCCATCCTTCATCTGTGTTTCTTCTTCCTCCTTGTGTTCATCACCTTCTCACCACCATAGGCAGAAGGACACCCACACAAAATTTCCTGGTCCTGCTGCCGTCCTCAGGTTCTGGCTGCTTTGCCAAAGCCCTGACACTGGGGGAGGTTAGAGCAAACCCAGTATGTCTATGACTTGCGGTGAGCTGTCCTACATGTTTGTGCCGTTCACAGCCTCCAGCCAGGGGCATGTGACATGTTGGACCTTCCTTTTCGTCTCAGCTGGCCACAACCAGCACAGCAGGTGCCAAAAATGGTTCTGACACTGGGGAGGTTTATTTGTCTTCCCTTTTCCTTGGTTCTTCAAGGAGAAGATCAAAACAACCTGACATCTGGTTGCACTTTACTGCCACGCTGGCTTATGTCATGTTGTCATGTCTTTCTTCCACAGTCTTTATTTTTTTTATTAATCACCTCTGAGCCAACATAGCTGGCACATGCTTATGCCCCATGTAGCCCACGAGAGAGCACTCCCTCGCAGGTAGACTGCACACTTTTCCAACTGGTTATGCTGGGAAGCAACTCACCTGGGGTAGCTTGGTCCCTTGGTTGCACTCTAATCCCCAGCTCACGCCCAAATCCCACCAAAGTCAGGTCCCTGGGAATCAGACATGATGCATCAGCATCTGGTCTGTTAGAGGGTTGGTGGTTTTTTTTTTCCAGGAGAGATTTCTGCAGGACACAAGCACCTGTAAGCAAAACAGGAGAGCACAACAAGGGAGGGGCTTTCTATTTCCCAGCCACACATTTTACCAAGTGCAAGTGTGATTTGCCAGTTCATCATCTGGACACCATTGTCACCAACAGGATTTTGATTCTTAAAGCAAGTTGAAATCAGTGCTGGTAAAATATATTCCACTGCCCTCAGCCTTTCTTTTCATGTTTGGGGACCTTCTGTCTAAAAGAGTCTTGGTTGTTTCACTAAGCCACTGAGCACAGTTTGTTTCTCCGATTAAGCAGTGAGATGCTCTGGAGAGAAGAGTGGTAAGCCTCTCTTGATGCCTCATTTTAATTGTTTCCCTCGTCATGAATGTCTGAGGATGACAGACAGTTCAGAGGACTCCCCAAATGCCAGACTTATAACCACTCCTGATTTTATGTTATTCTGAGATTTTTTTTCCTGCTCAGATGATCACTGGGTCTCATTGAGCAATGTGCGCAAGAGTTCTTGCGCTAATGAGTAAGTCGGAGCTGCAGCCCCCCACTTACCGCACCCTGCAGCTGCAAAGTAATGCTATAAAAACACTTAATGAAGCGTGATGCCTGAAAAACACCCAGCTCACTCCTCCAATGGGAATGCTCTCAGCCACGATTACAGTGATGTTTGGACCCGGTGGCGGGGGAAGGATGGTGTTGCCTGCCTGGTGCGCTGTCTCTCTCACATTGCTCTGTGTTGGATAGCAGAGAAGCCTGTGGTTGATCCACCATCCTGCTGCACTGGGAGAGGGACAGAAAAGCTGTCCTCTGGTGAGCAGTGGGGCCAAGACATTGCGCATACAAGGTGAAACCCCTGCTTTAAAACTGGGGGAGCTGAGTGGCCCAGAAGCTCAGCAGTGGGGCTGAGGGCTGGCCCAGGGAGTGGTCTCTTTGGATGAACTGCAATGGACATTGGGTGAGAATCCAAAGATGTCTTGGACACTGAGTTTGTCCCTTCTTTCCTGACATCCTTTAAAGCTTCCTTTCCTCCCAACACAGCCCTTCAGCTGTAAGAAATCCCCTCCCAGCTACGCCTCGTGGCAGACACATCCCCTACAGTGGCACTAATGTGGGCCTGAGACCTCCAGCTGATGCCAGGACATGTTTCCATGTCCACAGGGTACCCAAGCTGCTGTGGCACTTAGTGTTATTAAAGCCATTAGGGAGCCCGGAAAGTAACTCAGCTCCCCCTAAAACATCTGAGCAGCTGAATAGCTCCATTCAGCTGCACCTCCAGGTATATAATGACATATATGATGTCCTCTGGGTCTAACACATCAGTGTGGAGTGCCTTATGTAGGAGTTGCATGCTCTGCTGGAGCTGCAATGCCCTAGACCATCTCCTGTCACAGAAATCACCCCATACTGGTTCCCTAATGCCCTCTGAGGTCCCCAAAGTGTCCCACATGGTCTCCTATTGACTTTTCAAAAAAGTTAGAAGACTCCCATAGGCTGTGTCATACCTATCATCAACCCTGTGCAGATGTCTCAGATACCCTAGGGCACCTCGTATGACACAAGTTGCCCCTGCACAGGTGGCTCCTTCCAGATGTGCTCCTTCCCCTCTTCCAGCCTTGAAGAGGCTGCCCAGAGAGGTGGGAGAGTCACCATTGCTGGAGGTATTTAAAAGACATGTAGATGTGATACTTCAGGGCATGGTTTAGGACACATTGTAGTGTTGGGTTGATGGTTGGACTTGATCATCCTAGAGGTCTTTTCCAACCTTAATGATTCTATGATTCTGTGATTCGAAGGTCCAGGCCGATGGCTGGGATGCCCAAATCTCTCAGGAGCCTGCCCTGTGGTCAAGTGGCATCTCAGCTCAGTGCAAATTATACAGCACCAGCAGCTGACAGCTTCAGCAGAGCAGTCCGGTGGTCTCCCTCCAAGCTCCAGCGGACAGACGTCCACATCGTTAGCGCTGTAACTGGCATCTCCAGGAGACGGCTAAACAAACTGCAGATGAGCTATGGGCTCTTCATTAGTGAGGAGAGCAGGTGGTTTGTCCCATCGCTGGTCCTGGTAGGCAGGAGGGGAAGGAGCTGGGTGTTTCACACCGAGGAGAGGGAGCACTGATCTGCCCAACCAAAGGTTGCTTGCTACCATTGTTCTATTTTGCATGCACCAGCAACAGGACAGTGACTGGAGAAGACCAGTGAGGACTGGAACTGGAAAGGGTGGGATGGGAGAGAAACTGGTTAGAGAGAAAAACCACCTAGGAGGACCATGGTCAAAATCAATGGACAGGCAGGGAGATGCAAGAAGAGAGCAGACAAACACAGTCTTGAAGGGGAAAACCAGAGAGATGGCTCAGTTCTGGATGGTCCTCCCCGTGCTGCGGCCACAGCATGGATGGGATGTGACAAAGCTTGTGGGTCCCCATGCATTGGGAAGCTCAGCCTGCCGTCCTTCCAGGAAGATTGACCAGGCACGGTCCTCATATCCCAATATAAATACAGAATTCGAAGGACGAGGGGTATAAATGAGAGGTTCTTTTTGCAAATTACAGCTGTGAGCAGCCTGACTATGTTTCAGGGGGATCATCTTCAGATTTTACCAAAACCACTGAGGAAATGAAAAAAGAGAGGGAAAAATGTTAATTGCTGAGTTTTGGATGGCATGGGGTTGGACACTGAGGGAATTAGTTTAATTTCCTGCTCATACAGTGCATTATCTTGTCCTTTCAAAGCTAAGGGCCCCGTGTGTGCATGGTAATCGGTGTTCAGTTACTGCTCTGTGGTGAGGGGCTGAGATAGGATAGCTGCCCAGAAAGAGGGGGTTTAAAAAGAAGCTCCCATGACACACCAGCTTAAGTGGATGGGAGCTAACGGGAGGGATGTCACCACAAGTTAATCCCCCTGAGACAGTGCCTCCAGGCCCAAGTATACATAAGCACGTGGGTACCGATGTATCCGAGCACTCAGGGACATGGTAAAAGGGATTGCTTTGGATCAGTATTCAACTTTGTGATCTTCCAGAGACCTCCTAGCATCCTTTGGCCAAGCTTTGCTGTCTCTCAGGACTGTGCTTAGGCTTCCTTTAACTGGTAAAACACCTTACATCTGCAACTCCCCCCCCTCCCAAGCAGGAAGACACTGGGACAAGTCAAGGTTGAGGTGCAGGTGTCTGGTTCCCTCCTTTGCTGTGAGCCAGGGTGTCGAAATGAACCCACCACTTCAATTAGGTGCTAAAAGAGGGGGGCTATAATATCTCCTGCCATGCCTTGTTTCCCCATCTGTAACGTGTAGACAATAGCTCCTCAACTCATGGAGTTGTTGCAAAGAATACATGAAAATGGTGATGCACTCCATTACCATGGCAACGGGAACCATTGAATTATGGGTGGATGGAGTCAAGTCAAAACGATGATGGAAATGCATTTGTGTATCCGCCTTGCTGTTTATAGATAGGTCTTTATTCACTGGTGTTCCCACCATGCATTCATCCAGGAACAGAGCACAAAATGTAGTCGCCACTCCCTGGCTACAGGGCATGGTCTCCTCCGAAGGGTTTTATGTATCTTTATCAGCATTCTTTAGTTCTGAGATCTTGCAAAATATACACGTCTCCTCCAGAGTTTGTTTAACTGGAACTGGCTTGTTATAAACATCCAGTCAAGGATGGGAGAGCTAACACCTATTATTTCATTGTCTGGCAAGAAAACAGATAAACAGAGGAAAAGCAAATAATTCCCCTGAGAGCACATCTGTGCTGATGCTAAAGGAGCTCCCAGTAAGAAATACAGAAAGGGTCATGCTTGGCGGTGAGTTAACCTTTGGAGTAGGAGAGAGAACTGTATTAAAGCATCTGTTCTGCACAGAACTTGTCCAGCCCTCACCCCCGGAGCTGAACCCTCTAGCTGGGCGGGCATCTCTGTTCACAGCATCCATCTCTTCACAAGGAAGCCTTGTTCCAGGGAAATGAACCCCTGATACCAATTCAAGCAGTGACTAAGCTGAGATGAGGCGTAGTGATGAAGGAGGATAAAGCTTATTGCAATCCAGATTTTGAGTTGCACCATCACAGTGTCAAAAAGCTGTGTATTTAAACTCACTTACCTTAGTGACATTGCTAATTTAGTTCAGAGGGAGACTGGGAAAGGGGACTGTCTGTACAAGGAACGAAACTAAATGTCTTCACAAACTGTACAGCCTGGAGCACAGCAATGCTGGCTTAGACTTCTGTGCTACATGAACGTGATGCATGAAGCCAAACACATCAGGCTGAGGTCTTTGGGTCTTTCGGGAGGCATCAAAGACAGATTGCGGCTCAGCCTTCCCAGCAAAACTGAGGCTTGATTAAGAGCTAGAACATGGCCTACTCTGGATGTAGGAAATAGGGGAAGAAGGCGGGAACAGAGCTGGAAAAGGGGGAGAGGTGGCTGTCCTGGCATTGTGGTAATTTCCCTTGACAGTCTGTTGCCATGCGTAACTGACAGCTATGCTTTGAGAAGCTGACGACAAGAGTTGTGTGCTGGTTTTGGCTGGGATAGAGTTAATTTTCCTCATAGTAGCTAATATGGGACTCTTTTAGATTTGTGCTGAAAACAGTGTTGATTATAGAGAGATGTTTTCGTTATTGCTGAGCAGCGCTTACATCGAGTCAAGGCCTTTTCTGCCTCTCACCCCACCCCACCAGCAAGGGGCTGGGGGTGCACAAGAAGCTGGGAGGGGGCACAGCTGGGACAGCTGACCCCAACTGACCAAAGGGATATTCCACACCGTATGACGCCATGCTCAGCATATAAAGCTGGGGAACAAGAAGGAAGGGGTGGGTTATTCAGAGTGATGGTGTTTGCCTTCCCAAGTAACCGTTACACGTGATGGAGCCCTGCTTTCCTGGAGATGCTGAACACCTGCCTGCCCATGGGAGGGAGTGAACGATTCCCTTGTTTTGCTTTGCTTGCAGGGGCAGCTTTTGCTTTACTTATTAAACTGCCTTTATGTCAACCAACAAGTTTTCTCACTTTTACTCCTGCGATTCTCTCCCCAGTCCTGGGGGGAGTGAGTGAGTGGCTGTGTGGGCTTAGTTGCTGGCCACGGTTAAAACACAACTGTTGGTCTTGATGACTTACATCTACTTATCATCCTCAATTAGCCTGAACCAATGCCACAGCATGTTTTGGGTGTAAATGGGTAAGTCATCTTCTGTTGACCATCTCATGCCCAAGCTGTGGTGTCTTTCAGGGCCTTTGTTAAAGGAAGCTCTTTGTCAGTGGCTTTGAATTGCTGCACATCTACCCTGTAGAGTTGCAGTGTTGCAGGTAAGGTGCTGTCCTCGAGGCAGGTGGATGGCTAAAGTCACTGCTGCTGTGGAGGTAGGGAGTGATGCCAAGAGCAGCCATCCTGAATAGCAAGGTACACACCAGCGCTCACCTACCCAACCCAGTGTCACCTGCTGTCGAGGGTAGCTGAGCCCCATGTTTGCTGTCAGCTTTCCGTGGTGGGAAGTGGCACCTCTGAATTCAGTTGTAGAGCAATAAATCACTCTGTATACCTCAGCCCTAGTTGTTTGATCTCCTCTGTTGGCAAACTGTGCTCTCAGCTAGCTGGCCAGGGCAGTTTTTCCAGATTTGCTCTAAACTAACAGATATCAGAATGTGGTACTGTCCTTTTAAGACTTAGCTGTGCATCAATATCTAAATATCTTTAGGTAAAACCAAAGGAACATTTGACTGGCAGGACTCCTGGATAACATCCTGAGTTCATCCAGCCCATACAACTACAGCAGATGTGGTCTACATCTGTCCCAGCAGAATAACCCATGCCAGGGCATGGATTCTAGCACAGTTCTGCAGTAGTCCAGTCCGTTTAAGTATTACCATGAATTGGTGATGTGTTGCCTCATGCCAGCAAAGAGATGAGGCAATGCCCAGGCAATCTGGAGGAGAGCACAGGCCAAAGGCTATTCCCATTAGGCAGCACAGAGGAGACCGTCTGTTCTGCAGTGAGAGAAACAAGCTACATGGACACAGCCTGAGCAGTATTGTTTGACCCCAGCCCTAGAGAATATTCCTTAGCAGAACAGATAAAACCACATAGTCCAGAGAGATTCATGGAAAACCACCAAGAAGATGTCACAGCTTCCCAAAAGCCTACAGAAAACTCAAAACCTTTAGCAGAAAAGCCCAAAAGCACAAGAACTAGAAAGTCGTATAGCAAGAAGGAATCAGGGGGACACACGCATGTAGGAACCAGGCACCAATTTTGTTTTTTTAATTCACCCCTTTGCCTGTATCAGTGGTTGGATTTCCATTTAATTTTGGTTAAAGTGGGTCAAATCTCTAGACAGCAAAGGATAAGTGCCTACTCCTGGCTATCATTGCCCCATGCTGAGTCTTGTTTTATGGGCAGTGTAAACCTCTGCAGCAATTTGTTATGAAGTGAACACTTACGCTTAACATTTAAGCAGCATAGATCTCCATATACGTCTATAATATATGCAGAGAATCATTAAATTTTTATTGTGCAATTCTGGAGGGGAAAAAAACCCAAAACAAAACAAAACAAAACAAGGTAGCAAGCAAAATTTTTAATATAAATGGGGTATGTTTACCTCATGTGTGATATTTTAACTAGACATGAAGCAGAGGTGTTTTGGAGCCGTTTACGCAAAAGAAAATTAAGAGAGGCTTGTCTGAGAGGAAAAGGGTGAAATCTCAGAGGTTTTTGTCGACACCCTTGATGGATAACTTTCCAGGTGCTTCTAATAAGTCTCAAGGTACCTAATGGATACAGTTCTACAATAACACCATCGACAATATTAGAAAGCCTGGTCAGTTTTGGTCTGATGCATTTTGCTACGGCTACAGGGAGAAGGAGGTACAGCATAACAGCAGTAATGAATAACAGAGATGGAAACACACGGCAGCAACTGGAGCCCATATCAAGTATTGAGCAATGCGAAGGTTCGGCATGATTGGATTTGGCTTTGTGGCTTGGCCCACTATAAAGAGAGCAATTGTTTGCAAAGCTTCATTGTGGGATTAGATTTCTAAACTCTTCAAAGTCTGAGGGATGGTTGGATGGAGAGCAAAGGTTTGGGCTATTTCCTAAATAATAATAACGGCAGCTTCTGGTTGCTATGTTTGACCCAAATATTTCCTTGGAAACAAAGCACAGCAGAAGCTTTTGCCAAGTCAGATGGAGCTGATTTGAAACCAAAATAAAGATGTAAATAACAACAATCATTTGGAGTGGAAGAGAGTTATCAGAATCCCAGTTAGGTAATCTGCAGGTTAATCTATCTACTTGGGCTGATTTTTAGATCATGATCTGTACAACCATGAGCAGTGCAGAGAAGGGGAGAATTATTCACTATTTTGTGATGAAGGAACTTCTGACGAAGGTCCTGGTTTCAGGTCTGAACAAGCAGGAATGGCATATTCCCTTTTCACTTGGTGCATGGAAATTTGCTTCTAGATCACATCCAAAAATATATATATATGGTAGGTGCCCAGAAAACTTAGCCCATGTTCAAGCTTTACTTCACAAAGTCTCTAAATCACTTGCTACTAAAAGCTGAGAAGGTCTTTAGGAAATGTTTACCTTATCTTTGTCCATTATACTTTTTCCTCTGGGTCCTTGACTGACGTGTCAGAGACAGGAGACTGTGTTTGGCCCAGTAAAAAACATTCTTGCATTTTATTCCAGTTTTTCACATTTCTTTAACCAATAGATCTTTTTGTCCAAATCACTACTATACTATTAAGAAATTAAATATGTTTGGCTGGGATAAAAACATATGTCTGACTAACACAATGCCCTAAGAGTCCTCGTTCCAGCCAATATGTGTCATTCTGTGTCACAACAGTTATGTTTGAAAACTCTGCCAAAATGAAATGGTATGGAAATATATGACCCTGCTGGGGACTTGCCAGCAAGACCTGGAAGGATGAATCTGTGGTTAACAGATGTAGTAATGATTGTGTTAATTATTGCCTTCCTTTATGAGCCTGACTTCACAATGTGGTTCATCTGAGTACAGCTAACTTAGTAGGAAAGAAATAGTGAGCAGGCATGTCTTCAGCTGCAATCAAAAATGACATCTTGGCGTCATTGGCAGATGACTAGTCAAACTAGGTTCTGGTTCACTCTTCTAGACTATCACATCCCCAAAGGAACCCACATAACCCTCACTTTTGTCTTTTTAGATTGTCTGTTTAATCTTATCCTACTTTGCACACCAAAGTGTCTTGTGTTCAATTAGAGACTGGCATAATCAGTGATTATTATTAATGATGGCCATATGTTTACATCAGAAAAGCCAGGAAACAAATTATATTCTCTGCAGCAAAATGGCCGTAGGGTATTCTGAGCCTGATGGTGCCCCCAGCCTGGTACGGCTAGTGCATGATGTTCCCTGTAGCCTAGAGCACCCACGGGACTAAGGGGAATATTGACAACTTCTCCACTGTTGCCCCTGAATTACCAATGTGCAGCAACAAGCAGTCAACCAAGGCACAGCTTCAGCACTCTTCTAGACTAGAATTACAGTTACTGGCACAGCTGGGAGTTACTTTGATTGCTTTAAGGCTTTGCTGCTTTCTCAGTTTTGTTTATACAAAATGGATGCAAATTGCTTCCCCCAACCCGTTCCTAACTGAGGAGGACCTGCATCGCTTTCAGCCTTAGCTACATGAGTCTGCTATGGCTTGGCTCACAGAATCCCAGAATGCCAGGTTGGAAGGGACCTCAGGGATCATCTAGTCCAACCTTTCTAGGAAGAGCACAGTCTAAACAAGATGGCCCAGCACCTTGTCCAGACGGCTCTTGAAGGTGTCCAACGTGGCCGAGTCAACCCCTTCCCTGGGGAGATCATTCCAGTGGTGACTGTCCTCACTGTGAAAAATCTCCCTCTCGTGTCCAATTGGAATCTCCCCAAGAGCAACTTGTGTCCATCCCCCTTGTCCTCTCCATGGGACTCCGTGTAAAAAGGGAGTCTCCATCTTCTTTGTAGCTGCCCCTTAAGTCCTGGTACATGGGGATGAGATCCCCTCTGAGCCTCCTTTTCTCAAGGCTGAGCAAACCCAGCTCTCCCAGCCTATCCTCGTATGGCAGCTTCCCAGTCCTTGGATCATCCTGGCGGCCCTTCTCTGGACCCCTTCCAGCCTGGCCACATCCTTTTTGTACAGCGGGGACCAGAACTGTACACAGCGCTCCAGGTGTGGCCTGACAAGCGCTGAGTAGAGCGGGATGGTGACTACTTTATCTCTGCTGGCGATGCCCTTTTTGATGCAACCCAGCATCCTGTTGGCCTCTTGGCCGCAGCAGCCACTGTTGGCTCATGTTGAGCTTCCCCCCACCAGGACCCCCAGGTCCCTTCCCACAGAGCTGCTCTCCAGCCAGGTGCATCCCAGTCTGTGCTGCACTCCCAGATTATGTTTTCCCAGGTGCATGACCTTACACTTGTCCTTGATGAACTTCATAAGGTTCTTGCTGGCCCACTCCTCCAGCCTCTCCAGATCTCCCTGCAGAGCAGCTCTCCCTTCTGGAGTGTCTACTTCCCCACTCAACTTGGTGTCATCAGCAAACTTCGTCAGGCTACACTTGATGCCATTATCCAGATCCCTTATGAAGATGTTGAATAACATTGGGCCCAATATCGATCCCTGGGGGACTCCACTAGTGACAGGTTGCCAGTTTGAGAAAGAGCTATTTACCACCACCCTTCGGGTGCAGCCTGTCAGCCAGTTCCCCACCCACTGCACAGACCACTTGTCTAGGCCATAACGCATCAATTTCTCCAGGAGGAGACTGTGGGGGACCGTATCAAGGGCCTTGGAGAAGCCCAGGCTCGCTGTGTGACAGACCCTATACATTTCCTGAAGAGACCAGGTTTAATTCTCAATGTATTAACAAGGATCTCATCTTGGTTACTGGTGCCTCAGGTGACGGAGGAAGGAGCTTCACACGTCTTTCTCGTGAGAGAGCAGTCTGAGTACCTGGATGTGCAAAGCTCAAAGTTGGTCAAATCAAAACCAGTGACAACCAGCCCAGGTGACCGTGCAGGCTTCCTGAGGTTAAATAACAACTTAAAATTTCAGAGGCTAATCATGAATCCTGATTTTGTGGTGGGCTGAACATTGAGTGTTACACCCACCTCACCTAAGGATGCTGCCTCAGCCACCACGACATTCAAATTGCACTGAAAACACGGTGGATCAGGTACACTGTCACAGCAATGTGACCAGTATAAGCCATATAACCCTCTATATGGGAACCACTCAGCTCCCTCTGGGAGTAGCATGGAGTCTTTCGGCCTTTCAGAAATGACAGAGCCAAGCGTCTCTGCCCTCAGGTAGCCTCTTTGACACTAGTTTGCAAAAGGAGAAGGCTTTTGTGGTATAGTTTCTTTCTAAGGAAGGATATTGTTTTTCAGGAGGCAGGAAATGAATAGCCTTCCAAAAGAATTTTATTTTTGTATGACTATCAGGGACATCTCTAGTTCCCACTGTTAATGCCAACAGGTGTGAGAAGGGATATTAAGTTGTGTTTAATCCTCTGGCTATTAGACCATATTACATCACAGTCCAGAGACACCCCCCCGAGATACCAAAGGCCTGAGCTAGTAAGCCCATGCCCAGCCCAGATCAGTGCAGACTGGAGCCAGAACATGAGCATGCCCATGTTTGCACACAGATGCTTGGGAGCTGCTCGGCCCCACCACTGGGCACACAACCCTGCGGATCCTGCAGCCAGTCACCGTTCATGTGGCTGCCGCAATGTTTCTCACCATTCCAGCTCTGGGGTTTGCACAGGTGTGTGTGCAGCTGCACAGTCACATCTCTCAAAGCATCTGATGAAAAACTTGTACTCAAACAGGTCACCTTTCTTCTAGTGACACAATTGACTCTTCCATGTTTCACTGCATATCTCTTGGGCTAAGAAGAAGTCTGAGTCACAAAATCAGATTCACAGACTGGTGGGGGTTGGAAGGGGCCTCTGGAGATCATCCCATCCCACCCCTGCTGGAGCAGGCACCCCCAGAGCAGGGGCACAGGGCCGCGTCCAGGCGGGGGGTGAATGTCCCCAGGGAAGGGACCCCACAGCCTCTCTGGGCAGCCTGTGCCCCTGCTCTGGCACCCCCACAGCAAAGGGGTTTCTCCTCATGTTCAGGGGGAACTTCCCGTGTTCCAGCTTGTGCCCGTGGCCCCTTGGCCTGGCATTGGGCACCGCTGAAAAGAGCCCGGCCCCATCCTCCTGACACCCACCCTTCAGATATTTATAGGCATTGATGAGACCCCCCTCAGCCTTCTCTTCTCCCGGCTGAACAAGCCCAGGTCTCTCAGCCTTTCCTCCCAAGGGAGATGCTCCAGCCCCTGATCCCCTTGGCAGCTCTGCGCTGGCCTTGCTCCAGCAGTTCCCTGCCCTTCTTGAACTGGGGGGCCCAGAACTGGCCGCAGCCCTGCAGGTGTGGCCTCACTGGGGCAGAGCAGAGGGGGAGGAGAACCTCCCTAGCCCTGCTGGCCACACACCTTTCCATGCCCCCCAGGACACCGCTGGCCCCCTTGGCCCCAAGGGCCCGGTGCTGGCTCAGGGTCACCTCGCTGCCCCCCAGCACCCCCAGGGCCTCTCAGCAGAGCCGCTCTCCAGCAGGTCCCCCCCAGCCTGTGCTGGTGCGGGGGGCTGTTCCTCCCCAGGGGCAGGACCTTGCACTGGCTCTTGCTGAATTCCCTGAGGTTCCCCTGGGCCCAGCTCTCCAGCCTGGCCAGGACTCGCTGGATGGCAGCACGGCCTGCTGGTGTATCAGCCACTCCTCCCAGCTGGGTATCATCAGTGAACTTGCTGAGGTTACACCCTACCCCATCATCCAGGTCACTGATGAATGTGTTGACCAGGACTGGACCCAGCACAGACCCCTGGGGAACACCACCAGTGACAGGCCTCCAGCCAGGCTCTGCCCCGTTGATCACGACCCTCTGAGTTCTGTTGTTGAGCCAGTTCTCTGTCCACCTCACTGTCCACTCACCCAACCCACACTTCCTAAGCTGAGTCAGGAGAGAAATGGTGAGTCCAGCTACAACTAGCAAATGCAAGGGGAAAGAATATGGGAACAGGAAAGAAGGACTTGAACACCTCTCTCACCAAGGCTACTAATAAACACAAACACACAAATTCAGATTTTCCTGTTTCATCCTGTCATGGAATTGTAAAGGGTGTGACATCTGTCCCTTCACCACTGGTAGAGGCAAGATCTGAGGTGATACAGCAAATATATTGTGCCAGTGTTGCTTTTCAAGAACTCCCCACTGGTTCTTCCCATTAACGTGGTACTCAGAAAAAATCTTTCTGCATTTCAGTAGATAAGGAGTGACTTATTTCCTGGTTTTGGTTAAGGAAGGTGAAGAAGTACCAGGGGACTAAATTGTTCATAGCACAAATGTTTGTGACAAGTAAGCTCACAAGTAACATGTCTGAAATGTATCCTGCTGTAACACAGCTTTTTTCCCAAGGAACGACTCCCCATCACATCACTTCTGCTACCTTGACATCCCTTGAGCCGTTGCCCTCTACAATGATGCTCAGCATCTTGTGATCCACCAGGCTACATGGTGGTTCGTGGAACTGATGTGGGGCTGTCTAGGGACAATGCTGTGAAATGGCACCGTCTGTTGGTTACATCACCTGCCCACTCTTATTTTCTAGGCCATGATCCTGTTGCTCCACCCCAGTCAGAAGTCTCAAGGCAAACATCTTCAGATTTATCCAGGCCATAATACAGACCTTATTTAATGCTTATTTTGCTTTGCACTGAAATGAGAACAAAATTTCAAGATTTGATGGTAATTGTTAGAGGGGATTGGAAATGAAGTTTTGGGAAATGTTTTCTCAGCTTCTCATTATCTTATGCATTTTATAAAACACTTTTCTAGCGTTATAGCCTGGGAAGTTTAGATAGAAATAGGTCCCCTGTTACCGGGGATTTCATCTCCTCCTCTTCAGCATTAGATATCATACGTGGTTACTACAGTGGTGGCTTTTTGATGTTTGCAGACTGAAGATGGCAAAGCACAGCAGGACATAATCAAAAGCAATGAAAATGTTGTTTGCCCTAGTTTCCTAGGGAAATGAGTACTATGCAGTCATGCTACCTTTGTGATTGCCTCCCTGTGTCTTTGCCTGCCTAACCATTCAGTCCTCTTCTTTTTTCCCCAGGTATTTTTGAACATGCTGTCCAATTTCCATCACTTCTGACAGAAAGGTGGAGACCTCAAAGGTATTTAGATATTACAGAATCAACCACAAGACATGGACCCTTAGGAAAGCAGGCTTTGGCAGCCCCAGTGCTCAGAACACCACGTTAGAGTGAGGCTTCCCTGTAATGAATACGGGTGAGGGGAACAAGCACGGAAATACTAAGAGGTCTTGTCTCCACCGGGGAAACAGTATGTTCTTAATTCAAGTTAACTCACTTCAGGCAAAATTGCAGACACACTACAGCATTTTGGCTTTTTTTGGGCCTTTTTTTTGTTGTGTAAGGCATTACAGAGGAGACAAAGCTGGGAGTGGAGGCGTGTGTGTGACCTTTCATTCATTGCTTGTTGTGAGCGTTGTGGCAGTGCTAACAAACCCCTGCCATCCTGAGAGAAATGTGGTACAAAGCAGAGAATCGACAACCTAGGCTGTGGGCAAAATGTAAGAGGTGAACACTACAGGGAAGGAGGATGTTACCTTGGAGCTGCCCTGGCCAGCAATAAGTGGGTAGCTTATTACTCCTGTAAATTAACACTCTTTGAGACTTTGATTTGACTTCTATAGAACAAGTTGATGTCTACCTCCAAGGCAGGAGTAATTTCTTGTCTGCTGGTCCTAGTACATGACACAGAGACTAACTCCAGCCTCTAGGGAGCTCAGTGAGCCATTTGCAGGGTGTGTGTGAAGCACCAAAGGTGGATTTTCTTATTGCATCCCTCTCTCTTGAGAGTGGCGTGTTGCTGCTCTCCTCGCCCCATGCATCACATCACAGACAGAAGAAATGGAGGTCAAATGGCAGAAGGGTGTCCATAGGGAGCATGCTTTCTAACAGCAATCCTTTAACCCCTCTCTGAGCACCCATCCTGCACAGGACACCCCCTTGTCATGGTTTTCACCTGCTCTGTGACCCCACAGCCCAGTTCAGCTCCTTGGATAAGCCTTTCTTTGTGTCCATGCAGCATCTCTCATTTATTAGGAATGTCCAACAGCTTTTTGTTAAACTCCTCCAAGCAGCTGTAGGGCCACAAAGGGTTGCGAGACATTTGAACTGGGCCATTCTAGTGCTTGCATCTGCAATGCCATCCTGAATCCTCCTTCATTAAGCCTGGCGTATCTCTGGCCCTGTCTTTGCCTGCCCACACAAGGCATCCATTATTTAGTGTATTAGCATAACCCCTCCCCAACACACCCTCACAAGGCCTTCTGGAGCTCTTTGACGTTTTCCTGCTCCAGGACAACTGAGCAATGACAAGTCCCACCCAGGAGACATGACAGCATGCTGGAAAAGGAGGGGTTGTCTGAAAGTGCTTGATGCAATTTTACTGACTAAGCAGGGCAGGGCAAAATAACTCAGCGAAAATTAAAGAGGAAACATCGTTTCCACCCAAGAAGCCTTGTTCAATGGGATGGTGAGAATATGACACCTGCCTTTTTAATTTTCCTTTTCTGACAGTTTCAAAAAGCTTGGATAAATTTTTTCTCATCTCCCAAGAGATCTCCTCAGAGACCGTTTCTAGGAAAAACCTTACGAGTGGTGCCTCAGTCCCTCCGCCACACAGCCTGTACTAGCCCTGGGCTGTGGTGGGAGAACTGCGGGAGGGAAGCCAAGGGACCAGGCACAAAAGTTGAAGCTGTGACCCTTTTTCTATATCAGCCTGACTCATAGTGTAACTAGCCCCAGGCCATTTCCAACATGTCAAAGCAGAGCAGAGGTGCACTGAAGTACATCACCCATCCTTCATGCAAAGCAGATGTGATATCTTCAGATTCACCCTGTAGTAGAAAGAGACCTGTGGACCCAGGTCTTTTGAACCCAAATTTCTTGGCCACCCTACTGAGACATCACTGCTTTAAGAGGCACCAGGGACTCTGATCAGTAGAGCTCCCGTTTTTCTGAGGTTGTTTAAACACCCACAACAGGGGCCGGAAGAATATCCTGGATTAAAGGGCTTTTGACCATTTCCTTGGCACAGGAGGGAGGGCAGGTGACATCAACCCACAGAACAGGCTCTCCGGCTCCCTGCAGCCACACACAACTCAGCATCAGAGGATTTTCAGTCTCACAGTTCCCTGCAGGGGAAGAGCAGAGCTTCTGCATTGAATTTCTATCCACCCTTATATTGCAGCACATGCCTGCTCCTGAGCAGTCATCTTCAGCCTGTGCACCTTGAAGAAGTCCTGCAGGCCCACGAGAATCAGAGTTCATTGGAGTCATTTCCTACAGCTTTCCGGGGCTCTCATCCATGTGCCTGACAGGTTCCTGTGACAGCCAGGCTCAGGGATCTGTCTCCAGGTAGACAGCTTTAGTAGAGTGCTTTGAGGAAACTGGTTTACCATCTGTCTCTGTCTACCTGTGGCAGCTTAATGGAGAGTAATGATCCTCCATGAACCCTCTAAATGAAAGCCATTAACTGAACCGATGAGAGAAATTGAATTATTGTCTCACCCAATACTTCCAATTTACCTGCCAGTTTGTCTTGTCCAATACACGCTGAACATGGACGTAGTCTCTGTCAGTCACCAGGTCACGGGCAGAGAGAGAGATCCCTCTCTTTGGCTCCCCAGGAAAGGTAAAACATGCTAGCAAAGTCCTCGGTCAGTCGCTGACTGATTTTTATAACTCACTTACTCTCCCTGTAATCTGAACTTGTTTGAGGTTGGTTTTCATTCTCTTGTGGTTTGCACTGACAGCAGATGCGTCCATGAGCTGCTTTGCCCAAGGCCAAGCCTGCCCCTGCCTGAGGCTGGGACCATGCGGTAGGTGCAATATCCATGGTCACAGACCCACTGAGCGAATCCATGCTGGTTTTTTCAGAGTCAGCCTGAGGCTTCCAGGGAGACCAAATTTAGCATCTGTACAAACGCTAAACATGAAAACATAAAGATAAACCTGAGTACATGGCTTCAAGGATGCATACAGCAGGGGACCCTAAGCACTCCCAACACTTAGCAGGTCCTCAGTCCACTGGCAGGCAGCAGACTGGAAAGGAGAGCTTGCCTGCAAATTTTCAAGTTTGAGGCAATATCTAACAAATTAGCGTCCCTAAAACTGGAGCACTTGCAACCAGTTTGATCCCCAGTGTACAGGGCTGCTTCGTGATCGCTTGCTACAAAACACAGGACTTAGAGTAACTCAGCAATGTGTTAGAAGTCATGTTATTTTCCTTACTCATCATGTATCCAACTATGGGCAAAGGGGACTTTTTGTCTGCCCTTGATGATGTTTGATGAAGTAGATTCAATCAGGCAGGACACTGGGCCTGATAGCATCGTGTTAGCCCATCTATTATTCCGCTTGTGTATCTGCCGGTCCCTAGGTGGGTTGGTGTGCCTCCCAGATGTTCTTCCCTGTTCCTGCAATGTCTTTTTGTTTTCATGGTCAATAACCTTGTGCTTGGTGTGTGCAAATCTAATTACATTTTGGTCTGACAGAAAACCTCAGCTTGCACGTATGTCCAGGAATGATGGATATCCTGTCTCTGGAAATAGCAGAGCCACAAATGGGAGCTATCCACAAGTATGAAGGTAACAAAGCCTATTTGCAAACTAAAATTAAAACCCACAACACACCTTTACTCTTTGCTTCTGCAAAACTGAAACAATAAATGGAACATGGCAGTAAAGAATGAGAGGATAGCATATAGATGATCTGAGCAAGGAACACAAAGGTAGAATCTCTGTTTTGACTCCTGCTGGTTCTGGCTCTGTGGTCTTGGTGAGAGTTCATTTTAACCATCTCTTTTCTCTGCTGGCACTTTCCTGCCTCTTCTTCCTCACTGTTCATTCTGAATGCATGCTGACCCTCTCCTGCTCCTCCTAGCCTCCCAAAAATTTACGGACCCCCACCAAAAAAAGGCCACCAACCTTCAAATATCATCTTCTGCACTGGTGCCTGTCTGTTATCTGAGCCCAACAAAGGCCTTCCGTTGGGGCTGCTTCTGTGCTTAAAGCACATGCAGAGGTTCTTGCAAAATTGGGGGCTGAGGCCGTCAAAAGACACAAGGGAGACACCCCAACGCTGTGGAGACACAACGCCTTCAAAAAGCTTTCCCAAAAAGTGCACAGAGGTCCCTGAAGACAAAATTTTAAGTAAGTTTTATTTAGGGAAGCTGTGAATTTCCTTGGGGTTTTTGGCATTCTCTCTTCCTACAAGAGATTTCCTGATACTGTGGTGGCTGGAAAGGCTCTTGGTGCCCTTGTGTTGGAAAATGTGCTATATATAAAACGTGATGTTGTTGACAGAACTTACAGATGACTGAAGCTCATCAACAGTAGCAAACAGCTGGTGTTAGTCGAGATGTAAATTAGTTTTCCATGGCAGGCAGGACGGCACAAATAATCATCCCCAAACTTAGCAATAAAGACCTACTTCTGTCATTTAGGATCCTATACAACTCCAGGACATAAAGCCTTCTGGCCATATATGAATGTCTTGCTGGAAGCAACAGCTCAGCTATGATCCCTTTGGATCCAGGGCTCCTTCCACTGGTTCCCACAATTAGGATGAGGCTAAATTAGTAAAACTGAATCGCACAGATGTACAGAGCGTGAATCTTTTATTTATTGGCTCAAGCGAGCATGTTCTATTTTCATTGGCCTTTTTGGTTCAGATGCCATCAGAAGGCAGTGCTGGACCCTAATTATAGACATCTATGAGTAATGCATTTCACAGCTGTTGTGCTATAACAGGCAGGGAGCAGCTCAGCCAGCAGCCAGCATTTTCACAGAGTGCCGGATGCCGATCTCCAGGTCTCCGCTTGGTGCAGAGCCCAGGGGCTGCAGCTGCTCGGGCTGGGATGCGGGCAGCACACTTGGGAGAACAAGTCCCACAGGGTAGCCCAGCACTTGTAGAAAGATCAGCTGGAGTGAGAAGGTGACTCCCGTTTTCTACTCCTGTGACTAAGGGAGGTTCCTCCCATAGGGCCACAACAGCCGATGTCTCCAGGAGCTGCAGAATTGTAAGGAGAAGAAATTTAGCCTGAAGTAACAAGCCAGGAGGCAGAGAGAAGAGTAATGCAAAAAAGAAAAGACCATGGGGGTTATCCCAGGGTGAGTTCCTCTCCTGTCACCATGGTCTGACTGTAAACCCCACGAGGCAGGAATGACAGTAAGCATCATATAGACGGAGAGACTCTCTGGTAGGTCAGTGATGGTCCTGAGATACCTTGTGCCCTGCCTGCCCTCTGCATCTCTCTTTTGTGTCAGGCTTTCTCTTCTTTTGTCCTCACAGATGTCACACTTCAAACATGCCTGGCTCACCAGGGACTCTGGAAGTGGCGACGCCTCTCATGTGTGAGTAGGTCTGCAGGGTTAGAAATAGGTGCCAGCTATAAATATCACAATAATGACCTGCAGATAAACCGATGGGCCAGGCTGTCACCATGTGTGGGAGATGTTGGTTCCCCTGCCGCTGGCCGTCCAGGAACGGCGGCTGTGAGCCATCCATGGAAAGCATCCGGGTTGCCATGTGTTCAGACAAGGAAGAATTTGAGCTCAGCCCCCATTCCTCACAGCCCCTGCTATTTCTATCTCCCTTTCGTGTGTGTGTGTGCTTTAAATAGATACAGTCTTTAAATAGTCATGACTTCAGATGGTAGTTTTCAAATAAAACCAAGTGATGGACTGTGGTCCCCAGGCACTCGAGCCCAGACTGCCAATGACCGAGCGCCCTCAGGCAGGGTCTGGCCGCTCGTCATAGCCTTGGTCCTAGGATCCAGCTGGATTAAACTAAGACCCTCAGGATACAATACCTGAATTATTTGGTGCCGGGCTTTGTTTTGCTTCAAGTGGGCTGCATTAAAAAGTTGTTCCAAATTTCTGCCCAGGCAGATGATGAGCATCACTCGGGTGGAGCACATGCCTGTTCTCCTGGGCACCTGGAATGGACTCAGACACAAAACTCTGGGCAGCCTGGCTGGAGGCAGTGGGCAATGAACGGGGCATGAAGCAGCAGAGAACTTGCCTGCTGGTTTCAACACATTCTAGTGCTTGTGGTGTTTTACAGTTCAGATGAGGAACGTCCTGTCCTCCAGCAGCTTTCACCTCGTTGTAACTGCCAGTTTATCCTGAACCAAAACTTCCCCCAGAGAACCCTCCTCCACCAGCAAGAACCGATCTGTTTGTAAGAGGTCTGACCACATTTGTTCTCTTCAGTTAAAACTGAGCTTGTTTAACAGACTGTCAGAGTCTTTTCTCAATCAGTCAGATTCTGCAACTATAAAACAAGGGCAAGAGAGAACAAGGACCAGCAGTTCCTTGAAAGCAAACCCACTTTTCTGCCAGACTCTGCCTCTGAGTCGTAGGACCTGCCGCCTTCTGCCTGTGAGCATCTTCCAATGTCTTGGTCAGCCACCGAAAATACTCTCGAAACAAAAAGACAACTCATCCTCTCCATCAGCTTTGCTAGCCGGGTCACTGAGTGATACAGGAACTGAATTAAAGGATGGATGATGGCTTTAAAAGCTGTAAAATGTTGCAGCTGTTAAAAACATCTGCAGTTCTGCACACTGAAGGAAGGAGGATCTAAATTTTCCGGACACAGCATGATGCTGACTGCTCTCAAAGCAAATGTTATTACGTGCAGTGCTGTCCAACATGATGATGTGCTCAGCTTCCCAGGCACCCAGCACAGCGAGCGTTGGCTGACGCGTCTTCCTCCGATACAACCAGCCTTGGCCATTGCTAGAAGTAGGATTTGGACTGGAACAATATCCATAAACTCCGCGGGACTAGCTGCTTGGCTTGGTTTGGCTGCGTCCCCGCGGGGCTGATTCAACAGTCTGGTTCCTGCAGACTTGGTGCAGAGCTGGGAACTCACCTTCCAGTGAAGTAACGCAAGTCTTCATGCTCGGGTGGGGCGAGCACATATTTTTTAGATGATAGCTAAGCAACTGCAGTTCTCTGGTAATTCATAAAATAGGGACAGTGCAAGAAGTCCTGAAATTCTTGCTTTCTGGCAGAGATAGGCGATAGCATCATGCTGCATAACTTTATACAGCAAACCATGCCTTGGCCCCGCTTCCCTATGGGGATAGCTTTTAAGGACGATATGGGAAACTCCCAGCTGCCAGCAGCCAGGGGAGGACGCCAGGGTTTGGCATCTTTTCCACGTAAGGTCCCTGAGAGCACATTAACCCTGTCTGGCTGCTTGTTAGTTACCCTCCCCAGGCAGAAACCTAGTTCTCCAGCGCACAGGGGCAGGTATGCGCCCGAGGGTGCAAAGAGCTTGTTCCTGTTACACTGACAATGCAAAGCAGGTGAAGGCAAGTCCAGTCAGTCCCACCAGCACTTCCCTGTTCCTCACATATCCACCACTTAGTGGGATCAGAGGTTTTATTCACTTCTGATAAGGGAGCGTCTTGATTTTAATCATTGCTACCTAAAAGTGAGCAGATGTGGGAAACTATTCACATCACCTCCTTTCCAGGATGGACACTGCCGTGTGCTCTGCTTGGAGAGGAAATGAGGATCATAAACAATCATATGACACAATATAAGACCATCCTTTCCTCCGGCTAGTATAAATGGGATGATTAAAGCCTTTGTGGCTAGTACCTGCAAGACAAAGGGATTGTTTTAATCAATTAATGTTTCACCACATATGATGTTTCCAGTATATTGCATCCCACTGCCCAAGCAAACCGCATTGCTCTTGTTGAGCTCCTCCTAGGGGAGTTTTACCACCTCAGTCCTGCTGCTAGAGTGAACACACTGGGGCCTGCGATGACCCACAATGTGGGTGGCATCAGGCAATCCATGCTACAGTCCCTCCAAAGAGAGCAGAGTACCTCTAGCAAAGGCTGACATGATCATGTTACACATTTGCAAAGCAAGATTTGAGAGGGGTGCATTTAACTGAGGAGTTTAGATTCATCCTGGATGTAGAGGGTCTATTCAACCAGCCTGGCTAATGCACGTTAGTTTTCCATAGCCATTGGTTCACAAGGGGATAAGGGGCCATGATTCATGCTCCGCACTTTCCACCGATCACCTCAAACTGTCTGCAACACCAGAACGCTCCACAGAGACAGATTTCAGTGTAAATCCAAAGGGGAGGCTGTGAACCCCTACTTGCTGATCCCACAGCAGACCCTCCCAGCTCCTCAGAGCTTATTTGTTCAGGAGCAGGACCAGTGAACACAAGACCTTTCCTACCTGCCATTTGCTTTCAGCCACAATAC
This sequence comes from Phalacrocorax carbo, assembly GCF_963921805.1. Taxonomy (NCBI): domain Eukaryota; kingdom Metazoa; phylum Chordata; class Aves; order Suliformes; family Phalacrocoracidae; genus Phalacrocorax; species Phalacrocorax carbo. The sequence goes on along the minus strand of NC_087513.1, from coordinate 214,825,984 downwards.
CCTCCAGTGAGGCAGCAACATTTCACTCATGAGGCTAAAGGGGTTTGCAACTCAGAAGGGCTGGGTGCCCTGAAGAGGTGTGAAGGTGATGCCTTCTGAGTGACATCCTTAGCCAACTCTCTTCTGCCCATGCATCCTTCCTGCAGCCCCAAGCAGAGACACTCAGCCCGTCATCTTGACCCAGGTTGCGGTCCCGGGGTCAGCATGGATGCACCCTTCTCATGACCAGATTATCGATGCCTCACTGAGCATGTTGGCATAGCTGGAGACAGGCAGGACAAAGCTGCCAGGATCTGGTAGCTTTCGGGCAACGCCAACCCAAAAGCCACACAAACAGTGCTGCACTGTTTCACAACAGCAAAATATCAGCGAAATCCAGCTGTACTGCCCCAGCCTTGCCTGTGATCTGGTCCTTCTTGTGGCCAGAGAGCTCGGCATAGGCAGAGTGACTTCATCCCTGTCTCCACACATCATGTAGATACACCCAAAATCACTAATTAAGGTCTAATTCAGGAGAGAAGGGTGGAAGTTTTCTTTCTGGTATCATTTCACCTCTCCTTGCTCTGGTTTCCTTTCAGTAAATGGGGAATGAATCATCCTTCCCTCTTCCACTGGAGGACTGCAAGGGATTAATAAGAGAGCATGTGCAGGACACATCAAAGCTTTCAGTTGAAAATCCTCTCCCACAGCTCTACAGGAGCTGCTCTACAGACACGTGATGGAGAGGTATATCACTCTGCAGAGATGGAGACATCAGGTGCCCAGCATGAGGCGGCATTGGAAATCCATCTCCTGAGGGCTCTGCTAGTTTTTCCTGGAGGAGAATACCAGCTCCGCTCACTTAAACAAGTTCTGCTACCTAATGCTGCAGGAGTTTGAAAGCCCTCCCCCGCCACCCCCAGTTCCCCCTCCTCAGGTCTCAGATCCTGTGTTGCTGGGGGCCCCTCCGGTGTCTCATTAGGTTCCTTTATTAGGGCTTGATGTACAATGAAGGACTCTGTAGTGAAGTGACGGAGGGCAGCCAGTTCGTGTGGGACCCTTTGTCTCAGGTTTTCTAAGAGCCAGTATTGTGAAAGCATTTGGCATGCCCACCAACACAAATATAAAGGCAATTTAATGACATATTACTTTTAATTGGGGGTGTGGAGGGGGAAAATAAAGAAGAAAGTGCCTGGCTGAATTGGTGCCAGAGGACTCAGGTGGGAATTTACTGTAGCGGCTCCTGAGACTGCCAATTGCCCATAGCAACGCATTGTGTAGGAACCCAGCATCCACCACAGAGGTGATTAAAGGTCCAGAGATGAAGGCAGGAGAGTGGTTGAATGGGTTGGGGCGGGAATAACAACTCCAGGTGGGCTCTAATTCATACAAGAAGCTTTTAGGGGAATTCTGTAGCACATCAGAGCAGGTTATGGAGGGCTAGAGATTTTGATGTTCCCTCAGGGAATGCTTCATCTACAAAAAGCATTAAGCACCTGCCTCTAAAACGTAGGTCTCTTCCCACTGCATAAAGCTACGCAGCACAAAATCACCACCGATCTTACGCTGGCCAGCACATAAGGAGCCAAAAGGTGTGAATTCAAGCTCTTGACTTCAGCTATGCCCTGGTTGTAGTGGAATTTTAAGGCTCGAGATGGGGAACATCGGACAGAATTTGGAAAATGCGGTTGGGTGCTCAGAATCCCCTCTTCCAGCCATAAAACCTGCATTCCTGCAGGTGACTGAGCACCGTCGTGGCATCCCAGAGGCAGAGAAGCAGGCAGAGCAGACTTGTCTCATAATATGCAAAAGAAAAAGAAAAGCACAGCCTTCTTCCAAGGCAGCTCTTGTGCTGATGGTGGTGTAGGGAGATTCCCAGGAAAGCAAGCATGTGTCTCCCCAGTGCTTCTTGAAACAGAGGTGGTTGATAGGTGTGAAATGATCTTTACTTGCCTAAAAGGAAGTATGAAGTGTATTGGATGAGGCAAAGGAAAAAACTTACTTAATGCCTGCTTTCCCCACCCTCTAAAAAAGAGAACTTTCCTCTGACTTCATTTCAAGCCTGGGAAGGGAAAAAACTTTGAAACAATCTTCCTGGGAGGTCCTGATGAAACAGGGCTGTCAGAGAAGGCAGCCAGTTGCCCTTCTGATTTGAAATCCAGCTAATTAGCTCCGAAGCACGGCGCTTCAGATCTGAGCAGGGCGCGGAGCTGCCGAGTTTGATATTTCCAGGCCTGTCAGCCCATGCATTAAAAAAGAAATGAGCTCCAGCACAGTGAGGGAGCAGCGGACTTAATGAGGCACCCTGGGGCCATTTGGCAAGCAGGGAAAGAGACCGCCTTGATGGCAAAGCCCTCCTCTCCCGGTCTCCTGATGGGAGCCTGGGATGCAGAGCAATGCTACAGAGGGGTAATTCCTCCTCCCGAGGCCCCTGCAGGGATTCATGAAGGCTGGAAGCTGACGGCAGCGCCAAGAAGAAGGAGGGGAAGCAGCTGCAGAGCCAGGGCACTGTCTTGAAGGAGCAGTCTCTTCCCAGCATCGTGGGGCTCTGAGCTGCAAGAGGTTGCGATGTCATGGTCTTTTGGGGAGGCAAAGCCAGGCACTGATGTTATTCCTGTTTCTTGTGCTGGGCTTGGGATAGCATCAGCTCTATTTGGAGGCCCTTCTCTGAAGCTAACTGGATATGGTAACAGCCCTGGGCAAACCCCTGGACCAAGCCACAGACTGTGTTAAACCATGCCTGAAACCAGGACAAAACCTGCATTAAGGCGTGTCAATACACTTAGCAGTTGTTCTGTATCCTGTAAGGTTGGCAGGGCACAGCTACCATTGAATGAATCATAGAATAGAATCACAGAATCATTAAGGTTGGAAAAGACCTCTAGGATCATCAAGTCTGACGGTCAACCCAACACCCCCAGGCCTCCTAAACCATGCCCTGAAGTGCCACGTCTACACATCTTTTAAATACCTCCAGGGATGGCGACTCCCCCACCTCTCTGGGCAGCCTGTGCCGATGCCTAATGAACTCAAGGCAAGACTAAGGCTCATGGGGTCATACCACCTCTGGGTGTAGAACATCTACCCACAGAGAAAGCACTGAGGGAGTAAGTTTTTCTAAGATACAAATGAGAACTAGAGTAGAAATCAGGCACCTACATTCTATTTGAGGTCCAAATTTCTCCAGCATAGAGTTTATCACATGTGAAATAAAGAATTGTTCTTCATAAAGCTGATTGCAATGGCACCACTGAATCTCAGAGGCTGGTATTCAAGCTCAGATGGTGCCTTAGCAAATGGCAAGCCTGACTTCTCCAGTTAGGGCCCCAGACCTGATACAGAGGTTCTCCAGATGCTTCACCAGTAGAAGTGGTGTCACTGCAGCAACTCATACCAATTTCCTAACCAGGTCTGCAGCACACGTCAGGAAGTTATTACTGCCTTTAACCACTCAGGTTTTGAGAGCTGCAGCATCCTGTAGTTCACTGAAGGCTCCAACCCCTCCCTGGAGAGCAGAAGAGCCCACACTGTTGTGGTAGATGTGCTGCCTGTATCCAAGGCAGGCATAAGAAAGCAGTCCTGAGTGTGTCCAAACTGCAGCACAATTCAGACTAGGACAGCGTGGCAGATAGCATCCTCCTTGATAATTTACATATGAGATCTCTTACATGGCTGTTTCCTGTTTCAAACACTCCCTAAATTTGTGCAAGGGTCTTGCAGTGAGGCATGGGAGAAACATCCTCTTTGGGACCATGTTTCACACTTGCAAAACAAGTCATGACCATATAATGTCATTTTTACCTCTTAGCTCTGAAGGAAGAGATAAAACAGGGGAAGGGGAGAGGGTGTTTACTGCGACAGTCTCTACAACAGGGGCCATCAAGGAGTGATATTTTTTTTCACTTCAATGCCTCGCTGGAGAAATCTCAGGTCAAAGAAAGGGCTTAACTAAAAGGAGCAGGAAGACAATATTATTCAGGTAATCTAACGTTATGCTTCAGAGAGTGTAAGAAGTTTACATGGGAGGGTGAGAAAGCCATTTTTCACACGGTTGAGGGTATTGCACAGCTCACCAGCTGCATCCTGGGAAGAGTCTCATCTTCCCGATGAACAGTTGCTATCTGAGACGATGGGATTAACTGGAACAAAGGTCTGACCGGACCACTGGACTGTAAGGCAATTGGCTTTGTTTGCGTACCCATTCTCTTCCCTGGCCTCCCCCTTGAAAACACACATCAAGACACATCACAGCTCTCTGTCCCACCAAACTGGGAGGTCTGTTGCTGCTTGCATTAAAAGACAGGGCATGCAGAGGCAGGTGGCAGAAGTGCTGGACCTTGCTTCACTCAGGTGTTTGCACTGCTGTGAAAATGTTGTAACATTTAGCAGAGCTACTAAACTAGATAAGAGATAGAAGGGCAGCCCCTGTCTCCAGAAGCAATGAAAGGCACCCATGCGTTGATACTTCAGTACGAACTCAGCATGCCACGCTGGGGGTGGGACTTTTATTAAAAAAAAGGTACACTTCAGATTTCACAGTGCATCTGGTGTAGTTGCATTCCTTTGGTCAGCAGCGGTCTTTCACTACTCTGCCTTGGCTTGTGTTATGGAGCAACTCCTAGACATCAGGCGGGGAAAACATTTAAAGATATTCTTAAGACCCCTTGATTTCAATCATGTACAACTAGTTTGCATTTTTCTTTAAGCTGTTTTCCTTTCTCTGCCATCAATTCCACCTTAAAAATCATTTTCAGGGTGTCCTGTCACCCCCATTATGTGGTGTTTAACATGTCCTACCCAGTTTCCATCTTGCTCCTTCTAGAAGAAATTATCTGTGTATTCAACGTTAATGTGGGCTAAACGTTGCCTGACAGACTTCAAGGCTGAGCTTAAGCAAGCTTTGTAGGGAGGGAACATACCTTTATTAGGCCAACCGCTTTAGCTTGAAAAAAACAGAGGAGTTCCCAGGCACATCAAACATCTGACCTGATTGTGGATGCAAACTGAGCCACCAGCATCACGTTGCAGTGACAGAGGCAGACACTGGCCTACCACAGGGCATGTAAGCAAGAAAGACCGGGAACATCACATGAAACCATCACAGACTTTAAGAGCTGGGCAGACCAGAGACAGTTAATCTCCAGTTCACGAGTAGTTCCAGTGTGATTTGGATGTCACTGCCCTCCCAGAACTCCCTATTCCCATATTTCCCAATGCAACCCTGGTATAAATTAAGCCGCTCGCACAGCATGGAAGAAGCCCTGACCCCAGGCTCTTGTCCGAGGAGGCTGCTTTTTAAAGTGTGTGCTGTGCTGAAACTGCACTGGGAAAACGTGAAGAAGAAAAGTAAGGGTGCAGTTGGCTACAGCTCCTGCTGCAAACTGAGACTGGATGCACAATGGGCATGAAGCTGTCTGGAATATCCTTACATTGTCCCAAAAAAGAAGGAAGATTTGGAAAGAGGAGAAGGAAAGAAGAGGGGCTGGTGGACCCAGAGCATCCTCCACATTGCTTGCAGGAACTCAGCCCTGATAAGAAGCTCTGGCTGAGGACACAGGTCCAGGAGAAGTTACAACCCTGGAGGACCATTCTAGTCCCATTTTTTATGTTTCTCCAAAGCTAACCAGTAGACTGAAACACTGAGTCTTCAAAGAAGGGCTGTTGCGTGTTTCTGATCCAAAAGTCCCACATCTGATCTCTTCTAGTAGAGGCATGTGGAGCTTCAGTGATTTCCTTGAATCTATCATTGTTTACCTGTAGTGTCTTGGGTTGTGGTGGGATGAGTCCTGACTTCACGTAGTCATTTGGCTTAAACAGTTGTAAACTTCTTGAATCACTCTGTTTTGGATAACATATGAATATCCAAAGGATCTCCTAAACCTTACACCCCCACAACCACCGGTCACCAAGTAACCTTATACAAGCAGGTCACCCCCCACAACAAGTCTTAGGAGCATCTCTGCCTGCCCTTGCTCTCTGCAACTGGTTTGCCACATGGTTTTGCATGATGGGCACATCCTGGAGACCAGACTCCACCCAGTAATGGATTAGCAGCAATTAAGCAGCGCTCATTGACCTGGTCCTAACTGGACCTCCCCTGAACTCAACGGGAGCCACACTGGATCTTGCCTCTTTCCATTTCTGGGGCTAATTACTACCAGCTAAACAGCACCAGGCTTTCCCTTTTTCTCTTTGCCATGCTTGTTAGCATTGTTTCTTCCAGCAGCTTTTCATTTCAATGGAGGCAATCGTGCCTGGCTGACATTTTAATTCTTTCCAGCTGCATCTGAACAAAATGACACATATTAAGTGGAAGGGCTTGAGGAGGAGGGATAAGGAAGCTCCCATTCCCCACAGTCTGTCCTGCAGGGAGGCTTTTGTGCTCGATGCAGCAGATGCTCAGAAGATGCCACGGAGAAAGGTTTTGATGCCACACTGACAGCATGGTGCACTCCCGGGGATGCTGTGCTGTACCAACACTGCCTCTCTGGACCTGTTCCCTTGAAAGTCATGGTGGTGAAACTTAGAGGTGAAGCCTTTGCAAGGTCTCCCAGCAGAGCAGTGGCACACGCTTGCCTTTACTTAGAGAAAGTTTCCCAAGACAATCTGCTGCCTTTACTTAGAGAAAGTTTCCCAAGATGATCTGCTGCAGTGGGCCCACACCTTGGTTTAGGGGCCCCTACACCCAAATAAGTGAGGCTGAGTGAGCTCCTGCCCACTCTATGAAGGGTCTGCAGCTGAACTATGCTGGCTAAAGCCAGATAAAGAGAACAGACTGGCAAGTTGTGGATCTCTTTAACAATACATAGGAGTCCCATCCACAGACTAAGACTTCTCTGGGTAAGATACCACATAAATACAGAATAGAAAGCCTGCTTATACCTCTAAAGGTATTAAGAAGACCGAAGAGGTGCATTTAAAGTACTGTACTTTTGTAGGTCTTTGGATGCTTTAGAGATACCCAAGTTGCATGTTTCAGAAGCTAAGCCCTTTAGCCTCAGTTAGGACAAAAAAAGATGTCAAAAGAAGAATTAAAGGCAAAAAGCCTTAGCAGCTAGTATTAACCACAGGGAACAAGATCAGACTGTTTCAGTAAACCACAGGGCAACACAATTAGACTCATGCCAGATTAAGCCTGCCCTGAAACCAGAAGCTTAAATCAGAGAGGTTTGCTTGCCTCATTTGTGTTACTGCAGCCTCGTATTAGTGAGCAGGGACAGAAAAGGGTTTGGCCTTTCAGCAGTTCCTCATCCCAGCGCCATGCTTATGGTCACACCACGGCTCCCAGCTTCAAGGCGATAAGAGCCTTGCCTCCTTGCTTGCTGCTTGGCCACATCCCCATCACACTGGCCCTTCTTTTCACATTTAGGAAGGATGGATTTTTGACACTCAGCTACTTTCTTTGTGCTTCACTTGGACAGATTTTCCAAGGTCTTGCAAGGCCTAATATTCATATTCCTTGGTTGCTGTTTCACATCAAGCATTTTAAAGCCCAGCTCCTGACTGAGGGCAAAGTATTTGTACTATGGTCTGAAGATGCAGCTATGCTTGTCACCAGAACTAGCATGAGGCTACTTGGTTCAGACACCAGCAGCACTGTAGCCACATCAACTGGACGGCCCAACATCCCCAGGAGCTTCCCATTTCAGCACACAACAGGAGATAGGATCTGGTGCAGGAGGTGGTAAGGAACTGGAGATCAGGGGGTGTGCAAGGGACCACAGGGAAATCACATGCAGGAGATGAAGAAAGAAGGTGGAAGAGAAGTGACAGACACAAATACAGTCTGTGGTGAGCTGATTGTCATCACCTGAAATGCCCGTGATTCCTCTGCTCCAGCCTCCAAAAAGGCAGCACCATTGGGTCTGGAGAGCCCATCACAACATTTGACACCAGACAAAAGTGCCTACATGGGGAATCGAATTGCTCACGGTCATGCTACAGCCTGAGGCAACACAGAGACACTCCTGAAAGGTGATTTGGATCTTAGGAGGACCAGATCAGTTTCTGGAGGCACCTATTTCTCTTCACTAGCTACAGAACCACAGAATCATAGAATCATTTAGGTTGCAAAAGACCTTTAAGATCATCAAGTCCAACCATTAGCCCAGCACTGCCAAGTCCACCACTAAACCATGTCCCTAAGTGCCACGTCTACACATCCTTTAAATACCTCCAGAAAGAATCAAGCACATCTGAGGTCCCAGCCCACAGGCCTCAGGAATTCAAGATGCTTTTAGTGGCAGAAGAAATAGCCCAGGGAGGACCATGCCAGCGAAGGAGGAGTGAAGATGTTTTCCAAAAACTCTCAATGCTAAATTTTTTAGCTGCCTCAAAAAATAATGTGAACAGCAGACTCCCACTTACAAAAACCACCTCTGTGCCTTTCTTCCCACCATGCTGTGGGGTGCTAGATCCATTTTTCTAGGCTATAAGTGCTTCTTTCAAGTGGCAGAGTTGGTGGCTTTAACGCCAAAAACAAACAATAAGATTGTGGCAGGTTTTCAAAGCACCCATCCTAACACCTGAGGAAACGTCTTTGGGGCGTGCTGAACTGAGAAACGAGGAGCAAGAGGGGGGGAAAAAGCTTGCTGTTTTCAGCCTTTGCCATGATTTTCTTTAAAGAAAAAGATGTATTTGAACAGCTTTCAGCAGGGGTCTGCCAGGCTTTCATTCTGCCGCAGAGCTTACGGTGACTCCACAAATCCATGCAGATCAAAAATATTTGCAATCAAAATTGAGCTCCAGGGCATTTATTTATTTATTGCATTATTCTGTATCTCTACATATCCTCATGACTCTAACTTCAAAAGGAAGAGGTACAGAAAGGAGCAGAGGGTGAGGGAGATAAGCATTTCCTGATTTATAAAGGGCTGTTTGTTTGGTTTTTTTTTTTCCTTGCAGAAATGATCTCTGTCCAGTAAGTCAAATTCTTTGGGGGATTTAAAGGAACATGACACTATCCCTCTGTTATTTCACTTAGAGGCCTTGCACCTCAGGCTGTGGTTTCTTGATACATTTTTTTTTTGCAGCAACATCAGTTTAAACAATTGCCTCCCAGTCCTTGTCCCTTGGCCTCTCCCAAGCGTTTGTTCCTGCCATATCATGGTGTAGTACCGCAAAGCTGTGGCTGAGTAGGGTAGGATAAAAGGAACCAGGGAAGCAAGCAATTGCCCCAAAACTACCTGGCTATGTTGCTTTTAAGCTGGATCTGTTCCCCAAACCAGGTCTCAGCAGAGCAGCTGTGCTGGCAGGGGAGAAGGGATGGCATGCAACAGCCTGACAGCAGGAATGAGAGGCAGGAGAGGGAGGGAGAGCAGAAAAGCCATCAAAGACAGCGTACCTTGAAGCTAAAGACTCAGTTAGTGGCTTTTCATGCAGCTGTTCTGTGAGAAAAGGATGGTAAATCACAGGCCCTGCATCCTCCCCAGCACACAGCCATGCCTGGAGCATCTGCAGTATCGATGCAGAGCCCTTCCCCACATTAGGGACCCAGCAGGAGAGGAGGGAGGACCAGAGTGCTCTGAGATCTGCATGAGAAGAAAGTTTGGAAAGACTCAGCTTAAGACCTGTGCACCTTTAAGCCACATCTGTGCACTTCCAAGCTCTGGACCTAAGGAAACCTTTGCAATAATATATATGGAAAGGGGAATGGGGTGAGCACTGTAGGTCCTCTGGAAATGTTTCCAGTCTCCTAAAGTTGGTGTAGAAATAGTCTTGGCTATTCAAACAATTTAGTAAGGTGGAGATAAATGGATGGTAGGAGCTGCAGGGGAGAAGGCTCTCACACTGCTAACATGGGCTCCTGTGAAGGGCACCAAAGGAGCAGGTGATGGGACAGAGTGACAATAACGGTGTGCAGCAAGGTCATGGGCAGTCGGATTTAGGTGCTAAGATGAACGAGGTAGCAGTGGAGATATTTCAGGAGAGGAAGGACTTTCCTTCTGTCTGTCTTTCGGTAAAGAGCAGAAAGGGCAGGAAGGGGAAGGGAGTACCGCTTTGCAGAATGTTAATGAGGCAGAGGTGATGCTGCTTGATGTAGAGCTGAATGTGCTTAAGGGATCCTCCAGGGATGATTACTCAAAATGACTTTCAGAAAACGCCAGTGGGACACTCCTGGCTCTGCACGGAGTACACAGCGCAATACATCTTCTCACGGTGAGATTGACACAAGGATGATGAATGTCAACAGTGGCAGGAGTTCTCTTTAAGGGGAGAAAGGTAATTAACTTTGGAAACAAGGATTGGGGTTGAATGCACGTGGGCATGTTTTGTGCAGGGCTGGATTTGAAAGGAGTTGAGTGAGATGGGTGTGCACCGCTCATGGGTACGTCTCCCCGCTGAGTGTGAGCTGGGGGCGGCTGACTGTCCCAAAGCCTGCCATGTGATGCAGATTTTACAGTCACATCTTAGGAAGGTCCCAATGTCCCATTTCTGACCCCAGTAATGAAATGTGGAGGGCAGGTTAGTCTGTAACTTTGAGCTCAAGCCCTGATGTGGCAAAGGACTTAAAGGGGAGGGAGGCTTAGCATGGCAAGGGAGAAAGCTGCCGCTGTCAGATGAACCGTGTCTGTGCCCTCTTACCATGAGAGTGTGTTTTGCAGTTAACACCTCCCTAATTAATACACATGAATACAGAGGAGAGGAAAATACATAACACCCTTCCACTTTACCAGAAGGCCACCCAGACAAGTTGGTTGCCTAGTGGCTGCCCCAAGCTATCTTGCATATTTAGGCATCGCTAAGGGTGCCAGTGCAGGGTTTGTGCCTGTGTGAGGAAAGAAACCTCCTCCAGCCTTTACCACACCTTATCAACAGCTGTAATTTGGTTTTTAGGCTTTGCTTCAGCTGTAACACCACCTTTATTTCAAACACAAACCATTTTGCTCCCATGTTCAGTTCAGCATACTAAGCAACAGCAGTATCCACACACTTACTGGGAAGTCCTTTACAAAACACAAGCATTTATCCAAATAACTAAAAGTAACCTAGTGTCTTTCCCTACCACCTCAGAAAAAGAAACACATTGTTCCCATTAAACCCCAAGGAGTATGCTTCGCTGTGGCGCAATATCATGGGGGGAGAAAACAAAGGCATACTGGGTGAAAACATACCAAATTCCATGTCAGGGTTCATGCTTTAACATCTTGTAATTCAAAAAATGCTTTCATTGTTTTTAGCTTGTTTTGGCACCATAACTTTTCTTTGCCTTCTGTTTTCAACCCAAATTGGTTTTAAAGCCAAATCTACAAAAAAAGTACTAACACTGGGCTTTATTACTGAAAGGTGATTACGCCTTTGCTCAGGGGATGCTGTTGCCTGTTCAGGATTCCTGGCTGGCTTCAGCAGCAGCCCTGACATTTGTAGCGGTGGGCGGATGTGAAGGAAGACATTGCTCCCATCCTAACAAGCTAAGATTAATGCCTATCTTGACAGCCCTATTCAGTACCCCTATTGTCAAGCCAGCTCATGTTCCTGCTCTCAATTGCGCTCTGAAGATGTTTCTCTTTCTCTCCACTGGCTACACCTTAGGTGACTGTGCTCACGACCCCAGCATACAAACTAAGGTCCTGAAGTAGACAGCAGAAAGGTTCCAGGCAAGGTTTTGTCCTTCTGCACCTGTAGGACTCAGAGGCAGTTTCTCGGCTAATGCACCTGCAGATTTCTCCTTGTTTTCTGCAATATCTGTTGGTTATGTGAATAGATGCCAAGGTATGATTCATATCACCTAAGTTTACGTGTTTAAAAAAGATCAGCATTTAGTCTAAGTATTCTTTCTACAGGCAAGGGAAAGAGATTTTCAGAGGGCAATTCAGCCAATCCACTTTGGACACATGCATTAGGGTGGTTTGAAACAACCTGCACAAGTGCCTTTCTCTTTCCACCCACTAGAAAAGCAGCCTTGGACACTTCGACTAGTGGCTTCCAAAGACAAAGGTATTTTCTGTTCCAGTATTTTGCATTTCCACAGATCTTTGTTTCCTGTGAGGGCTTAGAAAGCCATTACATTACCTTTTGGTCGAATTCTCCTTTTCAATTTTTCTGCGCACAGATGCAGATAGGCTTTGCTTTTAATGATGGACCAAAAAACTGAAGACTTCCAGGAAACAGCAGGTATTGGTTTAGATATATGAAAAAGATAATAGATTTTCATGATTTGGAACAATGCTGCAGTTAAACTTATGTTTTTGTCAGCTTTCTGTTGTATAGTTCATCATTTGGAATTGATTAAGAAGGTATTTGCCTTTGGAGAGAGAGTGACCAAACTACACTAAAGGCCCAACCAAGGTTATAGTCCTGAACCTTAACTCGATTCAATCCCCCTCTGAAGGCTGAAGCAGTTTATATCAGTCAGAAAGGATCACAGGTTGGATCCTCAGCTAGAAATCTATGACATGTAGGATAAACCTGGGCCCTGCTGACTAGATTATCTCAAAAGTGTTTGACACAAGCTTATCACAAGAAGCTAAGAAATGTGGCTGAGTTTGAAAGTCCTGGACTGGATGTGCAAAGGGATACCTCCCCTCGCTAGAATTTAAAGAAATGAATAACAGGGCTGCAGGGGGCCAGTGCAGTCAAGGTCTACAGAGCTGTCAGGAGAACATTCAAGCTGTGACAAGAAAGCCAAATTCCATCCGGACAGCTTGGTACTCCCGAAGGGAATGCCTCTCAGATGAGTGACGCTGGGATTTCAGGCTTCAGAGCATGACTCTCCAGTGCGAGAAAAAAAATGAGCAGGAAGTGATTCATCTCAGCTCAACCATCTCTGGATGCCTACCCTCAAGGGGATGGAAGCAGAATCCTCTGTTAGCCTGGATTATTCTGGTCTGAACTTGGAGTGACTCCAGTGACACCAACGTTACTGGTGTAAAAGAGATGAGACTCTGGTCAGAGCCTCACAGTTTCTCTTGAGGAGCCACTTGCATTACTATGGTGGTGTATTGGGTTTGTGTGGCAAGGTTTTGGTAGCGGCAGGGCTACAGGGGTGGCTTCTGTGAGAAGCTGCTAGAAACTTCCCCTGTGTCAGATAGAGACAACACCAGCCGGCTGCAGGATGGACCTGCAGCTGGCCAAGGCCGAGCCCATCAGCGATGGTGGCGGTGCCTCTGGGATAGCGTAGTTAAGGGGGAAAAAAACAGCCAGGGAGAGGAGTGAGACTATGTGAGAGGAGCAACCCTGCAGACACCAAGGTCAGGGAAGAAGGAGGGTGAGGAGATGCTCCAGATGCCAGAGCAGAGATTCCCCTGCAGCCCCTGGTGAAGACCATGGTGAGGCAGGCTGTGCCCCTGCAGCCCAGGGAGGTTAGTGGTGGAGCAGACACCCACCTGCATCCCATGGAGGACCCCACGCCAGAGCAGGTGGGTGCCTGAAGGAGGCTGTGGCCCCATGGGAAGCCCACGGTGGAGCAGGCTCCTGGCAGGACCTGTGGGAAGAGGAGCCCACGCTGGAGCAGTTCATGAAGAACTGCAGCCCGTGAGAAGGACCCACGTTGGGGAAGTTCATGGAGGACTGTCTCCGTGGGAGGGACCCCACACTGGAGCAGGGGAAGAGTGTGAGGAGCCCCCGCTGAGAAGGAAGGAGCGGCAGAGACAATGTGTGATGAACTGACTGCAACCCCCATTCCCCGTCCCCCTGCGCTGCTCAGGGGGAGGAGGTAGAGAAATCGGGAGTAAAAATAAGCCCAGGAAGAAGGGAGGGGTGCAGAAAAGGTGTTTTAATACTTTGTTTTGTTTCTCATTACCATACTCCAATTTGATTGTTAATAAATTACACTAATTTCCCCGAATTGAGTCTGTTTTGCCTGTGACGGTAACCGTTGTCCTTATCTTGACCCATGACCCTTTCATTATATTTTGTCTCTCCTAAGATAGGGGAAGATAGGGTCCAGCTGAGGAGGGGGAATGACAGAGTGCCTTTGGTGGGCACCTGGCATCCAACCAGGGTCAACCCACCACAGTGGTTAGAAAATGAGACCCATCACCTTAAGAGAGTATCTATCCAGGGTGACCACTAAGCTCAACACCATGCTCAATGCAAGTTCAACAGTGGCATCACAGTCCCCTCACCCTCCTCTTCATTACGAGCCAAAGCCCACCACATGGTCTACACCACACAGCAGGGGCAGCTGCACCCTTTTTCTCACCCCTGGATCCTGCACCATGAAGTTGTTTAATTGTCTCCTTCCTATTAATTTCAGCCACTTGCATGGTTGACTCTGAACCGTGGATATTTCTCAATTCCTGGAAACTGCCTGAGACCTCCCACCTTCACAGTACCCAAGATCAAACCAATGGCCTCCAAAGCTGCAAAAACCCCAAATACTTAATTTTGAGTTAAATAGCAAGCTTTTCCATGCAGCCCTCTGTACAACACCTACCCTCTGTGGATAAGCAGGCGTGTACTCCACAGAGCAAAGACCCACCATGCCCTTGGAAGAGGGGGAGAATGAGGACCACACACATCTTCCATTGATCCCTGCAGCATCCAGGTATGAAAGGGAGAGGGCAGGGGGCACTGGGCTCTCCATGTGGCGAGCATTGAAAGGATGGAGCTGGCAAAGCTGGGTTTCACCAGGGCAGGTGCTTGCTGCAGCAGCTACTTTTGTTTATCAAGTTCCTTGTAATCGCATGAATTAGAGACTGGATCATTAGCTTCACAATGAACCAGAATGCTGATTTATTTAATGAATGTAAATGGTCTTTTGCTAGCTAATTGAATTAGGGAAATGAGAACTGTTGGTAATAAAATGGATAGCAAGGAGGGAAAAATCTTCTGTACCCCAGTGACAGCTGCAATACAGGGCTTTCCATGCCCATGCTGCTCTGCAAAAGCTTCAGACCGAGTTTCCATCCTTGAGGGCAGGCTTTTACTACATGATCTGTGATCAGCCATGGGTTACTGGGGGTCTGTAAAGGTCCTGAGCCAAGGCAGGTGATGGACTAGGCTTCACGTTCTAGTTACACCTGTGTGCATCCAGACTAAGCTGCGTGGCCTCCTTGAGTTCCGATCAGTGTAAATAAAATAATTTGCATAATTAGTGCAATGAGCTATTTACAATCATTTCCACTTGCATCTACCAGCAGTCAGTTTCTCAGTGCTTTGGAAATTCCCTGAAAACTCTCCTGTTCCAAACCACCTGCTTTTGAAAATACACTATGGTCCTTCAGCGGTCAAGTCCAGCATCCAGTAGGTCCAGTCCTTACCTTATAATACTTAAACCAGAGAAAAATATTGCCTTCATACAAAGGCTCACACAGATGGTCCCCAGCCATGCGTTTCCGGACTGCAACGACCCAGCACCATAGCAAGAGTGTATTCTGGGTCTGTTGTAGTAGTGTTATGAGCTCTCAGGCTTTGGATCAACACAGTGGAGGACCTCAGAGTGTCAAAGACACTAAAATCTCTCTCATTAAACAGTATTTTGCAAAACTTCAGCTTCACAATGCTGAACTTCCAGTGAATTCCTTACTCCATAGACATTGCTCGGCTCAGGAACCTCTTTTCCCACCTAATGCAGCCTCAGCAACAGCAGACTCCTTCAGGTATCACAACAGCCAAATGCTGGGCAATAAATCTTAACAATCCCTTTCAAATGAGGCATGGGTATGCTTAAGATAATAGAGCTCATAGAGGAATGGCATTTATTTCCTGCCAAAGAACATAACTAGAAGCCAAAGTGCCTTTTGACAGGTTTATAATCCACCTATGCATTGCCATCCATGCAAGTCATATATTAGCCAAGGCACATATTACTCAAGACTCCTCTTAATAAGTGACTTAAAGACTTTTAACAGCCTTTTTGTAGACTATTAGGAAGTAAAGCAATAACCAAAATATCACAAACCACTGTCTATCCAGAGCACCTACAAACAGATTGTTATTCTCGGGAAATAAATCAAATATAAGACTTCAAGCTCCAGGGAAATAACTTCCATCAATTAAAGCATGTAAATGACCAAGGTCTTAAAATCAAATCAAGTTGGCATAAATAACTCATCACAGAGGGCCACTACTCCTTTCCCAGGGGTTATGGAGGAAGTCACCACATCTATAACTGTTATTAATAGGAATAAGTCTGTAAAGATTTAGGTTTATGCTCGAATTTTCAGGGTTATATATCTACATGGGAGGCAATAATTAGAAAGGAGTGATGATTAATATGCCTGATTAATTGCACTATCAGAAGACAGGCAATGCAATTACAGAGTCTTTCAGACATGCATGATCCTACACTCCATCACCAACTGAATAAAACAAACACAAACAGAATTAATCAAATGAAATGGGAAAACCAAATTTAAGTAAACACATGCAAAATGTCAGACACCTTCATTCTGGGTCCTTCTCAATATCAGCAAGAGAAGCGTAAAATTAAAAAGCTGAAGGAGATAAATGATGCATCCCTAACAAAATCAAGGGAATCTCCCAGCACTGGCTCTTACGGACAGTGTGGGGAGAATACAAAGCAGGTAAAGCCACCATTGGGGTGGTGTTTCAGGCCAAGCTGCAAAGTGCTTGAGAACGTTGCCACTGGCCATGACTAACTCAGGACTTCATCTGTTCTCAAAGCCAGCTTTGCAAAGACTTTCGGGCTGTGGTCAACCTTGTTCAGTAAGCCAATGCTGCAACTTATTACTGTTGAAGAGGGGTTGCTTCCCTACCCTCTCCAATATTTCCCATCTCCCTTGCTCCTCACCAGCCTCTCCCAAGACAGGAGAAGGGCTTATCTCAGCAGCAACCATGTTGCCTCAGCTGGTGGTAAAACACTAGTCATATTTTTGTTGGCAAAGCAGATGTAACTACTCTCCCTCCACCTCTTCCCTACCCCCATGTACCCTCCCCAGCTGGCTGCATGCTACCACTTTGAGTCATTCCCATGCAGCCGGCTGGGGGTCTTATGCTAAACCTGTGAACTGATCCAAGTTAAAAATGACCCTGCCAAAAAAATAAGAGGATTTTTTTTTTAGAGCTGTAGGATGAGTTGAAACAACCCATGGAAGGGAATAGCAGCCAGGGGCAGGGTGAGAGCTGCTGAAGCTGGTTTTGGCTCCGTGATAAGTGCTTTGGAGCCACAGTTCAGCCAAGGAAATGAGGGTGGAGGGGTTACATGTGGACTAGGGGCTCCTCAGCCTCTCTGTAGGCTCACTTTTGCATGATCTGTGGGGAGGTCACAGCAAAATGGAGAGTAAAGCTGAAACCTCTTAGCTTTGAGGAGCAAGCCTTCACAAGAAGACACCACACCAGGAAGCCCTTCCTGGTGAGACAAAGCAGCACAACAGATCAGCGAATGGGAACTGCTGCCTCCTTCTTTGGCAGAAGATTGGGGTGCCTTTTTCTGCTCCAGTGCAGAACCTTTTGCTCCCTATTAATCTGTTATACCTTTCTCCCTCCCCTCTTCACTGAAGGCAGGCCCTGACCCTGCAAATACAATGCTTTCCATGAAAATTATAACATTAATTTGGTTTCTTTTGGTCCCTGGGGCTTATTCAGGGGACTGAGGTACATATTCCAATATGTGCTCACGAGCAGTGGCAGCAGCTCTTAACTGAGTTCTGGTACTTCCTTTTTGTGTGCTATTTCTTCACAGCAGGAGTTGAGTGCCAGCTCACAACCTTAATTTAAAAAGAGCTCCTCAAATGCTTCACTTTCCCAGAAAGGCCATTTGCAAGCACAACCTAAGTTCATGCAACATATTGAATTTTTCACTTCGAAACCAGTTCATTCCTACTGTGGAGCCCAGAAGCCACAGAAATGGACCCAGGAGCAGCAAAACAACCACTAGAGTGACTTGATTGTGGCAAGGGCAGAGATGCTGGAAGTGTAGGGTATTCAGAGTGGAGGCAAATCACAGCAGCTGTTTTCCCCTCTCCTTTGAGAGGCGCAAGTCCCACGAGGCACCCCAGGAGGAACTCATCCTGAAAGCCTTTGGGGGCCATTTATATTTGCTTCTGTATCTGTATGTTCTCATAATGTTTGAGTCTGACATAAATCCCAGAGTGCAGGTCTGGATTCCGGTGCAATATGGTTTTCAGGATGAAACCAGGAAATTTGGGGATTTGGAGCAACCAATGCCTGTGAAAACTAATGATGACTGTTAAATACTATGGGTAAGACTCAGGACAAGCTGTAAATTACCTTCCTGTTGATTGTTTTGCATGTGTTTACGCAAAACAAATGGTGAGCAGGAAGGATTGCATGAGCTGCTGATGGGGTCAGCCCATGATGCTGAAGGAGAAAGACCCATATTCAGATCCACCATTCCAGGCACCCGACTGCTTTTTTCAGCCACTTTGGCATCAACGCCCAAGAAAGTGAGGACAGACCCAGACCTGCTGCCACTTGGCTGGTTCCGCTGCAGCCACATGTGGTGTCCCTCAAGCTACCTGATGGTAGCTGGGCTGAATGCAGTACATTGTGCTCTGGAGGTCTCAGTAGGTTTGATGTAGAGTAGTAGGTGCAACTCCTTGGGCAGCAGCATGCCCAGTGCACCTGAAAAGCTTTGGCCCTGCTACCTGCATATCTGCCAGAATCCTGGAAAGTCAGGCATGCCACTACCAGACAAGCATTTCCATCATCACCACCAACTTTCTCAACAACCTTTGCTGCTGAGAGAAGACCAGGAGGCTACAGCTCCTCTGTGGACCTCTGGGAGATAAGGTGACAGAAGCATTATTCATTGCCTTTGTCTCCTGCCTGCAAACCCCTAAGTACAGGTGTCCCTCACAACTATCCACTCCAGGTCTTTGTCTTTTCCCTTCTCTCTGCAGTGGCAGGAGCTGCCCAGCCCTTGCAGTGGTAATATTCATACCTGTTAAAAGGTCTGAAGTCAACCAAATCATGTCCTTTCCACAAAAAAAAAAAAAGCCTTTGCCAAGGGCTTGAAACCCAACACAATTCAGATCAAGTAAGGATCTCCAAGGGCATGTTGCTGGGGACCTCAAGGATCACCAGCTGTTCAAGGGTATCCTTCTCCATGATGTCAATATCAATGGATATTTTTAGGTGAAAAGATTTAATATCAGTGAAACAAAAAGAAGATGAAGAAAAAAGACTAACCGAAAGGTGTTCCCACTGGGGCAAAGCAGTCTTGCTCAACAAGGGTAACTTCACAGGTGCAATTTACCTTCTTCCTCCACCCTCCTTATCATATACAAGACAAAGGTTCCTTTATGGGATAAAATAGGAAATGGAGGAATTACCCACTGGTACAATATTCGAGCCAATTTCTTCCTGCTCTATGTTCAATCGAAAAGGTCCTGGACAAAATGGCTCTTCAGCCCTTGTGGCTGCAGCCTCTCACAGACACTTCTGCAAAGCCCATGTGATGTTCTAACTGATGGAAAAGCCATTTCCAGCCCAGGAATTGCTCCCATTTTCTGGCCAACTTGCTAACGACCCATATCTGTGAAGTACAGATCTGTCCACTGTCTTCTTTTCCCAGAAGAAAAACCTCACTGGCAAATTAGAGCTACAGAGCTGCCTCAGTGGAAGGGTTCAACTGAGGGATAGAACGGAGCCAGAATAACCACAAAGCCTCACTGATTATAAAAAAAGATTGCAGGAAAGGAGATGTTCACAGGGAAGTTAACCCTCACCTCCCCTTCCGCCTGTGAATGCCAAAAGATATAGAAAGCGGGAACAACACCTGGGAGGAGGGAGTTCGGCATCAGAAATGGGAGAACATTGTTGGCTTTGAGGAGAGACCAGAGGAGAAAAGCATTGGGTTTACTGAAGAAGAAGAGGAGCGGGGAAAATGGTGGGAGAAGTGGGAAGGGTTGGTGGCAGATGAATGATTGGAGATCACCAGGAGAATAGAAGGGAGCAGGTGAAACAGGGGGGAGTCCAGGGTCTAAGGATTTCCGCGTCTCCCCCTCCCCCGTAAAAATTGCAGCAAGGGGGGAACATCAACCTCTAGGCAGAAAGGGCATTAAAATACAGCAGCATGTCTCCTTTCTTGGAATAGACCCTGTATCATTCTCCTTCACACGCTCAGGATATTGAAGTGGGGAAATGGCATGTTGGTATGATGGTGGTTGACACATACTGTATGCTCACAGACCCACGCTGAAGAAGACTGATAGAAAACTCGAAAGAGCCTCTTAGATGATTCTCAGCAATTTCAAACCAAGAAGCATCTAAATTGTGATAACTGCAATACCTTCCATGTGTGATGCCACACCATATTTTCCCTTTGCAACCCGATTTAGATCTAAAGTTGTCCAAACTAGTATCTAACCTGAGCTTCTTGCCAGCACAGACAAGAAGAAAATAATATTTCTTCCTCTCTGCAGCAGCTTTTAATGTACTTTTCTCCCATCTCCTCACCAGACCTGCTTCTTTAGCCTAGACAGTCTCCATTTTGCATGTTTTACCCCCAGCATGTGCTCTTAGCTCCCTCTTCAAGTCGTGTTTGCTTCAGGCCGTGTTTGCTTCAGAGCCAAGTTCAATGCCCATTCAGGCAATGCTGCATCAGATGGCAGCAGCACAGCCCAATAACTCTCCTTTGGACAGTTTGGCTTTCCTCTGAAGAGGGTTTCTGCTTATGCCAAGAGAATAGGAGCGTGGGCTAAGCCTTTCTGCCAGGCAGCACATCACAGAATCCCAGAGTCACAGAGTCACAGAGTCACAGAGTCACAGAGTCACAGAGTCACAGAGTCACAGACTCCCAGACTGGTGGGGGTTGGAAAGGGCCTCTGGAGACCATCTCATCCCACCCCCTGCTTGAGCAGGCACCCCCAGAGCAGGGGCACAGGGCCGCGTCCAGGCGGGGGGTGAATGTCTCCAGGGAAGGGACCCCACAGCCTCTCTGGGCAGCCTGTGCCCCTGCTCTGGCACCCGCACAGCAAACGGGTTTCTCCTCCTGTTCAGCTGGAACTTCCCGTGTTCCAGCTTGTGCCCGTGGCCCCTTGGCCTGGCGTTGGGCACCATCCTCCTGACACCCACCCTTCAGATATTTATAGGCATTGATGAGATCCCCCCTCAGCCTTCTCTCCTCCAGGCTGAACAAGCCCAGGTCTCTCAGCCTTTCCTCCCAAGGGAGATGCTCCAGCCCCTGATCCCCTTGGCAGCTCTGCGCTGGCCTTGCTCCAGCAGTTCCCTGCCCTTCTTGAACTGGGGGGCCCAGAACTGGCCACAGCCCTGCAGATGTGGCCTCACTGGGGCAGAGCAGAGGGGGAGGAGAACCTCCCTCGCCCTGCTGGCCACACGCCTTTCCATGCCCCCCAGGGCACCGCTGGCCTTCTTGGCCACATGAAGAAAATCCTATCTAGTCTTTAGCTGGGACCACTGGGACAACACTACAATCTCAGGGTCCCCTTTGTCTCTCCATGTATGAAAAACCATGGGGGAAGAGATTGCTATGGTAAAATTACACACGCAGGGAGAACTGCAGACTTGGAAAGACGCTTGTACCAGCACCACATTACAGATTAAGAAGACTAAGGTACCTTCAGAGATGATGGAGACAAGAAAGGAAAAAAGGAGAGGTCTGGTTTGACAACATCCCAGAACTGCTGATGAAAGACAGCAGGGACTCCACCCCTCAAAAGAAAAAAAAAAAGAGGCATCCGTTTTTTGGTAAATCAGGCTCTGGTAGCTTACCCCTTGGGTGAGATCCCTGAAAGCCAGCAGGTAGATTTCCCAATGGCAGGACACCAGCATGGGAGGAAGCAGCACAGCTGTAAAGTGATAGCACTAGAAGGTGGTTTGTAAAGTAGATCCAGAGAAATGGACCTCTGGAGCACTTACTGTGGCAGAAAACCCAATCTAATAGATTAAGAGCCAAACTCTACACCTTTTAGCAACCTTAATCAGAATTAATTCTACTGCTTCTGTGAAACTAATCTAGATTTTCACCAAAATCACCAAGGTAGACTTTGGCACTAATTCTTTAAAAGCATTGCTAAACAAACTTGATGATAGATATGCAGAGCAATAAAAGGAGCTATTGTGGAGCCTGAGTGATTTGCTCCCCTTTGTCAACAAATTGCAGATTTCCAGAGAAAATAATGTTATGCTCTGAGCAGGAGGAAGATCAAGTGTACCCCCCAGTTCAGAAAAGCTTTTGTTCTACTTAAGTGATTTTAAATGAGACCCACCTGATAAAGAACTCTCTTATCTGAATTTGCCTTTCCTCTCAAGACCCGAGATCAGAGATTTTCATGAACTAATTGCCAGAACAAGGCACTTTCTGATTCTTAGGGTGGGTATTGAAATCAGAAATCTGAACACAGTGAAAAAAAATTTCAAACTAAACAAAACAAACCCCATCTTCTAAATGGATCAAGACCATTGGATGGAACAGCCCTTTAATTTCATGGTGTTAGGAATCAAAATCTCCCAGTCATGGTTTTGCTTGGTTATAACTGAAGATAAACACATAAGTGAACCCATCTTTGTAGCTGGGGAAGTCAAACCAAAAAGCAGCTGCTACATGGTTTGCTCAGGATGACAGAAGGAGTCATCAATGGAGCTTGGACAGCCCAGACTCCTGGCTGGAGCAAGGAGATATATGTTCCTATAGCGGTGTCCTTGGACAGCTATGCTGTATCACAAGCAAGGAAGCCTTTCACTGATAGAGTTGGCATTCATGAAATTCCTTAAATGCTTTGAAACGCCTTAGATACTTGCATATTGCTCCCTGGCCTTGTTTAACCACACAGCAAACAGGAAGATAGGCTCCTGTTGATATCTGGCCTTGATCTGGAAGGATATAGCAATAATAATCGTCCAGGCACTGGCCCAAAAGATTATGCTGAGCCAAGCAAATTGGGACTTTTCCCATCCTGCAGCCATTCAGGCTGAATCAGCCCGACATTTCCCCGACTGTAGCATTTTACCACATGCTGTGCGGGGACCGTTGTGCCAACATTGCTGATCTGGAGGAACTCTTCCCTGCGCCCCCCCTTTCCCCTTCCCCAGGCTGGATATAGAAGCAATCCAAGTCAAGGAACTCTGGCCCCTCAGAATAAATGGGAAATATTTCCTAAATATAGAAAATAGATGCATCAAAAGGAGCTCAGCTGGGTTAAATATTACGCTTGATGTGATGGTACAAGTGAGGCTGAGGAAAAGGAAGGGAAATAAGAGCCATTCATACGGAAGGAAAGCGCTTGCTGCCAGCAGGCATATGTCAAAGGAGCTCCCTGTTTAAAGGCATGAAGAGGCCGTGCAATAATAAGACCCCTGCTCCTAACGAAGAGAATTTCTTTTAACCAACCTGATAAAACAAGGAGGTTTTTTAGCATGAAAAAGAGTGTTTTCTCCTGTTTTTTCAACATCTCTCTGGAGCTGGGCCATGCGTTATTGTGCTCAGTTTTCCCTGTGAGTGCAGGCTCTTCTCTGCAGGAATATGGTACTTCCTGAGCTCCCGCCATTCCCACAGTGTTCTCACAGTCACGTTCTTTCCGTGTTTTTAGTACAGGATTATTAAATCACTCGCTCAGATGCTAGCAATCAATGACAGGGAGGGTCACACATTTGTAGGCTCGAGTCCAAGTTTCCAGTTAATGACTTGAACAGAGGTATAGCAGTTAGGGACGGTCCCTTGGAGACCAAAGCTGGGATTGCATTTCTCAGCAATGGTATTTTGCTGGGAAACCAAAGATGTGAGATTCAAGTTGAAATCCACTCTGGTCAGCCCCAGTAAGCTGGAACTTAGCTATGAAGCAAAGGAGCAATGATATATTGCCCATCCAGCATGCTCTTGACTACTTTTTTCCTTAAGGACATATTGTTTGAAATTTTGTGTGGGAAGGGTGTTTGACTGCACAAGAAAGGTCTGCTGATCTAATAGGAAAGGGTGCATTGACCTGAAAGTAGAGACAGACATAACAGAGAAGTGATTAACTGTTGGAACATACGACCTTTTTCTTTTGGAAATTAAAAGTTGATATTTTCTCTGAAAACCTTCTTAGGCCAATTACAATTCTCTGCGCTCAGTTCAGAAGTAAGTGCAGGATATACCATTGCTTAACGAGTTCCCCTGAGATGAACACGTCTCAAACCAGGGTCTTGTTTGCTTTCGTTTCCCTGGTGTTTCACGTTGAAGACCCAGGGGAGTGTCCGATCTTGCTCAGCTGAAGGGCGGGAACTGCCAGAGGTTGGGGATGAATCTAGATGGTCATGAATGAAGATGGTCATGAGGCAAAAAGGGGCACCACCATCAGTTCCTGCTCGCAGGTAGCACAGGATGTATGTTGGCTTTGTTAAAAATACCGTTTTACTGTGTGCCACACTTAGAGATATATGCGCTTGTTTTGATTAGTTTAGATGAGATTTACTTTTGCTACACAATTTATGCCCCACCCAGTGATGCATTTCTTCCTTCAGTGTTCAGACTTTGCTTAGGCAGAGGTAAAGCATTACCCATCTAAGAATTCTGGATAGGTTCTTGTTCACCATTTACCTCTTCTTCTCTTTCCTATTTACCTCTTCTTGTTTACTATTTACCTCTTCTAATAGAAAGATATATCTATACATATATGTATGTATGTTTGTTTGTCTTAAACTTGCTTTTTTAGATTTTTATATAGCTTTCATTAGGAAAATTAAAGAATAAGGTGAATATGCAATTATTGCACTATATTGTTATCCACACTATTTTCTCAGCTGGTGTCTGAGAGGGCATGAGAAAAGGGCAGGTCAGGTGAAGTTCTGGGCCCTATAACATAAATTTCATCTGACCATGAGCAGGTGCCATCAGGGTTAAAACCTAATAGAGCTCCAAGTTCTTCCCACTGCATTTGCAACAAGTGGCTCTCTCACATTGTAGGGATGCGGCTACCCTGGGCCAGCACAATTCACAGTCAGTTAGGGTTTGATTTTGCAAATCCTCCTCTAACCAGAGCTTTCTCACACAATGAATCCTTTGACCTCACTGGGCTAGATGACGTGCGTCTCGGCAATTTTCGAGGCCTCAGCCCCTGACCTGCCAAAAGCATGGGAAAGCAAACGCTCCCCTCAAGGGCATTCCTAGTTAGGAAGGCCAAGGCACCTTGAATGCTACAAGAAGGCCACAATTTTAATGCCATGAATAAAGTTTCTGTCAGCAGTCAGCCGACACCTCAGGGCTTTGCTGTCGTCAGTGTAAAATAAACAACTTCATCAGGACAGGTAGTGTATATCTGTCCCTTTTTATTTCTTTTTTTTCCTCTCCAAGTCCCCACTGAGGAGATTTCATTAAAGCAATGTTAGACCATGGGTGTTAGCTGCATTTGCAGCATGTAATTAGATGGCAAGGCTAAAATAAGGAATCTGCTGTAACCTCAGCTGCTGGGCTGCAAGGCACTATGAGCAAATTTTAAGGGAGCTATTGCATGGGCTGTGGAAATAATGATTTTTCCCCTGATAGCCTATGAAAGCTGTTCTTTGCTTGCACAAAGACTTCTGGAAATTACAGGTCTTTAATGAACAGATCCCAGGTAATAAATCAGATTGGAACCTCCCCATTTCACAGCGTGTGGACGAGCGATGCTTAAGTAAAAGGAAAACAAGGGACTGCCCTGAGGACATTCCCAGTGACCCTGCGGGGAGGACAGGATCCGTAACTGGAAGCTGAGAAGGTTTAAGACCTGAGGGCATGAATGTCTCTGGGCTGTATTCAGGGAACACATTTTGGAAACTGACTATTCTTGACAGCCAGGAGTGATTCAGACCAGACCATCTCAGTCTGCCAGCTGGGATGAAGTTAGTGCCAGCCATGAACATGTCAAAGGGCATTTACAGGGTAGGGTATGTCCACAGGCTTGTATCCATCTCTGCTTGGAGCAGCAGGTTACGCTGGTACCTCCTGAGGCCCCTTCCAGCCCACATTATCCTATGATCCTATGAAAGGTGGGACCCTCAAGCTGAATTTCTTGCCTTCACGCAGACAGTAGGTGGGAGCTAGGCATGTCCCAAAGCCACCAGAAGGGAGGGTATTGGCATCACCCGGTGCCAGTCCTGAATGGTGCAGCAGCATCCTGAGCAGGCACTGATTGCTGCTGCTGGCTATAGAAAGGACATGAGATGACGGCTCTTCATGATCTCAAAGGGAGTTTGGGTCCTGTACTGCACATCTGCATGGTACAGACCTGCGGGCAAATCCCCTTCGTGCTCCTCAGGCTGCTGAGTCTCTAGATGTGGGCTGCTGCAGGACCAGGACTTGTGTGGACACCCACTGATGTTTCATTTAGGTCCCGTTTTAGGTGTACCTTGGCTTAAGGATCCTCAAAAGAGGATGTGAATATTTTGGAAAACATTCCCTCTGATGTGCCTCTTCTTCCTACATGAAACAGAAGCATTTTACACCAAAAGGCACTAAGTAGTCTTGTTTAGTATCTTTATCAATGATCTGGATGAGGGGATCGGGTGCACCCTCAGTCAGTTTGCAGGTGACACCAAGTTGGGTGGGAGTGTCGATCTGCTTGAGGGCAGGAAGGCTCTGCAGAGGGACCTGGACAGGCTGGATCCATGGGCCGAGGCCAGTTGTGTGAGGTTTAACAAGGCCAAGGGCCGGGTCCTGCCCTTGGGTCACACCAACCCCAGGCATCACCCCAGGCCTGGGGCAGAGGGGCTGGGAAGTGCCCGGCGGAGAAGGCCCTGGGGGTGCTGGCTGACAGCCGGCTGAGCATGAGCCAGCAGTGCCCGGGTGGCCAAGGAGGCCACCAGCCCCCGGGCTTGTGTCAGCACTGGTGTGGCCAGCAGGAGCCGGGCAGGGATGGGGCCCCTGTGCTCGGCCCTGGGGAGGCCCCACCTCGAGTGCTGGGCTCAGGTTTGGGCCCCTCGGGACAAGAAGGGCCTGGAGGGGCTGGAGCGTGTCCAGAGAAGGGCAGCGGGGCTGGGGCAGGGTCTGGAGCACAAGTGTGCTGGGGGCGGCTGGGGGAGCTGGGGGGGTTTAGCCTGGAGAAGAGGGGGCTGAGGGGAGCCCTTCTCGCTCTCTGCAGCTGCCTGAGAGGGGCTAGAGTGAGGGGGGGGCTGGTCTCTGCTCCCAAGTCACCAGTGACAGGGCGAGAGGGAACGGCCTCAAGCTGCGTCAGGGGAGGTTTAGGTTGGATGTGAGGGAAAACGTCTTCCCTGCCAGAGGGGTCAGGCCCTGGCACAGGCTGCCCAGAGAGGTGGGGGAGTCACCGTCCCTGGGGGGTATTTAAGAGACATGTAGATGTGGCACTTCAGGGCAAGGTTTAGATGATCTGGGGGTGTTGGGTTGATGGCTGGACCTGATGATCCTAGAGGTCTTTCCCAACCTTAATGATTCTATGATTCTAAGTTCATTGCTGACCGTTAAAGAGCTCTTGGTGTGTTGGCAACATTAATTATAAACGTGTCATTCATCTTTAAATTGAAGCTTAGTCTGAATTTTCCCTTCAGTTTCCAAAGGAGAACACAGTTTGAACTCTGGTGGTACGCTTTTGGTGAACTCTCCTGACACAGCAGCTGATGGTTAAACAAACAGGATTTTCCAGCATGAACTCTGCAAAGGAAAAAATCCTTGTCCCCCTACTTAATCAGCAGAGCTGTCTAGCAGAAAACATCCAGCATGCTCAGACCACTTGGATCTCTGCAGCCTTGAGCAAAATGCTGTATTTACAACTGCTGTCTTGTCACCTTAACCTTTGCAGTATGATCGTTTGATACTCAGACATGTGTCATTGGCCTGGCAATTTATTAGCTTGCAGTCAGTAGAAAGTAATAGGTGCTTCTCAGCAAAGGGAAACAAGATGCTGCGCATGCCAAGCAGCTGATAAAACTGACTTCTGCTGTTGTTCAGAGACAGCTCCTTTTATTATCAAACCCGTCTTCTTTACCTTTTCCCAGGTGAGGGGTGAGGTGTTGCTCAGTGTGACTAACATGAAGTAACCTTTAATGTGCTCAGATGTCACCGAGGCACAATACGCTCAGCTGTCACCAAAAGTCATGCAAACTCTTGGTCAGGATGGTGCTTTTCAAATAAAACTTTGATTTCATTAGTTTCATGGACAAATTGAATGGGCACCTTCACTGAGACCACATGTGCCCCAAGCCGGGTGACCCAACCTGGATGCTGGCAGGGGATGCTTGGACACATGCCCCTTCCTCCAGTAAGCCCCAGTGCCCCACAGTTCAAGTTTTAAAGCCTCCCCCTTTGCTCTTTTCACCCAGAGTAGGACACTTCAGGGAATTTTCATCTAAATCCCACTTGGCATCTTGGCATTTGAGGTCACAAGAGTAAGGGCTGAAGATTGACAGAGGCTAA
This sequence comes from Phalacrocorax carbo, assembly GCF_963921805.1. Classification (NCBI taxonomy): domain Eukaryota; kingdom Metazoa; phylum Chordata; class Aves; order Suliformes; family Phalacrocoracidae; genus Phalacrocorax; species Phalacrocorax carbo. The sequence continues at coordinate 214,797,792 of NC_087513.1, read as the reverse complement.
CCCAGGTTGTCTGAACACAGTTCAAGGCAAACAAAGGGCATGAAACACCAGATCAACTGAGCCAAAGCAGGTTTGCAATAGAAACAGTGTCTTATTACCCACTAGATATAGCTGGAGAAAGTTATCAAGATGCCGAGTGCACAGCTTTTCTTGGGCTAAAGTGAGAGCAGCTAACTTTGAGAACAAGTGTCTTGCATTTAATTAGACTTGTACTAGTTAGACCACCTCGTACCTGTAGGGTAGAGGTGATGCTAATGAAAGGGAAGAGGTGCTTATTTCCAAGAGATAGGGAGAGAAAATGATATGTGGAGAGGATGGCTGAGATCATGCTTGCATCCCAGTTTAAAATTGCCTGTTGGACTGGTAGAGCAGCTGGTGTTGCATGAAGTGACGTGATTGGACAAGATATATTTTTATTGGAAATCTCAAGAGTAAATCTTGCTCACTCATTACCTTATTTTCTTCATAAAAACTTGTTCACCCAAGAGCCGAGGCTGTGACACCAGTGCTTTCTTATCATATAGCTTTATAAACTAGTCAAAATATTCTGTACATCTCCATACCTACTTTTTCTTCCCTCTCTCACAACTAGTCAGGTACTTACATGACCTTTGCTCTTCTATTACACAAGTATTTTGCAAGCGTTTACAAACTTAGTGAACTTTTATCTTGGCAAACTGAGCGCAGCAGTGATTTTGCATTCTGCTTTTATCAGCTGACTTCAGCTTAGACACTTCACAGCCCGGGGTTAATCTTGCATCTCCTGAACTTCGTAATCAACAGGCAACGGGTCAGGAAAATTCACAACCGTTTTTCTCCATGTGGGTAAATGCAAAGTTCACTGCTGGAAAAAAACCTGGCGCTTAAACGGAGCAGATACAATAAAACAAGACCCCTGAAAAGGTTGGGAGGGTTTGGCTGCATAGGGGATGAATTGGGAAGGGTAGGTACCATTTTTGCATCAGCTCTTCTGATTTTACCTCATGTTTGATGAGCCTGGAGGATTCATTGCCACAAGAATCACATGGGGGAAACTGTTAGGATTCAAAGCAGGATTAGGTATTTCTAAAGGGAATGAGAAATGGCAGACCTACGGGAAGTTAATAGGACAAAGAGAGAGATCAGAGGTGTGCAGAAACAAAATGAGGTGGTGAAAATTTCACAAGCAACATAGATGTCGATATACTCTGACAACCAGTAGCTGCCTCTGTGCGGCAGGATTGGGCGGACAGGTCTGGCACCACGCGTGGAGCAGAGCCCTGCACCTCTCCTGCTGTGCCTGGCGGCATCAGAGCTTAGCTACCATCCAGGACACAAGAGGAGGCTGAGCATAAATCTGCTGTCATATGGCAACTGCTTTGTTAGTGTACATGGGGCCAAACTTTACTCTGACACCAAGATCTTTAGAAGAGCCAAACAAGCGAGGAGGACCTTTGTCTCTGGGTATCGATTCATGCAGATCTCAGGTGGTCTTCAAGACTCAAAGGTCCCAACCTGCCACCTGAAGACATTCAAGACATACCCTTAACCCTCATAATGGTACTTAAGAGGAAACCCCAGAGAGCATCTGTGCTGCCTGCAGTGATCCTCATGACTGCAGCACACCATTCTTCTTTAAGATTGTCTTCTTCAGGAGATGGGGCTGAATTTCCACCCCCTGCTGCGAGCAGCATCTCGCCCAGGGGCATCTCATTTGCCAGCGGGGCCTCCAGACGTTTTCCATGCTACAAATAATAACATAGCTTCACGCTTGCAGATCCAGTGCTGTCTAACTAGAGCAAGTGATCTGTGTATTCCCAGTGCATCTGCAAAGATGTGTAATTACCCTTGAGTAATTTTTCCTGAGGGCATTTGGGGAAGTAAAGCATGGTCCCACCTAAAGCTTCCCTCCTTTGGGCAAATTCCCACATATTTCAAAGGGAGGAAAAAGAAATCAAAAAAGAGAGATTATTATTTGTTTAGTGAATCTGCAGAAGTGCATTTCTTTCTGGGAATCCTATTAAAAGTCCCTTCCTCATGGAAATGTGGCTAGTGAGTAGGTACTTTGTCAAGTCAAAAAGAAAGAAAACAGATCAGAAGTCTAATCACATTGAAACCATATGTGCAGCATATGTCAGCAGTTACAGAGAGCTTTAGAAAAAACAACTACAAAACCTCGGCCTCTGACTTCAAAGGGGCTTTAAAAGGGCCAAAATTTTGATCACTACGTTTCTTCCCATTAGGGAAAAGTCATGGGGATTTTTATGTGTGTGTGTCTGTTGTTGTGAATAGTTTTGCTGCAGAAAACTAACCAGAGGTCCCTACCATACAAAAAAAAAAAATCCTATCATCAGAGCTGGCATCCTCCCTGGGACCCTGCAGATCCCAGCACGTATTGAGTCAGTCCTTTCACAAGCCATGGCTCTGTTTTAAAGCACAGTCCTGCCTTTGAAAAATGGTTTTATTCAAGAACAGCACCATGGGGTTCTGTGTTTCCTACCTCCCCTGGTTTCAATATGACATGTGCGCTGTTTGCTTTCACAAGGGCAAATGGTCTTTCCACCAGCAGTCGAGACTAAAAACTCATTGTGGGTTGGAGGAGTTAACATGGGAGCTTTCCCGTTTCATCTACAACACTCTCTTACAAGGCTTCAGCGTGTAGGTTTGTCGTAACACCCCCTTCATGGCCTTGATCCTCTTCCTAATTGATATGGAGCATCTTCATTGCAGGAAGGCATGGGTTACTTGGCACAAACTGAAGTGGTTGTACTAGGTCCTGCACAAAGACAGGTGAAATCCCTGAGCCAAATGCTTGGAGACCTAAAGGCAATCTGTAAACCAAGATGGGGGCAAACTTTCCTTAGCTCCTGGCTTAGCAGCCAGCACACACCAGCTGTGCCAGCAAGCAGTCCTTGGTGATAACCGTCAGGGTTAAGTCCTCAGAGGAAGCCTTTGCAGTGCTAAAGCAGACACATGACTTGCAACGGCTCAAACAGGGGGAGGTGCACGGGGAAATCCCAGCTCTCCCATCAGCAACAGGCTTTCTCAAGAAGACCAACCCCCTTCCCAGCAGGGTTTGGGTATAGCACAGACATGAGAAACACGGAGGTGCTAACACAGGGGTGTTAAAAGCCCAGCAGGATGCGACTCATTGGGGAAACTGGTTCTGCCAGGATGGTGCAATCGTCTGAGCTCGAAGACAACCCTTTTTCCTCCCACTCGCTCCTGCCATGAGGCTCTGCTGGGCCAGTCGCATATGTCTGTGAGCTGGAAAATAGTCATTTCCTCTTGGAAAGGAGCTGGTGGAGAAATCACTGTAGTGAAGGTGAGGTAGCTACGTGGAGTTTTTAGGAAGCGGGCTGCCTGTGTATGTGAGGATATGTGGACCCTGCATCACAGAGCTGTGGCAAAGGACACATTTGGGAGGGCACACTGGAGCAGAGAAGATGGACAGGCAACAGAAACTGGCCTCTCAGCCAGCCCCAAGCCCACTGAGATGCTTGGCTGACCCCATATCCTGGCCCTGCTGCTGCTCTGTTGAGTAGAAGATGGAGACACAACTCAGAACAGGCTTCCTAAAGATGCCTGGTGTTGCAGGACATGACACATTGAGAAGAAGGCTCAAGGGCAGACTTGGAGAGCAACCTGAACTTGTGGTCCCTGTACAGACACAGCGTACATAGGGCCTGGTTATGGTGCAAAGGTTGGAGGGGGCTGATTGAAGGGAAGTTTCTATTAGACATTGTGAAAACCAATCACTGTTTCTGCAGTCCTCAGTGGCAGAGGGGTGCAGGGGGAGGTCATCAGCTCTTTCAGGGGCAAAGGCTGGGAGCAGAACTGCTCTTTCTCATGTGGCAGCTTTCCAGCAAGCCCCATGCACCATTCCCTCCTCATTCGATGGCTCTCGAATACGAATACACCTTGACATCTCAGATCACTTCCCCCAGCACACACTTACCTATTAAATTCCTACACAGCACACACCAAAGCAGAACCCCATCTGATCCTTGCTTCACCTAGCCCTCAGCTTTGCTCCTCTCTAGAACGAAACTCCAGCAGACGCACCTACGGGTCTTCTACCACCCAAAATATGGACTCAGTAATTTTGGATTGTCTCTGCTGCTGTTTTCAAGGCTCTTGGGAGGGCCTTCAAGTTGAGAAGTCAGAAATTTCCCTGATATCTACTGACTCTTTTAAGGCAAGATACCCCACCAAAAATGTTTGCCAATTCAGGCTTGTGGGAAACAAGGGGACAAGGACTACCCTTTTGGTTTGTATTATGACTCATAGCTACTGTTATGCCCTTAAGCTTGCTCTGTTCCAGCAGTGCCAACTCATTTGGTAAAATAAAGGACATTTTATTTAAAGATCATCTGCATACATTTACCTTCCATTTAGAAAATCAAGGATATATCAATCATTGAAAGCCACTGGAAAAAAAGTTTAAAGAAAACTCTCAAGGCTCAAGATCTAGGTGAACTTTTAAAAAACCCTCTCTTCTTTTTAGATTCCTGTTTTTTTAAGGAAAAGTTGTTTTGTGGTAGCCTTATTCGTGATTTCAATGCACTTGGGAGCTGATCACGCTTCAGTTTTGGACGTGGTCTGCAAAACTGCAGAAAGGAGTTCAAACAAGGCCAAGGAAACTGAGTTAAGGATGATGGTTGTGACTCACACAAGTCCTAGAAAGTAATTTTGCGTGTTTGACCTAAAGAAATAAGAGCAGATAAGACTATATAATCGCTTCATGTATAGAACCGTAAGCAGAGGGTGAAGGGCTGCACAGGTTTGCTGCAGTGGATGGAGCAAGGAAAGGGAGATTAAATTTAGTTAGCTATTAGGAACAATTTCCTGAGAGTGAAGACAATTAGGCAGTGGAACTGTTTTGCCTAGTGAGGTAATTACTGCACAAACACTAGATGGACGCAAGCCAAGATTAGATAAGTATAGTGGAAAATGTAGTACAAGGTCTCTTCTGATGAGCCCAGAGGGGCTGGCTTTGCTGGCAGCAAGCCCAGCTGAGCAGTTGGAGGAAACTTTCCCTGAAAAGTTCTCGAGACAACGAGGGCTTTGCTCAGGCAGGGACTGCAGGACCCGAGCTGGCTGTCTCACCAGGGCAGAGAGCAACGCATCATCCCTCCTGCCATAAAAGCCTGCAAAAGGACGTCTGAGGCAGTTAGGAAATGAAAGTAGAAGGAAAAATACTAAATAGTAGCCTTTTCGGGGCAGGGTGACTCTTATTCAGGGTCTCTAAATACCCTCTTTGTTCCATATGGGGCTTGGGTGTTTCTGCAGTTGTTGTTTCTTGTATTTTTTTCTCTGTGCACTGACACATGGGGAGTGTTTGCAGAGTCTGGAGCCAGGAGAGCTCCCAGAGCAAGGGGACAGATTTTCGGAAGGGGTCACAGCTGAGAGCTGAGCACTTGAAAATCTGGACTGCTGCAGTATGTCCCAGAAGGAGGAAACACGGCTAATCCACATTATGGCTGTTTGAGTGCTTTTCCCCGCAGTGATGTAAGCACTAACACGTAAGGGTCAGAGACCTTATAATATTCACACCCACCACGAAGCCTGCTTGCCCATAACACCGCAAGCACTCTCCACCTCGCAACCTACATAGGAAAACAAAACCTACAGCTCTCCCCATTTGTCCGGGAGATGCTTCACTTGTGTAATAGCTTGTTTTCTATGTTGAAATGAAAATATCCATAGGAATATGCTATTAGAGGGGTTTCTTGGCAGGGCGGGGCTGCCTTTAGTATCTCCATATCCACCTTTTCCAGTAACTGGTGGGACGAGGACAACCCTGTTGTGTGAGACACTGTGAGGAGCTCTGCCTGCTGGAGGAGTACCACTGACATTGATTCCCACCCTGAATCATTAGGTTTAAAGTCCTCTCCAAAATATATTTTTTGTGGCTATGACAATACACAAACTCCTTCTCCTGTAAGTAGGGTGAGGTGAAGGGAGAAGGACCCTGTCCCACTGACAGACAAGGATTCATCTCAGCAGAAAACCCCAAACATGACCCTGTACCATGGCTGAAGTCTGGAAGAAAAAGGCAGCCTGGAGAAAGGAGCAAGTGAGTCACTTTGGGCTGGAAGTAGAACATCCTGGAGGCACAGAGTGATGCTTCTGGGGCACCCAGTGAACCTGTCTGGGTACCACACAGGGTAACCTAACCCTGGGGCTGAGCTCACTCTCAGGTGTCCCTGGGAAGTCCCAGAAGGGCAGCAGTGACTCCTCTTGTTCAGCAACTACTCTATTACTGGGGCACCCCTTAACCTCACCCTGATACAACTCAGAGGTTGCCCCAGTCCTAAAAACCTGACTGTAAGAGGGTATGAAAGACAGAGGAGAGTGGGCAGGTGTAGGAAACCCGCTAATCGTCATACAGCAAGGATGGGAGCAGAGCCATTCCCAGTCCCAGCAAGATAAACAAGGGTTTTATCTTGTTAATGCAGTATGTTGTCAGGTGCTTTGCACTGGAAATTAAGTCACTTGATCAAACTGCTGTGTTGTCCAAAGGTTTTATAGCAGCATATTTACCCACTATATGGGTAGAAAAACTCCTGTACTTATTTAGTAGCTTCTTTAAAGAGGTACAATGCTTTTTAGGGAGGGAACAGAAGGCAAATTTCCTCCCCACCATCACTGCTGGTTTTAGGTTTTAGGGAAATGCCTCCAAAGTGGAATAAGCCACAGCTGAGCAAACACAATAAGGGATGCTGAGTGGCCCAGGAGGCAGGCAGCCTGGCATCACCCTGCCTTTACCCCTCTGTGTTTGACATGGAGTCAGGAAGAAGAAGAGCTGAAGCCCAGAAGAGGTGACTGGAGTGATAATTACATGCAGGAGGTTGCAGCACAGCTGCTCCATGGGGTTTTCCCCCAGAGGAGCAAAGTGAGGACCATGCCTGCCCAAGGACCATCCACTCCTCTCCCTGCTGCAGCACTGTGCTGTGCCTGGGCTCTTCCTCCTGCTCTGCAGTTACCCCAGCCTGCTTTGCACAGCAGAGGGGTCACAGAGGGTAAAGGAAGCAGGAGCACAGTTCTCAGTGTTGCTGTACAGGTCAGGCGTTGCAGGCAGACCAAGGAGTGACAGAGCTGCCATTGCCCATGCCAGCCTCTGGTGCTCAGCAGGAACCCTGCTTGGTCCTGCTCTCCAGCAGATCATTGCAGGAACCATACCAGGGACGACAGGGTAAAAATCCTCTAGGAAGCACCCACATATGTCCTGAAGCCACACAAGTGACACCTGCCAAATACGGTTTGGATCCTTGTCTCAGTGGGGGTCCCCACCTGCAGGACCTTCCTTGGCTTCCAGCTCTACCAGAAGGACAAAGACCATACTTGCCCCATTCTGCTGTGATGTAAACCAGGGAAAACCTCTACTTGGTTCAGTGAAGTTTCTCCACTGACATGTTTTGGCAGGTTTTTCCATTAATTTATTTGAAGGAGGGTCAGCCATGGAACCAGTCTCAGACTGAGACACTACACCGCTATATTTTTTTGTGCAGTAGCATCCAAAGATTTGCACATGGGTACTATCCAGCCTGTGGACTGGAGCAGCATTTGGGCAACCTTCAGGTTAGCTTGCAGAAGGCTAATCTCCCCCACCCCTGGCAGTGCTGGTTAAAGCAGCAACAGGCTGTTGACCATGTCTAACTCCAGAGGATGCTCTCTCCCATGGTCCTGACACCCCTTTATCTTCCACCCTCAAGCTCAGAGAAGGATGGAGGACTCCTGTCACTGCCTATGGTGCAACCACATCAAAATTCCCGGGATGTCGAATGGCTCCTCCAAGCAGCATCTAACCAGCGCTGCCCAGAGCAGCCTGCACCAAGCATTTAATGCACATTGCGTTGTCCTAGGATTGCAATCCAGCCTTGTCTCTGCTGTCTCTTCTGCTCCTAACTATGGTCTGTTCAGACATTTCAGAGATATTTTCACCATGATCTCAAATTCCTTTCCTGGCTAGTAGCCAGCTTTTGACCTTCTTCCTGTAGAGCAGATGTTTCCTTCTCAAGTGCATTAGTCCCAGCTGTTTCAGGGGCTGGATTCATTCAGGTTGTCTGTGCTGGCTTTCTGCCGGTGTGCTTCTCCTGAAACCAGTGATGTTGCTCCTCTTTAAACTGTTCAAACAAGTCAGGGTTATGTGACTCTTGTGGAGTTAAATAAGGTTGACCACCCCAGTGTAAAGTGCCAGGATAACTGGAGCTCATCTCACAGCCCCTCAAAACCCGCACTGAACCTCATCCACATACTAACCAGCCCCAGTGCCTCCCTCCTGCCTGTGTCCCTGCCATCCCCTGCCAGGGGTACCCGGGAGGGGGCTGCCTGAAAGGTCCAAAGGGCCTCCTCAGTCACCTCCTTTATGTGGCTCCTCCATTTCTCTCGTGCCTCAGCTCCCCAGGCAACCCATCGTCCTACAGGGAAGAAAGGGATCTGCAAGCCTTGAGGTTGTTCTTTAATCATTGCCTCACAAACTTGTGTTTGATTTCACTCATAGGACACCCATAACATAAGCCTAGTCCTTATGTACTCCTCTAGGACACGGTGACGCCTTGGCCAAGCACCACTGAAGCAAAAATGAGAAGCAAAAATCATGTGTGCTTCGAAATGCTGCAAAGTCATCTTGAAAACGCTTGCAGAAGGAAGCAAGAAGTACCTGTTCATCGTGGCCACCATTCATAAGCGCTGCCTCAGCTCTTGCTGATTTACAACCCAGGAAGGCTAGATCGGGCAGGTTAGGGGAGTTCATGATGTGAACAGCTACCTAAGCAAATATAGGCTGTGATGAATAATTAACAGGAGCTGTAATATTGAACTGTCTTATGAAGGGTGGGAAGGAGCAGGGAGAATATCAGGCTTACAAAAAAGCAGTATTTTCTGACCTTGACTCTAAGCCTGGACTCTACCTGTTCTGCTCACCTCTGATCCGAGCAGAAGGCAAAGCTTTCCTCCCAGGGCTATCATCAGAGAGAGGATGAAGGGGTTTTTGTGACATTCTTTACAGGGCCACCAGTGTGGTCTGCATATATCCCCGTTTGCCTTGTGCAGAGAGGCACACAAAGGGGTGTAAGGTTCCTCAAACCCGAATAAGGCACCCAAGTTCCCATTTACCGACCACTGGCAGGGCTGAATGCCCTCTTCATTCCTCTAGAGAGTATTTTTCCCAGAGCTGAAGTTCCTGTCAAGATATGGCCAGGAGGTGCCTGCGAAAGTCAGCTCTGAAAGGCTATTGGCATGAGAGAAATGCTCTCTGCTTGAGCCAAAACCACCAAGTTAAATATTTTCCCATTGCGTGCACTGTATCTTTGCTCTGTTGACTCAGAGCCATGTGTCCTACCCCAGTGGAAGGAGCAGTATCCATCTACCACTTCGGAACAGCCTGTGCACCCCTGGCTGCCATGGTTTGGAGAGCCCCAAAGCTTCCAGAGGTGCTCATGCCGAGATACTGGAGTGGTTGAAGGAGGCATCTACCCCTCCAGCAGACCAGCCTGGCTCTCTTGGTGCTAAACAGGAGCTTGCACACTGACTGACTCTCACCCAAACTGTTCAAGGATGAGCATACTTCTCACCTGTGGCTTCACCTCTGGGGGCCTGAGAACAGGCAGGCTTTGCAGCTCTGTAACCAGAGACCCCAGCCTGCAGCTTACTGTGCTTTTTTCATGAAAAGAGCTGCTCCATCTCACTCTAGGTACCTTCTGCAGCTGCTTATGGCCATTTTTACCTGTTGAGACACCTCCTTTTGCCTTGAGCAATGTGTTAAAAGTGAATCCAAAGCCTCTAGCAGCAGCACCAGCAGCAGCAGCTCATTTTCCCTGCCCAGAGAGTGCTGCTGATAGAACAGAATAGACAAATTCAGTTGGAAGGGACCTACAATGATCATCTAGTCCAACTGCCTGACCAGTTCAGAGCTGACCAAGTTAAAGCATTAAGGGCATTGTCCAAATGCTGCTTAAACACTGACAGGCTCGGGAAATCCACCACCTCTCTACCTCAAAAAACATGTAGATGTGGCACTTCAGGGCATGGTTTAGGAGACCTGGGGGTGTTGGTTTGACAGTTGGACTTGATGATCCCAGAGGTCTTTTCCAACCTTAATGTTTCTATGATTCTAAGCTGTGTTTGGTGGGAAGTCCTTCAGTCTTGTGCTTGAGGACCTCCCTCACCTCTTTGCAATCCTGTTCCCTGGGGAAATTCCACTGCTTTCCCTACTGCTTTCTGGTCTGAATTTCTCAAATTTCAATTTGGCAAACTCAACTCCTTAAGCAAGAGAAACAGCTTGCTGGGATTGGTATCAGTTTACACAGAGGTGCCAGGGTAAAAGACACACATTGTTTGGAGGATTGGAAACAACGAGGACTGGTGCATGGGAGGGGTCAAGGCAGGCTCTAAGGAGGAAAGATGAACACCAGCAGAGAGCTGCACCAAAGTTGGAAATAGAGCTGAGGAGGCTCTGAGGTGGCCAAGTCTGAGGGAGCTGGGCTCTGTCTGTAACCGGTGCTTGGCTTTGGAGTTTGGTTTTGGAGTGGGATTCAGTTCTCACCTAGCCACCACTTAGGGCTGCACGGAGGGATGGGAACCACCAGAGAGATGTTCTAGTAGCTACCCTCCCATCCCAGCTAATCTCCCTTCCCTCTCTTCTGCCATCTTGTTGGAATTACAGCTCTTCCCATCTCAGATCTTCCCCTCTCTTCCTAAATCTGGAGCAAAGGATGGAGAAGAGAACAGTGGTGGGAATGGTGTCGGTACTGGGATGCAGTGAGGAGGGAGGGGACTTGAAGAGCTAAAGTTCTTTTAGCCCTCTCTAGCACACAGTGGTTTAAGAGATGCTTTACACCACTGGTAGTTCTGGACCCAAGGCAGGAGCGGTTTGGTTTGAATGATGTATAACCCTGGCCTATCTGGGCTTTTCTCCATGCGTGTCCCCAAAAAGCCAATGTACACATCTGGCTTGCCTACAGGGGGCTGGGGCTTTGATGGGGATATGCTTTGCTCCTGCTTTTTTTCTCTGGGGCCTGATGAGGGAAGGTCGGTAGGGCAGGGAGCAGCACATGATGAGCCAGAGAGGGGGTAAGAAGAGGACAGGGAGTGTTAGGGGACACACAAGGAATTCTTTGTAAACTGTAGAATTTTGTGGTTTCAAAAGCAAAACATCTTTTCTCGCATTTGTCTTGCAAACAAAACATGTGTGACTCTTTCTCCTTTGTTCCTGATTTGGTGTCTAGTGGCAGCCTTGGCTCTGTGAAAAGCTGGGAGCAGTGTTACTGCTCCTGGTATGCGAAGATGAACCTGTGGTCGAGGGCCAGGCCAAGGAATCTGGCTCCTCTGCCAAGCCCTGCGGTGGGCTGGCTGCCCCGGACACGCAGCACAGCAGTGAGCATCCCTGTGGCTCAAAATGCTTAACCGTCAAGCAGTCTCCAAGGGCATCTGGCTCCAAGGAGAGTGAGAGAGGGAAGGGACAGCTTGTCCCTGCCAGTTTGGAAAAAATTGAGGAGCAGCTGAAAAAAAAAAAAGCATTTCCCTGGTGAGATGGACATCTTTTTGTGAAGAGAATTCACAGCACCTTCAGATCAAAATCTTAACCAGAACATATGCTGAGACTTCGGGCATCTTTAAGAGAAGACCTTCTCTCTGCTCTCTTTATGAAGGTCAGAGCCTAAATGCAGTCAGACACAGCAGATACCTAATTCTCTTAGGCTCACCCATCATTCCCTAAACCCCAACCAGGGTCTCCTGGCTGCATCCTGGTTCTCCAGAGCTGAACGAGATCTGCCTTGTGGTTCATGAGCTCTCACCTCCGTCAGCTTTAGAGAGAAGCTGAGATGACAGCACATCATGAGATCACAGGTCGTTAGCATGTGTTAGCTGGTAGCCCCTGCACTGTACTGTTTGCATGTGTTGATGTGTCATGTTTTGTCATGTTAATGCTTGCAAAGCTCTTGAGACCCCTAGGAGTAAAACGGATTTGGGGATCAGGTGACTGCACACATTGCACATATCAGTTTGCTGAGCGGGAATGGACTTAAGCCCACGCCTAAGGCAATTTTAGGCTTAAATGCATCCTGAAGACATCCCAGTTTGCTGGTTTTATGCAGTTCTGCTATGACAGCACCTGCTGTAATATTATTCACTGCATTATTCACGCCAAAGCTTAGGAGATCCCCATATCTGCAGAGTAATACAGGGTGGTATTTTCTTTCTGGTTTCTGTTTCGTTTCCTCCCTTCTTACACAAGCTGTTACATGTGGGCTGTAAGCTGCAGGCTGCCTACCTTCCACTCTTGCTAAAGGTATTACTGCTCTTTCAGGCAGAGTTTTCCTTCCATGCTCTCTGTTTTTATTCCATGTCAGCAGCTGGGTTAATTTTAAAGGGTTTGATCTACAGGGGGGTGAAAGCAAGGAGCCACACAGACAGGGAGATTTCTGAGCTTGGCAAGCCAAGATGGTCTCTTCTTTCTGTATGCCTTCCCATGGTTTTATTGTCTGCATCAGCCAAGTTCTTGGTTCCAGCTGCAAGTTTTTATTATTCCAAGAATAATCGTTTGGCTAACAGAAACCTCTCCCTGCAGACAGAGGGAAGGAACAACCCAAATTGATATTGCAGATGGAGGTTCTCTTGGATCTGATCACAGTCCTGAAGTCAAATAGAGAAAGCAAAGGGTTTTTAACAGAAGCATCTGCTCTTTTTTCCCCCTCAGTTGGCCTTTCTTTATATAAAAAAAAATCCAACCAAAAACCTGGAAGAAACTTAAGTGGATAACTGCATAACTGCAAGAAAAGCAGCAGAGGGAAAGACCTTTATGTGCCCTAAAAGGCACGTTCAAATCCAGTGACTTATAGCATATTTGGGTCAGGTCCGTTGAAGAAATGGAAAAGATATCCAAGAGAGGCACCTACAGCATCCTGTTACTGAGGGTTGTTGTGAGTCCTGGAATGGCTGAATGGGTTCTCACTCCTTGAACAGAGGCATCAGAAAAGGAGATCTGAAAATGGCCCTTTTGCCCCAATTCCTCACCCATCTGCTGGGATTCATCACCAGTGCAGCTATGGGCACAGGAGGCAGGGAGGGTACCTGTTGCTACAGCAGTCAGGAGGTACGGGTGCCCAGGACTGACAGTGAGAGCTCTCCTGGACACAGAAACATTATTTGGTCTTATTTCTGTTTGGTTAAATGCCTGGTTTTGCTGACCAGGTTCATTCCCTTCTCTGTGTAAGGTTAGCATCAACCCAGAGCAGAAGTGCTTCCCTCCACAGTGCATAGCCAGACTTCTGCATTGCACTGCGGAGCAGAACACATGTCCAAAGTGCAACGCCTGTCAGTCCCAAACAGGCTACTCTGCAAAAACACCCAAAATTTCCCTTTTCCTAGAGCAGTCTGTAGTTCTGAGGTCTCCAGTGCTCGATGCTGGGTTATTGTTGCTAATATGAACTCTACACTTAACCCACAGATCCCAGTTGCTCTCCACAAGGGATCCAGATGTATTCCTAGGCGCCACAGACTTCACTTCTCCATAGTCACAGCTGTATGACTCAGTGCTGCAGTTTTCATTTCCAGAGTGTTTTGCAAACATGAGCTGACTAAGCCTTGCCAGACCCCAGCCTTTGCCAATTGGATTGAAGGGGCCTCTGAGGAGCACGGCTGCAGCTCAGCCCAGAGGTGCAATTTCATTTTCAATTGTATAAGCATTTGGGGGGAGGCTGAGAGACAAAGGAAGTTGTTGTTCAGTCGCTGCTGAGATTTTATGCCTATTTCTAAAATGCATTTGCCACATCTACTTGTTCGGAAATGCAACAGCATCGTAGGTGCTGGTAACAAGCTCCCCTCAAAGCATGGGAACCTCTGGGCCCCAGCGGGAGTCAAGAAAGGTGATATGTAATGCCTCTCCAGTTTTAAAATCTGGGACTATTAGAAAGCTGATATCCTGTTTCTAAATCTGTGATCCATCTTCCTCGTTCCACCCCTACCCCTAAGGCTGGAGGGAATTAGAGCAGGGGTTGCAGTTTGTGCAGATTAACAATTCTGGCTGCAATAGTTCCAATGGAAAAGCAAGTTCTGGCCTCTCTTTTCATGCTGTAGCCTCCTCCTCTCATACCACCTGGAGACCTTCCCCATGGTGGCACCGCACAGGCAGGTAGGTGATGTGCTGGGAACAGCGTAGCATGCGGAGAGCGTCTCCATTACGTGTCCTCACAGTTATTTAATGATTTTAAGTCTTCTGATGACTAGTAGGACCCCAAGTCAGAATAGGCTGAACTTGCTGCTGGGACAGGAGTTCGCCCAGTGATTTAATGTGTAAAAATGTGGGCCAGTTCTAGAAGCTCTGAGACTCAGATAGGAAAGTCAAATGTTCAAATCCGAGAGAAAGAAACTCACTGTATGACTTCAGAGCGCTTGCTTTGCATCTCTGCAAAGGGCTGGGATTTTCCAAGCGGCCTTTGTATTTTGTGTTCTGTTTTAATAGGAAACATGCATCCAGATGCCCACAGGCAGCTTGGAAAAACTCTCCTCTGAGTGCTAAGCTTTCTCACTTTTAAGTGTTTTAGTGGAAAAAGGAAACAGAAAGTGTCACTGAAGTCACTTCCAGTGGAAACCATGAACCTTCCTCTACTCGCTACCAGAGGCATCACAGCACAGCACCAAATAATGCTGAGCTATGCTTTGACTCCTAGTAACACTTGTTGTGATTTAATTAGGCATCCTCTGGGTATTGAAGTCTGTGGGCCAGTGCTTTGAACATGGGAGGTCCACCGGTCTAGATGCCATCGCTACCTTCAGCTCTCTCCTGCATCTGTTGGGATCTGGGAACTGCAGCTCAGGAGAAAATAAGTCTCTGCTTAAAACTGTCACAAGATATGAATCTATCTGGAAGAAAATCTCAGTTTCTTCAGAGAAGATTTGGGCTGGGGAAGAGCAATTCTAAGCAAACCATGTTCTGGTCTGTACCATCTTGCAGTCTAAGCCAAGGAATGCGTCTATAACTTGGATGTGTAAGAGGTCATTCAGAAGTTCAAGCCACCCCTGAAGGCATAAGCAGAAAAGAACAACTAAGAAAATCGCCAGGAGGGGAAATCATGTGTTGGCGACTCTCTGGGCTGACCATGGTTTTACTAATTGTTATGTCCTGTAGAGTAGCTTTGGCAATTTGATACATTTCATTGATTTCCCTAAATGCAGACTCTGACCTATGTATTTCTGAGAACCGTCTAGCAGTTTGTCTCATAACTAAGTGTATATTTTTGTTTAGGTATTGACCATTCCTGTAAGAGTCTGTGAGTCAAGAGTGGAGGTCTCCTGGGAAGATGTGCTCTGGCGTAGGCAGTCCCATATTGGTGGACTTCATAATGAGTGAAATTTTGTTGCTTTAATAATGCAGCAGGTCAGCTTAGATGATCATGCTGGTTTCTTCCAGCCCTGGGACCTCTGAATCATTTCCGGGACTCTGGCTATGGCTGGTTAAGGAAAAATATCAGTTACGGATGGTTCTGTCCTTCATTGTGCTATTCCAGCTATACAGCCCAGCTGTGCTGTATATTTTAGCTCTTAAGAAGGGAAGGTGACATGCAATCAATATACACATCGGCATTAACAGTTTGCAGAGGGGAACGAGCTCTGTGATCACAGAAAGATCACAGCTGATCTACATTTGCACCACTTGCCTTAGATGTATTTCTCTTGAGAAACACCAGTTGCATGTTGCTTTTTCTACACTGAACATGATGAAACACACCAAGCTGCTCTGCTCGTCACATTTCAGCTCTTCCCTCCATACATTTTTTTCAGGTATGCTCCAGTTGTTCAGAAATGCCATTAGGGATTACTACTGTTTCTAGTTTGCTGTGGATTTTGAACCCTACAGTCTGGGATCCCACGATGTGTCTGTCTGCGGGATACAGCTGTGGCTAGTAGGAAATTCCCAGTGAAACTCTTTGGGAATGGCCCTGGACTTATTCACTTGCACCCCACAAAAGGAGTATCAAAGATCACCATTCTTGATATTTTTGTACTATTTTGCAGTGGTTTAAGTGGCAAAACTGAGAGAAATGCAACAGTGACTTGGGCTCGTCTGTTTTTGGGAGAGTTCTACAATGAACTACTAAAAATTTGCATACAGTGTCCACTGTTAATCCAAACTCTAGATGTTTTGAGGTGATAACAGAAGAGGGTTAATTTAGGCTGATGATGTCATTCCTTGAGGTAGTCGACTTCCCTGCTGCACCTTGGTGAGGCGCCGAAGCACAAATGTCTCCATGGGCATCTGAGACATCAGCAGAGATTCGGCTGCACAGTTGATGGGGCTGCAAAGGGATTCAGTAGCCTCTAAAACCCAACACCCACGTTTGCTTAGCTGGATCTGGACTACGTTGACAGCGTTGACTGGAGGCTCAGCTAGTCCAAATGCAAACACCGGCTGCCTTTTGAGGTGGCATCAGGTGTCTGACACTTCCACGTGGTGCCAGATGATATGACACAAGACCTGTTCACTCCTGTGCCCTAAGGGCCTGACAGCTGTAGGCCAGCAGGAAAGCCCAGCCAGGATCTCACATAGCATTTCCATTCTCTGCTGTGGGAGCTCAGATGCATATCTCACACTCAGACACCTAATGCAGACACATAAATTTAGGTACCTTAGTTTCAAACTGAATGCCATCCTTTTACGTCCTCTCTTTTCACTGTGTTTTCGACATCAGAATATTTTAATAAACATCTTACCATATATCCTAAAAATTAAAGGAAGACAGGTTGCTCTTATGCCAGGATACAGACTCTTTGCAGCTCCATGTTTAGGTGACGGATGGGAATGACCCGGAAATGTCATATCAAATATTACTGAATAAAATGTCATGGATTTGTCTCACCTAAGGCGAAAGAAAAAGTTGCATCTTCTACTAAAGAAGCTCACTTCACCTTGTCTGGGCAGCCTATGTAGGCAGAGGAAAACTGAGGTTTTAAATCGAAGCAATCCAAACTTCCGCTGTGGAAGGCAAGGTATGAAGGTGGCACTGATGCCCATGCCAATGAGTCCAGCAAAGGATGGCGAGGCTGTCACATAGACCAGACATGCATAACCAGTCATCATATCCACAACCTGTTGAAGGAGGAGTTCTGTAATTCAGTCTGACTGATGATGACCCAAACACATGGAAATGGCCATGGAGGTTGGAGAAAGGGTGACCACAACACACAGCTTCTGAGATGGGCTCCTGGACCTGCCTCTTACCCCAGGCCAGTGAGCAGCACAGCTGAGCTCTGCATCCACAGCTGCCAAACCGGAGGCACCCTGGAGGCACAGGTAATTTGGATATTATACTTCTTTCTGTGTTCAGTTCTGGGGCCCCCAGTTCAAGAAGGGCAGGGAACTGCTGGAGCAAGGCCAGCGCAGAGCTGCCAAGGGGATCAGGGGCTGGAGCATCTCCCTTGGGAGGAAAGGCTGAGAGACCTGGGCTTGTTCAGCCTGGAGAAGAGAAGGCTGAGGGGGGTCTCATCAATGCCTATAAATATCTGAAGGGTGGGTGTCAGGAGGATGGGGACGGGCTCTTTTCAGTGGTGCCCAACGCCAGGCCAAGGGGCCACGGGCACAAGCTGGAACACGGGAAGTTCCACCTGAACATGAGGACAAACCCCTTTGCTGTGCGGGTGCCAGAGCAGGGGCACAGGCTGCCCAGAGAGGCTGTGGGGTCCCTTCCCTGGAGACATTCACCCCCCGCCTGGACGCGGCCCTGTGCCCCTGCTCTGGGGGTGCCTGCTCCAGCAGGGGGTGGGACGGGATGAGCTCCAGAGGTCCCTTCCAACCCCCACCAGTCTGGGATTCTGGGATTCTATGATTCTTTTTTTTTTTTCTTTCCCCAGATGAGTAATATTGCCTCCATGTGCAAAAGGAATAAGAACTTCAGTGAACAACAGGAAACTAATACCTGAGAAGATCATCACAGCAATATTTACTGCAGCCTGCAGTAATCTCTGCCTAGCTGTGATTTGCTGTCATGCACCAAAACAAGTTGCAGAGAAGGGAAAATATAAATTTTATCAATACGGTGTCTGAAACGAGGCCCCAGTTTATGAGGCAGAAAGCTGGGAACATAAAGGATGAAAGGAGAAATAACAAGCAAAAGAATATGCTGGGCCACGTGGGAGGAGTTGAACTGGTGAGAAGTTGAGTAGTTGCTGTGAGGTGCACAGTCTGATCACGGGTGGCATTTGGCTCCCTCATGGACTTACAAAGGGTCACCAGCTGGTCACACAAAAAAGCAGATGGACCACATGATTATCTGCAAAAGGCACAACAGAGTCACTGCTGGATGTGAAAGTCTATAGCGATGCTGAAGGGCAGAAGCGATCATGAATTACTTATTGGAAAGATGACGAACACATTAAAGCCCCAGGGAAAGATGGGTGACACTGGAGCTAAATTTGATCCTGCAAAGTTTAAAAGACAAGTCTTTGAGAGAGACAGAGAAGGTAATGCTTGGAGAGCTTTTCAGGCCATTAATCTGGAATGATAAAGAAATCTCAGTAGAGACCAGATGGGAAATATTTAAGGAAGCAATAGAGAACACAGTAGGGAACTTATTGAGAGGCCTAAGCAAACAAGGAGGAGCTGGACAAACATCAAAACAAGAGCATTAGAGGGAAAAATGCAAACAGAGCCAAGGATTATGGGAGAGTGGAAATAAAAGCACAAAACAAAGCAGAGGGAAATTTGCAAAGGCAAGTAAACCTTTTCAGGGTATGGAAAGGCTCAACAACTAAGAGAAGCACCAGGAAAACAAGGTGAGAAATTGAGACAGGAAAAGTTTGCGTTCAATGGGAACAACAGTACTGCCAGTGCTAGGAGCACCAGGAGGAACCTGGGTGGTGGCCTGATAGCAAACGTGAATGAGAAGGTGGAGACATGGAAAAAGTGTTTGGCTAAACACCCTCATCTACCTGGATACAATCACACCAGGCCAACATCAAGAGCGTAGCTTGCAAGGCAAAAAAGCCATCAACCCGAGCCAATGTCAGATGATTAAATGGAAAAGACTATATAGTAGTAACAGTTCCTTCTATCCTTTTAGCAGCACATGTCCCAGAACCCTTAGAGAACACCCTACGCCTAAGAAAAAGAAGAGGTATCAAATGATTGTGTCAGCACTGGTGTGGCCAGCAGGGGCCGGGCAGGGATGGGGCCCCTGTGCTCAGCCCTGGGGAGGCCCCACCTCGAATGCTGGGCTCAGGTTTGGGCCCCTCGGGACAAGAAGGGCCTGGAGGGGCTGGAGCGTGTCCAGAGAAGGGCAGCGGGGCTGGGGCAGGGTCTGGAGCACAAGTGTGCTGGGGGGCGGCTGGGGGAGCCGGGGGGGTTTAGCCTGGAGAAGAGGGGGCTGAGGGGAGCCCTTCTCGCTCTCTGCAGCTGCCTGAGAGGGGCTGGAGTGAGGGGGGGGCTGGTCTCTGCTCCCAAGTCCCCAGTGACAGGGCGAGAGGGAACGGCCTCAAGCTGCGTCAGGGGAGGTTTAGGTTGGATGTGAGGGAAAATGCCTTCCCTGCCAGAGGGGTCAGGCCCTGGCACAGGCTGCCCAGAGAGGTGGGGGAGTCACCGTCCCTGGGGGGTATTTAAGAGACATGTAGATGTGGCACTTCAGAGCATGGTTTAGGAGGCCTGGGGGTGTTGGGTTGATGGCTGGACTTGATGATCCTAGAGGTGTTTTCCAACCTCAATGACTCTATGATTCTGCGATTACTCTAAAAATAATGCACATGTTACTGCCACCAGTGAAACTATACAGACATACATTACAGGGCAGTGGGAAAATCACAATGGGCGTAATTGTTGACTGATCAAGGTAAATTACATAGGAAGCAATGGGTGAAAAATGCTAACATGTGGGAGAGGGATAAACCAAATATCCATGCTTTGGTTGAGGATAGAAAAAGAGTGAGGATGGCTATTGAAGGTGCTTTTGAGGATTTGGTTTGAATTTGAGAGAAGCACCATAGGTAGTAACAAAATCAGACATGTTCCAGCTAAAAGCATTGTAACTGCAATTGCTCTGTAGAGCAGTAAGAGCAGGGAGAAAGTTAAGTAAGGGCTTCAAGTCAGAAGGCTGCACAGAGCAACCGTTAATGTTTCGTCATCTTCCCATACAGTGTAGTAACAACCCAAGCTGAGATGAGCCTCATGGCAAGGGTGTTATAGCATTAAGATACTTATCTTACGCAAATGACACCAAGCAATTGTCAGATATATCAGAACTGGTGATGATGGTCTTCACACATAGCAGAAATACTTTTGTTAACACAGAGTTCCAAAAAACACTGAAGTGGCTGGGGCAGGAGTAGGGATAGTGCTTGGAGAGAGAAAAATGCAGGAAGATAACAAAAAGATCAATTTGCATTTCTCAGGCAGAATAAGCATACCTGAGGACTTCCTCCAGAAGGGGTTTTTAAAGATATAATCCTTCAGTAATGCTGTTGTGTAGAAAGCCACAGCCTTAGAGACTAAGGGGTGTCTTCATGGAACTGTAACATTCTGAGATACCTACAGCATTGCCCTGGGCAACAGGATCACCCACCTTCAGTGCTCCCTGGCACGCTCTGAGTCATCAGGGTGCTTCAGAGGAAACCACTGAGCTCGAGGTTTGGGATTTGGGATTCGGGTGGGAAGTGAGCTCCTGGGGAGCTTTGCTGCAGGCAGGAGGGCAGAGGAAGAGTAGAAGCGGGTAAAGGAGGGAAAGGAAACCCACCAGATAGGTATGGTTTTGCCCACAGATATGAAACATGATATGCATCAAAGAATTAGTAAAAACATCCGGGGCATTATATCTCACAGCTTGAGACAGAAAACATCACATTTCCAGCTATAATACACTTCTGCCCCATCATATTTAGCCGTTCATGTTCCAGAGGCAGCTTTCAGCTTAACTAGCTCTTTTCCTTTCACAATGTTCACATCTCTATGCATTCAGGTACAGTAACTGTACCTTCATTCAGCTTCTGCTTGGTAAGGCAAGGCCAAGCAAGACTTGCTCCTTCAACCTTCATGCTTATTTCTTGAGGGGGAGAGGATGAACAGAAGGAAGGCAACACTCCAAGCTCAGCGCTAAAGAAGGGTAATGAGATGACCTTTGTTTGCTGCACAATATTATGGAACCAGCATCTTATCGCTGGACCTCTTCAGGTCCCCCTGGCCAAGGTTGGTGTGAAGACAGGATGATGTCAGGAACTTCAGCAAGTCCCTTTCCCTCTCTGTGTCCTCTTCCCATCTACAGCTGTGTGTGCCTGTCCCCACTGAGATGTAAGGTCTTTGCACAGGGCACCATCTCTCATCAATCCAGCTACCACCTCAGCAAAGGCTTCTGGTGTTCTTATCTCTTGCAACAGAGACAGTCCTGAGTGCTTGTTGCTGAGGGACGCAAGGGAGGAGACTGTGTTACCAGTTAATACCACCCAACATATCTTTCTGTGATGGAGAAGACCAGCTTCTGCCTTTACCATTAAATCTTGAGCTTTCTCTGCAACTGACTCTTCTCAAGAAATTGTAAATCTTCTAATCATTGCTGACAACTGTTTGTTTCATTATGACCCCGTCCTTGGGTTCACAAGGCTTCTGGGTATTGATGGGTATGTGTTTTAGAGCATGAAGAAACAGCCAGTGGATCAATGTTCGCTGGTGCAAACTTGCTGAGATAAAATATTGGCTTCATTTGTTAAAGTTTAATGACTGACCTGCCTGACAAAGCCAAGAATGCAATAATTCCCATTTCTCTAGGTATGTTTAGCTATTGGGTAATTACACTTCAAGCTTAATGAACACTTTTTCTTTCAAAATATTTACTTGCCACTCAGTTAAAAATACATGTAATTAAACCTCAGAGGAACGCACCACAAATTTATGGTCCATGCAAAGCTGGTTTGAATGACAACCCACCGCACTTTGCGGCGCCAGTGGTTCAGCGGGTGAGCATGGCGGCTGCCTGCAAGGAGATGCAAACCCATGATGTCAACATATGTATGTCCTTTGGGGAACTCAGCAATGAGGGAAGACGGCAGCCTAAACAGAGGAGCTATTAAAGCAGGAAAAGATGCATATGTCATCTTGTCTGTGATACATACCATGCCCGGTTACCATAGCAATGGACGTTATAGGTAGCTTCAGAGGAGGGAAAGAGTGATTAGCAGACAGATAACGGAGAAGACTGTGCTGTACCCTCTGCAGTCAGAGTATTTTCATTAAGATTACAAGAAACAGGATCTAGATATTAGACAGTAGGTGTTTTCATTCTTGTCCTAATCAAACTTTTAAAGTATCAGCAGCAAGGGCATCCCTCAGCAAGCAATTCCATCAGATAAAAGATTTTCCTAGTATTTGGCCTCCTGTTGTCTTTATTTCCCACTATATGGTGCTTAATCTTCTCAAGTGACAAGCAAAAGCACCCTAAATCAATGTTTTCTTTTGAAATTTAGCTGCTCAAAGGCTAACGTCATCAAGTAACGATTTTGTGCTTTGGGCTAAAAACTTGCTTCCAAGGCTTCAGTGTATAGGTGAATTTTATCGTTCAAATTAAACAGAAGGAAAAAACTTTCATAACCATTTTATGTTAGACTGAGAAGAGAAGCAGAATGGAAAAAATGCTGCCTTTTATTGGGACTGGAGTTATTTTGCTCTCCTAGCCTGGTTTCTGAACAAAATGATGCCCATGTGGTCCTTTTGCCTAGCCATTAAGCATCAACACTTTTAAGCTTGCTGACCAGTCTCATCCTACTTTCAGAAAAGGGTCTTTGCTACTCTGGGGGTATGAAGTTCCTACAAGCTTCATTAATATCAGCAACCAGGGAAAGGAGAATGAATGGCAAATTAAAGGATAATTAAAAGCAAATTAATCTACGTTAATGGGCCCACTGACGGAAAGGCAGCTCCTTACTGATCCTGCAAGGCAGCAGCAAGATCAATCAGCAAGTGCCTACTGGCCCACCAGCTGGTACCTCAGGGCCCTACCCGTCATTGCCCCTTCCTGACCAAAATGGTAGGGGTCACTGGGAGGTGTCTCTGCTCAAGCAGGGGGTGGGACAGGATGATCTTCAGAGGTCCCTTCCAACCCCCACCAGTCTGGGATTCTGTGAACTGGGAGTACTGCAGGATGCAAATGTCCAGGGGACTAAGAAACCAGGCTTCATTGCTTGGGGGCAAGAAAAGTGTGCCAACAGCTTTCTCCAACAACAGCATTTTAAAAATAGCTGAATTCCATCTATTGTTTCCTTTTTTTCCACAACACATGTCGCTGCAGGGCTTGTTTCAGCAACGTACTTGTACCCACACATTTAACAAAGGCCACAGGTGTTTAGTGAAACTCATAATCCTCTGCAGAAGTGAAATCAATGGAGTTTCAGCAAATACAAAAGGTTGAATATGTGTTTAAGAGCTTTCTGGGATAAAAGTTGGACGTAACTTTGGAGTTTTGGACTAAAGACCTCCAGACATCATTCCCAACCTAAATTGTTGTTTGAGTTTGATCTTGAGAGCTGTCCCTGTAGTCTGCATGCATGGTATACAGTTCTCATTAGTTCTCACATTGTCAGTGTAAATGAGCCGTATTTTCCGGACTGTCCACCAAAAGGATTTTTAATGCACCTGGGAAAACACAATCTGGGAGTGCAGCACAGACTGGGATCCACCTGGCTGGAGAGCAGCTCTGTGGGAAGGGACCTGGGGGTCCTGGTGGGCAGGAAGCTCAGCATGAGCCAACAGTGGCTGCTGCGGCCAAGAAGGCCAACAGGGTGCTGGGTTGCATCAAAAAGGGCATCACCAGCAGAGAGAAAGAAGTCATCATCCTCCTCTACTCAGTGCTTGTCAGGCCACACCTGGAGCGCTGTGTGCAGTTCTGGTCCCCGCTGTACAAAAAGGATGTGGCCAGGCTGGAAGGGGTCCAGAGAAGGGCCACCAGGATGATCAGAGGACTGGGAAGCTGCCGTACGAGGATAGGCTGGGAGAGCTGGGTTTGTTCAGCCTTGAGAAAAGGAGGCTCAGAGGGGATCTCACCACCATGTACCAGTACTTAAGGGGTAGCTACAAAGAAGATGGAGACTCCCTCTTTACACGGAGTCCCATGGAGAGGACAAGGGGGATGGACACAAGTTGCTCTTGGGGAGATTCCGATTGGACACCAGAAGGAAGTTTTTCACAGTGAGGACAGTCACCACTGGAATAATGTCCCCAGGGAAGGGGTTGACTTGGCCACGTTGGACACCTTCAAGAGTCGCCTGGACAGGGTGCTGGGCCACCTTGTCTAGACTGTGCTCTTCCTAGAAAGGTTGGACTAGATGATCCCTGAGGTCCCTTCCAACCTGTGAGTCTGTGATTCTGTGATTCTGTGATTAATACTTTAATTGTCTGGATGAAGGGCCTCATCCCATCCTTCAATACCTTTTTGTGGTGTGAGATGGCCAAAGTAGCTTGCAGCATCCAAGTAGGGTTCAGGCTCCCTGAATGCATGATGAAGACTCTTTCAGTACGGATTGATGGGGTAAATATGGACTGCATGGTCCAGCTTTGATTCTCAAAGATTTCTACTTTCTCAAAGGCATTCAGATTCCATCCAGTTTATATGGGAAATAGAGATGAAGGAACCTCTGAGGGTTTGAGGATCCAGAGACGTGGAACTGAGTGAAAACATCAACATGTCATTAGAAAGAAGCCAACACCTGTTCAACCTACGGATGGATCTGCTGATGCCAACGTGAAGCTGTTCCGACAAAACTGAAAAGAAAATAAAAATCCCTGTGCTGTACTTCCTTCCTTGTGTGACCTTATGAACCATGAATACTCCAGGTAGCATTCAACACAGCTGCGGATATGACCTTCCATGAACAGAATTAACTCAATCTACAAATACCATTGCAGAAACAGGTCTCGAAAGCATGTCAGGGTTTTTCCACCCATTGGCCCCAGGGCTTAACTGTGAGTGATAGCAGAAAGAACTTAGAAGACATTGATTTCATCTAAGTAAACCTAAATATTTATTAACTCAAGAGCTAAATATTGACTGATGTCAAAGGGAAGTCAATATCTGCAATAAGAGACTCAACATATATAGAAAGGAAACAAACAGTCCAGTGAGGAGCTTGCTGGGAAACAAGCACCCACTTGCCAGGGGTGGCTAATACAGCCAGATGGACAAAAGCCCGCACTTCCCTTGGGCAGGCTGTTTAGGCTCCACAATACCTGAAAAGTAGATGTTTGGCCCCAGTGTGGTGATAAAATTGTCATAAGTTTCCAGAGTTCCTCTGATGTCTGTGGAGAGAAGGAATCTAGGGGTGATTCAGTGAAGCTGAATGAGACCCTGCTTCTCTCCCTCGGTGGATGGGATCCTGGCAACGCCACAGAAGACTCAAGTGTTCCTGCATGATATTCTGTGAGTCAGGCCACTGCACAGCAAGAGGAGGAGGCTTCCCTCCCTTCCTGCTGCTGAATTTTGATCAGAATGCAGAAAAGAAGGCCTTCTCAGCCCAAGGGAGCCGAAATCCATAGATCCCACTAGACAAAACAGTGTCAAATTCACCAGGCTATGGAGCAATTGGGGTGAGGGGACAGTAGGGACGGGATAAATAGCGAGGAAGAGGCTCTCTTCTCTCTCTCTTGCTCAGGCTGGATGACCAGGCACTGAGGAGAGCAAAATTCATGCGGCCAGACAAGAGCAATGAGCAAGAGGAACCTTGCCTCTTGCCTACAGCCAAGGGGCTTCCACCAGGAAGAGCTGGGTTCCGCCTCCTCTCCCAATTATTCTTTGTGTATTTTTCCTACTGGCCCTCAGTCACAACAGAGATAATCGACACTGTGAGCAAAGAGGTGACACAGTTTTCCATACAAGTCCGTTGGTCAACACAGACCAAGTGAGTTGCCTGCTGTCAGTCACTGATGAGTGGGCTTCCATCCGTAAGACATGGTCCAGTGACAAAGGGTGAGGACGGACCTACAGAACAACCTGTGTTCTGGACCAAGGCTGTGCAGAGTGGAGTGCAATGTGTTCCCAAGAAAAAAAATTCCCCTGACTGCCATGGGCACAGCTGCAGGTGGGGGTTTTTTAAGTCTTGCTTGTTATAGGAGTTAAAAAAAATAATCTCTATTTCTAGTTCTGACTTACTACAGGAGTCCCAGAAGGTTGGGAAACATTCCCAGAGCACACAGATAGATCTAACTCTTTCACATTTTCCCCGTGGGAACTGCTGGTGGTTATTTGCTGTTATTGCAGGTGGCTTTTTTTTCTAACTTCTTGCAATAACTAAACTCTTCCAGAAGTAATTGTGGCTGTCAGCTGCTGTGGGTTCTTCCTTCTGAGAAATCCCATCAAATGCAATCGAGCTTGGACGACTTGCTAAGACATCTGCTCTATCTCAACCACAAAAGAGAGAGTTCATGAGCAATTTCTTGCACAATAGAAAGAGGAGGCTCCTTCCTCTGCAAGAATACCCAGGGAGGGGGACAGGTGGGGAGAGAAGATCAGAGTTGGGGATTGCAAGGCACCCGTCCGGCTTTGTAGTTGGTGCACATCTCCTTTCCTGGGACTGCATAAGAAAAGGAAGGGAAATGAGATCTCAGGGAGGGACTCAAACATCATGGAGAAGAACTCCAACACTAGCTCTTCTTAATAATCCAGCCTATGTCATCTTCACTCACTCTTTAAGTCCTCTTGCCTGATATGTGTCTACTAGAATTTATTCAGGAGAAGCTCAGAGTGACTCAGATAACTTTCCCTTGGCTTAAGAGTTGGCTGGATTTTAACAAGCAAACCAGGCATGATGTTATTAGATGTTGAGAAACAAGGAAACTGAGCTGGAGTTTTCTGGGAAGAGAAAGTCAGAGGAAGGCCCTGGAGGAACTGAGCTGGGAGAAGACGTCTTATGCTCCCCAGACCTGTTAGGGTCTCTGCAGCAGCAGTATATGGGGGTTATTTGGAGTGATGCTGCTCAGAGCTGAGGAATCTGAAGATCCATCTGTGCTGGTGCCAAGCTGAGCTGGAGAAATGGGCCATAAACACAGGCCAAACCCTCGTGCCTGGAGACAGCAAGAGAGGAAAGGAGTTGAGCTGAGGGACAGCACAGAGATCTGGTGCTCAGCTTTCAGATGTTTCAGTGAGAGTGCTGGCAAAATTATGTTATATCTAGACCTTAAAATCAGGGTGAAACAGAGTAATTTTGGCAGAACTGCCCTCATCTACTTTTCCAAAGCAAGAAAGGATGGTAATCCGTGGCTACAGCAGTACCTAAAACCCCAAGTGAGGTCCTACCATCATTTGGTGCTGTATGACCTCAAGTAAATCCCTTTCTATTTCCATCTTTCATCCTACCCTGGTGTATTCAGGCAGTGAAATGTATGAGACAGGTGGGAAAATTTGTCCAACACAGCGTGGCTGGCTTTGCATGTGAAGGTTCAGCCCATGGGACCACACAGCTCTGGGAAAAACCTGTTTTATCTTTAAGAAAATGTGCTCCCATGTGGCAAAGAAA
The DNA here is from genome assembly GCF_963921805.1 of Phalacrocorax carbo. NCBI lineage: Eukaryota > Metazoa > Chordata > Aves > Suliformes > Phalacrocoracidae > Phalacrocorax > Phalacrocorax carbo. Next base: position 214,770,333 of record NC_087513.1, on the reverse strand, counting down.
TAGAAATGGTGGGAAACATGACCTTAAGACTAAATTTCCTCTAAAAATGACCTTGGTGTTATTATGATAATGAACTGGGTTTGATCTGCTGGAGGGATCATCCATCTATGGACTGTCCAGCCAAGGCACTTTGCAGTGGGGGGTTTCAGGGTACAGAGTGGTGGGCCATGGCAGCAGGAGGTATCACTTAGTCATCCATTTGCAGGACACGGGCTGAGCACCAGGAGGATACCCAGCCTCGAGGAGAAGGGCAGATCTCAGTGGGAGATGGCTGCAGGATCTCAGAACCAGAGATGGACACACACCCGGGCTAATTTTGTATCAGCATCACACCAGATCCAGCCCCTGACCGCTCAGAATGAAATTGTCAGCCCTCTCCCCGGCATGATTTTGGCCAACTCCATCGAACTGGGGAAGTTTTATTAAAATCTCCCTTCGCATTAGAAATTCAAGCCAGAACACCTCTCAGTTGATTACTTTTTCATCTGAACAACAAAATTTCTGAGTACACAATTTTCCCATGTCCATCGAACAGAGCTACTGCAAAGCATGCTCATTTTAGGCTTCAAATAAAGAAAACAAAATTTAAAGATCTTTCTTTAGGAAAATTCAGAGGTTTTAAGCCAGGTTCATGTTTTTCAGTTGTTCCTTTCAGATCAGCAGACCTGGCACTGCTGACCACTATCAGCGAGAGGGTTGAATTCCCAATTCCTCCAGCTTCAAACTGGCATTTTGCTTTACTGAGGCCAACTTTGACATGCAAAGGCCTAGCATGAGGCATGGAAAAATGAACAAAATGGAAAATTAAATAAAAGCTTCCAGCTTAGCAACTTCCCCTACCCAGAGCTATAAAAATGAACAGCGCAAAGACCTGGGTGAATGAATCCTTACATCAGACTGCTCGTATCTGGAGATATCACCGCCACCTTTACACGGAAAATCACAACCCAGATTAAGGGGTTTTCCCAGGGTTTCTCCTGAAAAGCACTTGGCTCAGCTGAACCCTGAGCACAGATTTCTTCCGTCTGGCTCCCCCCCCGGGGCTGCTCATCCCCACCTTTGGCAGAGCTCTCAGAGTCTGATGGTGATTCCCAAAAAGCAGCTCCTGAGACGTGGGTGCAGAGCATGCACACAAACCAGACAAGCCACGCTCAGAAATTCAGAGGGTGGAGAGCAACCGCTGCGATCTCCACACGATGCTCCCGGTATCTCCAGCCCTAGCCCCTCTAACCAGTGGTGTGTTTGCTGGGGGAAGGGGGGGGGTGTCACCCTGCAAATCTTCAAGCAGGTCGTGGAGTGATGTGCTCGGAGAAAGCAGCTGAGCAGAGCAAAAAAACACCACTCACAAAGAGATGTTAAATGCAAATCTCAGCCGCCCACTTGAGTGAGGGTCATGGTCTGAGCAAACTTTGATCATTGGTATTGGGCATGTGGTGTATTTCAAAGCACCAGCGTTGCTATAAGGAAACACAGGGAGCCTGGTTGCGCCTTCTTAACCTAAACTTGGGACCTGGCACAGGCCTGGCACAGGCCACAGATCACGTCTGGCACGAGGGGTGCGGTGTGGGAAGTTGCAGCCAGACGCAGGATGAGTCCCTTGTGACTCACAGACCCTTGAGGTCCCTTTTCCCTTGTTCAAAGTGTCACAGTATCATGACGCTAGGTAGGCTTCTGATTTTTTTTCCAGTACCGGCATCACATCTCAAGCCACAGCCAGGCCATTACACCTAATAATCAGGAAATTATGGTGGGGGGATGGTCTTTCACAGCCTCCTCGGAGACACCCCAGGGACTGCCCATCCTACAGTGATGGGGTCCAGACTCCCTGTTCCCCAAACTGCACGTTACTACCTGCTTTTTTATTTTTGCTTTCTCCCATTTCAGGGATTGCACCGTACAATTTACAAGCCCCAGTGTCCTGCCTGATGGCATTGCTTGGTGCTGCCTTGTCGTACTCTGCACCCTGGGGTGCTGGAGCTGACCTTGGCCATATACGCCTAGAAAAGTGGGTGCAGGTGGTGTTTGGGAACAGGACCCGCTCCTGCAAATGGTCAGGTCAGGTCAGGGCTGGAAAGAAGGCTGTACTGAGAGGGTAACTCTGGAGTGATGCCCAAGAAAGCAAAGGGACAAGGGATTTTACTCAGGGGGATGGAGAGCAGCAGGGTGGGGGAGCGTGTGTGTGTGTGTGTGTGTGTAAAGCCGGCTTGACACCCCTCCTTCCCCCCCAATAAGGGGGGTCTGCCAGCTCAGGAGTGGCACAGCCGAGCGCAAGTCCTGCCTCTTTCCTCCTCCTCCTCCTCCCAGATGTTCCCTTGTGTGCAGCCATCTGTTGAGCTCCCTCCTCCTCCTGCGGGGAAAGGGGCAGCCCGCTTGCCCAGCCAGCTGCACGCCTTGGACGAGGAGGAGGAGGAGGAGGAGGAGGGAGGAAGGGGACACCCGGCCACAAGCCTTGCTGCTGCCGGCTCCCGGCGGCACCGCTCCCCGCCGTGGGAACCGATCCCGGCCCCGGTGAGTCTCCCCCTGACCCCTCCCTTCTCATTTTTGGGGGAGTGGGGGGGCTCGGTGTATGGGGGTGGGCTGAGCTCTCCCTCCCGGGGAGCTGGGGATGCGTAGGGTCAGCCCTGGGGGTGTCTGCTTGGGGGACACCCCCCCCCCCCCCACCTCCGAGTGGGGAAACTTCTTTGGTTTTCGCTGCAAAACACCTCGGGTGCGGGGGAGGGAGGGAGGGCAGAGGTCTCGGGTGGAGGTAAACTACTTTTCCCCCTACCTCTGGCTTTCCCAAAAGGGCAATTTTGGGGTGCAGCGGGTGCGTACGAGCCCCCAGCCCGGCTCCCTCCCCGCCCCCCCGAAGGGCTGCAGCCGGGGTGGGATGAAGCCTCTCCAGCCGGGATCTCTTCCCCTCTCCTTCTCCCGGTGCAATGGTGGTTTGTAGAGCGCTTGGGATTGCCACGGCTGCAAAGTAATCCGAGGAGCAGCTGGAGGCTCCGCACCGCCTCCCGTGCCCGGCTTCGGGGCTTTGATTTCACCCGGGGCTCTGTGCCTCCCCCTCCCCTGCCTCCCCCTCCCCTTCCCCGGCCCTTCCCTCCCCTCCGGTCGGAGAGAAGAGAGAGGCTTTTTGGTCGGGTTCTGGTGCTGGGAAGCTCGCAGGGTTTTGCAGCTCACCCAAGGTAAGGGGAGAAAGGAGAAGGGTGGGGGGGTAAAGCTGAGCGGGGGTCGCCTGGATGGGGTGAAGAGGCTGGAAGGTGCCAAGAGGGGGTCCTTTCCCCTCGGGTTGCAGAGATAAGGACAGGGCAAAGCTCTCCGCCTCGGAATTTCCCATTCCTTTAAGTGGATTAAGCTGGAGGGGAAGGTGTGTTGGGGGGGGGCGGGGGGGGGAAGGGAGAGGAAGCAGGCGAGGATTTATTTGTTCTCTTATTGCAAGAAAAAAAAAAAAAGGAAGAAAGAAAGAAAGCTGCTGGTTGTGACTTTTGAAGCAGGAGGTCAGAAAGCACGGGGTTCCCCTGATAACGCACACACCCTGTAAACTTTTAAACAGCTCCATGGAAACTTGTTATTAATGCTGCAGTCATTAAAAGGCGCAGACCACGGCAGATTTATTAGCCCCGTAAACCACAACACGTGCCAGCTCTCTGGAAACAAAAGGGTCCGTCAACTTTACCCCTCTGCTCGGGATTTGGGAAGGCTGGAAGGAGAGCGGCGAGGATGGAGCCGGTGGCTTGTGTCGTGGGGAAGTGGCATCGCCTCCGTTAACCGACGCTCTCCTTCGCGGTTAGCTATCGTAATTCGGTGGCGGGGAAGGCGTTTGAGCACGGGTGGAGCGAGAGCACGGCGAGCCGTGCCGAGCTCACGGCGTTCATCGTGGCAGCCAGGCGAGGAGCCTCCAGTCTCCCCAGTCAAAAGATTTCCCCGGGTGTCTGCCATGATAAATCAGCTGCCGTCAGCCTGAATAACCGCATTCACTGAAGTTACAGTAGGAAACTTGTCTGGGTGGACACTGTGCCATTGCTCTGCAGAGAGCAGCCGGTGCCGATGGCTGGCGTTGCGCTGAAATATTGCATTGATCGCCGCTCCAAAGCTCGCCTGGCAGCGTGCGGGGCTTTATCGCAGCGGTAGGAAGCAGAGTGAATACTGGGAGAAGAGGCGCTGTGGAAAGGCAGGGTTAGACCAACACCTCGCTGATCTCTCCGGGAATAAGGAGCACGTTGGATGTGTGAGATGCTGAAAGGACCGGAGGGAGCCTGGTATGTCCCTGGGAGAATCTGCAGGCTAAACTTGCTCGCTGTCGGCAGCCCGGCGCTGTAAAGGCAAAGTGGGTTAAGTGTCTGCCGTCGCGCTGGCACGGAGCACGGCTCGTGTCCCTTCCCGACCCATAGGAACCAGTCCCTGTCCTGGAGAGGACACGGGAGGTGTTTGCTCACACGTGGGTTATAAATGGCCCGGCGAGGCCCTGACCTGTGCTCCGCCGTCGCCGGTCTCCGCTCCGATGCGGGGTCCCTCCGCGAAGGCGGTGGGTGAGCGATGCTCGGGGCCCGGGTAGGCAGGAGGTTGGGTGGCAGCACCCGGACGGGCTTTCCCTCGCGGCATGTTGTGGGGAGACGCTGCTGGTTTGTGAATGAATTTGAGCAGCTGCTTGCACAGGCAGTGAGGAGCAATTACAGAATGCCTGGGAGGAACAAGGACGCCACAGACATCCCAGGGGACGTTAATTTCCACCGATGGGGTGGACTGGTAGGGAAGGCTGCGGGGTTGGGGTGAGGCTCTCCTGCACCCCTATTCTCGAAGACTGAGTGCAAGGAATAAACCTGCATTATTCAATAGGTAGGAGGGTATTATTCAAGGGTAGGAGGAAACTGGGAGAAAAGAGCTGTAAACCAAAAACCATGCAAAAGTCTTTTTATTTCTTTTAATACTTTTTTGTTATAGGAAAAAAGCTTCCTGTGCTCCTCCAGCCCTGCGCTGAACAGCACCGTGCACCACCCCAGCGCGAGACAGAGCTGGGAAAAAAAGGTAAAGCCATCGTCTTCCGGAGGTTTAGAGTTTTCCCTCCATCCCTAACTGCTTTTTTTCTCCTCTTTCAGTCGCTTTGCTCTCCTCCTCCCTGCTTGTCAGCTGGTCGGTGGGGAGAAGCCGAGGCTGGAGGGTGGGGTAAGACAAGGCATCCTTGTCCAGCAGCCCTCCTGACCCCCCCGGCACCCCCAGGTCATGTGCGGTAGCCACAGCGCTGGCCGCCTGGCAGGCGATCAAAAGAAACTTCCGAGCGCCGAGATGTTGAGGGCCGGGGAGAGATAAAGGCTGGCTTAAGCGAGCTGTTTCTTGTCTTAAAACTTGACACCTGGACCTATCAAGGGGAATATATGAATGGCTCAGCCATTCATTACAGGGAAGCCTTGAGATTTTTCATTTGTATTGCAATTTTTTATTTTTTTTTTTTAATTTCATGGGAGCTTCCGTCATTCCGTCTTGGAGTATTTAAGATTTGGAGCAGGGGGGGAAGGAAATACATGCTCTGAAAATCGCCTCGGCCTCCCCCACCTCCCCTTGCAGACGCTGCAAGAGATTAAACCAACCTGGCTGCCTTAGCACGGGACATTCCTGAGTTGCATTAACCAGGCTGGAAATCTGCCTGTGGGAGCAGTGGCAAACTGGAAAAAACCCGCATTATCTTTGCTGTAGCTGAGCGAAGGGCCATGTGCTGTGTGTAATATCTGGGTGCCGGCATATGTGGGTTTTCTTTTCCTTCCCCTTCCCCTCCTCCTGCTTCTTGATGTATCTGTGATGCTGACTCCCCTCTTTTCTCCTGGCTCGTGCCCGGCAGCTCAAACTCAGGGGTGGGGAGAGAAATAGGGACCCTTTTTTTTTTTTTTTAACTTTGAATAAGAGATCCCTCATTAGGAAAAACTGAGACCTAAATGCGAAGCCCTGATGTGGCAGATGGGTCAAAGCAGATGCGATTCCTCACCCCCATCACGTCTGAAGTGACAAACATGCACAGAGGTCTCTGCGTGGGGCAGGACACGTCCCTGACCCCAAAATCAGTCGGTTTTCTCCCATCCTTGAGAATGAGATGTCTGTAGCAGGGACCATGGCGAGGCCAAGTTTCACATGGCAGGATGGAGGAGACCCTTCCTCCAAAATGCTTTAATCCTGGTGCAAAGGCTCAGTTCCCACCCAAGGTGCAGCCTCTGTATCTACCCAGGACCAGAGCATTGCAACCTCTTGCAAGAGATCTCCAACTCAAAGGATTACAGGGTCATAGGGTAACTCTGAACCTGGCCAGTCTCATGCATGGGGGGGAGCACTGGTCTTCTGGACCGTCCCCAAACATCCCATGGCAATGTCCCCATCTCCTGTGCTCACAGCATGGTGCATGGTGGCCTCCCCTGGCCTTCAGGGGAAGTTTAGGTTGGATATTAGGAAAAATGTCTTTACTGAAGGAGTGGTGAGGCATCGGCACAGGCTGCCCAGAGAGGTGGGGGAGTCACCGTCCCTGGGGGGGTGTCAAAAAACATGTAGATATGTCACTTCAGGGCATGGTTTAGGAGGCCTGGGGGTGTTGGGCTGATGGTTGGATTTGGTGATCCTAGAGGTCTTTTCCAACCTTAAGAATCTGTGATTCAATTCTATGATCTGAGGGAAGGAGCAGGGCGCCAGGGGCCAGCATCACGTAGCCCGTATGGGAGACATGTATGAGGATGTTGTAATTTGGGAAGTCTTACTTTGCCAGTCAGCAAAATTCAATTAGGAGGTGGTTTAATACAGGGTTGAATGTTAAAAGCAGATGGTTGTGTGTCCCCTGGGTGACTTGCAGCATCTCTGTGGCATGGCAGAAGTGCCACAGAGCTGTGCCAAAAACAAGGGGACTGGGATGGGGACAGGATGGAGCCAGGGGAGGTGAGCAGCATGGGTGGGCGGAGGTCCCTGGAGAGGCAGGCCTGCTGTGGGCAGCCACTGAGACTTCAGCCACCATTTAGAGTCCACAACCACTGATTTGAGAGGTGCTTAGATACTTTTCCACCACAAGTCCCCACCCCAGATGTCCCCTTCCTTGCCCCCCAGCCTGCCTGCCCATTTTGCAGAGGGCAAATCAGGGCTGGTGTCCCCAGGGTGTCCAGGCAAAGCAGGACCTGGACACAGTGCATGAGGACAGTGGTGGCATTTGGCTGGACCTCTTGTGGTAGTGGCAGTGTTGGCTGGGGGCTTCTGCATGGGATGAGACCGGAGCGTCTTGGCTTGTGCTCCTTTCCCGGTTAAACTGGTGGGATTTGAACCTGGGGATGGTAGCCCCATCCTCACACAGGAATGAACTCCTCTTGGTCCTGGGGTTAGCCAACGTTAAGGCACCAGGAGGGAAATGGAGGCACGTGAATGGGGAGTCATGGTAACATCAGTGGTGAGAAATGGGCTCTGCTGGGGATGTGGCTCTCCCACTGCACTTTAGATGACCTTTCTCTCCAAAGTCCCCATGCCAGCCCAGGCAGACTGTCGGATCCTGGGCAAGGGCGGGGAGGTGAAGTGCTGAGGAAACAACACCACAACACCACACCACTGGGGCACAAAAGCATCATCTGGGGTGGGAACCATGGTGGACATGATGCCCTGTTGCTAAACCCTTTGTCAGCTTTACCCAGACCCCTTTCCCCTCCCCAAATACCTCCTTCTCAAATCTTGTAGGAGATCCACTGGCATAGTGAATGTCTTATGCGCTTTGCCAGGCTGGGGCAGCTCCTGAAGCCCCAGCTGATGCTTTTGCTGGGTGTTTTCACTGGCGTTCATTGTTTGAAGCGTCACGTTGCAAGAATTATTGGGGGGGGAGAAAGGCCGGGAGGGGAATGAGACGGGAGCCTCCAGCTGTGCTGTTTGCAACAATGACGGCCAGGATTGTATTTATTATCTCCTTGGTGGAGGGTCTGCAGCTGCACGCTGAGAGCCACAGGCGGCAAAGAGGCCCGGAGATTATTGTGCATGAAAAAAAAAACCCAACCACAAAAATAAATAAAAAGTCCACAAAGAAGCCCTGGGCCGGCTGGGGCAGTGCCGAGGCCAGCCTAACGTTGCCTCCTCGCTCTGCGCTCCCTTATTGAAGGCAGCAGCCCCGCAGGGCTGTTAGATGGGAGGTTGGAAGCTGCTGCCTTTCAGAGAGCTAAAACCACATGGGGTCTTCTTAAAATCCTTCTGCCAGGGCAGAAGGCGTTGCCCAGCCAGAGTCCCTCAGGGGTGAGTTTCTTTTCCCCTTGCTTTTCACATGATTTTGGCTGGTGCTGGCCGCGCTGGGCAGAGCACCACGACCAGGGCTCGCCATCTGAGGCAGCGTTTGGACAGATGATTTGCAGCCACTTCTGTTTCAAGGAGAAAGGGCTGAAAAGCCCTTAGAGATACAAGATGATGGGGCTGCTATGAGCTGTTTGCTCCTGTGTCTCACCAGGAAAGGCAGAGGCAACACCCTGGGATGTATCACCTTCCCCTGGCACCATCCCTCTTCTCTCTTCCTTCCTTCCCCCTGCCCAGCTCATCATCTCCAGGGAAACGCATCCACGTCCATCCATGTAGCATGGTCCTTCTGCAGCTCAGGCCAGCCCACCGGGGTGGTTGAAAGCAAACCAGGCCAGGGATATGGCATACATCCCTATGGGTGCATCCATAGACATCACACCTTTCCCCCGTGGACCAGACAGCCGCGGGTGGGTCCTTGCAACCTGCGCTCTCCTGGGGTGGGACGTGGCACGTGCCATCCCAGGGACGCGGCATTTCCCAGCCAGGCACAATCATATGGCCGAGCAGCTCTATTAACAGTTAAAACCAAGCGTCCATCATGGTTGAGAGGTTTCTTCTCCCCGTGCTGCACCTCTTAATGTTTCTTGCTGGCCTGGTGTATGGTTCTTGTCCCAGAGTGCATTCCTCTTGAATTATATCATGTCTCTCAGAGCCGCAGTGTTATGAAAAAGTATTGTTGTAGCAGGAGCCAGCACAAGGAACTGGCTGGGATCGGGGGTCAGGTGTGGGAGAGCATCGTCAAGGGCTGAGGCTATAGGAGAAGCTTGCTAGGATCTTTCTAGCTTTCAGTAATTGACCAGCTAATAAATAAGGTCCTGCCTCAGGTGTTTTATGCTTTAAAAATTCATGTCAGCTTGTTGGCTTTCTTAGTCTGACACCAGGAATGGTCGGAGAGGAGGGGAAAGCATGTACAACCCCGATGTTGCAGAAAAAGCTGTGATCCATCAATTTTAAATTGATCTTTTGCAAAGGGGGATGCATCCCTGAAGAAGGTGGGTTTAGCCCTCCCCTGGTTACTGCTGTGATTTGGGTAAAGCCTGGGTATTCACAGCCTCCCTCTGTGCGTCACAGCGAGCCCTTGGCCACAGGAGATGATGGGGCAGGGGGATCTCTGGTAGCTTTATCAGGTCCCTCTACAGCAAAATACATTAGGGTTGGTGTAAAACTTGACGTAAATCTCTCCCTTCACTATGACATGCCATGCCAAAGGGCTGGTTCATAAACTTCTTTGTGCCAAAATAGCTCCTCTGCAACAGAGACCTCCCGTTCTGGGATGTGTCGCTGGGTTTTTGATAAAGATCCTGTTTGGGCCGAGTTTGAGGCAGTTAAGAAAATATTTGTGTTCCTGGCTGAGATGAGGTATGTGTTACGCTCAACAAGTGCTGGGATAGCGAGACCTCCTGTTCCTGGAAATGCTCGCTGTTAAAAAGCAGAGGGGGAGGATGGGAAGCAGGGGCTGTCTGGGGGTACAAGGGTTTGGGGTGGTCACCCCCAGGGTGATGCTGGAGCAGGAGAAAGCCCCGAGCTCCCGCATCCTTGTGGGCACCTTGTTTGATGTCGTGCATCTGGGGCTGCTGGGAACTGGTGTGCAGCTGCCAGTGCTCCCAGTTTGAGTGGTCCTGCAGCCAGCATGGCCAGGAGGCAATGGTGGGGCCAGGATGCTCGTGTCCCCTCTGCTCCCGGCGAGCCCCATGAACACCCCCCCCGCTCCCCGGTGCTGCCGGGAGGTGCCGCACCGCACCGACGCCTGCCCTCCCCTGCCCGCAGCCGCTCCGGAGGCTTGGCAAACTTCATTTCCTTTCGGGAACGCCTCCTCCGGACACAAGCACAGCTCGGCGTGAGGCTGGTGAGCAAAATTGCTTTCAAAAGCCATGGGAGATTATTTCTCCAACCCTGAATAAAACCGCTCTTAACCTGACAGCTTCCCGGGCTGAGTGGGGAAAGGGGATTTTTGTGCAAAACCCTCATGCCGCCGTGATTTAATTCATAATTTGCCCCGTGCTAGGGGTAGCACCGACTTTTTCCCACTTGAGGTGAAATTCCCAGGAGTTGGGCTGCTTTTTGCTTCCAAGATGTGGATTTTTCAGGCACGCAGCTCTCGAGGCAGCAGAAATCATCTGCATTTCAGCTGAGGATTTAAATCCGTTGGAATTTGCCACATGGGCTCGCAGACCTGCCTGCACAGTTTCCTTTTGTTGGAGCCCAAAATACATTGCGCCGCACCTTGATTTCCTCCTTGGAGGGGGATGAGGGATGCTGGGGGAGGAGATTGCACAAGTGGAATAAACTATTAGCTGTTTAAACACTAGGATGATAAATTACCCATGGCCTCTTGCAAAGCAGATGGGATTTGTGACATTAACAGTTGGAGCAAAGATTATTTTAATAGGGCTATTTCTTTTATAGAGAAAGGATAGATTTTTGTGGTTTTTTTTTTTTAACTTGAAAGAAAAAAATAGAGAAGAGGCTGTTTCAGCTGAGCAAGGGACATCACATGTTTGAAAACAAACCCAGTGTGAAGCTGTAGGGTTTGGAGGTGCTGGGTTCCCTCTCAATCAATCCCATATCTCTTCTCTGCAGCTCGCGTGGTGGGTTGAGGGACTGCTTGGTTTTGGCTTTGGGGTTGTGAGATGCTTCTGATGCTGAACAATTTGGCTTTGCTCTTGCTAATCTTATCTGTCCCATCCCCTGTGACGTCTATGGAAATCTCCCTGACGGACTGAGAGCATCGGTGGGATGCTGGTTAATCACTGTGGTTTGGGCTCAGCAGTTTCTCTATGTCCAGAGCTGAGAAAAGCGAACGGAGATAACTGAGACATGGGGAAAATGAGGAATGGTGTCTTGTTTTTTCCTTCCTCAGCCCTTCTGGCTGCCCACACCCCAAATTCCATGTTTTTTTGGTGACATTCAAGTCTTGCAAAGATAGACTCGATGCAGAGCAATGGGGTTCTTGTCCAGATCTGGGAGCAGCTTCTCGCCTCTGTTTATGGCAGTTTTGTCCCCTCTTGAAATCACTTGAATGGGGACAAAGCACCCTGCAGAGCAAATAAACCACTCTCTCAAGATCTGCTGGTCTTGGCTACCCCCTGTGGTCCCTGGGGAGCCACAGGCCAGAGAGGATAAATCCCATCTTGAGCCCACCAGTCCCCATCACGCCGCCCATCCTGGTCCACCTTAAATACAACCACATCTCTGCATGGAGGGAGGGGAGACGACATTTTCTTTCCATCCCCAGTTTGATACATATTGTATATTATTCTTCCATAGCCTAGTAATGTAGATTCCTGATACCACTGCGTTAATTACTTGCTAACAACTCCCCCTTTGGTGCTGGGGCCCTTGACTGAATGCAAAGGAGGTGCTTTTACATCCATTACTAAAAATCATTAAAGCAGAAAGGAATTCATAAAGAAATCTTTTCTTTTTTTTTTCATTTCCCTCATTTAATCCTGATTTTCCCTGAGCAGGAAAGATGGAGCAAGTGTCCAGGCACTTGCAGGATGATTTTAGCTCCGGGTCAGGCCCTCAGTGTCTCTTTCCATTGAGCCATATGGGCTAATGCCACCGTCCCAGTGCTGAGTTTCCCCCCATCCCAATGCTTGCATGCACTGGTGGGGGAAATAGGGTAAGGAGAAGATTGGGTTGCACATCCCCTTCTTTATATCCTGATGGGTAGCTGGGGATGGCTCTGCTGTCTAAGCAGCTTTGCACTTCCCACTGATAAAACGATCGGTGTGAAGGGTGATAACGTATCACCCAAAAGCAATGGCTCCTGATGGAGATCTCCGCTAAATCAAGCTGAATTTAGAAGAGCCAAGGGACTAATTCTCATCCTGCTGTCTCAGACACCCAGCGTAACTCTACCATTACTCCCCCAAACCCTTCTAAGTGAATGCAGGATCAAACCTAAAGAGCAGATACTTCTTGGATTCTCATTAGCCCTCCTACCCCTAAATCCAAGGAGTCACAAACACCGAGTATAAAACCAGGACCGGTATTTGCAAAGCGTACCCCAAACCAGCAAACAACAAAAAATAACAGGTGGGTCAGAAAGCCCTGCTCCCATTTACACCAAAACTCCTTCGTGGCGAAGCGCTAATTGGTTTAATAAGCTTTATAGAGTGGGTAATCACAGCTCTGCCTCATGCCTGCGGAGAGCCCTTCTGCGGGGAAGAGCCGGTCTGAAGCAGGCAGAGCAACAGCCTGGATGACCTTTACTTTCAATGGATTCACACAGAAAGAGTAACCTTGCCAGCAGCAGTTTATCATGTGAGGGGTGTGTGCCTGCGAGTTAAGGGATTAATCGTCCCCGCTGTAGGCTGGTTTGAACCAGCTTTGCTGCCCGTTCCCACCGGCGCGTGGGATCTGGAGACTGGACGGTGATTGCATTTGTGGCGTCATTTGGGCTCAGCCTGGGAGGGTTCATGCTGGAAAGCTGTAGCTGTGACTAGTGTTGCGCTTTAGTTGATAATGATTCTTATTTCACAGATTAATTAATGGGAGGGGAAAAAAAAAAAAAAAAAAGGTCTCTGAAGCAGTTTTGTTGTTGGAGAAGCAACCCAGGAGCATCCTGGTGCTCTGGGGCCACCGTCCCAGCTGCCTCTTGGAGCCTCGTGGGAATTTAAAGAGAGAAAAAGCCAACTACCTTTTTTTACCTTCTTTTTTTCCTTTTCAGTCTGGAGGATTTATGGCCTCTATCACGTCCCATGCAGCTTGCTTCACTTGCCAGTAACGCTCCCTTTCCTCTGCCCCCAGTTAGTGATTGCAGCCAAATGGGCCTTGTGGGCCCTGCTATAAAGACTTTGCTTTTTGTCCACTTGGCTGATGCAAGAGACAGAAGACGATCCCCAAATTCTCCCCCTGATGAAATATTGTTGCTAATCCAGCTCCTCTGTCCTTTGCTAGAACAGCAACTCTATTTGGGATCGGCAGGCTCCAGCCCTTCCTTTTTGCCACTTTCCTTTAAAGGTTGCTCTATTTGCTGTTAATCCAGAATTAATCCAGTAGCACTTGAAACCTGGAAGTCACCAGGATCTGTCCACCATGCCTTAGACACGCAGGGATTCACATCATACCCGATCTGCTCTAATGGGCGGCTGCTGTGGAGAACACAGGTCCTTGTTTTCCCTGTTCCTGTGTCAGAGCTGGTAACCCTGCGGCTGGGAAGCTCGATTTTTGGAAAACTGACCCATCAAAGGGGTAAAAGGAAGATTAGGGGTTTTTTGTTGGATGAGTGAGCTGAAGTGATTCATCCTGGGTGCGTCTGGTTGCTGGGTGGGACTCGGATTTGGAGGATGCAGCCAGGGATGGGGTGGGAAGCAGCAGTGCAAGGAGAGCAGGCATCCCACCCCACCATGGTCAAAGGAGAGAACGGGTCTGGTCTTAGGTGGGTTTCATCCCCTTCTCTTCACACCACTGTAGAGTCAACCTGGGGCTTCTGCACTTCTTACTTATGTACCTTAAGGTTCATTGGGTGACTTTGCGTCTTCAGCCCCAACTCCAGCTGCATTTCAGCCGATGCCTTGTCAAATGACACGTTCAGGGAGGCCAAGGGATGCAGCATGAACGGGGGGACGTTTCCTGACTCCATCAGACAACAAACTTTCAAACCTTCCCCTTGTATTATTTTTTAATTAGTCCTCGGTTTTTGGCTATAGGGATTTCCAGCTTGGTGGTTGCCAGGGCAACCAGAGGTAGTCTAGGTAGCGTCCGCTTCATCTCCACATGCCCAAGGAGGGGACCAGTCTCTGAGCAATGGGCTTCCATCCAGGGCAGGATGAGTTAGCACATCTCCCTTGGGTGGGAATGAGGTGGCAAAGTCTCAGCTGTGGAGCTGGGAAGACTAGTGAGAAAAGTCTTTAAGGAAAAGGAGAGGGAGGAAATCAAGTGCACCGAGAAAAGTGAATTTGCAACAACAGGGCTTTTCTTTCTCCCACCCCACCCCCCACCCCCACCCCCACCCCCCCCCCGACCATCAGATAACACCTGGGTTTCCTCTGCAGTCTAGTTTTAAAATCAGATTTTAATGGGGGTTTCTGGCAGGGAAATCTCAGTGTGAGGTTTCTGCCCAGGTCCTTCCGCATGATGGTGCAGGGGATGAGCAGAGCAGGGAGGAGGCATCAGGGCACCTGCAGGTTCAGGGAGATATGTGGGATTTGGGGAGAAGCTGGCACCCTGCTAGGAGCTTGGTCCAGCCTTGGCTTTGTTACCCACCACTGGGTCATCTTGGGGCTGTCTCAGGGCATTTGCTGTGCAGAAAGGACGAGCAACATACAAAGACCAGAGCCCTGCAGTCACTCTGGGCACCTGAAACGTGGGGGATGATGCTACGCCCCCAGCAACTTCTGTCAGAATCGGTGAAACAACCCCCCCCGAGCTGTAAGAAGGCCAAAATTTATCCCTGGGAACTCTCCACACCACAACAGCCATAGAAATGAAGAGGTCATGGCTGAACCAGCCTAAGAGCAGACTGTTCTTTCCCCTCACTGTCCCAGGTGATGGGGCTGGTGGCTTCTGGCCTGTGGTGTTTCCTCCAGGTGAATCTCCCCAGTGCTGCAAGAGGATAACTCATCTTCCTTTTACAAGGGGATGCTTTGGCTTCCTGCCTTTATCAACAGAGCAGCTCGTAGGCAGCAATCCAAAGGCAATTTGATGCGGTTTCAAATGCACACTGTACACAGATGAACTGTAAATGCCTGCGGCATGTTTCTTTCCCCATTTCAAAGAGCGCTATTGATTGCTCCATGCGATGATGGAGCATGCCTGTACCTGACTAAGCTCTTCGTTGATTATCTGGCAATGCAGGAGTTTCTTTCTTGGACTGGAAGATGACCAGTGCCTTTATTTCTCTTCTCTTTTATCAGGGCTATTGGCCAAGTGGCTTGTTAGCCTATGAATGCTTCATGCTTAAGGGAGTTTTTACCTGGTAGTAAGGGACTGCATCTCATCTGCAAAGCAATCGCAGAGACAGTAAGGGAGAATTTGGGGCAGTGCTGCGAGGAGGAAAGACACGATAGATGCTGTGCAAATACCTAAGCTGAGCTTTGTGTACTGCATTTCAGCTGCATCATGTTTCGTGGTTGCTGCGGGCTGGAGCCGTGGATGTTGCAGTGGGAGTCACTGTATCTGTCTTCTGGTGGTCTTTTCTGAGGCTGGTCGGGAAGGGAATTCCCATGTCAAAAGGGGTTTCGGCAGCCACATATCAAAACCCGGTGTTGGCTTTAATTTTTCTCTCACTTAAACTAGGACTTTGGAGATTGCCATCTTGCTTTTCTTCAGGTGGACCAGCATGAGCCCGTGAAGGTCCTACCAGTGCTCAGAAAGCCAAGTTTCACACTGACGTGTCTTTGGACCTGCTGGGGTCTGATCCACCCACTGGGGCCAACAGGATGCCATGAGGAACTGAGCTGGGCTTTCGAAGGAGTTAGGAGGTGCTTTCCCTGTTGAGACATCAAGTGGGAATAGCCACTGGGTGGGATCTGGGAGAACAAATACCAGCAGACTGAGCTGACACTAGCACAAGTAATTCTCTTTACATGAGACATTTAATATTTAGGTTTTGCTTTTTGAGTTTCCAAAGAGCTCCTCACTGCTGTAATTTCCTCTGGTAATAAAACATTTCAGTGCATTCCAAATGCAGCTTCATGAAAAAAAAAAGTAGTATTTAGTTTATGAGGGACTGCAGAAGGGAGCAAGCTATGGTCTGTCTGCACAGAACCAGAGGGAACCAGCCTTGACGTCATTAGGGACGGGATATCTGGAAACGTGTCTGCGGAAAGGAGCTCTAACCCCTGCCTCCCCTCTGCACACATATGTGTTTTCTCAAGAAACAGTTGAACGGGCTGGGAATAGGGCTCTTCTTACTGATTTTCTGTTGTTTCTATAGAATAATGGACCCTGGAGGTTTGTGTGTTGGCCTTTAGAAATGCTTTGGTTGCAGGCTCTTTGGCCAGAGTCCCAGTTTCTGCTCTCTATTTGCAGGAGGTCTGGGAGTTTCCTCCAGATAAGTCATATCAGTAAGCAGGACAATATTTTTGCAACACTTTTTCCCCTTTGCACTTCTTTTGCACATTGGCAAGTAGTCCCTGGTCGGTCTCCTGGGAAGGAGATCAGGGCCAAGAAGACCATGCTGAAAAGGGAGAGAAACTGCTGCCAAGGGGTGGGTGAGGGAAGGCGAAGTGTGAACTTCTAGGAAATGGTCCTGGGAAGGTGCAAGGGCTGTGGGGAAAGCACCGCAGCCAGATCAAAGGGTGTGTGGGAAAGATGATACTGCAAGGAAGTTAATGAAGTGCTTTTAAACAGTGGTGGGAAAGGTGAGAATAGAGACCAGGGGGGCTGAGGTGGGGATGGGAACATGTGTTTAAAGCGGATTTTTTTTCTTTTTTCTTCTAAATGAGTGCTTGGCACCTGAGCCTTTGCTTATCGCCAGCAGCATAGCCAAAGAGCAGTGCTGATGGGTCTCCTAGCCTGGCTTGGTGGGAGTTTTTGTTGCCAGCCTCCTGGAGACCTTGTTTGTAAGGCATGAGGAGCTGTCACCCATGACTGCAATGGGAACCAACGAGGCTAGCCCTTGGTGCCTCTGCTGACCTGCAGGGTGCTGGCACGCTCCAATTTAACCTCTCCAGAGATGCAGAGCTGAAGCTTTTTTGGCTGGCTGTTGAAATCACACAGCTGCTGTTGCCCACACAGTTGTGCAGAGGAGCTGTTAAAACACAATCTGAAGAGGTTCAGCAAAGCTGGTGAGGTACAGATTGGCTCTTTTCCTCCCTCGACTGTGACGCTGGAGGGACAGAAATGTCTCAGAGAGGGGAGGGTCAAAACTAGAGGGGTGGAGAGAACTCCTTGCTTGCTGTCATCATTAATCAGAGAGAATACTTAATGTAATTAGCAAAGACTCCCCAGAGGCTCTATATCAAACAAATTGGCTCTCTCCACTCAACGCCTGTGCGGGACCTGGGCTCACCACAGCAGAGTCTGGTTTAGACTGAGCAGTCCTTGGTGCCTCTGCTTCAGCAGGCGAAGAACCAAGTGGCCGTTGTCTGTCCTGCCTGCCACCGGCCCGAGGCGGGTTGGTTGTAGCCCTCTTTTTTAGCCAGTTGACATAAAGCAATGATCTACTTCTCAATTTGCACCTGAAGCCTATAAGCAAGGGAGACATGCTGTCCATTTGGGCAGTAGGCAGCTGGCCTTCCTAGCTGTTCATCCTGGAGGATGTTCTGATGATGCCGTTATCTCTGTCATCTATAGGAAATCTGAACAGAGCTTTGGTTTCTTCCTTCCCTGATAAGGGTTTGGGACATCTAAGGCTCCACTGGGCCTACAAGTTTTCTCCAACCTGTCAATGCAGGATCTTGAACCCAGCGCTCCCAATCTCACATGGATGCCCTGACATGAACATCTCTGTGTGCCGAAGTTTGCCAGGCTGTAAAGTGACTCAGGGTTTGAGCTGTCATTTAGCTGCTTCTATGGCCCAGTTGAATGAATGCATGTTGGATAGACCTTGCAGCCTACTGTTCTTACAGCTGATTTCCAGTTGTGTCTTAGCTTGGTTACATCTGAAGAGACTGTTAACCCAATATTTTTTTCTCCATTAAGTTCCCAGTGGGGATCACAACAGGAGAGACAAAGTGTTTGGGACATCCGTGCTACTCAAGGGTCTACTTAATCTATCCCTTTGGGAAGACAGAGATGACTGCACGACTCAAACTGTATACATCTTCAGTAAAGTAATTTCTATGGTGATTAAATCTGTTTTCTTATCATCTTGTTTTCCAGGTCAACAATGCAGTTCCTAGCCTGCTTCTCCTTGATGCTTCTTCTTCCTTGTTTTGGTACCACCAAAACCTGCTTCCCTGGCTGCCACTGCGAAGTGGAAAGCTTTGGCCTCTTTGACAGCTTTAGCTTGACCAAGGTGGACTGCAGTGGAATAGGCTCACACATTGTTCCTGTCCCAATCCCTCTGGATACCTCCTACTTGGATCTATCATCAAACAAACTGGAAACAATCAATGAATCGATGCTTACTGGCCCTGGATACACCACCTTGGTGAGCCTCGACCTGAGCTACAACAAAATTGCCAAGATTTCCTCCACAACCTTCTCCAGACTTCGGTACCTGGAGTCCTTGGATCTGAGTCATAACTCTCTGGAAGCCCTTCCTGAGGACTGTTTCTCCAGTTCTCCTCTGGGTGACATAGATTTGAGCAATAACAAGCTTTTGGATATAGCTATGGACATTTTTGCTTCAAAAGGTCAAGGAAAACCCCTCAATGTGGATCTATCCAATAATATGCTCAGCACAATTACGAGGCATCGTGAAAAGAGCATCCCCAGCATCCAGAACTTAAATCTTTCTGGGAACAGGCTAACCTCTGTGCCAAACCTTCAGGGGATTCCTCTCCGATACTTAAATCTTGATGGGAACCCTCTAGTCAAGATCAAGAAAGGAGACTTCATGGGGCTGAAAGATTTGATTCATTTATCCCTTGGCAGCCTGCGTGGATTTGGAGAGTTATCTCCTTATAGCTTCAAGGAACTAGCAGCTCTCCAGGTTCTGGATTTATCCAGCAATCCCAGCCTGAAGTCACTGACTGCTGAAATTATCTTTGGTCTGAACTCCTTACAAGAGCTCAACCTCTCTGGGACAGGCGTGTCATCCTTGCCAAAGACTGTGCTGAAATACCTGCCTTCCATCAAAAGCATCACCTTGGGGAAGAACATACAGTGTCTTAAGACCATCAAAGAAGGACAGTATCACCGACAAATTGGCCTGACCAAAAAAGAGATCCTCAGTTGCCACGACAGCCACGGGTCCGTAGCAGCAGCGCCTTACGTGTCGTGATAAAAGCTGGGGAGAAGGGGTGGGGATGGGAGGGCAGGGGCTGTGGGATTTGTACAGGTGTCGGACTGAGATGGTTTGCAGTGTGCCTTTTGTAAAACTGTCAATAATTTATATATTTGTATATATAATACAAATACTTGATTGTTTGTGGATTTTATAAACTCTCAAATCCTGCCCCACGTCATCTGCAGGCTCCAGATTTTGCCCAGTGCATTGAGGTCCTGCATGCAGCCCGTTAGCTCGAAAGCGGTGATGCTGGACAACGGGGACCAAGCTGCTCTGCAGGTCCTAGGGCAGCACAGCCGGTCTGGAGCACACCTTTGAGCCCCAGACACATTTGTAGGAGCAAAGCTATGTCTCCAGAGCACACACCAAAACATACCGACTCCGTAGCTGTTTGCTTACAAACCTGTGCATCGTCCTTTTTTTAATTATCACTCCCCAAGAAGTGCCTTCTGGATGTTGCCTTCATTAGCAGCACCGTTTCCCTGTCATGCACTTTCAGTCTTGAAGAAACATTTCCAGACAAACCTGAATACAGGGTGCTCCTAATGTGCTGCTTTTTACATGTTATTTGCATAGGTGTGCAATGAACGTTGAGTAAGTCAAGAGCTTTTCCCACAATTTTCTCTCTATTTTCCCATTTCGATCCTTTTCACATCAGATTACTTCAGGTCCAACCTTGGCAACCTCCCATCTTTCCAGCCTTAGCGAGCTATTGCTCAGAGATGATGTGCAGCAGAGCAAGGGAAGCAGAGGGGTCTGCCAACAGCCGCATCTCACCCAGGAACCAGCCTCCGATGAAGCAAATTAAATGAGCTGCAAAGTGAAGAGATCATGTAGCCTAGCTTAAAAAAACCCACCCAAACGAAAAAAAAAAAAATCCCTTCTTCCTTTCTGGGGAAGCTTGGAAGAAAACCTTGACACGGATTCTCGTCTCGATGACCTTATCAAACCAAGATGCAGACCCGAGGGATGTGAGACTAAGCCGTTTCCATGCTGACATCCCCCATCTGACCACAACATCTCTGACTCAGCTGGGCTCATGTGAGGCAATTTCCAGAGCCAAAACAGTCTCCGGAACATGCCAGGGGAAGAATTAACATGGACGCCTGCGACCCCGGAGCGCTTTGCCTATCAGGGCAAAGATCTTGGGTTTTTTTTTCCAGAGCTGTGGCTTTTCTTTCTCTCGCACAGCTCCTTGGCTGCCAACTGAAATCTGATAAAAAGCCTGGTCCTCAGAGGTTTACTCATTTTTTCCTCCATTGCTGTAATGCTGGCAAAGCAAAGGGAGCCCCTCTCGTTCCCGAAAGCGGGGGAAGGCAGCACAGCTTGACTCAGTGCCATCTGTGAAGCCTTTAACCTGCTTATAGGAGCTCCTGCAGTGGAGGTGTTTGCTGAGGTCTGGGCCACACCTGGCACGCTCTGTCCTGGGGATGGGAAGGGATGTTTTGGAGGGGGGTCCGGCTCGGGTTGGTGGGGAGCTTGGTCTCTAAACCCAGCCTTGCAGGGCAACCTTTAGTGTGTGAAGCTGGTTTAGGGAAGTCCACACGAAGGTGACACAGATATAAACTCGTTCCACAGCCGTCCTTGGGAGCGCTGGGAGGAGCTCAGGCTTTGCTCTCACACCCCCAAAGGTCTTTGCGAATGGAAACCCTATTGCCCAAAGCAGCTGTCTCCAGCGATGGTTAAACCCACTGAGACCATAAAAGCCAGAGTCAACACCTCACTTTGGATACTGGCATCCCTCTCCCACATTTTCATCCATCTCCTTCTCAGTGATTTGTCTGCGGACCTTAGGGTGGGGATTTGAACCCTTTCTTTCATGCTGGGGGGTTTCCCCCTCTGCTGAGCGTTTGCAGTGCTCGACCGACCTTCACAGTCACAAGAAACACTGATTTTCTTAAAAAGGCAATGGGACTGCCTACAGGCAGGGATCTGGAGGGGAACACAACCAGCTGCAGTGCGAGATGGGGGCACCTTGGGAGGGAAGAGGTGTGTTTTTAGTGGATCTTGCCTTTTTAAGAGAATTCTTTTCTGCTGGCAGAAAATGTAATTTTTAAAAAAGTTGTTGAATTTTATAAGTCTGTACCTAGATGAAATGTTTCAGGGATCACATACTGTCAGAGTTACTCTCTTTGTGCCACTGTGGTAAACTTAAAACCCAGTGTGACAATCCAATTGAAGACTGCAAGATTTCCTTGTGTAATCTCACGCTAGCTGCTAGCTAAATAAGTCTTAGCAGAAGCTGGCAAATACCGTTGCTGTGTTAGTTTGGTTTGTGTTTTTTTTTTAAGAACCTCTGCAGCATTGTAAGGCTTTGTGATTACTCACAATATAATAAAGTGATTTGGAGGAGAACAAACCCAGATCCCCCAGATTTATTGCCTTAGTGCTGGGAGGGCGGCAGCTGTCGCTGGGTCTGAAGTGCAACACAGCTTGTCTCCTTGCTCTGCTCAGCCCCACCAGCCTCATGAGTATTGCATCTCCAAACTGGGGGCAGGATTTGCCCCGCTGTGTTTGGCTCGCTGGGCTCCTCACTGGCAGAAAGGCTTGAGAGCTTCGCTGGCTGACTCAAAGGAAATTATGGCCACGTGGCAGTGAAGCAGCACAAGAGTATCTGGAGCAAATTCCCTGCTGCAGGATCTGCTCCGAAGCTTCAGAGGTGGCGGGGATCTCTTCATGGATTTGGCCAATCCAGGATATGATCTGCTAGGGTTGGAAGGCTGGATTTGCAGAGTAGGTGATGCAGGGAGAGCCCACGAGATGTTTCACAAGCCCATGGGTGTGGGAGGAAGCAAACAGGTGCAGGAGCGATGCCATGGCACAGAAAGCTGCGCGCTGCCAGACCGCAGAGCTTTCGGTGGTGAGATACATGTGGTCCAGCTTCAGCACGACTCTCCGAGGAGCAGGGGCTGCTGCGTGCTAAGAGCACGCAGAGCTATTGCAACTAAAGAATAAATAGAAACATCTCAGGAGGGCTTTGCCTGCTCTTAAATAGCAAATTTCATTTTAAGCACTTCTCAATGCTGTGTATAAAAGTGATGCAAGCAGACACCCAGTGAGGAAACCGCTCCTGGGAAGCTGCAGCATTCCTGGACCTCCCAAGCTTCAAGGAACAACTGCATCTTTCATCCAGGCAGGCAGAGCTGCAGGCTGCCTGGAAGAGGCTGTTGGTTCTCAATCTGCCTCCCAAAACTGCCTTGTCCTCCAGGACATCATGCAAGGTACAGTCAGACTACAGCCTGGGGGTAGACATCTCCAGGAGGGGCCAGGTCCTGCTCCCAGCACTGTTGTGGACTGTAGGGGAAAAGCCACCATCAACCCTTAGAGATGAGTGCTCCTCTGGTGTCCACCATTGCATGCTGTGACCATTAGGCCATACCAGCACGCTCCTTCCAGATGGGATCCCTCCTGCCCTGGGACAACAGGCTCAGCTGGAGTGGCGGGGAGTGTCCTGCTGTCCCGATCTGCCAGGGGATGGACACTTTCCAGGGAGGAACAGGTCTGAAGCTGGCATCTCCCCCTTCCATGTGAATACCCACTTATATGATGCTTCAGTGCTGCGCTGGACCTTGCCCCTTTCAGTACGCCTTTGCCTCCTTGCCTTAACTTCTTCTGATTTGGCTATTTATTTATTTTTGCGGTTATTTATACAGCCTTTCCAAAGCCCTCTGCATGGGAAGAAGCATGCAAGCCTCCATCGGCAGCGTGAGCCCCAGTATCACCCACGCATGAATCCCTCCCCACCACGGGACCCAGACACCTGAAACATAGCCCTAATGGCCTCACGGAGGAGGAAAAGCCACACGGTGGCTTCAGGCTTGGAAAATTTGAGGAGGCCCTCATGACAGCTTCCTGAAGCTGCTGTCAGCTTGCTAAGACGGCATGACAGACTAAACCCTGGTGTCAGACATCACCCGAGCCACCCATGCCAGGAAAGCCAGCCAGGCTGGTTATCTGCAAGCTCTGGCTGTCTCCACGACCAGCTCAGCTCTGCAGCCAGATGCGTTTGCCCTGGCAAGCAAGATGGGCGTTTTAATTAGAGGCTGAATATTTTTAGAAGCAGGAAAACCTCAGTGGAGGCTGGGCAATAAGGATAGGCTGGGTTAGGGAGGGGGAAGAAGTGGGTGAGCTGGCGTTTGCTTGCAGCACTCTGTCTCCTGGAGGGTTATCAGCATCTCGCCCCCCCCTTTCCAGCATGTTGGAAAAACCACAGAGGATTGCTTCCCCCCATCTGCTTCATGCCCAGGGCAGCATGGGACAACCTCCTTCTCTTTATTTGAAAAGATGCACCTTTTGGTACCCAAAAGCTCCTATTTTCTTCTCACCAGTCTGTTGGAACTGTTTCTCCTGGCTGTCAGTTGTCAGCCTACAGAAGTCCCTCGCTGACTGATTATGTGACTGACTTCATAGCAGCAGTAGGTGCCGTCCCTTTTAAAAATAGCTGCTCCTCCGTACATTTTCCATTTTGCAGGAGGTTTTTATTTCCAGCACGTTTGTTCCACACACCCTGGCTTGGTAAGGCTGGAAAGCACAGATGCACTCTTGGCATGCCAGAAAATAATGCTGCATGGCTGGGCATAATCCTTCTGGCTGCCCTGGGATCTGCCTCCTGGGAAGGCGTCGGGGCAGCAAAACCCTCTGCCCCATGCATGTTTCTAAAGGCAGCGGCCGTAGCATTATTCCTGCCCCATTGCCCCTTCCTTCCATATTTGAGTGGACAAGCAGACCTGGGAACCTGATTGAAAGTGGAAAATTGGAGCTAAAACTAGGCCATCAGATAAATCCTTTCCTGTAATAAGCAGGGAGTCGGAGCACCAGCCCTTTATCACAGTCTTTGTCTCCTAGTGTTTGTACGCCTGTGTGTATGCATCCCTCAGCGCCAGAGCACACCCGCCCTCCTCCTGCCCCATCCCAGCCCCTGCGCTGCCTTTCACTAGTGACATTAAAATAAAAGTGGTTCATTCTGGCACAGAGGAGCACCCCAGAGACAGCAGCAGCCCTCTGTGCCAGGCGCTGTGCATCTTCAGAAAACCCCCACCAGCTGCAAGGGGGTTTGGGCAGGGGGATGTGCTGCCACCCTGCCCAGCTCCATGCCCTCCTGTGGTCCTGCCTCCACTCCAGCTGCACCCCTGGGGGATGAATCAGCCTGAAAAAAAAAAACCCAAAGTTTTGCCCCTGAAAACTTTCCCACCACTGTGGTGTTGTCCTTTAACCCCCACCGCTGCCTGCCCGGACCTCTGCGCCGTGTGCTCCCCTCCTCTTCCTCGTTAGCGGTGGATGTGTGTCACGGCGCTTGCTGGTAATTGACTCAGCAGTGCTGGGAATTTGAACCTACATTTCAAAGAGATCGTTAACCTCCTTTTCCTTCTCTTTGAACTGCTTTGCTTTATTGTAGGTTAAAGGAAACATGCGTCGTCTTCCTCCCAGAGCCCCTTTTGTCGGGAGCCCAGCACATTAGAGATGCTGGGTTTTTACCAGCGAAGATGTTGGCGGCGGTGTGCTGCTAAGCGGTGTGTGATGGTGCATTTCGGTGGGATCAAGCTACTCCTTGATTTCGGAGGGGATTGCAGGTAAAGGACTGGTCCAGCGATGCCCAAGAAATTGACAGAGGCACATAGCATCGCTGCCCCAGCAGCACACAAAGGGGTCTCAGCCGACAGAGGACCAAGGAAGAGCCACAGGTTATGGGTCGCTCATCCAGAAACTAGGTTCAAGCCCCTCTACCATGCTGGACTTTCTGGGTGGGCTTGGGCATATGAATGACAACTTTTCCGAGGTGTGCTTCCGCCGGTGGTTTAAGTCACCCTGTGACTGCAGGGCAGCAGGGAGCAGTTGTCCTGACCTTCCTTGCCTTTACCTCAGAGCCAGCATTTGTGCAGCTCTTCATTTTATCAAAGAAGTAAAAAAAAAGAACAGTTTTGAGACAGATCAGTGAGCTGATCCAACCCGTCAGGCGGCCACGCAGCCGCTAGCAGAAATGTACGGCAAGAGCACGGTGCCCTGCACAATAAGCAGAGTTACTCTTCACAAAAATATCTGGACTCTAAGAGCGATGTCTGCATCCATTTTAGGTTCAAAACAGGTGGACTGAAGGCTCCCAAGTACCTCTGAACATCTTGCCTGCTTATAACCCATGCCTCAGCCCTGGCTGGGCTGCTATTTCTTAAAAATAAATAAATAAATAAATAAATAAAATTTTAATTTCTAAGAAAAATTAATTTTTCTTGGAAAACTCTCCTCAGTTAAAGAGTGGTCAGGCATTGGAACAGGATGCCCAGAGGGGGAGGAGTCACCATCCCTGGGGGTGTTCAAAAACTGTGTAGACGTGGCACTTCAGGGCATGGTTTAGGAGGCCTGGGGGTGTTGGGTTGGGGGTTGGAGCTGATGATCCTAGAGGTCTTTTCCAAGCTTAATGACCATCTTATTCTATGATTCTAAGAAGATAAATGTATGCAGGACTGTGAGGTGTTGGACTATCAGATTAGAAAACATCCTAAAAGACAAGTTCATCATCAGCAGAGCTGACACCTGCATTGGTAGGTCTCCATTGACACCCAGGGTCACCATTGGGCCTATGGTCCTAAAATCTTTGCATTGTTAATGATGCTTTCTCAGTCCACATTAGCTATTCTCTTTGCTCCCATGACAGATGCTCTACCAAGCACCCATGAGGGGCTGGAGTATAGTCAATACCTGTCTCGTTCAGTAAGTCTTTGAGAGGAACTATCTCAACACTTTCTTCTCACCACCTGGGACAGGACTAGGTATGATGGGAAGGAAGAGCGTCAGGGATGGAGCAGAGCTCTGGTATGACCCCAAAACTGCATTTGGGGTCCTTCATGGGGCACACACCTCTACGGCTCGGATGAAAGATATAAAGCCTGAAACTCCTTCCAGTCAGTGCTGGTTTTCACCTCATTTTGACTTCTTCCAAATTAACTGCCCATTAATTTGGAAGGCAAGTCTTCCATGTCCTCACAGCTCTACTGTTATCTGTAATTCAAGAAAACCAGGCTGCTGAGTCCCCTTCTGCCAATGATTGTCCTTATATTTTGTAGGACTCGTCCATACAATAACTATCACATCTCAGAAAATCCCTAGATTTCAACTGAGCCCTGCTCACTGACCAGATCTAAGCTCTCAGCTTCAGCTGTTGTGAGGGAGAGCACATCAGTATAAACGCCAGTCAAACATTTACGCTGTTATGTCCTACCTCATGGTTGCAACGATCTAAGTGCATATCGTTACCACAGGTTAGCCAGCATTCATAAAACCTCATTGCATTGATCAAATATCTGAGAATTCACATTAAAACATAAATCAATCCATGCTGCTCCATAACCTTTAGGACATTTCTGAAGAACAACTATGCTACAGTCTTTTTTTTTGCTTTACTGGTACTCACTGCCATAATTTCTTTTATCGCTTCAGTGATTACAAAGCTGAAATAATGGATAGATTTATTTAATGGAAGAACTGAGCATCTCTGGAGGTAATTCTCAGACCTGCTCATCTGCTGACTCTGTCTAAGGTAAGAAACTCCTGAAGAGGGAGTAGCTTTTCCTGTGAGATATGCTGAGGAAAACAGATCCCTGTTTGGGCCTTACCTGCGCTCTCTTTTGCAGGAACACAAGGGGGAAGATTTTCCCCTAATTTGCTACTAATCTTAACCACCAGCATAAAAATTATCCATTTGCCCCAGAAGTGTTTGTTCATAGATTTTTTTTCTCATTTAAATTTTTTGTAAAGTGCTGGTCTTCAAAGAAAACCCCAACCCAACAGCTGCCTGTTTGTCATAGTGCCATCTGGGACCTGCATCCTAGAGACCGCAGAGTGAAAATCCCCTTGAATAAACAGGAAAGGAGGAGGGCACAGAACACATCCCTGCGATAGCCCATGGGAAATGCCTGGGCAATCCACGGTGGCAATTGTGCCACAATGCTATTTTTACCACTGTTTCTTAAATGTCCTGTGGCAGCATCCTCAGCCTCCCAAGACCAACGCTCCTCCACAGCTCAGTTGGTAAGGGTCCTGCCCCAGAGATCTTGCAACCCTAGAAGACCCCCAAAGATGATACTATCACAGAAATATGGGAAGATTAGGACTGTGTTTCAATCAGTTTTCCCAAAGCCTCATCACAAAACTGTTTTTTTTTCCTCAGTCACTTTAGGAACCCACACTGGCTCCATCTAGTCCATGTCTGCTTGCTGTAAGATTGCTCTAATGGTGTGTCCAGCCTTTTGACAGGGCTGGTGGGCTTCTTCCTTTGGAGGCTATTTCACAGCTGGGTTTGAGTTCACCAGTGAGACACCTTTTCACCCAAAAATATTCCCCAAAAGAATATTCTTGTCTCTACTTTTGCTCATCAGCTATTTCACACACAAGCAGCCTGGTCTCCGCTCCACAGGAGGAGTATAGACACTTGGTGATGCCAGGAAAAGAAGTGCTGTTCTGGGAAAGAGCACTACCAAGCTCACGATGGGTTTAGGTTCCATTGCTCTGGTGGGGAAAAAAGTGCTTTTCTGTGGTGGCTCCGCAAATACTGTTTGCTGGGTTTCAGCAGCCCCAGAAGAGCAGTGGCAGGCCCTTTATGCATTGACAACATCCCCCAGTCACAGCCTGCAGTCCATAGGCAACCTTTTTAGGCAGGCAAAAGCTCTGTCTGGAATTACTTCCTGAAGCTAAAATCAGAGCTATAAAGTGTGTGTTGTGTCGGCATCCCAAAGCAGGGTGGAAGGGACCACAGCTGGCAGGGACCCCATCCTAGAGTCACCGAGGGGATATCAAAGTCACCATAACCGCCCCAGCAGCCTGATGGAAACGAGGTCGTAATTCCTTCATTTTCTCTCTTCAAGCCACAGCAGAAGAGAAGAGCCCCAGGACAACCCTTTTGTCAGGACATGTCCTCATTTCAGTGCCACAGATGCCTGCGTTATCTGCTGCAGAAGAGAGGCTGGTTGCCCCGTCTGAAGCAGCAGTTTCACAGGGCAGAGCAGAGCTCTGCAGTTTCTAGCACAGCTCTGGAGCCAGCCAAGCACCATTAGCCTAGTTTTTCATCCAAGCAAGGAAGTCCTGGCTCCTGGCAGGCTTATTAGCTTTGGCACCAAGCTCAGCTGACACCTGGCCAAGGCTTTCTGGCTACAGCTGGACCTGCCTGGCTTCTGTCCCACCAGCTTGGGTCTCTCCTCATAACACTTCTCTACCCTCTTGGTTCAGCATGGCAGAGCAAGCTTGTGTGCCTGCCCAACTGAGCAATGGGGGTAGCTACAGACTTGGGAGTCAGGGGGGTGTTCAGACTCCAAACCTCTTTTTATATCCAAAGATCCCTGAGATTCAAACATTTCCTTGCAAAGTACTCAGTTGTTCAAGAACAGAGACTTCCCTTCCATCTGACGAAGGTGGTGCTGGGCAGCTAGGCACAAGCAGGGATGAACAACTTTTTTCATTTGCTTTTATTGCTTATCTTCCCGCCTTCAAACCCAAGATATATTTGAAAACGTAGAAGAAAGCTGCATGGCTTTTCCCAGGGATTGACCTAATCTCATAAGCACTTGGAAGAGAGGACAAAATCCCAGAAGCTGACAGACTCAGGAGAACCATTACATGGTAGATCTTCCCTAATGGTTGCAAAAATCTACACTCTATTTCTTAGTTCCCTTTGTGAGTGCTAGAGAAAGAGGAAAACAGCCTGCGGCCATGGCAGTCCTGCTGCGCACACACCTCTCTTGTCTCCTGACCTCTTCCAGCAGAGTAGTCCTAGGCAGAAGTACCCTTGGGGTGGCAGAAAGGACTGTCTCTGCTCTAGGAGCCCAAAGCAAGGTGCCACATTGCTGTCCCTGTCACAGTGCCTGCCCCATTGCTGTCCCCATCAGAGCCAGCACCTGCTTGGGCAGAGACTCGTTCCAGTGCTCATTCCACCATACAGCAAAGACACCAAGAATATCTACTTATCCCTCACATCCTTGACTCTGTTCACATGCATATGACATGTGAAGGCCACAGAAACACTCCTGTACATGGAAACGCTTGCTTTCAGCATGGGATGCCAAAGGCTAACAGCATACCCCGAGCTGTTTGCTGCATCCACGTTGCTCTGTTATAGATAAAGCCCAACAACTTGGCTCAAGTCCTAGAACCAGGGGCCTCAGCAGCCAACTCACTCAGGGCACCAGCTTGGCATCAGCCAGATTTACACTTTCTAACAGGAGCAGCAACGGAGATGCCGTATCCTCTCTAAAGAGGCAGATTTCAGCCTTTATTTTGCCCTTCTCATCACAGAATTATAGAATCATGGAGTGGTTTGGGTTGGAAAGGACTTTTAAAGATCATCTAGTCCAATCCCCCTGCCAGGAGCAGGGACATCTATCAGTAGATGAGATTGCTCAAAGCCTCATCCAACCTGACCTTGAACACTTCCAGGGATGGGGCATCCAAAGTTTCTCTGGGCAACCTGAGCCAGCGTCTCCCTTATCATTTTACCCTTATCGTAAAAATCTGCTTCCATATGTCTATTCTAAATCTGCTCCCCAGCCTCTAACCTGAACCTTCCCTAGCTGCAGCCTGAGCAGGTCACTCCTTGTCCTTAGCCCCACAGATGCGGTGACAAGGTCACGAAATTAATGAGTGTCAGGCAACGATGCTGCGTATCAGATGTGTTTGAATTGCTGAGCCCCTGCTGAAGGCTGACTCCCTTGTTAACCAACTTCCAGCACCAGGCATGGCCTGGGATGCAGCAGATAGATAGCATTTTTATCAGCTTTGCAAGACATTAACTGTGCGACCTGCTCTTCTCCCAGGCACCTGCTACGCACTGCAGGTTAAACAGGGAGCAGAGAGCATGCACAGAAAAAAAAGGGGATGCTCTGCTGGGAGGAGATAAGGACAGAAATTGCCCCATGGTGGTGACCTTAGACAGAAATTGCCCCATTGCTAGATAAATAGGGCTGGCAAGAGGCAGAAGTTCTGCTAGACCCAGTCAGGATCTCTTTGGACTGGACAGACAGAAGTGAGGCTCAGAAGGGACTTGGGGTCTGCTTAGGGTGGCAGCCTGTGGATCAATCCCCTTTACAGCCAACACACCAATCCCCCAAGGGGGATGTTAGGGCAGCACGGACTATCGTTGTCTGTTCTGAAGTTGCATGCATTCATGCAGGAAAAGAAGCCATTAGATACCATTTCTTTCTGTAAATATTGATACCTCTTCTTGCCTTGAGATGGCTTTGTCAGGAAGACATGCCATTGCACCTCCCCATGGTGTTGGGTACCAACTCTGCTGCCAGGAGGAGGGTCCAGTGTTAGCATCATCAGGTTTGCAAGTCATTGCAAAATACAAAGCACAGCAAGTCTCTAGGCATTCCCAAAGCAAAAGCCTGGAGAACTAGTGTGTGTGTCTGCAGATCACTTGGGCAGTGCCTGAAAATTTTCTGTGACACCTGTATTGACATGAGTCAGCTAGATCACCAGAGAAGTAGCATAGCTACCAAATTCATCCATGCAAAGAGACAGCACTTTACCAGAGGAGGGTGCATCCATCAGGGCTAAAGGCAATGGCACTGGGAAATGAAGGGGAACATCCACACTCATTCTGCCCTGACGACAGGGAAAAGCCCTTTCCTCCTGATGCATCTTGTCCAGGAGGACTGATTTTGCTGGGAACAGAGAATGAGTTGTAATTAAGATTCAGCCCTTGGCTCCTGTTAACCTCTTTCTGGCAGAAAAGTGTAGGTGAGCATGGGTGTGAATTCCTTTAAAACCACGTTACATGTTCAGCTTACTTGACAGATCCTTGGTGGGGCATGACAGCCTGGCTTGGGCTCTGAAAGCTCCAGGCCCGAAGTTCAGAGGCATATTCTTCAAAATTTCATACATATAAAAAGAGCACAAGGTCAGGATTAGGCTGATCACTGGATGCACTCAGCAGGATCACAGCCAGTGACTCAGAAATCCCTGCTAGGCCTCTCTAGTCCCTGTTTGGAAGAAGGTACCATGACGAGGTGGATGGAGCAGAGAGCTAACCATCTGCAGCAAGGGAGAATTATCTGCTGTAATGACATCTTTGAAATCAATAGTCCTGGATAACTCACTGCCAGGAGGCATCAAGAAATGACCCGAAAAGCCTTTAACATTAAATCTAACAAGTCTTGGAGAACCTCAGGGAAGAGGAATGGGCTGGCACAGGGCCTGGGTCATAGCAACATCGACAGAGGCGAAGGGGACAACCAGAAGGGTGAGAACCATCAGTTCTTAGCAAAACAACCAGAGCAGTTAATTTGGGATTTCATCAATGAGCTGGTAATCTGGACAAATGTACATATGTCTATAAACACAGTCAGATGGCAGAGCAGAAAACCTTCATCAGCATTCATCACGTTACAGCCTGAGCCTCTGCTGATAAAGGCAGCTGTGGCGGTTTAATACATCGCAGTTCCTCCAAGGCATTCTGCTTTTTTTCCTTCTAAACTGCCTTAGATGAGATTAACAAAACATGCATTAAATGGTGCCAGAACTGGTCCCCTGACAGCTCCTGAAACGTGGCTGTGAAGGAACGGGGTTATAACCCTTTTCTTACCAGAGATGGTTTAATATGGACAGCAGTGTAGAAGCAGATGGAAGCGGGTCCAGGCACTGAGGATTAAAGGGCTCAAAGCCCAGAGCCAGGCTCAGGAGGATGGGCTGCGGAGGAGGCTCTGGAAGGAGGTGCAGGAGGACTTTAAGGGGACTGAAAAGCGTACGGGGTTTGTGGGAGCAGTTCAAAGGTCTGTAGGGCAGAAAATGTACTGGGCTGATAAATAGGTGCATCCACAGAAGGAGAGAGAGTCAAAGGGGTGTCAGTCTGGAGGGCAAATACCCTGTCAGAGGGTCTTTCACCCCTAAAGGGTGAGAGACTGCCTTGAACCGCAATGAGCTTGGGATGGGTGAGAGCCAGCCCAGCTGATGTGCCAGAAGAGGCCCACAAAGGTCCTTGGCATCCAAAATGAAGAAAGGTCCTTCAGAAAAGACACCTTCTTGCCTTAGTAGACAGTAGGCTAGGGCTGCTAGGAGGTGACAGGTCAGTTCTGCTGGCCACACACCAGAGGCTGGGGAAATAGCAGAAGGCCAGGGGTTGGATGCAAAACTTGTCACTGTAAATATTTAGGAATGTAACCTTATCCATCAAAGAGACGGCTAAGAGGGATCATTGCATATGCGTATTTGCATAGGGGAAAGCTGTCTGACAGGCAGAGAAGGGGAGGTTCTTCCGCATGCTGATAAGGGCAATAAGAAGACATGATGGGTGAAAGATAGCTCTAGATTAATTCAGCCTTCGAAGTGGACACCAGCTCACTGCAATGAAGTTAATTAAATATTGGAACGGCTTATCAGAGATGCTGCCGAGTCACCGATGTTTCTTATGCTGAAATAAAGATTAGGTATCTATGAAAGGAGATGCTCTAATCCAGTTTCTGGGAAAAATCTATTTTCTGTATACAGAAGGTCAGATAAGATGATCCTCATGGTGCCTCTTGACTGTGCAGTCTGAATTTAGGAAGTGTAAACTCCCCTGTGTAAGGATCCATCTTCATCTGTTACATGACGTGTCAGGCAAATCGAGGGGAAATGCATAATACAGGCTGAGATCCCAGCTCAAGAGCATGCAGCCAATGCTGGGAAGAGAGCTCAGAAATTCCTGGCTTTTATCCCATTAGCCTACTGGAAGATAGATACACCTCTACATTTCTTCAAACCTCGTATGAATCACAGAACTACTTCAACATTTTTGGTTTTGCCTGGTATTTATTGCAAGAGCAATAAAGAGACGCAGTCTGACTGTGCTAAATCGATAGGGCTGGAAAGGGGTCCCCTGCCCCAGCAAAGTTCAAAATCTTTCTGAGGACACGAGGCAAGCAAGAACGGACTCACCTGCCACTCCTCAGTGGCAGCCTGCAAACACAGTCCTCCAACAGCTCAATGAGATCATGCAAGCCATTCCTCCATGCCAGAAACAGGAGGAGGAAAAGCAGGCAAACCTTAGAAGAGCAGGTAAATAGAGCGGTTGTGATGGAGAAAGGGGCACAAGCCCTAAGGGGATGTGGCCAAAGCAAGGATCTATCCAGCAAGGCAAATTTCTGGATGGTGTCATCTCCAGGGAAGAGAACAGCCAAGAACTACCAAGAATAAGGTCTGGGAGTCATAAACAGCCACATGG
This sequence comes from Phalacrocorax carbo, assembly GCF_963921805.1. Lineage (NCBI taxonomy): Eukaryota > Metazoa > Chordata > Aves > Suliformes > Phalacrocoracidae > Phalacrocorax > Phalacrocorax carbo. Next base: position 214,737,031 of record NC_087513.1, on the reverse strand, counting down.
AGAAGTGCCAAAATATGCCAGATGGAGCAACCCTTGAAAGTGCCTGTTTCTCTTTGCTGACTTTAAAGGCAGCCGGGGCAATCAGCCCAGGTGGAGGCATTAACACCCGAGACATCGGAAGTTAGGTGAGATGAACTCCAAAGGGCCAGAGGAGGCCCAGATGAAACCGTCACAGCAGCAAGATATTTCTCTAAGGCAAAGGGTTCCCTCTGACTCAGTTTCTCAACTGTGGAAAAGGACTTTCAATATAATCTGTCTGGAATCGTCTACAACTCATCTAATAAGAAAAGGGAATTTCAGAGGGACCAAAACTGCCTGTGAAATCAGGTTGCTGGGTGGCCTCATACATTGGCTGGGGAGGACGCTCAAAAATCCCACTCCAGCAGTGTCAGAAATTAAGTGTAACAAAAAGTCCAGACTAGGATTTTTCCTCCTTTTTTTTAGTTCTTCTTTTGTGATGTATCTTAATGGGGGCAAAAAAAGAAGAAAAAGACAAAAGACAAAAGAAGAAGAAAAAGAAAAAGAAAAAGAAAAAGAAAAAGAAAAAGAAAAAGAAAAAGAAAAAGAAAAAGAAAAAGAAAAAGAAAAAGAAAAAGAAAAAGAAAAAGAAAAAGAAAAAGAAAAAGAAAAAGAAAAAGAAAAAGAAAAAGAAAAAGAAAAAGAAAAAGAGGTAAAACTAAGACATGCTAAATAATCCAGAATAAAAATAAAATGATTCATTGTGGGCAGAAAGGGAACATTGAGCATCAAGGCACAATGAAGTCACTTCAGGGGTTTTTTATTATTTGGTGGGGTTTTTTAATCATTTTGCTGAAACCCCCTTGGAAGACCCCTTTTGCTTCAAACAGAACTAATTTATTTCTTTTTTAATCTTCCTGATTTTGGTCACTGAACCACGAAATCCAATTTCAGCTCAGGTCTCTCGGAGAGCCCTGGGTGTCGGTGACACAGGGGTCCCTGATCACTACGCATTGCTGGGCAGGCAGGAGCAGCGAGGATGGAGCAGAGCTAGCGAACACACGCGCACTTACGCACCGTGGGAATATGTTTGCGAGGGTCAGGGCATGCGGGGTTTCCATCTCTCCTTCTTCCTCTGCTGTCTCAGGCCCCTGCCCCAAGTGGGAACAGGATCCTTTTAACCCTGTCCTGCGTGACGCTGCATGGATCCTGCCTCCCACGGGCTGAACCTGCTGCCTGCGGGGCCTGATCCAGCCCTGCAGTGACAGGGCAAAAGGGATCCTGCAAATGTTGAGGGGTGACCGTGCCACTTCGCCGGGGGTGGGCTGGGTGCGAGGGAGGGAGAAATAAAAACATGTATTGGCCAGACCAAAAGTCCCCCTCAGTGTCCCAGGAAATGCCTGAGAAAAGGGTGAGCACAGGTGCTATTTCCCAGAGCGATTTTCCCAACTCCAGCCACATCCCTCTATCTCCAAGAAGCTCCTGAGCTGGGGGTGGTTTCTAGAAGCCCTCAATGGATTTCTTTTAATGAACCTGACCAGTCCCCCTTCGAGCCTGTGTGACTTTCTCACACTGCCATGGTTCTGCAGCAAGGAATTACTCATTGCGTGAAGAAACACCTTTTTATTACAGAGAGAGAAAGAAAAAGTGGAAGAAAGAAATTATGAAGAGAAATAAAATAAAATAAGGAAAGGAAAGGAAAGGAAAGGAAAGGAAAGGAAAGGAAAGGAAAGGAAAGGAAAGGAAAGGAAAGGAAAGGAAAGGAAAGGAAAGGAAAGGAAAGGAAAGGAAAGGAAAGGAAAGGAAAGGAAAGGAAAGGAAAGGAAAGGAAAGGAAAGGAAAGGAAAGGAAAGGAAAGGAAAGGAAAGGAAAGGAAAGGAAAGGAAAGGAAAGGAAAGGAAAGGAAAGGAAAGGAAAGGAAAGGAAAGGAAAGGAAAGGAAAGGAAAGGAAAGGAAAGGAAAGGAAAAAGAAGAAAGAACAAGGAGATAAACCCCTAGCCTAAAGCACTGCCTCTGTAATGCCCTGTCTGTCCAGGGCTTTCTGCCACAGCAGAGATGGAATTACAGTGCTGGAGGATACTCAATGAAATAATGATTAACCTTTGGATGTAATTAGAACAGGGCTGAGGCAGTGTCAAACAAGCAAGTCTGTGCATCAAAACATCCTTCACAGTGCTGGGGAGCTCAGACCCAAACCGCTCGTGCCTGCCAGGCACAAACCAGGCATGGAGGGCAGAGACGTGGCTGGTTGGTCCCTGCCCATGGTGCCAAGCCAGGCTGGGGTCCTCAGATGGGTCCATGGCTGGAGGACCACGGCTGATCCTCCAGGAGACCTTTGTCATGCTGTGCACTGCACAAACCTATCAAGGGAGACATCCCCCATCCCAAAAGACCACATGGTGGTGGAGGGAAGATCACCCCATCATGTCCTCTGCTTTACAACCATAGCTCTCTCTCCCCAAGGAAAGAAAAATTTCCTCCCCACACCCAAAAGCCACCAGTTATTGACACTTCACAGTGAATTGGGATGAAGTAGGGAGCAATTTCCATGCCTGAGACATGGGAGAAGCAGACCTGAGACTCACAACCTTCTCCAGTGACCAAGAGGGGAAAGGGCAAAGGGGCTGGGAGCGCTGCGAGAAAGCCCCAGACATGGAGCAGGGCTGTGATGGGGGCTCAGGAGGCAATCCCAAACCACCTCATCTGAGGGTCCCTATGTTTTTGCAGAAAAACGCTACTAGGAAAGCTGATCTCCCCCTTCTTTTGGCCACGGGCACTTTGTTTCTGGTGCAGGACAAGAGCTCAACTGAAGAGTGCTCAAGGAGGCTGTGAAGCCCAATGAGTCCACTAAAGCAGTTATCCCAGGTGCTTGAACCCTATGTTCTCCAAAGCCAGAGTAATTTTCTTCCTTTTACTGATGGGGAAACTGAGGCAGAAAGCACAGGATCATAGTGTACCCATAACACCTTCCACAACACAAGGCAGCAGCAGGAATATGTTCCTGCCTGTTCATTCCCAACAGACCCCTGCAATTAGAGGGCCAGTAATGGAAATATGTTGGAGGTGAGTAAATTAAGGCAGGCTTCATTTGCAGGCAGAAAAAAAGACACTGGGAGGAAATGTCAGGTCTTGGGTTTCTAAGCTAGGCTGCTGAGACCAAGAAGAGAGATGCAACACTTTTAATTTTAATTAACTCTTAATTTTAAAAGTTTTCACACTAATAGCTATACTTACAGCAAAAGCTTCTGCTCAGCCACAGTCAGGGAGCTTTTAGAAATTGTTCCTTCTATACCCATGGAACAGGAGCTCAAAACTCATTTGGGACCAGAACTTGACCACTTCTATCCTGATTTTCTCTCCATTTATGTTCCTCTTCTTCATCACAGTTATACTTATCCTGCCTGTGTTTGACTTTTATCCTGCAGGTATATGTGATGATCTGGGGGATAGCAGCAGTGGGTGAGCACTGTCCCCTAAATCACAGAGCTCCCTGCTCATTCTTCCATCTCTTGGACACTTTTGTTAACAGCTTGGCAGGGAAATTGTTGTACAAATTATGCTGTTTACCTGCATGTGCAGCTCTTGAGATCCTCACACCGTGATCATGACGCCAGACAAAATCCATGGGACCCAGAAGCCACTTCTTCATCCCTCTCCCACAAGGATTTTTCTGGGGTTACCCAGAAAAGGAATGAGTTGGCTCCTATAGCTGGTTAGCAGAGGGCTTGCAGCAACAAGATGCGCGCTATTTTAGGTTTAAATGAATAACGTTGTTTGCTACAGGGTCTGCTGAGTGCTGGCAGGTCTCAGATGGCATATAGCTGTGGTCTTGGGAAAGAGCGTTAAAACTGGTTGAAAAAAATCACAGCTAATTGCACTATCACGTCATTAGCAATGTAGTTTCCAAACACTCGCAACAAAAGACTATTGTCACTTCTGGCAGCTCCCAGCATCATCATGCAGGGCTGAAATTTTCAAATTCTCCCATTTAATGGGGATCTGCAGAGTGTTTTCTGTAGCCTGGCCAAGCATGACTGTTCTGCTGGCTCAAAATAGCCAGCGTCCAAGCGTGATTTGCTGGTTTGTGTTGCTAGGAAGACATGAAGCCTTACAAGTGGGAAGACAACTACACAGCTCCAAGCAGCTTAAATGGGCCAAAGTTATTGCCTTTTTGGTGGGTGGGAAACTAAGAGAATAAGGAGCTCACTTCATTGTCCTCTCTCCATCATGGCCAAGGGTTGAACCTGTATCTACTAAACCCTTCCCTACACAGCTGCTCTTTGCTCTGTCCCATGGTCTGTAAGCAGAGGACTTGGGGCTGGAGCTGTTTCTCTAGTATCAGCCATGAGATGGATTTTATCCCTTTTAAAACAAATAGCTGCCTGCTTTATTTTCCAGCTTGCCATGCTCCTCCTTTTGCAATAAGCAGAATTCCACCCTGAAGAATGGGGGACCTCAGTGTGCCCCTCCTAATTAGAAAGGTGTTCAGGAGAAAAGAGGAGGGAATAAATAACCTCCTCATAAATCATTTGCAATGAAAGGGGTGGAGAGGCTAATGATTTTAAATGGATACTTTGGCAATTTCTTTAATGAGAAGAAGCAGGTAATTATGTTGACCTTGGAGATCGCGTTATTCTTCTTGGACCAGAGGAGAGAAGTGATGAAGAACTGCCTAGCACTCACTATGCAAGGGGTGATGGTACAGGAGACTGACACAGTCAATAGCTGACCAGGGAACAGGGCATTTACTATCTTATCTCACTCCTTTCCTACCTCCTAAGTGTTTGTTCTTGTGCCTGGTTTTTCTTGTCTTTTATTTTTCGTTAGGGTTAGGTTAGGGCCCTTGGGTTTGATTACTTGTTCCTTCTTGTGGAGGCAAATGCAATGGAGTGGAGGTTGGGTTCTGAGCTGTCTTTGCATCCAGAATTTGATCCAGAAGCCAATGGGCTTCAGGGAGACATGCAGAACCCAGAGCAACAGAAACTGTGCCCCCAAACCAAGCTGTTCCTAGAAAGCAGCCTCCCACCACACCAAAAAAGGGCAGAAAACTGCATTTTCCCAATGGAGCAGAGTAGAGAAGTTCACCTCCGAGCCTGATCCTGTGCCATCATGTAATGCCAGAGCTGTGTTACACTGAGCAGGGGTCTTTTTGATTTAGAGCCACCAAAGGACTAGTCCTTTACTATGAAATTCTGACTTCTTTGAGATGACACCCCACTAAGAATACTGAGGGTCTCTATACCATAAGACAGCTGAGCACATTGCATCTTTATACCATAAGACAACTGAGCTCAGGAGCCAGGACAAGACACAGGGGCAGGAGGTGGGCATTTGTTTTATCCCATGTAGACATCCCCATCCAAGGCAGCAGCCCAGACTGGACATAGGGGAACAGGCACTGCTCTGTATGAAGTGGGTTGCCTGGGGTGAATATCTGAAGCAGGGCAGATGAATCTCACCACAAAAGCACCTATTTCCCTCCATCGACTATTAAGGAAGCCCATGGTGACCAGCTCCATGATGATCCAGAGAGGTGAAACAAGTCCCACTGTGGGGCTGTTCAGAGAAACAATTTCTTCCATCTCTGCCCCCAGCACTCAAAATTTTGATGCAAGCGCAAGAAGAAATTACTCCCATTTTCCTTCAAATTCCACTTAATTTCCAGACCTTTTGCAGTTCTACCTGGTTTTCCCCAGTAGAACAAAGGTGTGAGCAAAGATGGGAAATGAAGCTATCAACCAAGCCAATCTCTCTTCATTTCTTATTTTGCCAATAGCCACCAAAGGTGTGAGAGTGAAGAAACAACTTAGGAAGTGAAGCGAAGCTGTGCAGAGTCTCGATGCATGATTTCCTCTTTCAGAGACTGATGCTTTGGGCAGATTATTTCAGCCACATGTTTTAATGGTTAGGACTGAAATTCTCCAGAATAACTGTTTGACAGCTTGTCACACAGAAGTTTCACTCTTTCATGTATCACCTGGCAAAGGAGACAGACTTCAGCATCATCTGTCACCTCTGTTCATTAAAACATCATCCAGACAAATGAGTTGTAGTAGCTGGGCAGCAGTAAGGTGGCACAGCAAAAGTCTGAGGCTCTGATGGAAGCAATATCTGCTACAAGAAGATAGGGCAGGGTCGTGTACGAGTTTGAATGCCAGATACACATGAGAAGTAAGAAAGTTTGCTGTTAAAGGTGTGCGAGAACAGGTAGATCCTTGCTCTTCTGCCAATTATTTTTCTCCAGGTTGCCCCAGTTGTGCCACAGAGACTTTCTAAAGAAAAATCCAGTCCAGTCTGCTACAGCCAGATGCTATGGCTGGCCAGCCTAACATTTGAGCTTTGTCTAAATTTGCAACAGCCGTGCTGACCCCTCATATCTCCATCCACCAAATTAATTCCTTGCCTGGCAACGTCCCAGTGGGAACTACTGCTGGCTCTAAATAAAGCCCAAAGGAAGTTTGTTAAGAACTGGAAAGGGAAGGTTAAACAAAATTAAGCTGTCCAAAGCTTGTGAAGATTGGGTGTTTGATGGGATAAGGAGCTGCCCTTCATTCACACCAACCAAAACTCAGAGGTCTTGCTCAGGGAAGACTCCTGCTGCCAGATGTTAAAATACTGAGCTGATCAGTGAAGACCCAGTAAGACCGTGCCTAAAACTTCATCCAAAATATGACCTCTGCCAGGTCTAGGAAAGAAAGGGGGGACAGAAAAGTGTGATTAGCTAAAGTGTAGGAGCCTGGAGCAGAGAGAACTGTAAGCCTATGACCAGCTCATTCACATTGTACAGTTTCCTTCCTGATTTGGGTTGGACTTACTCTAAAGAATGGCCTTGCTGAACCTGGGCCGTTGTCCAAAGTAACTTAATTGACTGTTAACACAATTGCAACTGATAGCAGGAGGCATTTCTTGGTCTCCGCTGAAGGCCCTATGCCTCTCTCTGCACCCATGTTCTCCGTCTACCTACTGCTGTACCTGGGTGGTCACATCGGCCTGCCTCCCCCTCGGTCTCCTGCAGCAGAGCTTTGCATGAGGGGGATTTTCCCCATAAACCCACTCATCTGTGAGCTTTTCTGCCATCAGATTTTGTCCTGAGATACAAATAGAGCTCAAACGTGATGGAGACAAACTGGGGGACCTGTGAGCGACAGAATGGAGAAAGACCAAAGAGCATATGGTCATGAGAGAAAGAGACCAGCAGAATTAGGGTGTGCAAAGGTGCTATTGTGCATATGCGGGAGGAAAATGTGAGAGCAAACACACAACTGTGGGAGGGAACAGCACAAAAGCATGTGTTTAGGGGAATGCAATCCCCAAATCCCATCCCAATTTGTTTCACACCAATTTCTCCCTGCTCTTGTTAGCAGGAGCACTTCGGAGTTGCCCTCCAGCACACGGTGGCAACCAGCCACTTACATTGCGTGCGTTCAGCAAGCCACCAAACAACTCTCCCAGGGAGGACAATCACCGAGGATCTAATTAAAGCTTGTCACGCAGATCTGCTCAGCTGACCAGCCTCCGTGCGAATGAGATGACCTCTGTCAATTTTATCTCCCAATGATCATTGCATCAGGGCCAAATCCCTACAGGGAACTCGACACCTGCTGAGAGGTGGACAAAACAGCCGGTGCTCTAAAGGTGCAGGAGACAGGGAGGACCTGGAAACCCCAGTTGTGCACATGGACTGGTCTGGCTGTCCATTGTCCCAATGGGCTGGGGATGCCTGCTGCCGCCTGTGAGTGTTGGTGAGAGAGCAGGCTGGCAGAGCAGGGCAGGCAGAAATGGCTGAAAACGGGGTCTCCTCTATGCAAAAGCATCATCAGCCCTCTTCTAGAAACATGGGACCACCTCCCACTGTCATTCAACTCCACTAGTGCAGCATTTCAGAGGAGGTGGATATGGAACAAAATACAAAATTATAGCCTACACTTTCCTAATAATCATTGTGCAGAAGTCTCTATCTCCCTACCAGCCTCTGGAAAGGATTTTCAGGCAGATGTCTCCTCTCCAGCCATGCGCCAGGGCTGCAAGCAGTGCGGCTGCGCTAGCACAGTGTTGGGCTCTGCTCCTGTACCTGTGCCTGCACAGAGTTGTCTCAGGGCTCAGCACTGCGCTAACCATGTCCTGGTGGCCCCAGGCAGCTGGGACAAGCAGGGGAAATAGGAGAAGACTGGTCTAAGAGAAGCTGTCCAGCGTGGCAGAGATTTAGAAGCCTGTGACACTGTGATACAGCCCCTGCATCTCTGCCTGTGCTCCCTGATGGTCAGCAGATTGGGAGATGAACATTACTCACCTGAGCTGCCTATTGGGAATGGTTCCTGCCCCATGTTATCCCTGCAAACCTGCTCAGAAATTCAGCAAAGGTGTGAGCCAAGCCACAGCCCAGCCCGGCAATGTAGCAAGAGATAATTGAATGGATACTCCAGGCCTCAGAGCATGCCCTGGCACTAATTAATTGATTAATCCTGAAAAATGGGAGCAGATTTTTGATCAAATTGTCCTTCATAAGATCCCTGAAGGCATGAGGCTTGCAGAAAGGAGAGAGAAATCTCATTAACCAATGTCGCTTATTAGTATCATTTAAATAATCTCTCTGAAGGCCCATATACCCCTTAGGGAAAAAAACAAGGACCAGGAAACTGCTAAACTGCTGTGCATCTGGTGGCAAACACAGGCCTGGGTGACCTATGGGATTTTGATAGATCTGGAGTGTATCTGAAGTTGCATTGGTGTAATGGACTTAAAACTGTCATAAATTACCAGGTAAACAACAGGGAATGCAAAAAAAAAAAAAAAAAGCACTACTCTATGTGGCAGCAAGACCAGAATTGAAAACCTCAGAAAACACCTGACAACATGAGGTCTCAGTTTGTTATTCTCTTGTTAGAATGTAATTGCTTTTTTAATATAAAAGCTTTTTTAATATAAAAGCTTTTAAAATAATTTTCTTGGAGTCGGAATGCGGAGCCCACATAAATATCTCAGGATCGCATTGTCTCATCCTCCACCCCAGCATCCCCAATTCTTTCTGATCAAAAAAATAACCGCATTGCCAAAATCCGACATTCTCATTAGTGTGATCAGTTAATTAGCGCTCATCTCCCTGCAATTAATTTAACAGGTGTCTGTTGCACAGCAAACATTTCATCCGCTCCATTTCCTCACTGCTTGTAACACGAAGGTCCCATTTGTGAAGGGGCTCAGCATCCAAAGGACTGACCGTGAGCTGCTCTCAGGGCTCACATGCCGTGTGCATGCAGGAGCTGTATCTCCAAGCCTCTGCACCAAGCCATGGGCACTCAGATGGCTTGTGTGACACCCATGGCCTGGGTTTTTATAGCACGGCCTTCAGGATGAGAAACTGCAGCTGAAACATGATTAAATCTGGTAGTTTCCTCTCTGGGCCCATGTCTGTTCTCATTGCTGATGGAGACAGTTTGACATTACTGCCTATGGGGTCATTACAGATTACTGGTCCGTAAGCCAGAATACGTGGAGATCATTTTGGAGGCTTCTCCTTTTGTTTGGAGTAGACACTCAGAGCAATTTGGTCTTGGAATCCAGGAAGGAACAACCAATTTCAGGACACAACCTTCAAAGCGCGGGGTCTCCTCCATCTCGGATGTGCGTAGGTGATTCCTTGAGCTCATTTAAGCTGGCACAGGATGATGAGAGCTTCAGGAACCTCTCAGGAACTACACAAAGACAGGAATGACATGAATGACAGGAAGACCCTGGAAAAACATGAAGACCGTGAGGTGTGGAGCAACGTTCAGTTGCTTAGCTCAGCCCAAGTCACTTGACTATAGACACATTTTTCTGACTCCTGGTTGTTTACCTGAAAGTGAAATAATGAAATATCCTTAAGTCATCCAATCTAAACAGTTCCCACGCATCCATTCAGGTCCAGGTATTTGTGAGGCGGGGCACAGCAATTAGTGGGTGCTTTGATACTTCTGAAAGGGATTTTAAGACGACATGTAAAACCTGCTACTGAAGAAGGTTTCCCCAGGAAGCCAGCCTCCAAGAAGGTTGATTTGAAGCTCATTCCTTGGTGATGGTGATAGCCAAGATGGAAGACACCCAAGTTGAGCCTTTGATATGAAAACAGGTAAACAAACAATCAAAGGAAAGAATCTGGGAGGGAGGCAGGGGGGTGCTTTGTCTCCTTCAGGCTGCTCACGAGGAACTGGTCTCTGCCTGAGATTCAGAGTCATTACATTTTTAGTGTAAGGGCTCTCTCTGTTCAACGCCACTTCTACTAAGCGCACTGACTTTCTGTTTGTCTCCCCCAATCTCCACACCTCCCCCAGCCTCCACACCTGAGGAATTTGCTTCTTTTTCCTTGGGTTACTTTTTCTTTCCAGTGCCTTTGCATTGTTTATTGCACTAATTGTGCTGTGTCCCCAGTGCCAGGCAACTTGATTCTAACACTGATACTCTGCTGCATCACCTCAGCGTAACTTTACCAGAACCAACGGGCTAGATTTTTATTTAATCAGAGCAATAGAGTCTCATTTAAATCAATAGCTTTAGCTTTTACATTACTGGTAAACCAACCAGCTTACCCCAACTGAAAATCTGGCCGTGTGATGCTACTCAGGCACCAAGCCACAATACTGCAGTGGAAAATCAAGGCCACTTAATACTGTTAGGTTTTATTACAGCAAAAATGTTGCTTTGAGTTGGAATTACAACAAAGACATTCATGCTCTGATCTGACTCCTCCAGCTCAATCTATTATCTCTGGAAGATAAAAAGATATTAATTCTATGTGTAAAGAATGTCTGGTAAACTGCCAGGTTTTCTTTTTTCTTTTAATTACTGAAAAGGAAGATGGGGAACTGGCTCCCTACCTAAGATCTGGTGCTAAAAGCATTTCATGGTGAGAAATAACTTGAGCAAACATCCTTCCCCTTATCTCTCACAGTTCCTCTAGGCTCATTTTGATTTATTTTTTCTTAAGAGCAAATCCTGCGTAGTTAATAAGCATGGTGATAAAAATAAATCAATGCTCCACATCCAAACTGATGTACTTCTGCTTTGCGCACAATTTTGCCAGCATGCCTCTTAAGGTCTCGGTCATCTTTCTCTCTGTTTTGCATTTTCTTTGCACATCATAGAGGAGAAAAAGGAAAATCAGGCTGAAAGGTGGCATGTAAGATGCTGAGATATAGAGAAGGAACATGTAGATGTAGAGAAGGCCCCTGCAGCTGGGCTGAGGGAGAGGCAGCAGTGGTCTGCAGTAGGCACTGGTCTGCACGAGGCATTGGTTTGCAAGCGTGAGAGTTTCACAGTTGCTGTACTTACTCTCTATCCAACCTCCATCCTGGTGTCTAACGTCTTAATTTGCCACAATGCTGCCCTTGCGGTGAACAGGCATTTTATATCATTATTGATGCCATTGATTGAGCCCTGTGCATTCAGCTTTAAGTCCTTCTGCCTTTTCAGTGCTTGCATGAATTATGCCCTAGTGAGACCACATCTGGAGTGCTGTGTCCAGTTCTGGGCCCCCCAGTTCAATAAGAACAGGGAACTGCTGGAGCAAGCCCAGCGCAGAGCTGCCAAGGTGATCAGGGGCTGGAGCATCTCCCTCGTGAGGAAAGGCTGAGAGACCTGGGCTTGTTCAGCCTGGAGAAGAGAAGGCTGAGGGGGGATCTCATCAATGCCTATAAATACCTGAAGGGTGGGTGTCAGGGGGATGGGGCCGGGCTCTTTTCAGTGGTGCCCAACGCCAGGCCAAGGGGCCACGGGCACAAGCTGGAACACGGGAAGTTCCACCTGAACATGAGGACAAACCCCTTTGCTGTGCGGGTGCCAGAGCAGGGGCACAGGCTGCCCAGAGAGGCTGTGGGGTCCCTTCCCTGGAGACATTCACACCCCGCCTGGACGCAGCCCTGTGCCCCTGCTCTGGGTGTGCCTGCTCCAGCAGGGGTGGGACGGGATGAGCTCCAGAGGGCCCTTCCAACCCCCACCAGTCTGGGATTCTGTGACTCTGTGATTTCCCCTAGGAACAGAGGGAGACTCTGGGCATAAAGGGATGAGCTCCTACATGGTGTGGAGGGGTCACTCCCATTTTGCTGCTGGCTTTGGGCTTGCGTCTGTCTTCCATGAAGATTCCCCACAAACCAGTTTTTGGACTCAGAGCACATGAGCCAGGAGTATCTACATAAGGCCTTAGACTCCTTTGGTTTTGCTTTCAACCCCTGAATAAACAAGCAGCCACAGATGTCGTGTTCCTGATGCCTGAAGACACACACCCAATGTCACGTTACTCTGCCTTGAGATACTGCTCATCAGCCGCCCCTGAGTTTTCCAGCCCGCAGATAACAAGACGTAATCTAGTTTAGGCTCATCCGCTCCGCTCATGAGCTAAGCATAGACTGATAACAGCGCTGTTGCCTGGCCACGAGTTTACACTGAAGAAATTGCTGTGGCTCAGCTGATTTGTTGTAATCTGCTTACACAACAAGCACCAACCATTTCCAAAGCCGTTGTAACAGCTTGCTCCAAGGACAGCAGTTACAGTTTGACAGTGAGACCGTTTAGCTTTAAAGCATAGGCTCCTCCAGGCTCCTCAAAGAGCACTGCTGTCTTTAAGGCTGGTAGTAATAGGCTCTTGACCTCCACTTGGTTCAACAGCTATCACGGAGAAGAAATAGGACTCTAGTGCGGCGCAATGGCTTGGAGATGCTGCATTCAGACGGTCCCTTTGCAGTAGGGATGTTTACAGAGCAGGGGGCAATACATGGAAACGTCACCCCTTGTTTAATTCAGACCGTAAAAAGAGAGCAGTTTCCTGCCTGCATTTTCATGAGCAGGCATTCCCGGCTCGAGCAAATTAATGAGTTTCATCTTGTTCTCCTGCACATTTGATATCACATTGTCCTAGGGCATTTAAAGGAATTAGGTTGGGTGGTTGGGGGTTTTTTTTAAATCCACAAGAAAGGGGCATGTCGCCTCTTTATCTTTGATTTCACCGAAGGTTTCCATTTGTTCAGCTTATTAAAATCCAGCAAAGGGAGGCATTTGAAAACTCTGTTGTGCCTTGCAGAGCTCGGTCACAACGGATTTCACAGGCCACTCTACTCCTCTAAAAAAGGAACACGGTTTAGTCTCGCAAGACCTTGCTGAAATCCATCAGTTTAATTAGGGACTATTTTGCAAGGGTAGAAAATAATTATTGTGCATACAAAGTGGAAATAACCAAAAATTGCCTCATTAACGTTGATTCATTGTAGCCGGCACATAATGAGTAGAGACCGGAGCCCCTGGATGAATGGCGCTCCCTCTGTGCCAACACGCTCCGCATCCATAATGGCTGAATACGGCTCATTTTATGGGAGCAACGGTGCGGAGAGGAGGCAGGGCCACAGGCAGGCAACGTGCACGTGGACCAACATGGTGGTGTCACCCGGCTCCTGCGTAGGAGCCCAGAGGTTGGAGCTTGGGGCATCCCTGAGGGGACAGCTCTTCCTACTCACAGCCCCTAGCCCAGCCTGGGGTCTGCCCTGGGGATGAGGCAAGAACAGCAAATTAAGGGCAGGGAAAAATTTGGGGTTAAAATTGGGAATTGTCTCCACTGAGGTCTTGGTTGCCCTTTTATTACCACTGGCCTCAGATACAAATTTTCCCTGGGCCAGGAGTCTCCGATCACTCTACGAGTCTTGGCCCATGGCTCAGGGATGGCACATGGTCCACGGCGCCTCTCAGCGTTAGGTATAGGTCACACAGGGGAGGACACAACAGCACCCCACACATGCTTCTCCCAGATGGCCAAACCAATGTGCCCTGGGTATACAGCTGCAATGACAGCAAGAACTAACACCCCCAAGTCTGACTCATGATGGAGAACAGGGTTTGCCATCATCAACTGACATTAACACGGATATCAGGACAGCCCAGAAGAGGACGTGTCCTCTGACAGTGGTTTTCAACCTAGACTGGACAAATTCCCACCTGGAGCTACAGACTCTTGTAGCACAGTTGGGGTGGCTAAGCCTGTTGTTTCTACTTTCCTCCGGCCTTTTGGGAGGTCTCATGGACTCACAAGCATCTGCAGACCAGAGGATTTCTGATGCTTTCCTGGTACACTGCATGGAAGTGTGACCTTCAGAGAAAAAACAAAGCACTTCCCAATACGTCTGGGTTAATAGTTGTGTTAAATTTATCTTTATATACGTTCTTAAACACCTCTGGGAAAAATCCTTTTGCTGATTAGGCACGTGAGGCTTGGTGAAGTTTTAGCAGGGCTGTATCTCAATCCTTTACAATTGGCACAGGTAAGCCAAGTCAGCAAGGAGTTGTCTCATTTCATTTCAGAGGCACGATACATCATCTGACTTATCCTAAGGCATGCACCTAAAATGGGTTGGGGAATTGCTTTAGCAGTGGCCATTTCTCTTCTGTGACTAAAAATGGGAGCTGAGGGTGACTCAATCAAATGGAGACGTTTGCATTTAGATGTGTAAAGGAAAATGAAGTTAATCCTAGCCTGTGATGGACGTGGCTTGTGTATAGCAACACAAGGATGCTGGGTAGGGTCAGGAAAAGGAGACTAACCGCACAGAACACAGTCAGTGCTCAAACTGCAGGGCTGCTGCCTGCCCCATCTGTCCAAGGACTCAGAAACGCTCCCCAGAAGAGTACAAGATAGCACTCAGATCTCTCCTCCCTGCTTGTGAGACCACAGCCGACTCCTAAAGCTGAGGCTTCAAAACGTGATCCAAGCCTATGCTTGGGTCTGCTGGCACTCGCTGGCTGGATTTTGCCCTTCTAATTAATCCCCAGTGTTGTAATGACTACTGCAAACAGGAATAATTATAAAGACTTTTGTATGTATAAAGACTCTTGTATGTATACATCATGGAAGAAGATAGAGATTGGATGAAGAAAGCAGAGGGCAAAGCAGGAAAGATGAAAGGAGCCACGCAGCCTGCAGACCATGCTCACGGTGACCCAATGAGCCAACTGACTGCATCTGGAGCCCTTTGCCATTCAAATCATTGCAGCTGCAATTCAGTGTAATAACAACCAGGGCATCTTTATGGCTCTTAATGGGTGGTTGCCCCTTTATTCTATGAAATAATGTCACCTTCTGCTGCAGCACAGAAAGGGAAATGTCTGTACTGCAAGCGGTTTACTGGGTACCAGTTTTCCTCCCTTCATTTTCCAGCAAAAGAGATATGCTGGGTAAAGTCCAGCACAAGCCTCAAGAACAGCTGAAATAGCAGTGAGCTGCACTCTCCTCTCAGGACCAAAGTTCATCAGTAATCAGAAGAAGCAGAATTGGAGGGACATTTTTCCCAGGGTCTGAGTGTGGTCTGAAAGCCTGATTCCCTCAAAATCCCACAGGTCGGTAAACGCCAGTCCAATCTGACAAAGACACTTTTAGTGGGAAAACACAATGTTCCTGCCATCCCTGAGCAAAATGTTTCCTTACCAAAGCAGAAGACTACTAATTTTCCGGCTAGTGATACTTTTTTATTTTGGGTTGTGAGCAATGGCAAGGAAGAATAAAAATAAGGAGAGCTTGCTGGCTGCACTTCTAAGTGAGCAGTTTCTGATCAGCTTTCTGTCTGATGACGTCCCCAGACGGACAGGCCCTTTTGGAAAAAGCTACTGTCTCTCTTATCCCAAGGAATGAATCAAAATGGGAACTCCACTTTAAATCAAGTTCGCTCTAACTTTTGTCCTCTGGAGAGAAGGAAACCAATTTCCCTGTGTAGACAGGGATTTATACAGACACAGGCATCCAGCGCAGCCAACAATAACCCAACCGTCTCTAGTTTTCAGGCTCCACATATCATAGTCACATGTTCAAAAATACCCATAAAAAAAAGAACAATTTTACATCAGGGTGCTGAGAAAAGAGCTCTCTCTCTGCCCCTTTGGGGACTAGGCGGTGTTGGCAGGCCAGCAAGGCCCTTTTCATCTCAAATATCTACATTTCCCTCTCTTTGCACATGTAATTTTGCACCTCATTGCTCCTAATTGAGTGGTTTTGAAAACCCTTCCCTTAGAGCTATCCATTACTCTGCCATTGCCAGTGTCAAATAAAATAAGTTCTCAGACACTTCTGTCTATAAATAATTCTGCTGTCGTGAGGTTATCCACAGGGAGTGCTGACAGCTACCTCATTACTGGTGTATTTCTCTGTTTTCTATGAAATTGCTTGTTTCTTCCCCCAGCCTCTTCCCAAAAGCAAAGGTGTGGGAGGTTTGCAGGGCTTCCTAAGGAGCATTTCCAGCATCTTCTTCCTCCCATGATGGATGGCACAGCTGCCACAGGAGCTGCCATCTCCAGGGTGGGATGCAGGAACGAGCCTCATGGTTGCCCGAAATCCTTCACAGCAATTTTCTGGAGTGAAAGGGTGTTAGCTCTAGTCACACAGCCAAATTCTAGCTCTGGTAATTATATCCTGCAAACCCAAATTTCCCCTCACAGTTTCAGCAGGACACGCGAGTCTTCTTGCTAAGCAGTTGCACAGCGTTAAACCCCTGCTGTGGTTTATCTCAGACAGCTGCATCTTGGTGGGGAAAACTGATTTCTGCAGACTTGGCCACGAAAGCCAGTTGCAAGTTTTGGAGCAAACACCATAGCATTGGGTTTCCTTGAGTGAGCAACAGCAGCTTGGTTTCCAGTAAGGAACAGTTGTTACTGAAATGGGAGCTTGGGGGATCCCCCCCAATATAATAAATGTATTCATAGCAGCAATTGAACAGAAGGACTCCCAAACTGCAGAGCACAAAACTTACTGTCTGACCTCCCAGCCCAAATACCCAAGCAACCGTGCCCCAGGTAATGCAGGCAAACCTTCACCTCTTGCTATCGCTTCCCCACAAAGCATT
Source organism: Phalacrocorax carbo (assembly GCF_963921805.1). Classification (NCBI taxonomy): domain Eukaryota; kingdom Metazoa; phylum Chordata; class Aves; order Suliformes; family Phalacrocoracidae; genus Phalacrocorax; species Phalacrocorax carbo. The sequence goes on along the minus strand of NC_087513.1, from coordinate 214,720,226 downwards.
GCCATAAAGCGAACAGCAGCCCAGCACCAATTTAAAGTTCCTACACCGCTTTTGTGCAAAGGCATCAAGTACTTGCACCCTCTGGTCCCTCCCACCGTTATATTTAGTCCATAATTGAACAAGCAAGAGACATAAATAGATGACAACTTAAAAGCACTTTCTTACACTCTTCTTGCTTTCTAAACACAGACCCTACTTCTCCCATAAACTCCAGAGCACTCATTCTCACCAGCACTGCCTTTTTTTGCCTGAGTCCAGGGTATACTGTCATCAGCTGAACTGATTTATTTTTTTTTGCCTTGAAAATGTCTTTTTATCAGAAAATGGCTTTGTCAATCCCTGAGGATTGCTAGGAACATCTCTGAGCTGGACCAGAGTCGCAACAAAGCACCATCATCAGGTCAGTGGCACCCCCTATAAAAGGCTGGTAAAATGCAGGCCACAGCTTTTTATGAGTAAGTCAGAGTTAAAAATTAGTTGAGCTTCTCCAGAATAGATTAAGTCTGATGAAGAAGTTCATATCATTTTTGTCTTAGCTTGGAAACTCCTCCTGCCAGGGAAAAATGCTACTGGTATGAAAGGCCCTGGGGGATGGATGGAGCTAGAGGATGTTATAAAATGCATAACTCTGAAACTTTGTCTTGAGTATTTGACCCTACAAAGACTTCAAAGTGCAGCACCCAGGGTGGGAGAGATCTGAGCAGAGAGCGCGCTGAGGGGTGCTTGTGCCAAGGTACCCCTGCCCTGGGATGTGGGGCAGGAGAGCTAAATTCGGGGTCTTAGAGCACCATCTGCTGGCACCTTCCCTGAGAAGGAGCTGGGGTGGGCTCAGCCAGCAGTCACCATGGCCAGGACTGCAGAGGAGGCATTGCTGAGAGCAGAGGAGGGCTGCTAGAGAACTTCCAAGGTCGCCCCTGAGCCTCCATGGGGGAACGGAGCAAGGGAAAACAGGCAAAACCCGCTCCTTTCGCTGTAATCGGAACAACCGCTGAGGTGGGGTGGGTGTCATCTACCTGGCAGAGGAAGCAAGGGATGAAGGGGGTGATTGCTCCTGCCATACAGCAGGGAGGGCCGAACAGGCGTGTTTGGGTCAGCCCACTAGCTCAGCAAGGATTTGGGATTGTTTCAATACAGTGCCTTTGCTGCTGAGTTGCTGGGCATCACTGGGAGGAGGGTAGACCACTTCCACCCCATCCCCAGGACCAGCAGGCTGTTGGTAGGTAGATTTCCAAGGTATAGGTAGAAATCCTTGCTGGAAGGGGAAGGAGCTGAAGCTCTGGCTTTCTGAGGCGTTTCTGACCACTGGGGAAGTAGCTAAACGGTGGAAAGAAAGCAACAACCTCCCTGTCTGCTCCACTTTGGGAGAGGACCTGGGCGCTATATGCCATGTGAGGGAGACCTCAGTGTGGTGCATCTATCCTAGAGACCAGAGGATTTTTCCCAGTATATGGTGCCACCCACTACCTAGCTTGGTGGCTCCCAATTGTACTGCCTGCCTGCCCTCCCACTACACAGGTTCCTCGGTTTCCCTATTCTGTCAAGGCATCCTGGCATCTGAGCCTTCTTGTGTGTTCCTTAGCATCTCCGTTGGCTTTCCTTTTCCAAGATTTTCCTGTCCCAAGATTTAAAAATCTAAATTAGGTGTCTAGATGCGCTGTTTTGGCCATTAGATGCTTCAAAGTAGCTCATTCTCCATCATTTCCTCAACCATCTTTTCAAACCTTTGCTCCCTTTCCGTGCATCTCTCACCTCTATCCTATTTTTAAGACCATGGTGTCTTTCATACATTGTGCACAAGAGCTTGGCTCTTCAGCCCCAAAATAGTCTCCTGTGTTGCAGATCAGACAGGACAGGTCTATATGAGGATTCTTGGCTCTTGGATCTCATCTTGCCCTTACCTGTTCCACCACACCTCCAAGACAGAGGTCTACGAACACCTTACAGTTGAGGGGTACAGTCAAAATCTGACTCCCAATAAAAGCTTAGGGCTGTGGAGATAGAAAGGATATTCTTGCTCATGGGGACAGGTACTCTGTTTTCACAAGCCACCCATCCTGTAATATCCATCATAAATCCTTTCCTCACACCTATAATTTAGATGGGACCATAATGCTGGAGCATTTCTCGCATTCATGCAGAAAATAGACAGCGTTCTGCCTGAAGGAGGTAAACTTTCTGCATGTAATAGCAGAGCAGAAGTGTCTGGTATGACAGTCAGAGAGGCTATGTAAGCAGCATATTGATTTTTACGTGCTGCAAATAGTGAAAGGCAGTTGTCACTTGATACACTTGGATTTACAAAGCACAACATTTGGCACTGGAAGCATTGCTGCCACAAAGCAGAAGGGACCGTAGTTTGCCTTAGACGGAAACCACGCTGAAGCACTTAAACTACTGCAGTCCCATGTAAAGCTGTTGTGAGGCGTTCATCAAATATGAGTCACCAAATCATCATCTATTGAGCCTTTCACTATTTTCATCTTCCTCTGTGCTACTGTGCATCCTGCACTGTAGGAAGGTGAGGAGCCAGGGCTGGAAGTGGCGTGAGTCCCAGCTCCTGGGATTGTGTGAATACAGGGGATTCTCAGTCTGAATTTTTAAGTACATTTCTAACTGACTTGGCTGTAAAAAAAGAAAACAAAACAAAACAAAACAAAACAAACTCAAAAAAAACCCCAAACACTGGAAAATGAGAACCTGCTGCACCTCTTATGGGGGGAGGGAGGGAAAGGAAGCCCTACAGGATTTACTGTTTTAATCTCATAACTGGAAAGGGGAAGCATGGCTTGAGCTGAGAACCAGTGAGCTGCTTCAACCACCCCTGTTGAGCTGAGATATGGTAAGAAGCAAAATCCCAGTTCACCCAGATCTTCTGCAACGTGGGACATGGGTTCCAGCTCCTCTACAATTAAGGTGGTAAGAAGAACTGTCCCAGGACCTGGGCCTCATATGGTGGCCACCAGCACACCATCCTGAAAGCATATCTGAGGCAGCAGAATAAGAAACATGGAGGAGAACTTGTGCCATCGGTTGGATGAGACTAGGCATCAGAGACAAAAGCTTTGGTCTTTTAGTCACTTTACTTGCCATGTTGCACAGGCATGGATAACCCTATCTCCATGGATGTCCTGTCCCCCTCACCTCTCTCTTTTCTGTCAAACCATACACTTTTGGTAGGAGGGACTACCTGTACGCTGACCAGCTCAGTAAGCCTGAGCTTAGATGCAAATGATGGTCTTCAGTGCAAAGCACTAATTCCAGCCGCCAACTGGATTTAGCTTCATTCACCACAAGGTACCATGTAAATTTACAGGCAGGGCCTGTCCTGAAGACCTACACGTTGCATAGTTGAGGGTTATGTAAAGATTGAAGGCCATGAGTGTGCCCAAGGTCAGACAGAAGTTTTTGTGGCTGAGATGGCGACAGATTTGAGAGCTCATGACTGCCAGTGTTCACTGCATCACCCCACAATCATCTGCAATCCAAATTTCCCTATGCATCTGTCCTTGCCCTAATTCACTCCAGTTGTCTGTTTAATTAAAAAACAGTATGTGGGACAATTGATTAACACAGGCTGCACTGTGAAATGGAGGCTTTCCACTGCAAATCCCAATTTCATATTAAAAAGCAAAGGAAAAGATGCAGGTTTCCCTGCTTCAGTGAACAGTTGCCTTTTCATGCAAAGAAACTCTTTTGGAAGAAAGGCCTTTTGGTTCCCCCTGCCCTGACTGCATTGGTAAAAGATGTTCAGCAAGGCTGTTTTCAGGCGCTAGTCTTGCTATCAGTTGCAGTGCACTGGGACCCATTCTCCATCCATAGGGTAGTGCACATGGAAGGTCTAAACCATCCTGAGAGCTCCTGTTTGATACCAGCCCTAAACCAAGAAGGGATGACGAAGCACAGGAAGAATGCAGGATGGAAACCACAGCCTCATGGAGAAATGCAGGCACCAGAGATGTGGATGATGTCTTGGGATGTGGAAGATGTCCCGAGATGCAGAAGATGCCAGGATTCAAAGCCTGATCTCTGAGCTGAACTATGTCTACTCCATTTGTGCCTGCTGCAGGGGCCTCCTGCAATATGGTGCTTGCTTCTGACAAGGCACTTGGAGTCCCAACGTGAAAGATAAGCCCCTTATAATAAGAACCCATTTTCCCAGGTAACAAATGATAGGACAAGAGGAAACAGCTTCAAGTCGCACCGGGGAGGTTTAGATTGGATATCAGGAAAAATTTCTTCCCTGAAAGGGTTGTCAAGCTTTGGAAGAGGCTGCCCAGGGGAGTGGTGGAGTCATCATCCCTGGAGGTATTTAAAAGATGTGTAGACATGCTTAGGGACATGGTTTAGTGGTGGACTTGACAGTGTTAGGTTAACGGTTGGACTTGATAATTTTAAGGGTTTTTTCCAACATAAATGATTCTGTGATTCTATGATAAATCAGGGTCCGCCAGGGGCCCTGGAGAAGGGCTGTAAGGTCTGAATCAGACCAGAGCCAAGGCAGCAGGTCTCACCAGCCAGCAAGGGAAGTAAAGTAAATACACCCAATAAATCAACAGTGAGGGTCTGGTCTGTTCAGTGAGAGATGCTTCAGCTGGACAGGAAATGATCTTCAAAACCTGAGCTCACTCAAAGCCTAGACACACTTGTATGTATGTCCTCCCCTGGAATTGCATCCATTAGCAGAGACAAGCTGGTTTGTTGATGTGGCAGCTCTCCATAACATCAGTGTCTCAATGGTCTTGGAAATGAATAGCGTTTTCTGACTATCAGGTCTTTTTAAGTGCCTCAGATTAGATAACTAACTGGAAAATCATGCTAACAAATTCAGCCTGATATTGGGAAACTGAATGCACATATAGCTGTTGCTGTCGTTCACCAGCATAGCTATGCCTATGCTGCTCGGGGGGACAGCTGCAGCCAACATTCGCATCCAAATTGACTTATCTAAATACAAGACAGTGCTCTGGTGTTGGCTTGAGAAAACCTTGAGGAAATCCTAGCTTCCCAAGTGGGACCTGACCCCACTTCTCACCTGCCTGGTCAGCTGCTTCTGCATGCCCCTTCTACTCTTGCAGCAACACTACATGATCAATGGATCCTTCTAGGAAGAGTTTCCAGGATCACCTACGTCAAGGACACCTCAGGACTGCAGACAAAATTGTGTAAAGTCAGAACAGTGTGCACATCTGTGCTGGTTTCTCATCATTTCAAGATATCTGAAGTCTTAAACCAACACCATCTAAGCTAGTCAGCCTGGGTTTTGTGTATAATTAAAAGAAAGAAAGGAGGCAGTCTTGCAGCATGATTAATCTGACCCCTTTTTAGACTTCTACTTGAAGATTAAATTATAGATGATATCGGGCATCAGTGGTAACCAGCTTGGAAACACCTACTTTGTAGATATTTATATTTCATCCAAAAAATTCAGCCTCTGAAGTGTTATAATCCAAATGTTTTGCAAGGGCAAAGAGGAAGCACACCATATATACAGGTAAAGCCAAGAACTTATTGTTAGCATAACTGAAAACTCTCTAATTCAAGAATCATTACTAGTCTCGATCTAATTATTAGAGAAAAAGAAAGAATAATAATTCCAATAGAGTAATTCTATACAGAAGAAGTTTCAATAATAGTAATAAGACAATTAAAATTGCATTAGTTTAGTCTCTATCCCTTTTCCTGGTTTAAGAGACCTTACAGCACTCTTCTGTTGCTCCATTGCATCTTAAAGTCAGTAACTTTGGACTGCTGGAGAAGGTAACACTGTAAGGCATCAGCCTCTGGTGTGCCTCATTGGGAAGAATATGCTCTTTGTGTTACTGGTTTATCCTTCCTTACTCTAAAATCCACTTTGGGTCATTTTTATATGCTTGTTAATATGCTTTTACACCTTTCTCTTTCTTCATGAGTCTACAGGTTACATGTGAATTTATTATATGTATGTTCTGCTATTATACTATTTATTTGTTTTCTTTGTTACCCCTAAAACTAGTTTTGTCCAGATCCAGGTCTGCATTTCTGTAACTACCCATGGGTGAGTTGTTTATAGCCATGAGGTCTCCAGTGCCAGCTCATCCTCCATCTTTTCTCATACCGCGCTGGCACTCCTTGGTGCCTCATCCTGTATCTCCACTTCTCAAGGTCTCTGCTATCGTACCAGCCCTGTATTTCTCTGTAATACATCATTGTGTTAGGGCTGTGTCTTGTGCTTCATAGAATAAGTGCTTGTTACTGCTACCTAAGCAATTAGGTATTAGGTATTAGGTTATACAAAGGTATAGCAAATTAGCTGTAGCCACTGTAGCCACTGTAGTGTCTACACTACTGTGTAGACACTGTAGACACTTGGTCAGTCAGGGGAATCGCTGTCACAGCTAAACCAAGTAAAACAAAGCTTAGGCAGGTGAAAAAAGTTCAGACAGAAAACCTGGCAAGGCTCGGTCCTGAGGTCTTGCAAACTTAGTACAAAGCTGATGGTCTGTTGCTACCAACAGCAATACTGGTTCACGGCGCACCTTTACAGAAGACAAGAAACCCCAGTGGCACTGCATCCTACAGCATCCCAATACCTGAGAACAGAAAACCAAGGTGGATCCAGGGCCCCTGATGAGCCAGATCATCTTCCTGGACCACCAGTAAGTGCTCCAGAGAGCATTTCACAAATGCCCAGTTAAAACAGTTGCCTCAAGGTAACTGAGCATTTTGGAAGACAGCCTATGTGAAAGTCTCTGTGTAAAATAAAGTTACATCCCCCATGGAAACCCCTCATTAGCAGCACCATAGTGCAGCAATGGAGGAAATTGCTGGGTATTTTCCCTAATTTGAGACACCCATGCAGCACAGAACAGAAACTTGTCCTAACTACGCTCCCGAGAGCAATGATGGGGGATCCAGGGAGCCGTTTGCTTCAGCTGGCACACCTGGCTGGACAGGTAGCTGCAGTGAATTCAGTGCCTCCAAAAGAAGCGGTTCTCCTGGAGTTCCCACACACACTTCCAAAAAGCATATTCTTGCCTTTGGGAGAGCTCAGGCTACGGCAGCTTGCAGGTTTTTCTTGGGAACCCCAGGAAAAGAGTTCCTGCTGTGCATGGAAGTGCTCCCAGGGCTGACCTAGACTTAGATGAGACATAATGCTGTCCTACCTTCATCCCTCACCAGCACAAGCCAGCAGGAACTAGTGCCCCTACTAAGCAGCAGAATCACAAAAAGAAATCACAGCCGAGGCCAGAACAGCTCATTCAATGCAGGAGCCTCACATCCCTCTCCCTTATAGCACACCCAAGTTATTCCACAAACACCAAAACCAGCTATTTCTGACATATCTTTGTGAGCAAAAGGAGCTTCGTGCTCCAGCTGTGGATCTCCTTCATAGCAAGATTTAGGAATAGCGAAGGTCTTCGTCTCCACATGCATCACTCTTGTGCTATGTATAAATAGTCCTAAAGACTGTTGGGTTTAAGCCCATTTTCAGGACCAGGCTGATGCTCATGTTCTCCACACGCGTGCACAGCCTGGGGCACAGCTGTGAAAGGAAGGCTAGAGCCCATGTTGGGTGTAGTCATGCAGACCACGGCTCTTGTTCACGTTACCCGCAGGAGGACATGGGAACTGGCAAGGGAGCAGTTTTCTCTGCTCAGCTATTCCTAAATACAGAGTGGAAGTTTTGAACTTCTGCTGCAGGCAGGCTCAGAGCCAGCAAAGTGCCCACACTGCAAGACTTAAGAGTCTGAGTCCTCTTTTTAGGGAGCAAGCACAGCTCAGGAACTGCTTCAGCCTTGGAGCCAGACCCGCTGAGCACCACCGACCACTGCTAAATGAATGCAATCGCAAAACAGGTATCACGGAGTAGGAGGAGTGGCTGGGATGCGGTGCTGTTATGCACAACGGTACCTGTTTGCTTTGTGCGGTGGTGTCCCACCTTTGAAAAAGAAGTAGGACTGTTTGTTTAGTGACGCACGTTCATTTTGAGGGGAGTATTGCAAACAGCAAGATAATGTATTTCCCTATCTTACCAGAACCCCTAGAGAATTAGACATTAATCTGTCATCCCAGATTGCTGAAACAGGAGGTTTCCTGCATGCTGGCAGCAATCCCCTCCCTCCTATGACCATTTTCTCTGGGATAATAAATAAGTCCCATCAAGAAAATCCCCAGCCTCTGCTTCCTCGAATCCTGTTCCGAAACATAACTGAGCTATAAGCCCCAGCCACCTCCTCCTGCTCAGCTGAGGTCAAACTGTACTTTCCATGAGCTAAGGCAAAAATAAAAATGAGCTCTTACACTGTGGTTCCCCCTTTCCCCTGCCTCCCTGTACTCCAGGTTCCTCTCCGCGCTTTGAATTAGGAGGTGTGTCAGGATTGTGGAACTAGGCCCAAACTTTCCTGAGAAAACACAAGAGTCAAAGGCATGTTTTGAAAATAAATATCAAAGCTGGCAAGCAAGGGCGATGGAAGACGGAACCAGCATTGTTAGAAGCTGGTAGGAGCACAATAAGAGGGATTCTGCATGGCAGTTTCACACAGGAATCAGCACTGACAGAGCCTCCTGCCAACAATATCTGGGTAATATTGCTCAAAGACCAAAAGAAAGAGCATTGAGCCTCGGGCAGTGAAGAAATTAGAAGTGTCTGTCTCTGCCACTCCGATAACACGAGGAATAATAATAGAGTGGAAGAAATAAGTGAGGGGGATGGTAAAAAAAAAACAAGAACAAGGAGAAACTGGGCAACAGAAAAGCATGTCAGAGATATAAAAAGAGACAGAGAAGGGAATTTTATTCATGAGCTTTCCAAACGCATTTGCCATTATCACAGGCATGAGAATATTATTCTGCTGCTGTCAGGGGGCATGTGACTGGGGCTCCAGCCGTCAGAAAATCACTGCCAGCTGTCAGAGGGCCAAGCCATTAAGGGCGATGGGCCAACACCAATCACACTGTCAAGAAATACACTTGCTTGTCACGAGATTAGCAGTCTGGCCTCCAAAGCCTTCAGAGAGCGTTGGCTTCAAAAATGGAGATGGTCATGTGAATAGTGCAGTCTCTGGCACTGGAAGCAGTGGGTAGAAATGCTCCTTTTAAAAGAGGAATACAAGAAGGGAGGTGTTAAACTGTTTCTGGTTGGCTCTGGTACATCAGGAGCACTGAATAGTAGACAGCATCTTTGCTCTGATGGTGTTTAAAAAGCAATTAATTCATCCAGGAACACTGCTTAGCCTTTGATCAAATGGGCTGATGCACAGGACCTGAGCGCATTGCAGCTTTCTTTGGGAAGACAGGAATGAGAGAGAAGCTGACCTGAGCTGGAGTCTGGCTCAATTTTATCCCCCTTCCCTTCGAGCATCAGCAGTCCCCTAACCTATATCACTCGTACCTGATTGTGGATGGGGCACGTGGTTGGGATTGCAGAAGTGATGCAGATATTTCAGTCCTTGAGAGTCCCCCAGCCTTGTTCAGCGATGGTGAAATCACAGAAATGACAGAAGTCAAGCAACGTTCACAGAGGGTGCTCTATGGCTTGTGCTATGCATATTGCATCTGGTTTAAATCATTTATTAATGTTGCCTAACTTTTAAGCCACACCTACCATGGCCATTGAACTCAGAAACGCATTGAGTGATTCAGACTGTCCGCAGCTGCCACACTCAGCACTCGGTACAGAGCGAAGTTGCCTGAGACAGTTACTCAGTATTATATCCCATTGACTTACCATTGCAGCCATAATGCCTTACCACAGAATTCAGGGTGTGATTCATACGTATGATTTAAGTTCCTATGTTGTAATCAGGTAATTCACATTGTAATTAAAAAATTATGTCAGACTTCTGGATGAAACTTTTCAGAAAAGTGTGTCATGATGAACCCACTCTCACCTACGGCTCTGGTATGACACATGTATGAAGTCTGGTGTGTCAAACACCAGGACACTGCCATGCCCAGAAGCCAACTCTCATTCATATGAAATCACGAAGGGTGTCACCAAGGTGGCTAAAGCAATGGCTTTCTGCAACACAAGCTAAAATTACTCACTTCTCGGGAGCAGGTGCCACCAAGAAAGTAGGGTCAGTGATACAAAAGCTCCAGAAACCCCCTTTTAATCAGTCTAGCAATGAGCTCTTCTACTGAGGCTGATCATCAAACATTTACTGCAGGAATAATCGCGGGACACAAGTCACCGCAGAAGAAAACTGCAAGTGGAAATTACTGTATTTCCTTGTGTTTCTTTTTATCCCCCGTTTAGTTCGTAAGTCTGAAATAGCCAAGCTATGTTAATAATGTCAACTTGAAACATCTGAGCGGTCTCCTTTATTAATGACTTGTTAGAGGGAAGAGTTTGGCTGAGGTGTAAGTTGATTAGTTCACTAGTAATTAACTGATAACCAGAAAAGTAACAAAGGATTTTTGCCAAGTAAATAATGACTTGATCTCTTTCCTCTCCTGCTCCTTCCTGCAGTAAATGAAAGAAATACAGCAATGGTTTCTTTACATGAGCTGAATGTGCTTCATCTCCAGGCTAGGTAGAAAAATTTGCATATGCTTGGGGTAAACATGCCATTTTCCCAGAGATCAAGGAAGAAAATAGCAGCTGCCTTCCCTACTGTAGATGCAGCACAACGGAAGATATTTCAAGTGTTCAATTTTTTAAAAAATCTTTTAACATTTGACATTTTAATATATCTGTATCTGCTTACCGCTGAGACTTTGTGTCTGCTTCTTGTGGTTTTCTCCTTTTGTTGCAGAGGATTCCCAAGAGCATCAATACGAGGAAATTGTGAGACCAAACGCAGGGCACAAGTGGATGGGTGAGGGTTTTATAGAGCATGGGTGGGATGTATCACCTTGCAGGTTCAGACACTAATAGATTCATTATGCAGGATACAGTGAACGAATGGTTTGTGGGGGCTTTTTTTCCCTAAACTGAAGGTTATAAGAAAAGGGTGAGACACTGGCAATAGCTAGTTCCTCTAACTCCACTCCCACTGGACTTTTGGGCCGCTGTTAGCCCTCACAGACTTCCAGCCAGTTTCTTGACAATATTGTGCCTTCAAAATTTGTGTTATGTCACCCTTATATCGTGGAGACTTCCATTCCTGCAGTAGGTGGTCACTGAGCAGTCTTTCCCCAGCCTCCGTCAGTTTATACACCCAAAATGGTATGAGTGGGAAGGACGGATACAACACCAGGAGTTGGCACCTGAAATCAGCGGTGCCAGAAACTTTAGCAGCATGACTGTAGCGGGGAGGAGGCCCCAGCTTGAGGAGCTTTTGCTGGACAGGTTACCAAAGTGACGCTGACACCCAAAAGCTCGCTATTTACCCCACAAAAACACAAAGCTGTCCAGTCTCTGGCTGCAGGGAGTGCCTGAGCCTGGCACTCACATCGGAGGGCAGCAGAGACAGCAGCTGCTTGCGGTGTGACCGGGTGGATGATCTACTCTGCCTGGTGGCAGAGCTAAAGGAGGAACTGGAAAGGTTAAGGAGCATCAGGGAGAGTGAAAGGGAGATAGATTGGTGGAGCTGCACCTTATCATCCCAGGGTCAACTCAGTGGATGGAGGCTCCACAAGAAGCAGAGGATCCCCTACCCTCTTGCCACCAAGCAAGCAAAAGAAGGGAACCAAAGAGATGGGTGGGAATGGAGACAGGTCCCTGCTTGGGGCGGCAGGTGAATCCCCTCCTGGCATCCCTCACCTTCCCAGCTGCCCCCGCACAACAGATCTGGGGGTCTGGAACTTGAGGGCCAGGCAAATGAGGATGTAGGTGAAGGTCCATCCAAGGGGTTGACTAGGGAGAGTCAGTCAGCCTCGTGTATTATGACCGCCTCTTTTAAGAAGAAAAGGATGGTAATTGTTGTAGGCAATTCCCTTCTAAGGGGGACAGAGGGCCCAATATGCCAACCAGACCCATCCCACAGGGAAGCCTGCTGCCTCCCTGGGGCCTGAGTCAGAGAAGTTACTAGGAAAATCCCTGGTCTGGCATGACCCTCTGATTACTACCCGCTATTGGTTGTGCAGGTGGGCAGTCATGAGGTTGTGGAGAGAAGCCCAAGAGCAATCAAAAGGGACTTCAGGGCACTGGGGTGACTGGTTAAAGGATCAGGAGCACAGGTAGTGTTTTCCTCAGTCCCATCAGTGGCAGGGAAGAACAATACTGAAAGGAACAGGAAGACTCATCTGATTAACACATGGCTCAGAGGCTGGAACCATTGGTGGAATTTTGGGGTTTTTTAACCATGGGGAGGTTTACACGGCACCGGGACTGCTGGTGGCAGATGGAGTTCACCTAACTCAAAGGGGGAAAAGGATTCTTGCAAATGAGTTGGCTTTAAACTTTTTAAACATTTTAACTTTAAAATGAGACAGCTTTAAACTAGGTTTGAAGGGGGAGGGGGATGTAGCTAGGCCCACCAAAGAGGAACCATGGGGTGGCGTGCCAGGCTTGGGGGTGAAACCAATAGCCCAGCTCAAGCGCACCTACGCCAATGCACGCAGCACAGGCAACAAACAGGAGCTGGAAGTCATAGTGCAGTGGCATAGCTATGACTTAGTTGCCATCACAGACACATGGTGGGATGACTCTTATGACTGGAGTGCTGCGATGGATGGCTATAAGCTCTTCAGAAGGCATCAGCAAGGAAGGAGAGGTGGTGGGGTAGCTCTGTATGTTAGGGAGTGCTTTAATTGCGTAGAGCTTAGTGACTTTGATGATAAGGTTGAGTGTTTACGGGTAAGGATGAGGGGCAAGGCCAACAAGGCAGATAGCCTGCTGGGGGTCTGTTATAGACCACCCAAGCAGGATAAAAAGGTAGATGAACTCTTGTACAAGCAGCTAGAGGAAGTATCACAATTGGTTGCCCTTGTTCTAGTGGGGACTTCAATTTACCAGATGTCTGCTGGAAATACAGCACAGCAGAGAAGGAACAGTCTAGGAGGTTCCTGGAGTGTGTGGAAGATAACTTCCTCACACAGCTGGTAAGTGAACCTACCATGGGAGGTGCCTTGCTTGACCTCCTGTTCACAAACAGAGAAGGACTGGTGGGAGATGTGGTCATTGGAGGCCATCTTGGGCTTAGCGACCACAATATGATTGAGTTCTCCATCCTTGGTGAAGTAAGAAGGGGACAACAAAAAAAGCTTTTAAAAATATATCAACAATAAAAAGAGAATCAAAGAGAATCTCCATCCTCTATCGAACACAGAGGGGAACATTGCAACTGAATATGAGGAAAAGGCTGAGGTACTAAATGCCTTCTTTGCCTCAGTTTATGACCTGCTGCTCCACTTGGACACTCTATGGGGCCACATGGGATCCACCCAAGAGTACTGAGGGAGCTGGCAGAGCAGCTTGCCAAGCCAGTCTCCATCATTTATCAGCAATCCTGATAGGGGAGGTACTATCAGGCTGATAGCAGTCCCAACAGAGGAGGTCCCAGACAACTGGAGGCTTGCTGATGTGCCGCCCATCTACAAGAAGGGCTGGAAGGAGGATCTGGGGAACTACAGGCCTGTCAGCCTGACCTCAGTATGGGGGAAGGTTATGGAGCAGATAATATTGAGGGTGCTCACCAAGCACGTGCAGGACAACCAGGGGGTCTGGCCCAGCCAGCATGGCTTCATGAAAGGCAGGTCCTGCCTGACCAACCTGATCTCCTTCTATGACCAGGTGACCCGCTTAGGGGATGAGGGAAAGGCTGTGGATATTGTCTACCTGGACTTCAGTAAAGCCTTTGACACTGTCTCCCACAGAATCCTCCTAGAGAAGATGGTGGCTCATGGCTTGGAAGGGTGGACTCTTTGCTGGGTAAAAAACTGGCTGGATGGCCGAGCCCTGAGAGCTGTGGTGAACGCAGGTGAATCCAGTTGGTGGCTGGTCATGAGTGGGGCTCCCCAGGGCTCAGTGTTGGGGCCAGTCTTGTTTAGTATCTTTATCAATGATCCGGATGAGGGGATCGGGTCCACCCTCAGTAAGTTTGCACATGACACCAAATCGGGTGACAGTGTCAATCTGCTGGAGGGCAGGAAGGCTTTGCAGAAGGTCCTGGACAGGCTGGATCCATGGGCCGAGGCCAGTTGTGTGAGGTTTAACAAGGCCCAGGGCCGGGTCCTGCCCTTGGGTCACACCAACCCCAGGCATCACCCCAGGCCTGGGGCAGAGGGGCTGGGAAGTGCCCGGCGGAGAAGGCCCTGGGGGTGCTGGCTGACAGCCGGCTGGGCATGAGCCAGCAGTGCCCGGGTGGCCAAGGAGGCCACCAGACCCCGGGCTTGTGTCAGCCCTGGTGTGGCCAGCAGGAGCCGGGCAGGGATGGGGCCCCTGTGCTCGGCCCTGGGGAGGCCCCACCTCGAATGCTGGGCTCAGGTTTGGGCCCCTCGGGACAAGAAGGGCCTGGAGGGGCTGGAGCGTGTCCAGAGAAGGGCAGCGGGGCTGGGGCAGGGTCTGGAGCACAAGTGTGCTGGGGGGCGGCTGGGGGAGCTGGGGGGGTTTAGCCTGGAGAAGAGGGGGCTGAGGGGAGCCCTTCTCGCTCTCTGCAGCTGCCTGAGAGGGGCTGGAGTGAGGGGGGGGCTGGTCTCTGCTCCCAAGTCACCAGTGACAGGGCGAGAGGGAACGGCCTCAGGCTGCGTCAGGGGAGGTTTAGGTTGGATGTGAGGGAAAATGCCTTCCCTGCCAGAGCGGTCAGGCCCTGGCACAGGCTGCCCAGAGAGGAGGGGGAGTCACCATCCCTGGAGATATTTAAAAGACATGTAGACGTGGCACTTCAGGGCATGGTTTAGGAGGCCTGGTATTGTTGGTTTGATGGTTGGACTTGATGATCCTAGAGGTCTTTTCTGACCTTAATGATTCTATGAATTAAGGCCAACTGTCTTCACAAGGTAGTTGCTATTAGCAGGAGTCCCACCTAATTCACCCAATGGCTTCAGACACTGTCAAGGTACTTAAAACATGGAGAATTCAAAATATTTCCTGAAGGGTTGAAAATATGTTACTTCTACAACACCCGTCTTTCCGCTGTGCCACAGCAATATGATTATACTACATTCAGATTGTTATTTTAACTGCAAGCTGCTAGTGCCCTCCCTTCTCTTCCCCAGAAGGAGCTGGTTGTAAAACAGAACCAGAGTTGTGTTGTCTCCAAACCCTTTCTCAGCACCATTCATGGGGAGGGAGCTAAGACAGGAACAAAAAAGAGAGGAGCACTGCTGTTCTCACCATGTGTAAAGAGGTTCTGCCATTTTTTGAGCCCCAAATGGACTCAGTAATGTATGTTAAAACACTGGGAAGAGCCAGTGGTATATCTCTCCTCCCAGATTTCATATAGGTAGCTTATGTCCTAGGGACTGGTGACTCCAATGAGTGGTATAACATCCAGAAGTAAGGCTGCTTCCCATAAATACCTCGATTCCAGCCAAGAGTTGATTAGGTATGTACCTTCCATGGATGCTGTGAGTATAGGAAACATAACAGGAGCTTCACTGACCTTATACCAGAGTGGGGTGTTTTTCAGAAGTAAGGAATTGGGATTCATGACCTCACCCAACTTCATCCACCCAGGAAAGCCAGACATCTAAGCTCAATTCAGTTGCCAAAAACATAGACATTTAGTGCTCTTGGACACAAAGCAGCTGAGAGCCATATGGGGAAGATCCAGTGACACCAGGGCATCCTGCCTGACCTTCAGCTGCCGCTCTGAAAGAATCTCAAATGACACAAGATGCCAGCATTTAAGGAAGCAAACAGAGTCTCTTAAGACAGGATCCAAATTGAGATTAACAGACTTAAAAATTGCTACAAAGTTCATGCAACACTTTTCACATTGAGCTCTGTGTGTGTAAATTAGCAGGCAGAAAAAGACAGCTTGCTATATTTTCCCTAAAGAGAAAGCTGTTTACAAGTGTAAACAATGAATTGCTACAGCATTTGCTTTTGCTTTTTTTAAAGCATGAGAAGAATTCCAAAGCACAAAGGCAGACCAATTCCCAGATTCCTTTGAAAGTCAATGAGATTGAGGCACATGCCATTTGTGCTTTTTGGCAAGTCTCCCTCCCATGATAGATTTTCATTTGCTATTTCAGCTTAAACTGGTGCACATCTACCATAGAAATTTTGCAGCTGATAAGGCCTCTGGTTCACATATAAGGGTGAATTAAGCTCAGATGACTGGAAGAGTTAGCAAGCTGAGCTCTCCTTCCAAATTTTTCCCAGTGTCAACGGCTTCTCCCTTGGGAATGGCTGAACAGCAGGTTTCTCTCCTCCTGTACCAATTTCAGCCCTGCCAATTAGAGCAAACTGTAATCAATTTTATTTCATGCTAATACAATGGGTTGAAAGCTGCAGGTGCTTGGAGACACCTACGCATGCTGTCTGCTTTCAGAGTAGTAACCACGGGGTGCAGATAAGCTTCAGCTTAATCCACTGCTACAAGAAAGCAAACATCCCAATTTTGGTAAAATGGGATGTGCTGGGGATGGTATCACCTGCCTCAGCTTTCAATTTGAAAGGCTTTGGGATACATCTCGACAGACCAGTTCAGATAGGTTTGTGCTAGGAAAAGGATGGAGAAGAAAAATGCTTCCCTCAAATCTGCTTTCAAGCCTGGATTTAGGACTGAACCGTCCTCTGCATGAGGGAACGTCCTGTCCTCGGCAGGTCTCACCTCTTTTCCCGAATACCCACACTCAGCAGCCCCTATTTTCACCAACCCTTTATAACGCTGTTCAGATTGTAGTATTCATATCCGAGCCCTTCAGTGCTGGATGCTCACAGCATCCATAGAGCTGAAATCTGTGATGCTGTCATTCACTACCACAGTCGTTTGTCAAATTCAAACAATAGCCCTGGAAGTATGACTAAGAACAGTCATATTACACGGGTGAGTTTATGAATATTTATATGGCTCCAGGACCCGAGTCCCTTTGATGATGCTTTACACACGCGTGACTCCATTTAACTTCAGCACAGACATTTCTGCTTTACGTAGCTATGAATAGGAAATCAGTTCTCCTCAAGTCTGCTGGACTTCTGTAAGGTCTTTGACATGGCCCCTCACAACATCCTTCTCTCTAAATTGGAGAGATATGGATTTGATGGGTGGACTGTTTGGTGGATGAGGAATTGGTTGGATGGTCACATCCAGAGGGGAGCGGTCAATGGCTCTATGTCCAGATGGAGACTGGTGATGAGTGGTGTCCCTCAGGGGTCTGTACTAGGACCAGTGCTTTTTAACATTTTCATCAATGACTTAGCGCGATCATGTCTGCTCTCAGCAAGTTTGCTGATGACACCAAGCTGAGCAGTGCAGTTGACGTGCCTGAGGGATGGGAAGACACCCAAAGAGACCTGGGACAGGCTTGAGAGGTGGATCTGTGAAAACCTCATGAGGTTCAACAAGGCCAAGTGCAAGGTCCTGCCCCTGCATTGGGGCCACCCCCGGTATCCATCCAGGCTGGGGGATGGGGGGATGGAGAAGCAGCCCTGCAGGGAAGGACTTGGGGTGCTGGGGGTGAAAAGCTGGACACGAGCCGGCAACGTGCGCTCGCAGCCCAGACACCCAAGGCTGCATCCCCAGCAGCGCGGGCAGCAGGGCGAGGGAGGGGGTGCTGCCCCCCTGCCCCGCTCTGTGAGACCCCCCTGCAGCGCCGCCTCCAGCTCGGGGCTCCTCAGCACGGGACAGACACGGGGCTGTTGGAGCGGGGCCAGAGGGGGCACAGAAATGCTCCGAGGGCTGGAGCCCCTCTGCTGCGAGGCCGGGCTGGGAGAGTTGGGGTGGTTCAGCCTGGGGAAGAGAAGGCTGCGGGGAGACCTTATTGCGGCCTTTCAGTGCTTAAAGGGGGCTTGTATGGAAGATGGGGACAGACATTTTGGCAGGGCCTGTTGCAGTAGGACCAAGGGTAGTGGTTTTAAACTAAAGGAGGGGAGATTTCAGACTGGATATAAGAAAGAAATTGTTCCCAGTGGGGATGGTGAAAGCCTGGCATGGGTTGCCCAGAGAGGCAGTCGATGCCCTATCCCTGAAGACATTCCAGGTGAGGCTGGATGGGGCTCTGAGCGACCTGTGCGGGTGGAAGATGTCCCTTCCCATGGCAGGGGGGTTGGACTAGATGGCCTTTAAGGTCCCTTTCAACCCAAACCATTCCATGATTCTATGATTCCGAGTCTGTGGAAGCTTCTTGGATCAGATCCTTCTTCACATTAGGGAATGACTTCCCTTTTTCACTCGTTCAGGTGCCAATAAATTCCTGTGATACTTCTTCAGGCATAGTTAGCATCACCCCAACACAGGGCTCATAAAGAGCCCTTAAACTTCAAGGCACTTTGTAAAGAATCTGATTCAGCCTCTTATAATCCTGTTTTTAGCATCTTACTCATGCTATCTGCATATAAATCAATGGAATAAATTACATATTACACAGGATCAGTCTTGTACGATCCAGAGGTGTTAATGGCCTTTTTCTGTAACCAGTACGTACTAGACAACTCAGAAAGCTGCCAACAATGACATATTGAGCTGCAGTATTTGGAAGCTGACATCATCATGGGATGCGAGACTTCTGAGCTGAGAACCCTGACTCAGGGTTCCATGCCTAAGATGTTGTATACACCATGACTCAATAAAATAAGATCCTAAAAGAGGCACGGGTTCATAAATACCATAAAATTTGCACTGGTGATTTGTAGCACAAAGTTTAGCTATATTTATGTGGCCTATACCTTTATTTTTATCTTTATTAGAACCAAGTAGCAAAAACATCTTCAAGACTTTGTGTCAATTTTATCTCTTCCTTCACATGCATATACTGATGCGAGGGAATATGTACAATCTTCTCCAACATGTGTAGCCATAGTGAGTTCTAACCATTCTGTTTGTTAGGTCTCATTTTATGCAGAAATTAAATAGACAGCAGCACAAGCCATGGTAAAGTGTTTTTACAAAGCAGGGATAGAGAAAAATGTTCTTCTTCAGGGGTCATTCCCTGAATTTTACAGATCACAAAGAGAAATAGCTGAACACATGCAGCTTTTGAACAGCAGGCTGTTCCCATTCCCCAGGCAAAAAAACTACCGGATCCACACACTAAATTTTGAGGGCATACCCCTCTAATGGTACAAACCGACATGACTCAATTAACCGAACTGATCAGTTAAGCCATGAGGTTTCAGGGCAACATAAAACTGTATGGAAAGAAGATGCTTTGCACAGGCACCCTGAAGCCACAGGAAATTACTCCATTGGCATATCAAGTACATTTTTAGTAATGCTGAAAATAAGCATTTCAGGAGCTCTACGTTAGATTCTCTTCTTGTTATTTCAAAATCAAGACGTTCCTGCCATAGGTCTTACAGATCACACAAAGAAGATCCAACACTTGGACATAGGTAGGTTTGACCGTCTAGTCAGACTGACCCCATTTAGATGCAAATAACTTCAGGCTGTCACATTATATCCAGTGCAGTAATGTACACTACAAAGCGCAGCTCAAGGTTAGAGAGGAAAAGTATTGCTTTTAATATGCATTATTGTAACAGCTGAAACAGTCAAAGTTGTTTTCCTGGAAGATTAATTTACCTTTACAAAATAGTTTTAGGAGGAAAAAAGTGTGTAATTACAACGGTTTGTGGCTGCCTCTTCAATACTACCCTTCCGAGTGCAACGACTGAAAGGTTTGGTTGAAAAGCAGAGAAGCAAACCACAGCACAAGTCAAAAATAAATGCATGTTGTGATGGAGAATACTACAGACACATGTTAAATATAAAAAATTCTTCAGTGATTTGAATTAAGGACTAGCTCTACGCTTTTGCCTGTCTTTCTTTCTAGAAAAAACCAGAATGGATAACCCACATGGTTGCTATTACTTACCCCATGCAATCTTTCGTTAATTTATCTTGCCTAGTTTTAAAGCCAGTTTCATGCCTGACTTCTGTTTCTGTTGTGGTTACAAAACCTCTCATGTCCAACATGCCTGGGATGAGAAAACAAACCAGCATCAATATTTTTGATTATTTATTTAAAGCCAGCTGTAATTGAATATCACAGAAATTTCTTGGTTTTTCATATTGTTCCCATTTTGTGCCCCTGGTGTGAAAATGGGATATTTAATAGTTATTTCTTTAGTTTCTGAACTGCTGCAATTTCAAACTTTGAATTATTTTTTCTGCTAAAAACTTTAATCTTAAAATGGTTAACCATGATAACAGTAGATCAAAGCACTACAAACTTCCTTACTATATAAACTGAACCTTCAAAAGTCCAAAAAGCTGAAGTGCATCAAGCGGGCTAGGATCCTCCTCGTTGTTTACAACCAGTTTTGAGCTTCTGACTCAGCCTGGTACTCTTCCAGACCTCAGTCTTGAAAGTCTAAACCTGGGGAGGATGATCTAGCTCTTAAAAAAAAAAAAAAAGACAGGTGTGCATAAAAAAATCCACAGTGATTTTGATGATGTTTTGACAATCTAAATATTTTATCATTGCCATCACTAAAATCAATTTTGTTTTGAAGGCTTTATATCGCTGTGAAAAACATTAAGTACATCTCTACCTCATGCTGAAAGTAATTATATATAAGCTGAACTGCAGAAGGAAAGTTATTCTTCACGACAAATATATAAAATATAAAACATCAGCATTTACGCTAGGAAAGGTCTGTGTTTAGATTGGTGTTTTTTAGCTTACAGAAAGGGAGGTGACGAGAAAAAAGATGTGGACAAAGGAGTTTGTGTGTTTATATGCAGGGATAATAAATTCTGCTGACCAACAGGGTATAAGCACCGCACACAGCCCTCAAGGTCTGCCCAAAGCTTCTTATCAAGTCTTTGGACCTTCTTCAGAACCATAAAAAACCACGTGATGTTATTAAGCCTCTTCTTGCGTGTTTTATTCTCTTCTATTGTTTCAAGTCTTTCCCTTTTTAGACTCTGTTCCACTTTGGATACCAACTCGGTTTGAAGAGCGCTTTGCATATTCTGGGTGTAAGTAAAGTATGCGTAGTAAGCACTGAGGAAACTAAATAAGGCATCAGATGAGAGAAAACCCCCGTGTAGTAGGCAGTGCTATAAAAAACCTCCTTCCTCCTCCCGGCCCACGGGAAGGAGAAACACTTTCCTTCTCATTTAAAAACATGAAGCCAGCGCACTGCCTGCCCACGTTACAAACCCTCCCTGCAGTCTGCAAGGAAAATCACCGAGGGGAAACTGCCACAAGTGCCACCAAGCCGACCCGGGGAGCGTATTTTGCCCGAAAAGCGGGTGAGGAAAGGGCCGCCGCAGCGAGGCCGCGATGGTGCCCATCCTGCCTCCTCTCCACAGGCAGCCAAACGTGCCCGCAGCCGGTCTTTCCCCACAGATTTTCCCTAAATCTGCCTTTTTCACATCAGCTATCTTCTCCCCTCCACGTTCACCCCAGCTCCCCTCAGACGGACGCCCGGCCCGGCACTCCCGCGCCCGCAGCCCGTCGCCATGGCAACCCGCGTCCCCCTCCCGCTCCCGCCGCGGCGGCGGCTCCTCCCCGGGCCGGGCGGGCCCAGCGCCGGCCCCCGCCCCCGCCGCCGCTTCGCTCCGGGCCCGGCGCCCTTATCCCTTCTCCACCTTCCCTTTCCTCCGACTCTGGCCTGAAGAGGGTTCCGCGATGGCTCCGGCCGCCGACCGGGAGGGCTACTGGGGCCCGCCGACCTCCACCTTGGAGTGGTGCGAGGAGAACTACGCCGTCTCCTACTACATCGCCGAGTTCTGTGAGTGGCGGCCGCGGGGCCGCGTCCCGCCGCCTCCCCCAGCCCTCCGTGCCCTCACCCCACTGACTAGGCCCCACGGCAGGGGAATCCCCCCTCCTCCATGGCCCCTCTTCCCTGAGGGGGCCAAATGGCGGGGTAACGGGGCCTCTGCCCTTCAGACAGCCCCGGCGGATGGAAACGGGTTTTCCTGTCCCTTTCCTCCCCAAATCCGTATCCGAAGGAGGGGGTGGTGTAGCCTCCTCTCTCCCCGTGTCCCAGCGTGTTGTTTGGGCCCCACCCCCCCATTCCAAGCCTGTCCCTTTGGCCTGTGTCTGAAGTGATGGTAGGGCAGGAGGAGGGTGTCCGGGGGCACCAAGGGGTGGGATGGCCCGGTGGGGTGGGTCTTCGGGGGGGCTTGGTGCTGGGGCAGGTTGTGTGGCACTACGTGGATGGCCGAAGAGGGGAGTTTTCACATAAATTGTGTGTGGGGTGCGGTAAAGCCGTGTGGGTCTGTAGCTCTGCTCCCCTTGAGAGGAGGTGGGAGCATCTGCCCAGCCATGGACGGTCAGCCCATGTGAAACTGTTCAGGGAGAGCAGGGAGGGAGACGGTATCTTTGTACGGAAGAGATGTCTTCATCCAGGAGAGAACCAACCTTTGCCCAACTGGTCTTTGGTGGGTCTTGGCCATCATCAGGTCGCTCTCTTGCAGGTGGTGGGAGTTAGAATAGCTCGAAGAGTCGCTCTGTTGCAGGTGGTGGTCTTTTAGCATAGCTTGGAGCAAGGGCAAGAGAGCAGGTGGCTGTTTTGACCTCAAAACTCTGTTATTCAGAGGCAGTCTGGAATTCAGATATATTCAAGAGCATTTTCAGGAAAGAAGAAGGTGCTTTGACTATAGGGTTATCCAGCAGGTGCTTGAGAAGGGAGTATATTGTGGTACCTGGTAAAGGATCAAGGCCTCTCTCACAGTTGTTTTGCTGAAAAAATAAAATATTTTGTATCCTGGGCAGTGACTTTAAAGGCCGTAGTACTTCTAGTTATGTGCTGCCCCCTGACAGACGCCCTCTCCTACGGAAAGCTTTCCTACATGTAAGTTAGCGGCTACTTTTGAAGCGTTAAGACCTTAGGAAAATAGTACTAAGGTGAACCAACCTTGAAGTGCTTGGAGTGGGCAATCTGAGGAGGCCTTTCACATAGCTGGGATGTTTCAGCAGTGCTTTGGAAGAGCTTGGCATACAGGAGATGGAAGGTTCTGGGCGTCCATGCCAGGCTACGACTCCTGGTTACAAACGCTGACATGGGTGAAGGACCAAAATGAATAGTTGTGAAAGAGGTTTTGGAGTGTGGGAATGGGAAGGAGTACAGGATCTGAATAACAGTGGCATAGAAACTCAGAGGAAAAGGAAGTTGATGTGTAGATTTATGGCTGAGAAGAGGCAGGCCAGCTGAAGAGGGAACAAAATTAAATACTCTTAAAACAGGACGAACTTAGAAGTTTTTAAATAGAATGTGACTTTTGCAGAGTGTGTATTTTTGTGTTTTCCTCATGCTAAAAGTAATTTGTGAGATAAACCTCACAGGGAAGAGGAAGCTCTGTTGCTTCACCCATGTGAAAATAAATTTGACTAGCATGTAAATTTTTGAAATAATCCCTGCATTGTTGGCCTTGTGAACTGATACTATTCATCTGCTTCTGGATTACACAGGAGAAGGAAGGTGAGGATGAGATTAATAGTGGGAGGTGGAAAGGTGTGTGTTCTGAAGAAAAAGGGGCTGATTATAGAAGGTCTGGTCCCCCCTTATTGTTTTGTTGTTTGGGGCCACAGTTTGTTGGTCTGTCAGTTGCGCTGAAAAAAATGTGTATGAGGGCTGTGCTGTAAATTAAGGCATTTAAATGGCCCGAGTTTAAAAAGCAAAAGAATAAATAAGCCCACTTTATTTTAGGGTTAGCTTAACAGTAGACAATTTCGGTAGAGATGTCACGGTGGTTTAGATTTTCTTTAGCAATAATTCTGTAGCTGCACTTTAAGGGTCAGAGGAAAAAGTGGTTGGGTTTTGTTTGTGGTGTTTTTTTTTTTTTTAGGATATGAACCCACTGCATTTAAATCTTAGCCAGCAAAAGTTGGTTGGTAACGTAACTTTCATAAACCAACTAAGGGCTTTTCCCCAACTTTCTCTAAAATACTTAATGTGAAGTACTTTGGAATATCAGAGGGATGTTACCCCTAAATCTATTTGCTTTAGCAGAAGAGCTGAGAGTCTTTTCAGGGTCTGTGTGGCCCAGTGGCCTTCTGTAAGTTTCTGTGCCTTTATGGCCTCCTTGCTCTATCAGAAATTCAAATTTGGAGAGCAAACAGACCAGAAAGTGCAAAAAGTATTTTTCTCATCTCTCTGAGTTCTCACTGTAGTAATTTGTGATGGTGCGGATGCTGTTTGTAAAGCTCACGTATGGGCTGTGTTATTTTAAGTGTTACCTTGCAGAAGAGTGAAAATCGGTTTCTGATTTCTCACTGTTTTGCTACCACTCAGTTAAGATGATGGTTTATTTAAAAAATTTGTGTTAAATGCTTGTTATAAATAATTTATAAGAAACTGTTGGAGAGCCAAAGCTTGAAAGATCCTGGCAGGTCGAAATCAAATATCATGTTTTCATCAGGTTGCAGGCTGCAGAACCAAACTGAAAGCTTGTTGTGCAAATTACATCTTTGTGCCATTTAGCAATTTGTTTTTAATATGCTAATTTTCGTCCAAATTGCTATATTAGTTCCAGAAGCCTACACACAGTTATTTGCCATTCACTCCTTAAAGAACTAAATTATGGCAGCTACTCGGTCGTATGTGTTCAGAGATATGAAGGTGAGTTAAGGTGTTTCTGTAGAACTTCATATTTGTGTTCTTTTGATGTACCCCAAACACAATAACCTCTATTCAAAGATTCTTATTTTACTAACGAAAAATGCTTTTTCTTGCCTTTCTGAGTCTGGACCTCACCAGTTTTCCTCCCTTGTGGAGGTGGATGACTAACTGCTCCACGTCATTCTGTAGAGTATTAAACCAATTGAAAGGGAGAACCAGTTGAAAAGAATTATTTTGCCAGCTTAAGTATGTTAAGCCCTAAAATGACTCTTATATCCCTCACTGATCAAATCTGGAGAATGGTGTAGTAATTCCTTCTTTAGGGTTTCTCAGGAGTTTTGGGCTGACTCCTGTGTGCTAGAGGGCAAGCAGTAGAGATGCCTTTTTTTTTCTTTAACTAATCTTTTCCAGCTCCCTGTGCTTGTGTGCTGAATTAACCAACCTTTTGTTCACCAACTTAATCAAAATAATAACAATAAAGGAAAAAACCAGCATCTTCCCACCCAAGCAAATAGAACGAGGTCAAATGTAAGCGCTATTGTTTAAGCACTAAGCACTTCAATGTTACAGTTTACTCCTTATTTTAGCAGGGCTGATGTTTCAGGCCAGTTTAGCCCACATAATGTTCAGATTTGGGGGGCTGTTTTGATGTGAATGTCTATATGACAGGTGCCTTAAGCTTCTTGCGTTCACTGTTATCCCTATAAGAAGGGTTTGTCTTGTAGAACGAGAGGAGTGGATATAACTAATCATAGATTTCCTTTGTGGAAAACATGGAGAGTAGTATCAATTTAAAAAAAACAACAAACAAACCGAAACCAAACAAACTTCAAAGGACCCCTGTGTGGAACCCGAGGCTTTATAATTTTCAGTCAGGAGAATCATGGGGGCTAATTTGTTGTTATCAACTCAGTGCTGTGTATCAGTTTGGATCAAACTTGAGTGATGTTTCCAGGTATGTGAAATATTGTCTTGAGCCGTCATTGTGTACATCACGCTTGCTGCTGTAAATGCCAACCAACATAAGGATATACTATCTCAAAAGCAGTCATCTGGAATATAGCTTCGGGCTTCTCAAGGAATTGGTGAAATAGTTTCTTGGCTTCTGGTCCTGTTTCAGTATGTTCCGCTACCTTCATATAGGAAAAGATTATTTTTTTTTTAAATTACCAGAGGTAAATCCATTGGTTTTTGTTTTCATTAGAGGTCTGGCAAACAAATATTTGTAATTGTGCTTTCCTTATGCGACCCGTATTTAGAGAAAAAAATAATCATGAGAATCTGCCCGTTTCTAGCCACTTTTGCTGCTCTTCATTAAAGCCTTTCTATTTTTGCTTCAAACCAAGGGGTAAGAGATTGAG
This sequence comes from Phalacrocorax carbo, assembly GCF_963921805.1. NCBI lineage: Eukaryota > Metazoa > Chordata > Aves > Suliformes > Phalacrocoracidae > Phalacrocorax > Phalacrocorax carbo. The sequence goes on along the minus strand of NC_087513.1, from coordinate 214,694,321 downwards.
ATAAGATGACGGTTACCTGTGTTGTCAGGTGTGAGATATCTCATTAATGTGTAGATTGACACCTATGCATTCTCTGCATTGTGATCAGTGTCACTGGGGTTTTTTTAAGCTTTGCTCAAAAAAGACAGCTGTCAAAGATGCACAGATCTCTGTTTTGCTTGGGGTTCATCACTCTGGAACTTAACAACTTGCAAAATTTACTTAAATTTAGAATAATGTCATTAATATTGAACTTTGACTGCCACATATGTACAGTCACCTGTTTCTCTTGGGCATCCTGCTGTATTTTACCACATTGCCAGGGGCATTGGAAAGCAGCCAGAGCCTGTTGGGCCATGTACTATCCGTGTGAGTTAAAAAAAAAAAAAGCCAGCTCTGTCTGACTTCAAGAGCTCTGTCTGTTCTTTCAATAATAAAGTGGCAGGTGAAGGAAGAATCATCAGGATTAATTGGGTGTGATCAGCCTGGCTGCCTGGCTGTGGCTGAATAATTTAAAGACACCATGACACAGATGAGTTCTAAAGTGTGATTTAAGAGAAGACAATGTCACAGCCTCACAGACTTCAAGACTAAAAGGGATTCCTAATTGCAGGAAGCCCCGTCACAGGTTTTCTCTTTAAATTTATCAGGCTTCTTGAGGGAGCTCCCTCAACTTAGGGGGCAATACACGGAAAGGTAAAAGGAACATTAAACTAATTGATGGTGGTGGTAAAGGCAAGTGGAGTGTACAGAACAGTGCTCAGCTGTGGGATGCTTTTTAAGATGAACACTTCTGGTTTGCTTTTTGTGCTGCCGACAAAAAGAAGTTGAAAGAGGGGTTCCTTCCTTCGAAGAATAATATAGTGGAAGTAAACTCATAAGTGAGACAGGTGGTCTCTGCTGTCATACTTTCTTATTTCTTTAATGATTTTAAGTGATTTTGAATCAGTGGCAAACACTGTTGCATTAATTTATTTCCCTTCTTTGGTTATACATGTATATACTTGACGTAAGCCTGAAGATAATCTTGTGGCACTGTGTTGATGCGTTTTGCAACAATTAATGATTTATATATTTTTTTTATAAATTCTTTTTTTTCTTTGCTACTTTCTAATCCATGATGCAACTCTACTTTTCATCTCATGACAGCCTAATTTGCTGTTTTCCCAAGAGCTTTCGTGGAAAGACAGGGTCAAATGCTTTTAGAAAACCTACGTTTGTCCAATCAACAGCTCTCATTTAATCCATCATATTATGGATATGCTTAAAACTTGACGGATGCTGTGGTAATGGACTGCATGTATGTTTATCTACTAATACTTGTGTAGTTAAGTGACAAGAAAATTCTTAAATATGGTTTAACAAAGTGTTTGATTACTTTATAATTAGTGCTTCCCATTCAGTACTTGTACAGCTGGCAGTTGGACATCTGCCACTCCAAATGGTAACGGAGCAGTGGCATTTGTACAATTTAATTTTGCTTATGTGCAAACTAAGGCAGACAGGTTTATGATCTGCATGATACGAATTTGCAGAATATGTATTTGTAGCTAGGAACAAGATAAATGTAAAATAAATTACGGTAAAGGAACACTGCTGACTTCTAAATGCCTTTTAAATGAGCCTTTAGTCACAGATAAAAACGATTGTTGTCATAATTGAAAGACAAAAATGTCTTTAGTCTGGGGTTTGTTGAGTCTTTTTGTGTGTGTGAAACTATTTATGTACTGCATTTTCCATATTTGCTGGAGCCTTTCACAGATCAGTGGGGAAGATGTTTTTTTTAAACAAAAGAAAGATTTAATAATCGCTGCAAAAATGTTCAAAGGGAACTCTGGGAGTTGTCTCCAGTCCCAACAGCTCTGCAGTATATGGTCACTTTATCTTGCAACGCATGCAAGTGCTAACACACTCGACTGTTTCTCTGAGTATCTCAAAAGCCTAAAGAGGATCGCAGAAAGGTTCATGGATCATGACAGGTTAAGAGAATGTGAAGAGTTCTTTTAATTCAAAATATGTATAAAGAAAAGTGAGATTTATAATGCTAGAAGGGAGCCTGCTTACAAGTGGTAATCAGGGAAAAGCTACCTACCTTTGATTGCTTTGAGTTTTCTAGGTGTGGGGCTCTTTACAGCCACCTCATTAATTACTGTCGTTTTTCAGTCCGTTAGCAGAGAAGCTGACCTGCTGCATGAATTAAAGGTGCTTGGTTATTCTGTGGTTGTGGAAGTGCTATGAAGGAAGGAAGGTGTGAGGAAGAGAGAAATTTCTAAAATACGTTACAACTCAAAAAAGAAAAAAACCCAACCCAAAACAAAAAAAACCACACCAAACCAGGGCAGCACTGCTTTAGTGTCAATCTTTTACCATTAATTGATCTGAATATCCCCATATAGGTAAGCTCTAGGTAGAGTCCCAGTGATTTTCCTGGGCACGGTTGAGATTCAGTATATCAGGTGCAGACCCTTTTGTGCACTTGAAGATGCAGCTGTGAAATACTTGGGGTTTTTGTACCAGCTCAAAAAACTGAAGCATCAGACTAGGATATGGTTTTCTATCTGTTCTTAAAAATTATTTTCCTTGAAGAAATATGCTGCATATTCACTGTGATCAGTGACTGAAAATGAACATTTTCTCTAGGATCAGTGCGGTCAGCAGCTGCAGGATCATTATCTCCTTTACGGTAAGGTCCACTGACCTCTGGCAGAGTCTGTACTTCACTGTGCCTGGAGTTTGGGAGGCAGAAGTAGCCCTCTCTGTTGGTCCCAGTGGGGAGATGCACCCTTTGTGCCCACCCCAGACTTACAAGGTTCCTCTCCAGTTTTTTGTCTTTCCAGCAACTGGTGACTCAGCCTGCCCTTCACATTGCAGAGCTTTCCTGAGGGAAATTCCAAACTGTGTTTCAGAATTGAGATTAGCATCCAGCAGCGTATCTGTTTCCCACCTGTGTCCTGGGGCTTTATTTTATTTGGTTTTACATTATTCCTTGGTTTCTTTGGACTTGTTTTCAGAATCCTGTGGCCTTGGAGTCACCCAGGAATGATGTGCGCAGGGGGTGTGTGTCTCTTAAAGGATCTCCAGCTGGCTTTGTGAGCAAGAGGGTATTTGCCCTTGTAGCCTAGTCCAGGCAATGCTGCCCTGATTCTTCTCTCTAACCAGAGGAGCTGGAGAAGGGGACAAGAGTGGGGGCTGATTCAGCTGGACAAGGTTCAGGAGATTAGTTTGAGACTTGACTTTTAGGTTTGAGAAGGTAAGGCTTGGTGGTCTTTAGGCAGGAAGGCAGACAAGCAAAGTTAGAAGAAGGGAGGTGTGTGTGTGAGCTTAACATTTGCCTCTGCCTAACAGCACAAGGTGAGTGAAGCCAGGGCAGCATACATAACTGATACTAGCCATGCCTCTCCCTCAGTTTCCTCCTTCTTTTCTGTGAGTCATGGGTGTATGGCAAAGGATGCCAGAGTATGTTTTGTATGAATTCCAACTGCTAGGATTTCAAGTTATCAACTTTATGGTCATAAAACGTGATCCTGGAAGTTCTCTGATTTATACAGTGCTTTACTAAGCTCATTCTTTGCAACAGAAGCTCAAGATGCTACTACAGTGTAGGCTAGATTTTTAGTATTTGCTCATTCCAGTTAGATAAGGATTTTCATTTAGCCAAGATCCAGCATCTAGGAATCAGAGGCACTATTAGATCAGAGGAGAAGTCCTGTGGAGCTATGTAGCATAGCTGAGCATTAAAAATAGTCTGGACACTGACAGTCTTGAGACAGATTATTTCTGTATTGGATCTGTTATTTCTTCATCAGGTTTTCTTCATCTTCCCTGGCCAACACTGTTCAGGCAGAGACCCACTACCCAACTGGAAAGCACGCTACTGTGGTCCCTTCTAATGGCTGTTTTGACCTTATGATGAGGAAACCCAGGGATACCTGAAAAATTCCTTGCATGTCTTTGAGAAATAGCATCTGCAGATCTGGCTTTCTCAGAAATCAAATGGGTCACCTGCAATAGTGAGCTGCAATGACCCAAAGAACTGATTTGATTTGTCACAGAGTGGAACTCCCATTTCTCCTAGATAAAATGGGTGTGGTTTACCTCTACAAGTACTTAACAAGGTTTGCTGTGTGAGAAAGGGTATGTTTGTGTGAATCTTGCTATAGTCTTGATTGTTCTTGGAGGGAGTTTCCAGTGCACTCCTCCTGCCAGAAGCTGCCAGGTCTAGTGCTGGCCCCAGACCGCAGCAGACAAGCTGCGGAGCCTGCTCTGTGGGTTATTACACTCAGGAGGAGAGCTGCAGGGTGTATTTGCACAGATATTTCTTGCATTCCTCCCACAGGATACAGATTTTTTTCAGGTATTAAGTCTTGTAGGCTTAAGAAAAAAAAAAACCCCAAACAACAAAATATTTAAACTCAGAGTTGCTCCAGGTGATACTTTGCTCGTGTTTGAAAACTGATACCTTTTTTTTTTTCTGTGGGTTTGTTTTTTTTTTTTTTCCAAGTCCTTTTCACAGTTGTGGCCATGACCCATATAAGCAGAGAGAACTAACCGTATGCAGCAAGCTGACCAGTGCGTGAGTAAACAGACTGGCAAATTGGAGAAGCAAAACATTTTTCTTTAAATTTTCCATTTAGTAACAGAAATTTAGAAAGAAAGTTAGCAATGCGCTTTTGTTCGTAGCACCCTGTACCTGCAGATCTGGCTTCTGCAAATGGGTGCAGTTTAATGCCATCTCCAGAAGTTCATGGCTGGCTTTATAAGTAGCAGAGTGAAAACCAGATGAGCGTGACCAGTTTGTATCTCTTGTGCCTCTTTCGAGCTGGTGAGTGCAGCCTCTAATAAGAATCAGCTCGATTGAATTGTGTAGATGCCTTGGAAAGCAGCAGAGAAGTGCGCTGTGGTAGTGAAATCATACAGCAGATGTTGTTTTCGTTCACTTAAGCAAGCTGCTATGGCTTTGTGATCTGTGATATCACAGTTGCTTTTCGCTCAGAGGTCTGGGGTTTGGAGGCTGTTAAGTCTTTCAAGGCCCAATTTTCTCCTCCTGTGAGGCCCCTCAGAATAGTCTTCAGCACAGTGTCTAACAGCAGCACAGTACTTGAATGCTAAAACTCTTGAGTCCATCCCAATTTAATTTTTCTTGTCTTTTTTTCTTTCTCTGTTCTAGGCTGCAGAGAAATATTTTAAAGCTATTTCTTTTTCTTAAATGCATTCCCTTCCAAGTGCTTCAGTTCTTTTTCCTGCCTTTAAGCTCTTCCATGCTGATGAAGAACCTTCTTTAAGCCCTTCCACTTTTTTGTGTAATTTTTTTCCCCGGCTTTTATTGTACTTTTTCTACATTTGTCTCAAACCTCTCCTCTGAAAGTTTTCCTCTGCCAGTCTTTGGGCCACCGTTTGTGCTGGGAACTTGGTTGATTTTGTGTAGAGGTTTCGACTGTTTCATATCATTATTTGGTAAAACTGACTTCTGCCTAAATGCTTGCCACCTACCTTATGAACTATTATTGTCTAGGTACTATATTAAGTTATATTTATAATGAAAAGTCAGTATTTAAAGCTCAGACCTTCAATGGGTTGTATATCTCTTCCTGTATTTGGTTTAGATGGTGAGATACTTAAGATTTGGACTTTGATCTTACTGTCTTTGTGGAGAAGCTGCTTCATTTTCCCTCTAGATAAATAGCTTTTGCCAAGGTTTGTGGGTGGATAGGCAACTGCCAATTTTTTCATTTTCATTTTTCAAGCAAGAAAAAGAAAATTGTCTTGAAATGACAGTTGGATGGTGACTAGAGAATGGAGTTGGAGTTAGAAGTTGTGGACTAGTAGTGACAACATTCGAGTCTTGAGTTAGTGAATTAATTGGGTGCTGTTGAAAGTTCTTGCCAGAGGTTGTCATATTAACTGGAAAAGGTTATGAATCTTTAGAGAAAAGAAGCGCCTACATAAAAGAGATGAAGTTGGGTATTTAGGAGCAAAAAAGAGGAGGCTGAGTAATTTCTGAGATCAGGTGTCTTTTATCACATGTTTCAGGCAGCCTTAGGATTTTTCATTCAAGGCAGTCCTGCAAAAAAAGGTTTAGTTACAGATGGATTTTCTGTTAGTACTGCTGCTAAGAGAGGGAATGTCACCAATCAGTGTTTGAATGGTTGCTGTATATCTGAATCTGTGCTGGCTGGCTAGTTTCATTATCCCCAGGTGCTCTGTTTTACATTTGTCACATAGCATCTCACCTTTAATTCCCTACCATCCAAGTAGGGCAAAATGCAAAAGAATGGCAGGAGTCATTAGTAGGAGAGACTTTAATCATTCTGGACATGCAGGGGATATCCATGCTGACAGTAACAAAGGGAGGAAAGCAAGAGGATTTGGATTTCAAAGAAAGGCTACTCAAGCTAAGGCTACAAATACCTGGAAAGAGCACTGACACATATTATTCCCTACCATCCAGTAAGCATATTGAGCTCCCCAAATCTCATACCTCAGTGCGCGGTGCCTGCAAGAGTCCTACAGAGCCTCTGAGATAATACCCACAGCATATTGCGCATCAAGTTGGTATCTCTGTTTGTGGTGAGGGCCAACAGATGCTGGGCTGGATGTGCTCCGGTAGCTCAAAACTGTCAGCTCCAAAAGCTCTGCTTTCTGATCTGGAAAATCCATGGGCCCTGATGGGATGCACCCGCAAGTGCTGAGGGAGCTGGCGGATGCTGTCACTAAGCCAGTCTCCGTCATCTTTGAAAGGTCGTGGAGGACAGGAGAGGTACCCGAGGACTGGAGGAAAACAAATGTCACTCCAGTCTTCAAAAAGGGCAAGAAGGACGACCTGGGGAACTCTAGGCCAGTCAGCCTCACCTCCATCCCTGGGAAGGGGATGGAGCAGTTCATCCTGGAGGTCATCTCCAGGCATGTAGAGGACAAGAAGGTAATCAGAAACAGTCAACATGGATTCACCAAGAGAAGATAACACTTAACCAACCTGATGGCCTTCTACGATGGCGTGACTGCCTGGGTCGATGAAGGGAGAGCAGTGGATGTTGTCTATCTTGACTTCAGTAAGGCATTTGACACTGTCTCCCATAGCCTCCTCACAGGCAAGCTAAGGAAGTGTGGGTGGGATGAGTGGACAGTGAGGTGGACACAGAACTGGCTCAACAACAGAACTCAGAGGGTTGTGATCAACGGGGCAGAGCCTGGCTGGAGGCCTGTCACTGGTGGTGTTCCCCAGGGGTCTGTGCTGGGTCCTGTCCTGGTCAACATATTCATCAGTGACCTGGATGATGGGATGGGGTGTAACCTCAGCAAGTTCGCTGTTGATCCCAAGCTGGGAGGAGCGGCTGATACACCAGCAGGCCGTGCTGCCACCCAGCGAGTCCTGGATAAGCTGGAGAGCTGGGCCCAGGGGAACCTCAGGGAATTCAACAAGAGCAAGTGCAAGGTCCTGCCCCTGGGGAGGAACAGCCCCCCGCACCAGCACAGGCTGGGGGATGAACTACTGGAAAGTGGCTCTGTTGAGAAGGCCCTGGGAGTGCTGGGGGGCAGCGAGGTGACCCTGAGCCGGCACCGGGCCCTTGGGGCCAGGAAGCCCAGTGGTATCCTGGGGCGCATTCAAAGGTGTGTGGCCAGCAGGGCGAGGGAGGTTCTCCTCCCCCTCTGCTCTGCCCCAGTGAGGCCACATCTGCAGGGCTGTGTCCAGTTTTGGGCCCCCCAGTTCAAGAAGGGCAGGGAACTGCTGGAGCAAGGCCAGCGCAGAGCTGCCAAGGTGATCAGGGGCTGGAGCATCTCCCTCGTGAGGAAAGGCTGAGAGACCTGGGTTTGTTCAGCCTGGAGAAGAGAAGGCTGAGGGGGATCTCATCAATGCCTATAAATACCTGAAGGGTGGGTGTCAGGAGGATGGGGCCGGGCTCTTTTCAGAGGTGCCCAATGCCAGGCCAAGGGACAACGGGCACAAGCTGGAACACGGGAAGTTCCACCTGAACATGAGGAGAAACCCCTTTGCTGTGCGGGTGCCAGAGCAGGGGCACAGGCTGCCCAGAGGGGCTGTGGGGTCCCTTCCCTGGAGACATTCACCCCCCGCCTGGACGCGGCCCTGTGCCCCTGCTCTGGGGGTGCCTGCTCCAGCAGGGGGTGAGCTCCAGAGGGCCCTTCCAACCCCTGCCATTCTGTGATTTTGTGACAAACCCTGAGGTTTAGAGGAGTTGGTACTGACACTGAACATGAAGGATGCTGACACCAGCATAGAAGAGAAAAGGTGAACTGGAAGGAGTCAAGTATGATGAAAATTAATTTAATGATTGCTATAGCATCATATTGGCTGCCGTTTAGTTTTAGCAGTGGCTGAAGAGTAAGCTTCCCTGTCTTGGTTGTTTCCTTCCAGTCTGACATCATCAGCCTGTCTTAAAATGTAAAATAAGTTTTATTTTGTTTTCCAATAAAGGTTATAATAGCAGCAAATCTGCCCTTCAGCATCGAGCTTATTGCATGTAATGTTCTATCTTTACATCATCTCAGCCTAATCTCTTTAGGCTTTGATTGCATTTTCCAGCTGTAAGCACTTGCTTTCGGTGAGCCTTCTAGATTGATATTTCAAACGATCTGCCTGTGGCAACTGTTTTTACTTTAAATTTACTTGCATAATCCTTCCAGGTGTACTTAAAAGTAATTGGTCTGCTTGCTATCATCCTAGGTGCACGTTTTTCAGAGAAATGATGCTTCCTTTTCCATGAGGCTTCCCATGCTCTAGGAAAGCAACATTAAAATATGATGTGATGGCATATCAGCTAATGGTAATGCAAGTTTATTTCTGCTAGTCCAGTTAATTGTGGCTATCTTGGATTGGGAATAAAATGTCTTGTAAAAGAGCTGTGAGCTATCATACTTGTCTAAGCTGCTTCCTGCAATCTCAAAAAAAAATGCCAAGGATAGATTCTAGTGCTTTTGTTACATCCTTAAATACTGTTATTTTTCATGTAGTGGTCCCTTCAAAATTCAAAAATCATTTGTTATTGCTTCAGAGTGCCCTACACTTATGACAGGCCTAGGTGTGATAGGTGTAGTTAGAGCCACAGTAAGACAATTGGCAAAACTGGCCTCAAAAGTGAGGAATGTGGCTTTTTGATTCAGCTGTTGTAGCTATCTTAATTCTGGCCTGTCACCCCAGAATATTTCCCTTGCAATTGCTTTCATAATTATCTATTAAACTTCACAGTCGGTCCTCCACATTAACCTATTAACCTTCTTCTGAGGCACAGCATCTCATGCAGACCTTGGACTTCACTCATGAAAGGCTTCAAGACAGATCCCACTGAAATAAAAATCGCTTATCCTTCCCCAAAAAAACCATCAATCCAAGTTGTGGGTCTTTAGGCACTTCATTTGTGATAGTCTTTAATAATTCCAGGAGGAGGAGGAGCAGGAAGACTCCATTATGCTGAACATTATCAGAATTTGTAACAAAAGCATTGTTTCTGGTAAGTACCCAGTTCTTCCTGGGATGTACTTGCTACTTTGAAGCTTTATTTACCAGAGGTGTTGTGGTGAACTCACACATTTTTATTGTGGCAGGTCAGGATGGTCTAGTAGCTACGGGAATGCTTTGGTGTTTGAAAGTCCTGGCTTCGGTTTTATGCAAGTTTCTTTGTGACTCAGGCACCCTCCTCTAGCCTGTCCTCTTCTTGCAAAGATATTGAGGATAAGTATGCAGAAAACTGCGGTTGCTCAGACGCTGCAATAATGGAGGCTAAATAGGTAACCCATGTTTTATATTTGAGGGGAAGAGCAAAAAGTTCTTAGCCCAGCAATGCATGTTTCACCATCCAAGTTCAAATCTGCATTATGGACACAAATGTTGGATTTCCAGGGTTGCAAGTGTGTCGGTTTCTTGTGAAGAAACATGTGGACCTTTACAATTTGGATTTATATTGTATTAGTTTTCATTCATTTATTTTTAGCATAATATACGTAAGAAGCAAGGTCAGCGTTACTACAGTCTCCTGTTAGGTTCTAATTTTCTAGTGTCTTTACTGCACAGTAGCAAAGCACTTCGCAGAGAGGTGAGGATAAAGAAAAGGATAGCTTAATTGTAACCTAGGGCAATTCAGAAGCCATTTAATAATAAGTGCTTTTGTAAGCCGTGCATTCCAAAGAGAGGCTTGTGCCTTAGAAAATACACCCACGCTTTACAGGTTTGAACTGAGCTTTCTTGTGTGTGCTTTGTTAGTCAGGAGTGTGGAGAGCTTTTTCTTCTAATTACCTTTTGATTGTTTTGAAGAACACAAATGTAACATGAAATACTGTAATCAGAGTAAAAACATCTATGAAAACAGTAGCTGAACTGGTATGATGAATGCCAAGGGAAAGAATTCTGCAGCTGGAATATAAAGTGTGTAAGGTCATAAATCAGAACGTATCACTTGACACAGCATGTTGGAACAGCTCATAAATGAGCACTGGGAATAAAAATTAAATTGTGGTGTTAATAATTAATTTTTTTTTCTAAAATTACCTCATTACCCCTTCCCAATCCAGTAAATCACTGAAATGGTTCACCTCTTCAGAAGGATATCAGCATACATTTACATATCCTGGAGAAATGGAGGCCCAGCAAAGGAGAAGCAGCCTAGAAGACCTGGAAGCGCTGACTTTAAGCTCTAAAATCTCCCAGATGGCCACCAGCTCTGCAGCAGCAATGCTGCCTTTAGGTTTTTTTTGGCCTTGTCCCAGCACTTTGACTTACTGGAAGCAGCGCTCTGTTGCGGCTGGGGCTGAGACGCGTGCGACCGGAACGCGGTGTGCTCACAAGAGTGGTATGCATCTGTGGTGGTGCTAGCGTTGAGGAGGAGGCTGCGTTCCTTCCTCCCTTGCTTCCTTTCTTTGCCCGTGGTGGGTTGTTCTCTTTGTTTATCTTGAAGTGTGTTGTCCACTCATGGTTGAAACTGTTCCAGGATTCATGGCTTCATTTAGGAGATGATGCTGCTGCCAAATAAAATTGATCTGTAGATGTTCTACATGAGCTCCCCTTCTCCTTGTTTTAGGCAGTTAGTGCTGATCAGAATGTTCTTCTGTAGCAATAATTATTTTTTTTCCAATCCTTCCCCCATGTATATCTGTTGGCTTTTACTTTGCTTTCATGTGGCTGCTGCCTGGCTGACATTTAGGTAGCTGTTCTTTTTTCTTAAGATCTTTCTTTTCCTTTGTAGTGCTCCTGGTTGCTGTATCTGATCCCTCCCTCCCATTTGTCCCGTAGAGTTTTTCTCACAATCAGGTGCCAACACCTATACAGAGTTAGATTAATGCAGCGTTCCTTTGTAATGTACTACTTTATGACATTTTTCCATGGTGTTTTATCTACCCTTTAATTTTAGGATTCCTATGATGTAGATGAACTTTCTCTTCAGATTTCTGATTTAATTTTAAATACCTAGAGGAACTGTTAGGCCTCCCTAATAACCCATTAGTTTGAAGTGTTATTTATCTGTACTAATTTTTATAGTTCTTCAGGAAGCTTTCATACATAGCTTATACAGTTCAGTAACTGCATCTCTGCTTGTTTCCTTCAGTATTTTTCCCATGTCGTTATTAGAAATGTGACCAATACGAGTTGCAGCTGAATTGCTGCAGTTGCAACTTCAGTTAATGTCCAGATAAACCAAATCAAGGCTTGCTTAGTATTTGGAAAAGGGAATTACGGGAGGTAAGAAATTCATCTTGTCGCTTAAAAATAAGCACTCTGAACACCGCCTGCCTCCATTTTTTTGTTTAAGTCCGTGTTGGTGCTGTGCTCCAGCCTGGAGTAACACTGTATTGTGTTTCACTGAGTAACAGGAAGTTTATATTGATCCTTCATGCACATTACCAAGTAGGGACTTCAGTAATTACACATTGGCAAAATTCCCGTTGGGATGACTCACTTTTTTCCCCGTGAGGTCCTTCTGAAATATCAAATGGAGACAGGAATTTTCATTTCCTGACACTCTGAGGTGCAGTTATTGTAGAGTTTGAAGTGGAAGATATTAAAAATGGCTGGTGGAAGTGAAAATCTAATTGCTATACTGCCCGCCTGGTGATAAGCCGTAAGCAAAAACAGCACAAGATTGAAGTTAGTGGCCAAAACAGCTGATTCTGTGTAGTTGGGTCTTCTGAACAATCATGAAATGTCTGTGTTTTGAAACATCAGTGATACAAACCTTGTCAGGGCTCTGGCTTAGTTATTATTGACTGATAATATATGGTATATATGGTATGGAAACTTGTTGGATTTTATTCAAATGAATTCCTGTGTTGATGCTTAAAATGCTGTGATAAGTGAGCTATGAAGTACTTGTGTCTTAGCAAGGACTCCTATATTAGATTTGAATGAGTTTCTTATTATAAGGAAATACTCTAGATTCCTCCTTGGTCTTTAAGCTCTTAGGCTACCTACTCCTCCAGTTCAAACCTGATCTCCAAACCCCTTTTTGTCTTTCATTGCTTTACCTTATCTGGTGCTGCTGGCCCACAGGACTACCCGTTTCATGCCTTTCTTTCGCTGTTATTCTGTGTGCGTGTGTTCATCTTTGGTCTCATATCCCTAGAGATCTTTCTAAAAGAAAAATCTTTCTTTAAAAGAGAGAGTAACTTAATGGTAGATGGTTGTGCTCCCAAATGGGCCTGAATTGCATTGTTTCACAATTCCTTTAGATTTGGTAAACCCTCTAATAATGAGCTGTAGTTTGTGCCAGAGCTGCTTGAGATGACTCCAGAAACAAAAGCCATGAGATAAAACTCCTTATATCTGAAAGCAGCTAGAAGGATGGTTCAAGTTCTGCATGCTGCCATCTGACAGGCTTTGGGTTTTATAATTATTTTTCTTCATGAAATGATGGAAAAAGCTACGTGGTCCAGGAAGTGCACTAAAATTGACTGTGCAGAGCACCACGATATCCAGACAATGAGATGGATGTTTTCAGCACCAAAATCTTGTTTGTTTACTTGCTTGTTTGCTGTTTTATTTAAAGGGACACTTTGACTTTATTGCAGCTTAGGTATCTATTTTAGAAAACAGCAGCCACTTTCCTTTCTCCCGTTTCGCAGTGAGGGGAGGCTGAAAGCCTGAAATGAATGTCATATTTGTTAGTCCTGATTTTAAATGAGCTTTTTAGGTATAGTCAACTTTTCTAACTGCAAAAAATTTCTCCTTTGCTCTCAGAAGGTAATATCTATGTCTGTTGGGTTTGAGTCATGTAGAAACCATAGCAGAGTGAAAAGTCTTCATTTGTTTGGCAGAGGGAGAAAGAGCATCCTGACATTTGAGAAGATCCTTGCAGTTGGTCAGTCTTGGAGTCCTCCTGTGTACAAACGCAGGAGAATGGGTCTCCTAACACCATATAAATCACACTGGTCACCTTGTCAAAAGCAGATGATGATAATTTTTTGCGTCATCTTTCATAATAGCACTTTTCCTCCCTCACAGAAAACAGAAAGCAACTCTGTTCTGTTCCTGATGTTTTTACGACCTGTGTACAATTTCTTTATGAGCATGTTCTGTTACAACTTGACTTATTTACAACTTTACTTGTTTTATCTGTTTGACTCCTCATCCAAATGTATTGTAGAAATGATTTGCTAATGTAGAATTAACTACATATTTGGGGAAGTGGAAACTTTATGAAAGTAAGGTCCTTCAAATTTGTGTACTCTTTAACTGTACCAAGCTGTCTGTATAACAGTAAGCGGTATATTGTGCCTGCGTTTGCCTGTAAATACTATTTCCTCTTTAAGTTTGTATTTTCCCTTTGCAGTGGTCAGTCTTTGTACAGATCTTTGCACATCTATAATAATATGCCTATGTTTTAGGACCTGAGATATCTCTGAATGTTCATGCATCATAAAAAGGACTTGTCATGTTTTGCTGCTGTATCTGTAGAACAGGGTACAGATGTGGTTTAACACTCCTACAGCTGTCCTTCCCGTAGCCAGAGGGCTGTTGAAATGATGTTTTGCATAAATTTGATTTTGTTCTGGTACCCTATGGCATTCTCTCAATGAATAAAACAGTATTTTGAAACAATGGTTTGCGTTAAAAGAGCCTTAAAAGACTTTTATGAGAATTTGTAAGGTCAGTCACACAGTCTGCATTTATCATTCATTAATTTAGCGCTTTGCCTAGCACCGTGTATAATCTTTGTGGACGTAGTCTCTTTTACTACTGTGAGAGGCCACCACATCATGTAATCTGGCTTTTGAGCTTACTGAGCTCCACCCTGAGAGCGGGTAGGTTCATCACACTGCCCATTTCTGTTTTGAAGCAGCTGTAAACATCCTCTCTTCAGTGGAAAGCTTTCCTCTTAATTCTAGCCCATGTTTATTTAGAGTTAGTTTATATCTATTTATTTTTTTGTCAGTATTATCCTTCAGTTCAAATAGCTACCTTTCGTCCTTGGCATTTACCCACGGTGTATTTCCAAAGCGCCGTTTCATTCCATCCAGCCGTTGTTTTGTTAGGCTAGGTGAGCTGAGCAATTTTTGTCCCTTCTGGTGATGTAAGCTCCCATTCATCACTCCCATCGGAGTGATGCTTCTCTGTACCTGACACGCTTTCTCTTCTATTGATAACTAGAGAACAGTGTATTCTATTGGCTTGCCTGAAGACGTTACTATTTTCCCTGCTTCTACTGGAAATGAATTTCGGGGGTCTGGTGCCTACAGTGATGGTTTAGGGTCAGTCACCAAGTGATCTTAATTCACTTTTCTGCCTCTTCAAATAGATTCATCCTACATTTGGAATAAGGATTCATATTCACTGAAAGGCATGTTCTTGGCCATCGTATTTAATCCTGTTCCTGTCATTTCAGTCCGAGAGTTCATTAATTTCTTACTCTGATAATCTAATCCTCCTTTCTGTTGATAGACATGCTGAAGATAAAATGTTCAGAATCAGTCTTTGGTCACTAGAGAAAAATTAGATTGCTCCCTGGACCAGTATTCAAGGAATCCAGTACTGAAGAATAATAATGCTTGAGTCCAGGTCCGTCCACGTGCATTCATCTAATTTCCGATATACTATATTTCTTACAGACGTAATCGATAATCTCTTCTTTAATTATATTGCGTACTTTCTGCCTCGTGTCTTAGTTGCAAATTCTCCAATCTCTGGTTTTCCTAAGGAGGCCTCCTGCACTATTTTTTTCTTTTTTTTTTTTTTTAAATATTAGGGTTCTTGAAAGTGTAACTTTTCCCCTTTTTCAATTCTGTATCTATTTCCTTCAAAACTTTGTTTCACTTCCTTGTTCCTTAATTGACTTCAGAGTTATGGGTCTGTAGTTGTGTCAGCTTTTACTTCTTTCTTGGTATTGTTTGCTGATCTCTGTGCGTGTCCCACTGCTGGTTTTTTGATGGAATTAGTAAAAATCCCTTTTAATGAATTTATAAGCTATTCTATGTGAGGATAATCCTGTAAAGACTAGCTAGACTTTTATGAAATATGTGCTCCTAGGGACCTTGGGTTTGAAAGGGACCTTGTAGGTTTTGTTCTTGAAAGAAGCAATTTTGCTAGCAGCATGCCAGAAGACTTCATTGTTCCCCCACCCTCATTTCCCTTTTTAAAAAATTTACACAACTTCCACTGAGTATGTTTGCAAATAGGCTTGCCTAATCCGTGCTATAAATATTCTGAATAATATCGGCCAAAAAGTGCATAGAAGGAGTGGCAGGAATTTACAGCTCGATTAAGCCTACGGTATTTCCTCTTTCAGCAAGATGGTCCTTAGATTAAATGCTTGTAAATTTTCAGTAATTTTACATAATTATAGCTTTAGAGGAAGTGTTGAAACCTTAGTCTTCCTAAAGAAGAATCTCTTTTCTGCATTCTTGCATCCTTCTGAAGTTCATTATCCTACTGCAACTCTCTTCTAAAGTCATGTGCCTTCCTAGTTGCGGGTAAACACCATGGTATTCTTTTGTTCAGCATTTTCATAATTGAATTTTTGCCAGGTTTTTTGATAGTTTCATAATGAAGTGACCTTGAACGGTGATATTTATATAATGCCTTATAACTTCTCTTGAAAATGGGTGTAGTTGAGAACTGCTTTAGAAAGCAGGATCACAGAATCCCAGAATCTCAGGTTGGAAGGGACCTCAGGGATCATCTAGTCCAACCTTTCTAGGAAGAGCACAGTCTAGACAAGATGGCCCAGCACCCTGTCCAGCTGACTCTTGAAGGTGTCCAACGTGGCCGAGTCAACCCCTTCCCTGGGGAGATTATTCCAGTGGTGACTGGCCTCACTGTGAAAAACTTCCTTCTGGTGTCCAATCAGAATCTCCCCAAGAGCAGCTTGTGTCCATCCCCCTTGTCCTCTCCATGGGACTCCGTGTAAAAAGGGAGTCTCCATCTTCTTTGTAGCTGCCCCTTAAGTACTGGTACATGGTGGTGAGATCCCCTCTGAGCCTCCTTTTCTCAAGGCTGAACAAACCCAGCTCTCCCAGCCTGTCCTCATATGGCAGCTTCCCAGTCCTCTGATCATCCTGGTGGCCCTTCTCTGGGCCCCTTCCAGCCTGCCCACATCCTTTTTGTACAGCGGGGACCAGAACTGTACACAGCGCTCCAGGTGTGGCCTGACAAGCGCTGAGTAGAGCGGGATAGTGACTACTTTATCTCTGCTGGTGATGCCCTTTTTGATGCAACCCAGCACCCTGTTGGCCTTCTTGGCCACAGCAGCCACTGTTGGCTCATGCTGAGCTTCCTGCCCACCAGGACCCCCAGGTCCCTTCCCACAGAGCTGCTCTCCAGCCAGGTGGGTCCCAGTCTGTGCTGCACTCCTGGATTATGTTTTCCCAGGTGCATGATCTTACACTTGTCCTTGTTGCACTTCATAAGGTTCTTGCTGGCCCACTCCTCCAGCCTCTCCAGATCTCCCTGCAGAGCAGCTCTCCCTTCTGGAGTGCCTACTTCCCCACTCAACTTGGTGTCATCAGCAAACTTCGTCAGGCTACACTTGATGCCGTTATCCAGATCACTTATAAAGATTCGCTCTTCAGCCCACATGGCCTTTACTCGACTTTTCGAGGCTGGTTGACATCTTTGCACGATTTGTGGGAGGATGTGGTAACGGTCAGTATACCACGCGATACTGAGTTGTAGTGGATTCCCTCCAAACCTGTTCTCCACCAAAAGTGAATCACTGTCCATTGCAGCTCTGTGGGAATGTGGTAGAAGGTTAATGATTCCCCAAAGAATTGAGGCACGAAAAAGGCCTTTGGTATGAACTTTGGTATAAACTTGTATGTCTTTGCAGAGCTGTTCGGTTTCAGCTGGGCTTCTTTTACATGGAGGAACTTAGTACAGAGCTGACTAGAAGAGTAAGATCTCTGGCGCATCTGTTTTGCTTGTTCTAACTTAGTGAAATTCATGGTTGCGCAGGGGATGATGTTAAATCAATAAGGAAGTGATTTAAAGAAGATCTAGTAAAAATCGCATCTGATTTTTATCTGGTTTAGAACATCTCAAAGTGAGATTTGTATCTGCTTTGTGAGAATTTCGAAGAGCTAACATGGTAAAGTTAACCAGGTACACTTCTGCTTCGTGTGTTCTGAAATAACCCTTTTTTCCATTTGGGTTTGAATCTTCTGTAAACCTGTAAAGTATGGATCTTTTTTCCACAGGTGCTGTAATACTTTGGGGTTCTGTGATCGTAGTTCGGTAGCTTTCGCTTTTCTTTAGGATGGATCTTGGGAAGTAGGAGTCTGAAAAATAGGTGCTTGAATGGGAGAAGTGATTTGGACATGGCCTACTCACTCTTGTTCCTTCTTGTTTTAGAAAGTAAAACTCTTCTGAGATTTTCTGCTGAAAAAAAAACAACAAAAAAACCAAAACAAAACCAGAAATAGGGTTTCTTTTTGCCTCTCCATAGCCTCATGGATTGTACTTTTCTTTGAGATATTTGGGAATTAATTTCAATTCCATATGTATTTAACTGATGGCATGTTAAAGTGTGCAGCTTAATTATGCAAGCAACGTTTTGCCTTTTTTAGGAGTTGCTCTTTTTCCCAAATTGCGTGTCATTTTATTGCCATTACATAACCTTTATTCTCAAAATTATGATTTGTGGTTAGGCTAAAAAGCTGAATCTGCATCCTTTCTGCTGAGAAATGTTCCATTTCCTTATGCTTCACTTAAACTTCAGTGTTTCATTGTATTTTTGCATAGGCCAGAACAGTTTGAAAAAAAAATAAATCTAAATCAGACTGGGAAAGTAGTCCTAGAGAAAACAAAAAGAAAGGTTCCTTCATCTTCCCGAGTGCTGGGAGAGTCATCACGCCCCCTGGTATGAGAGCTGGGTCACTGGCTTGTTGTTGCTTTCTCTGGCCTCTGTCACTTCCGTGCGTTGCATCCCAGCTTCAGCAGGGGGGATGATGGAGAGCAGTGGTATCTTGCTGAAGCTCAGCTTCTTGATAAGCTTTGACAGTTCTCCCTCATGCTGATCACTAGCAGCTTCTGACTTTTTGTTCTTCCTTATTGTACCCTTGTACAGTCTTTGGTCTTACACCGTGACCTGTGATGGAGCTTCCCATCGGCTCGGTCGGGGTGTGCGCAGTGACTAATGGTAAAGATCGAACTGGTTTCATTTGGGAACGAGTCACTTGGTGACCTTAAAGTGTCTGAAGGGAGAGTGGAGGAGACAGTTCCAAGAATAGGTTTGAGAAAAGAAAAAACAAACAAACAGCTCTCTTAAAATACCAGGCTTGAACTATTTGAGGCTTATGTCTCCGTAAGGAATTGGGTTTTAGTTCATGAATGGTGCAATCAAGGTAACCCTGTTTTTCTGCCTCCTACTGAGAAAGCAAGCACGATCTAAGTCAGTTTTTAGTTAAAATAGTATTTTATGACTATCCATACATGTGGAAAAAAGGCAAAAGAGTTAAAATGTCCTTAGCCTTCAAGTAGTTAACTGTGTTGTAGCAAAATTTAACTTTGTGTTACATGTGAAAGCAGAAGACGACTTCTGAAAAGGTGTAGCTTTCTGGATGAAAACTGTTGAACCTGTCTGCAATGAGTGAAAGCAGCTTTATATTTATTTAAAGTGCATAGTACCCAATTCTAAAGCTCTGCTTTTGGTTTCTGTCTTACAGGGAACACAGTGAGTAACCTGATTTTCATTCTACCTCCAATCTATGGTGCGATTCAGACCTGTAAAGATGGCCTTGAAAAACGGTATTTAGCTGCATATTTGTGTCTTACAGGTATGTGTAAAACTTAATTTGCTCTTTCATTATAAAGAGAGCTCAGATGTGCAATGAACAATAGCCAGATATTAATAAGCCAAGTATTAAATCCAAATACTATGTGTGTGAAACGTAAACCTCAATTTGTTATACTCGTTAATATTTACAGAAAATTGGTATTTGTTGGAAGGACATGAAGTTAGAAATCACTAAATAACTTTCTGAGATTTTAAAGTGATCCTTTTCTGGCTTTACGTCCTGCTCTGTGCATCTTAGCTTACTGTGTCCTTTATGATGACTTACAGAAGATATCTTATGTGTCCCACTTCCAGACAGTTTCACACTATGTTAATATTTTTGTGACATTTATATGGAACAGCAATACAAGGAATGGCCAAGATCTTGGAGGAACTGGAAATGCTGAAGTAACTGAAAACCCATGAAGTTGTACCTAGTGTATGTTACAGTTTAACTGGCACCAAGAATCCATTTAGTGTATGGATATGTGGTTTTCAATGGTGTTTATCTAAATACATAAGTATGCCAATTTTAAAAGCAGTATTTACAATAAACCAGTCTCTTACCACTGGGAAGACTGGGGAAGGTAGCCTCCACAGAGATGGGAGCTGTCGTAGCTGGGATGTTTTGCAAGGGTGGAAGAACAATGTGACATTCGTGCATAGGTGAACTTAAGGGCAGCCTGCTTTTTCTCGAACAGCAAAATCCAGGAAAGAACAGACTTCCTTTAAAATGTTCATTATGCAACCAGAAATCATGTTCCTTATGAGAAAAGAAGATGTTTGAAGATGGTTCAGATTTGGCAGTTGGGTCTCGAAGTAGATTACACAGAATTTCTGTTTCACAGAATTTCTGTGTTTGCTGTAGCTTCTTATCTTTAAAGGTCACTTGCAAAAACGTTTCTTTTCTGGGTTTTTTTGGTCTCTGCTTCAATATTCGTTTCACAGCAGTTGAAAGATGTGAAGCAATATAGAAGGCTTTATAGTTTCTCAGTGAAAAACAGGAACAGGATGGTTTAGAAGCACAAACCTCTTAACATTTGTTCTAACACGGAATAAAAGCAGCAAATGAGAAGATAAACAGAATTTTAAATATAGTTGAAATGTGCCGGGAACATTGGCACTTTTTCTGTGCGTGTGACTGAATGAGGAGTGAAGTGGAGAAGAAAGTGTACAGAAATCTTTGTAAGAAAGTACCAGGGAGGCTTCTTTCCCTTACAGTAATTATATTTATTAAAAGATTTCACTCCACTTACTTAATCTGTAACAAACAAGTAACAAGTTTAATCTATAAAGGGTTAGTGAATTTAACACAAGCTTCTGATTTCACTTCAGGCCCCGTGCTTCATTACAGACCATATAGCAGAACTTCTAACTGGCTAGTAGTGTCTGAGGGTTGTTTTGTTGAAGCAGAAATTCTGTAACAGTTCTGCTACGGAGATGGGGGTGGAAAGGAGGGCACTGAGTTAGTTTTAACAACTTTGAATCATTACTGAGTTTTTACAAGATGCTAAAAGACAGCTGTCAAAGCGGACATGAAAATTAAATCTGTTAGCATTTGAGAACATAAGACGCGTTGTTTCTAGACATTATTTTGATCCAAATCAGCTGTTTCTTTTGGATGCTTCCAGACATTTAGCTGATTGTCAGTTCCTTTGTGTTTTACCATGCCGTGTTCAACGCTTCATTTTATACCCCACAATTTCTGTTGTTGACATTTATTTCCTCTTTGAACCAAATGCATTTTGAATTAGGGAGGCTCTGTTCACTTCACATACATGCTAAGATCCAAAGTTGGCAGGACAAGAAGGGGGATTTCTAAATAACTTTAAATAAATGCCTTGTTCATGGTGCTGAGCCTGAGTTGCACTTTTCAGCAAGTTCTTTGAGATACAGCACATTGTTCTCAGCCCTTATTTCTGCTGCCTTTCAGCTCAAAGGACATGTTGTCAACGGACTCAGTAGGAACTGGATACAATTTTTAAGCTTTAGGGAACTATTTAATCAACCTATAAATTACGAAGAATAATCTTGAACAAATACTTTAGCATGCTGCATCTCATGAAATAGGTGGAACAAATGTCAGATTGTCACTACCTCAAAGAATAAGCAGTTGGTTTTGGAAGGTTCCTTATGATGCTGTGGTATTATTGTATCAGGTTCTACCATATGTCATTTCCTCATGTGTCCTGGGAAGCTATGATTCCCAAATGGTTTGTATTCTAGAAGGGTCTCTAAAAAAAAATACATAGGGGTCTTTTCCAACCTTAACGATTCTATGATATTAGGGGAAAAAAAAAAAAAAGAATGTAACTGTTCTGGACCTGAGAAGATAGAGAAAGCAGTCAGTGGAGTTATAAACTTTATTAGATGCTTTACTTTGGAAGGATTGTTCTGTTTTGTATTTCTTTGGCCTGTTTAATAGGGCTCAGTCATTCAAGCTGCACCAAAGTGGAGGGAAAAAAGGATGCAAAAGGTTTTCTGTTAGACGTAGCCATAGGAACTCATAAACACCTTGCTAAACTTCATTTCCAGTGAAAATCTGTATCTGCGAAAATAGTTGTTAGAAGCCCTTTGGTCAACGTTAATTCCCTTATTCTTACCTAACAACCGTAGAGAAGGTGCTTAGGTCATGTCATCGTTAGTAAATCGAATGTGCTGGGGAACATTCCTGAGTGCTGAAGCCAAGTAGTGTGGAACAGCCTGTGTCTGTCTTTGCCTCCAAAACAAGGTGACCACATACAAATCCCCTGCTGGGCATGGGCCCTGGACTCTTCTGGCTGCTAGGTTGCACCTGGGAGCTGCTCAGGGAAAGTGCTAGCTGGAACAGGCCAGGCTCGCGCTGTGACTGTTCTAATAATTCACTAGCACAGGCGGTTGCATTATAGTGCCTGGGAACAGTCCCAGCCATGCTCGAGTTTACCTGTAGAGCTGCACCCTTGGAGGAACCAAGGACTCTCCTGTGTCTTATGCTGTGGAGGGAAACTACTACAAAACAAAATAAATCCAATAAAAATTGTTAATTTAATTCTACTCTTTCATCTTGTTTCATTTTTGACTGGTCATGATGTAGTATGTTGTTGTTTACTTTCAGTTCAGTACTGCCATTGTAGGAAACCGTAGGTGGAATTCAGCTCCAGATTCAAACACCTAAACATGTGTGTCTACCTGTGCAGAGGGGTCTCTCTCCCCTTGCAGTCAGAAAGCCTAGAGAATCATTTGGCTCGTCATAAAATATCCCCTTATATTTGGCCAGTTGCATTCTTTATGATGCCGTTCTCTTCAGTGCAAGCTTTGACACGTAGTTCATGTGTGGATACCTAAATAAAGGCATTTGCATCTGGAGCATCCTTCCTTCAGAATGTTTTCATTCAGTGCCTGTACAGGTTAAATTCAAACCACATCTATGAAATCCTATTAAACTGCTTTTTCTGTAAAGGCTTTAGGCTTATGGAAAGAATTTTGAATGCTGATGGATAGTCTTACCTCGACATGAATTATCACTGATGATGTGACACATCTGATTCTTCCTAAAAGCTATTGAAAAACTTGTAGGGGATATTTGTGTCCCTCTGGGGTTCAAATCCTGAGATTTTTATATGGTTCATCTATGGAGTTGGATCTCGTGTATAATGTCAGATTATTTCTAGCATGGATATTCTCTTTGGCAGTGTGGGAGCACAGTGAAATAACTGTGCATGAGTAAAGTTGGCAGATGCATTGCCTTTACATCATCACTAACACAGCTGTTCTATCAGCTGGCAGGAACCACACATTGTGTTTGCTGCAGGACAAAAAAAAAGACCGTGTTAGTCTACATAGAGCAGCTAACCTGACTTTGCATATCTGGTCTCTTTAAGTGCTATTCTGATCTCATAATATTGTGACCTAATGCGTATTCTGTGCTTAATACATAATGTTATATATATACCCTGAAACTTGAGAAGTTCATTGATGTAACCCCTGCTTTCAAGATAAGGAGTAAATCTATTGCTCAGTTTGCAGTGGCTCTATGGGAAAGTCGCTTCTGTTGAAAATCAGTGTAATTGCAGTGATTGTGTTCACTCATATTTTGAAAAATACAAAGCTGGTAGAACATGTCATTGCAGTGATGGCTTTTGTGAAATAAGCATTCCTTAGAAACGTCTTGATCCTGAAGTTATGTCATGAGAAGGATATCTAAGGTAGCTGCATTCCTGTAGAACTGCAGGTAGAAGCTACATGTGAAGACATTTGAGCTTAAGTATTAGCCCACTATTTACTGGAGACAAATACATGTCAAGCCCCATGTAATGTTACAAGTTGGACTGTGTGTGACAGAAAGGTAGCGTGCTCTGGGCATAGCAGAGGAAATAAAGATTTCCTTGCAATCCTTGGCATGCGATAGGTGCTTCCTCTTTTTATTTTGGAGTGTTTTCAGCACCAGGCGCTAACCCTGCGTTAAGCCACGAGGCAGTATCTCCAAGTAGCCCAGCCCTGGGCCCAGTGAGCGCAGTATTAGATACTAGTTCCCTTCTGCTAAAGTTTACCAGTTTATATAGTGACGTTAGTGAAGCAGAGGTTGACATATGCTTCAGCTGCTGCAGTTCAGTTCATCGTCTCTTAATGCAGTTTCCTTCTTCCTTTTTGAACAGATTCCTGAAGCTATTTGCACAGTTCTGTGTTAAGATAAAAACATACGCCAAAGGTAGCAAATGAGAAACTTGGTTCTTAGCTCATTCCATGTCTAGATGTGAAACATTTTAAAGTTATCCCTCTGCAGTGTAAAGCATAGCTTTTTAAGTTATCCTTCTGCAACAAGCTGGTATAAATAGGATACGTGAAGAATCATAGGTTTATTCTTCGGTCTTCATTTAAACTATCTCTTCAAAAAGATGCTGTTGTGCATGGTTACTGCGGTAGTGTTTGCTGAAACGTCATCTGTGCAGTCGTGAGAGGAAAAGTGTCATCTGACGAATAATCTAGTCATACAATTTCTATAATCACGTAACATCTGGGGTTTCATGCTGAATGCACTTAAATACCAGACATGACCGTGCTCATGAGGTCTGTCAAGACTGCAGCAAGCAGAGCTACAGCCATTTCCAGCAGCGGATTTTATTTTAGGAGGGACCATCTGATGAGTCCCTGCAAACTTTTCTTGTTTCAGATAACTATTTAATTGCTACACAGTATAGCTCAAGCATAGTTCTCCAATGCATAGTAAAATGTCATGATCAAAGAAACTCCAAGTGTGATCATTACACAGAAGCAAGAGCGTTATTATTTTTAGAAATCAGTTGTAGTTGTGGGATTAATGACCTGAAACACTAATATCTGCAGCATTCTTGATTTTTTTTGCAAAGATTGGAAGGGAAAAAATCTAGAAATGACTGCTTCTAACCCTGTAGGAGGAAGGGAAGGAGTTCAGTAGCTGATTGTTGAGATTTATTAACCCCAATAACATTACAAAGAAAACCAACAACAACAACAAAACCACAAAACCTTCCCAACAGCATATTTTTTTAATTTAAGATCATTTGAAATTTCTTATGCAATGATTTTGCCCATATTTGAAAATTACACTTATTACAAATAAGAGTTTGTATCATGGAGATACTGAAATCACTCTGACAGCCAGGATAATGGATGCTACTGTTTTAATGATGATGTTAATGTTTTTTTTCTTTTGAATGAACAGTGGCTGTAACGTATTCTGTATAAGTAGAAAAATGGCTATGAGAATTTCTCATTAAAACCTCAATGAAGGTGAAAAACAGTTGTTGCGTATCCTTTGGAAAGAATTTTCAGAAGCAAAACAATTTAATTGAAACGCACAGAAGTGCATATGGTGCTTTATGTTCTGGTAGACAGCCATCATTAATTTTCCCAGAGAATTAATGACATTGAAGTATTTGGCAATACTTTTTTAAATGTTAGCTGTATTACAGTTTTATGTTTCAGTGAAGTTACGTGCTTAGGTATTTCATTGAGTATGTGTAATAATCAGGTTTGTAGTCTAATAGCATCTAAGAAACATCTCCAGGCGTGTCTGTCAACTGTCTTGGGAATCCTTTATGAAATGCACAGTTTGTTAGATAAAGGTCTGTTTATGCATCAGTGAAATCTAGCTGTTGCATGTAGAGAAGGTTACGCTCGTGCAGCAAAGCACAGCAGCACTACCCAGTGATCAAGGCTTGAGTGCAAATTACTTGGCTTTCTCTGAAACCAGAGATAACATTTCAAAGTAATGAATGATACATTAAATACTCTGCCAGCTTTGCTCTAAACAATGAAATCTAACTTCCAGGAAGCATTGTCCTTGTCTAACTGAAAAAGCTGTGTATAGGCAAAGTATCTATCTCATAAATTAACTTCAGAAGTAAATTCGGAGTTTAAAAATCATTATGTAGAAGGATGCACTTCTAAGAAGAAGGCTCAGAAATGGTGATCTCGTTTCACAAAATGAATCCGTACTGCATGGGTTTTGTTTGTTTACCCCGAATCCGTAGGTCTGACTTCTAGCAGCAATTAATTTCTGCTTCTAGAGCTGACAAAAAGCTCCTTGTAAAATTTACTTTTTAAAACTGGACAATAAGCAGAAATATCACAGGCTTTCAGGAGTCATAGCGGTTGAATGATGCTTTGCAGCATAGTAGGATTGAGACAGACAAATCTTAATGTACTTAAAAAAAAGATAAATAGAATGATACTGCTCCATTCATTTTGGGTTCCCTCCACTCCTAGTACACCAGTTCATGGGAGACAGTATTGAGAGGAAGGAAAGAAAACACCTACCCCTTGCCTGCCCCCCACTCCCCCTCCACCCCCCCCAAAAAAAAAAAAATTCAAGGACATCACTGGTGACTAAAGTATGAAGCAGAAGGCTGTGGAAAACTGGGATTTGGCCCTGAAATGGGATGCTGATGTTCTAATTTTTTTTTCCAGTAGAGTTAATGCATTTAAGTTAATGTACCTGAGAGTTTTACATGTAGATCCTTATGCTAACCGTAGTTTTGATTTGTTTTCAGCTGTGGGATTGGGATCTTGGTGCTTCCACATGACCCTGAAGTATGAAATGCAGGTGAGTATTGATAAGTAGCTGTGAATCATTTGTTGTGTGTATCTCACTATACAGTCATATTGCTGTTTCTTGACTAGGTGAAACTCGTATAACGTGAGTTAATCTACCTTAAGTACCATTATACGTGACTCCTGCACTCAACAAAAGAGTAGTGCAGGTCTTGTTTTGTTAGATATTTTCCACCAATAGCTATACAGGAGCATGTACTTCCATCTAAAGTGAGAGCTCTGATCAATTGCTTACATTGGTAGAAGACCCTTCAACCTTTGGAAAATCATACTATCTTTTTACTCAAGTTGTTATTTCAAAATTCCTACAGCTTTGGCTCAAAAGCAAGCAGTACAGACCAGAGTTACTGTTATTTATTGGATCCTTTTTTCATCTTAATGTTTTCCGTTATGTTCTCTATTTATCTAGATGTACCTGTAGGATTAATACTGAAGTCAGTGTTTTCTGAGTAGTAATAGTTGAGTCTTCCTCTCTCTTATTCTCAAGTAGAAGTCATTCAGTAATAAATCACTTGGCAAAAGGATTTGGTCCTGGTATTTCCCATTCTCTAAAGGGAGACGAGGAGTCTTGTCCTCTTTTAGGTTTGAGAAGGTTAAAGAAAGGTTAAAGGTTAAAGTCAGGTTGTAGTGGGATTCAGTTCAAAATTAAGAAACCTCCATTTTAAGTGTGTGCTGGAAGTCCATGCTCCTGCCATACTCAGTGCAAATAGTTAAGACAGTGGAGGTTAAAGAGCAGGCCAGCTGACTGTTCTCCAGACTCCATTGGCAGTCTTAATCTGGATAATATTCGTTTGTCTGAATATAGGTGTTTAGTGTCATTTTAGACCCCGTGAGTGTTCTGTCTGGCCTCCAGCTGCCATCCCACAAAGGTGCAGGTGTCTGAGACCCCCCCTCACGTTGGCCAGTCTTGGGTGGGCATATTGGAGGTGGCGGAGCATCTCAGATGGCATTGGGCGCCTGTGCCGTGGCAGCTGAATTGAGTTCTGGATTTCTGCTGATCATAATGGGACCCGAGACACTGCATATGTGGACACCAAAAGTTAGGTGTCTTAAGCATGGACTGAATTACATTCTGTAGTGATGTTTACCTCCATAATGCTGCATTTTATCTCTCTGATGCGTGCTGGAGACTGTCAGCCTCCATGGAGCATACTGCTGCCACCATGTAAGAATATTTTCTGCTTTTCTGGGCATGAAGAAGGTGGTTTTTAGATCTGTTTCACCACTCCCTCCCAAACAGGGGCATGACTTACCTATGTTCTCTTCAGTGGTGAAACTGCCTTGAATTTCCACCTTTTCATTTCTCTTCCCTCAGCTGTGTGTTCCTAACCCTGCCAGTGTTTCGAATCCTCTTCCTTACACTGATGCAGAGGTGAGCAAGGCCACCCTGAAACCCAGATCGTTAAAATGATTCAGGCTTAAAACATTCTTATGTGGGTTTGGTTGGGGTTTTTTGGGGTGTGTGTAAAGGCTATTTTAATCCAATTCACTTTGATGCTACTTACCGTGTAGTTCTGGTGTTGCATCAGGACAACTAAGGGGCCTACGACCTGTGCAGAGGGTGGGCAGCAGCAGCTGAGAGGGGAGCAGGAATGTCTTGCATCACCCTTCCAGCTGGTGTAAAAGGCTTTGTGCGAGACACACAAACTACAATTATTATTTTGGCAGCCAAGGGAAATCCACAAGTGGCCCATAATTAACTCTGATTGCTAGCTCACGAATCACCATAGGGGAAACATTTTAACCAGTAAATAATCTTTTCTTGTTCGCTTTATCTCTTGTTATGATTAACAGTCAGCATTGGTAGCTGTTTGAAGAGATTTTATTTTTACATTTGTTTTTCAGTCTTAATACTGTAAATGGTCAATTCAGTCCGCTTAATTAAGAGAAATGTGAAAGCTTCTGTTCTTGAAAGCAGTTACTTTGAGTACTTCTGAAGTGATTCCCATAAAAATAAGAGAAAAAGAGAGGTAATGTGCTTGATTGTGCGTTCCTCAAGAATCCAAAATGCTTATTTAACCAGCGAAATCAGCTCACTGAGTTTCCTTCTATCCATGTTTCTTCATTGTTCAGACGTGTTCAGTCATGCTGTTGACAGTATTTCTGAAAGTGTTAATTCTTTTGGATACAGAAGCTTGTTGTGTTCTGCAAGCAAATTCTGACTAGGATCTTTTGAGAGGCTCTTTGATGTTACCGTTATGTCACTGAGACGCGGCCGGCGTATGAACTTCAGAGTGTAGCAGCTGTCCAAGTTTGAAAAATTTTGCTATATTGTATTTCTTACTCTACCCTCTTCCTGCCTTTTTCTTTTATGAGGCCTTAAGTGACTTATGCTCTTAAAGAGCTGCATGAATTGAGGGTGCCAGAGCAGGGGCACAGGCTGCCCAGAGAGGCTGTGGGGTCCCTTCCCTGGAGACATTCACCCCCCGCCTGGACGCGGCCCTGTGCCCCTGCTCTGGGGGTGCCTGCTCCAGCAGGGGTGGGACGGGATGAGCTCCAGAGGGCCCTTCCAACCCCCACCAGTCTGGGATTCTGTGAATTAATCCTGCAGCTAATTCCTTCAGACTTGGTAAAGAATATCACTGAAGTTATAAATAATAACTATTAGTATAAAGCTGAATTCAGCTCTTCTTTTTTCCCTCTAAGTTATCACAGCGAAGGTAACGTGACGGCAAGGTGCCACCTAACGCGCCTGTTGGGTTCAGCTACCAGCTCTGATACATTCCTGATACTTTCTTTGTGCTACCTATTGCTGTCCCTGACCCTATAATGCACAGGTTCAGGGATTTAAACCTTTTTCTGCAAGGTTAGCGGTGTGCTGAATCAGCTATTGGAACTGGCTCACCGTGGGTCAGCCGAGCGTGACTGCCTCGCTCGAGGGAAGCCGCAGGAGCGTGGGTGAAGCAGCAAGACCTGCCCTTTCAGTGGCAGCTCGTTGGTAGGTCTGTTTAGCAGTATTGTGAAATATTTCCTGAAGTTTCTGTGACCAAAACCACAAAAAGCTAATAGTTCACACTCAGGATAATATATCTTTCTCCTTTAAAAAACTAGATCACTTTTTTCCCCAATACAAAAATCTCAAAACTAAAAGTTTTTGCCTGTGCAGTTAGAGAAATTCTCCCAAACCAAGCAGAATCAGGCAGGCTTAATAAAAGGTTGTGTGTAAGCTGCTGTTGCTCTTAATGTGTCTCATTATTCAGAAAAACATCATTGTGAGCTTATTAAGTAACCTGTACCAGTAGGAAGAAGGTAATTTCTGTACAGGTATGGCCATTAACAGCTTTTAGAGCGATGGTGGAAAGAGATCAAAATCTTGTTTGCATCCAGTTCTTGGTTTTTTTTTTTAGGAAAGTGTCAAACCTGGTGGAACAATTCTAAGATACCTAACTATTAACTTTTATTAACATATTAGAAATCAGAGGCAGTGGATCTTCACTGATCCATTTGTATGTTTTTAGATTTTCATCGTTTTTAGTCCTTCATGAGAAAAGGTAAGTTTAACTGTGTATTTATGAGCAGAAATTTGTTAATGTCCTTTGAGAAACATTTTAGAAGAAAAAATAATGCTATGATTTTTTTTTTTTGCTTCTAATGACAAATAGCAATTTTGAGCGTACCTGTTCTTGAGAAACCACCTCTTGTGGTGATTATTTTAAATCCATCTCCTTTAAGGTGGCAAATTCCTGGAGAAATAATGTTTTATAAAAGTTTTGTAACAATTACAGAAGACCGTAACACACTGGTCTTCTCCCAAAGTGTAAAAATCATTTAAGACAATAAAACGTTATATGGCAGTCAGAATTTGGGGAAAAAAAAAAAGAACCCCACAACAACCAACTAACCAAATAAACGCCCCTTCTCTGAATTAAAACAACGTAAGAAATTTCCAGAATTAGGAAGTAAACACGCAAGCACGTTGCAAGGTACTTCCTAATGGGCAAAATTTCTATTTTATGTTATAGAAAAAAAATGATTCAGTTTCTCTGTGAAGTTTATACAGAAGTAAAATGCTGCTGGCTGCCTTGAGCAGGCTGTAACTGGGGTGGCCTTATTCCATCTGGCTTTACAAAACTAATTCATATAAATGTTTCAAGAGGTATGAACGGGGGAAGCGGCATGAGTCTTTGAAGGTGTGGGCTTTTTATGAAACATAATATTCAAAAGATTCAAAGTAATAACCTTATTAATGCGGCAAGCGTTCAGTAGTTGAGTAGGATTTGACACTGCTGCGTACTGAAGTACAGTCAGGAAAGTAGATATCCAAATGACTTTAACTCCTGTTTTCTTAAGACTTCTCTCCTTAATTAACTTACACGAGTGTGTGAGTTAAAAGTAGTTTTCATGTTTTGATGTCTCTGCTTTTTGTAGCTGTTGGATGAACTGCCAATGATATACAGTTGTTGTGTGTTTGTCTACTGCCTGTAAGTATTTGTTAAATGTTCTTTTTCTGAATATTTACGAAATATTAACTTTTGAAATGTAGAATCTGTGAATCCCGATCTAGCGTATAGCGAGGCTGACACTGAAGCTTCTACTGATCTCCGTTTTGCTAGCAGCACAGCATTATGACTTGGCCATTAGAGCACCAGGCTGGTTTTAGTCCTAGTTTTTGCTAATTTAGAGATGTTTTACCAGTCTTTGTTTAGCAGGAAAAAAACCCCACCTCTTGTAAAAGACACTGTAGTATACAACCGGAGCTCAGTGTTACTTGGTATGTAAACAGCAGATGTAATAAAATCAACTTCAGTAACACCTACAAAATCATCAATATTGTTATTTATTTGAACTGTACTTCTCTGCTGTAGTCTGACTCCAAATACAAATTTCAGATTTCTGGTTAAACCTGCTTTCCACTCCATCTGGAAAAGTAAAGAAAAAAGGTTTTATGAAGAGTTGAGTGCGTATTTTGTAGAGAGTGTCTTGGCATTAAGCTGTCATGCATGTTCCATGCCAGGTTGTTTTCTCCCACTTAATTTTGGGAGCAGTGTAGCATTCGGCGACTGTAAAGGTACCGTAAGTTGTGTTTTTCTTGCCTGTTGCTGCAAGGCCTGGATTTAACATGATTTCTTCTGTCACTTGGAAAATCCAAACGATAAATCAACCTGTTGCAGACAAAAAGACCAAAAGCAAAAAGACAAATTTTTTTTTTACATATCAAATATTCAGCCATTGAAAATTGGAATAGCTTCGGTGAAGATTATTGGGAGTTTGCAATGGAGGTGGGATGCTCTAGGACTAAACCCACATCTGTGGAAATTATGATGGAATTGTGTGTGAGTCATGCATTAGGGTGATTTGTGCAAACTCGGGATCGGAATCATAATGCCTCGGTTAGAGCGTTACAGTGGGAATATTTCCACTATCTCCTTGAAACTGCATTTGCATTTCTTTTGTCTGATTTGAATGCCATTGGGGAAAAGGATGGGAAGTGGCTATAAAAATCTGTTTGCAAAAATAATCATGGTTATTTTGTGCAATGGTTACTCTATTATCTTCAAAAGCACTGGAAGTCTGTTACTGCGTTTATGGCTCTAATAAGATTCCATGTATGTATGTTTGGTAGTAATTAAAATGTTCTGAAGAATGAGCTAATGTTTAGTTTAGGAGGCCTTTAATAATCGTTTTGGTTTTCTTCAAGGTAGGTTGTTCCGCACATGACATTCCCTTATACATCATTCAGTCCTACTGACTCTCAAGCTGTGCAATTACTTTGGCAAGGCATTTTGCAACGTAGCACATTGTGCTGGCTTGTAGATTCCTCCCTCCCCCCAGATATTCCTATATGTTTTTTCTTTGTCTCCCTTTATTCATCCATGATGGCGTCTGTTTCCAAAAGCTTAACAACACATAAACTAGGCAGATGTAAGGAGTTATATGGCCAATGTTTTTTGGACCTTTTTTCGGATGTAGATATGGTCTGGGATGTGGGTGTATAACTCCATTACAACTGTGACTGGAGTGTAGTTTAGAGGTGGTAAAGCTATATTTTAATTAGTTGTTTTACATACTAGGAGACATTAGCTGTTTTCACCTTCCACTTCTACCAGTACTCAGGCCAGCAAATTTACTGTGCTGTGACTGTCGTAGAGCCATAAACAATCTGCATTTTAACAGATCTCTGGAGTTCGCTGTTTTGTAAGGCAGTCCCTTTCCCCTGCTGCCTTTAGCTCACAGATGTAATGGGTTTTTGGCAGCTGTATTGCATTTTAAACTCATTTCTAATTTGCTATCCATTATCACCCCTTAAGAACCTTCTGAAAACACTTCTACTTTCCAAACTCTTTCCACTAAGTTATTCTTTGTAGATGCATGAGCTTATTGAGGTATTTTGCACTAGATTTTTTTTCAAAAAAACCCCACATTTATTGGTAAAAGTGTGATTTCTTTTTTTAATATTAAAATGACACATCTTTATTGGAGGACCTACAGTTTCTTGAAGGGCCTAAGGCTCATTTGCATCAATTTTCTCACAAATTTTGTGATAATATGCCTTGAAACTGTGTTCTTTATATGGTAAGTGATGAATGTTCTCACTCTCCTTTATGTTCCGTTCCAGATATGAATGTTTCAAGTACAAGAACACGGTCAATTATCCACTGCTTTTCTTGTTAATAACATACAGCTTTGTCGTCAGCATAGTAAGTACCTTTTTCTAATACAGTATTTTCACCTGTAGGTTGACAGTTTTCCTGCAGTGAAGGAATGTTATACGGGCAGTGCTGAATCTCTCTCACTTCCAGTCAAGAAGGACAAATTATTCTTTTGTTGGGAAAATTATGTGCTGGCCAGAGAAATCTTCTCTTTCTACCTAATCTTTCTACCTAAACCGCTGTATAGAATACATGAAGAAGAAAAGCGGTAATCCAGTTGCTAGAATAGGAGTGTGAGAAAAACAGCCGCTGTTGACTTGTTATGGGACCTTGGACAAGCTGTATTCCTCATCTTCCCTCATTTGAATTTATCTGCAGAAATGGGAATAATTGTGTTCAACAGACTGCAAAAAGTGAACTGTGATACATAGTCCAGGATATTAGCTGGTGTTTTAAAACAACAGCCAGAATAAAAGGAACTCAGCTGTTACTGTTAAAATTCCTCTAAGCTTTTTGTCATGGCTAACTCGATTCCCTTCCTCAGTGCCGTGTGCCCCCTTTACAAATAAGATTAGTCTTGTGCAGGCTGTCAACCACAGCTGGAATCTCCATTATTTTTATTGATAACCATTTCTTAAAAAGAAGTGCTATGGGTCACCTTCTGCCTTCAAAATACTTGCCGGTTCTCTCCTGTGCATCCCAAAATTTTGTTAGACACATGCCATGTTATGCCTAAGGCCTGGTGCCCTTATCTCTTCAAAAGCAGAAATTAAATGAACTGCATGAACAATAGGAAGAACCACTAGCTTTTCGTAAAATGAGTTGAAATGTTAAAGCATTGTCAAAAAACATTAATAATAGCAAATCAAAGCAGAGGACGTTTTCTTCTTGCAGTGCGTATCGAGAATGTGTCTGGTAATTTCTGCATCCTAATTATTTTTCTGTGTTGCAACTCTGTTAAATGAGGAGATTTTAGATGTTAATGCCTCTATTTGTGCTTCTTAATTTAAAATAATTCCACAGTTAAAACCTCAGATTTTGCCAGAGGAAACTTCAGATGTTTAATCAACTTTAATGGTGCATGGACAGGCACTTGTGTCTTGATTGTAACGGAACTAGTCTTGGCAATATTTAGATGAAGAATGTTACGATTGTTCTCTGTTGCATATAATTTCTCTTTTTTTAATCTTTCCAGATTTACTTAAATTTGAAGGAGCCCGTATTCCATCAGGTAAATCTTGCTCTGTTGGAGAAGCTAATCTCGTTTTTAAACTGTGCTGTTTTAGTGGAACGTTCTGCAGGATTTTGTAGCTGGTGGGAAAATGGAAGGCAAGCACAATTTGCCTTTTTCTTTAGGCAGTACTGCTGCCTGTCATGTTACCATCCTAAAACTTGGTGACCTGAAAAACTACAGTAGTTTAATGCGTGTTGTGTTTTAGCACCATAATAATATTTTATGTGGGTTTTGGTTTTTTGTTGTTGTTTTTCGTTTTAATCAGTGGCAAGCGTAACAAGGTGACCCTTCCCATGGGCTAAGGTGTGTGTGAGAGGGAGGGCTTAATGAGTCCTTGTCTGCTTCTTTCCATTAGCAGCTGCTGTGAAACTGTGACCTGACTTTCTAACATGGCTTGGGTCACTTAGCACCACGTTTTTCTCTCCATTTTAACATATAAGTTTAACTACTTAGTTTTACTTTGTGCAAATTCAAGCTGAATTTAAACACAGAATGTCTTCTAGGGTTATGTAGCAGAGTTGTTATGGTCTTACAGGCTTACTGGCACGTTTGGTACAGATTCCTTTTGTGGCAGCCCAAGAGTGTTAATATTCATCCACTGCTTGTGGGGACTGGACTTGTATCACTTGCCTCTTCACAAAATATGCTCATTTATGTATGCCAAGAGTAGTTTTCCCTTATGATTTTTTGATTAGGGATAACAGCTGAAAAATTGCCAAGCAAAAGTACTGAGCTCTTTGCAGGACAGAGCTTTTAAGCCTTAATTTCTGAAATTGGTAGTGCTATCGCTTGTCAAAACGTGCCTGCTGCATCAGCAGTTTTACAAATGATACGTGATTCCTGTTGGTGGATTAGTGAAGCACTGATGAATACAATTCCCAGCTGCTCCAAATAATCTCTCCTAGAAACATGAATTGTTACTCTACCTATCGATAAAGAGTAGCTTGCAGGGCTTTTTTTATGATAATGTTAATGAAACCCTTTCTTTTTGTTCCCTTTACTTACATTTCCTGCAGGGGGGTGAAAGCGGCAATTTCTGATGCTTTTACTGAGCTGGTTATAACTGGTTTTGAATGAAGTGACTCAAAGTAATTTTGTTAACAACAGTGGCAGAATTTAGTACGTATATTGGACTTTTATTTCTTTAATCAGTTATCTATTCGGCCTATATTTATTATAATAAAAACCATCACAGCCCCACTATATTTGAGTTTGATGCATTGGCATAGGTATTGTTCCGTCATAAATACTAAGACGATAGATATTATGACTTGTCTGGAAAGAGGGAAATAAGGAAACTTTTAAAGGTCTGGGGCAACAGTTTATTTTTTGCATCTGGTTTCTGTTAGGTTTAAAATACGAATTCCCTGTTACAATTTATACATGAGGAATCAATGTAGAAAAGATTTAAGCCCATAAAAGTGCTGGACTTCTTACAACAACTCTTTCCAAATTTATTTTTGTGGAGAACATATAGTTATGGCCAAATTCCAAATATTCAAGTACTACGCTCATTTTTTTCAAAATCTTTGCCAAATATGTTGTAAATCGAGAGGAAACGTTTCTCTGACTGCACAGCTAAGCACCGTTATTTTCTTAACACTTGTCCTTTATTTTAAAGTGCACCAAAAAAACCAACAGTATTTTCCAACTGAACGGGTCACATAGGCTTGAAGTAAAGTTAAATATGTTTGTGCAATCATAGTTTAAATCACAGTTTCGGTCCCTAACTGTATTGGAAAGCAGCGTCAGGACATAAAGCAGCATTTCATTCCTCAAGGTATTTGTCTATAATCATCATCATTTGTCAGCCTTGCAAAAAAGGGGATAACTACATAGACAGCTTTATATTGTTCATTGTTTCAGCGGTTTTTGGTTTGGTTCCTCCCCCCCGAAAGGAGAGCAGTAAGAATGGAAAAGGATCCTATTATGTTTAGTCACCAGGATTCAAGCCTCATTTTTCAGTGAATTACTTTCTACTTTCCTTCCCAACTTAGGCTCATAAATTGCTTACTGCCAGCAGGGCATGAAGGGGATTTCAGGCTGTTATTCATGGCACAGTGGCAACAGAGACCAACTTTTTTTTCTCCGTGCACATATTGCAGATCTTTAAGGGTCTTAGTGCCCTAACCATAGGAGGGATGAGATGCACGTTTTGGTCAGTTGGAGGCTGCACATTATTAGAAGGAAAAAACTACTTCCCTGCCTAACAACTGATGGGGTATTTTCTTGCAGCTTCATCAATTAAATGAAAGATAGCAGTGGCCTTTACAAGCATGTATTGTCTTGTTTATGTCAAATTCTCTCAGGCTAGAGCACTATTATTACCTAATTTCCATGGCACTAAACAACCCTGCATCCCAGTTTCCAAGTTGTTTCTAAGCCAGCATCACTGTCAAAGAAAACAGCTATGCCTCTCCCCTCTTTCCCATCTGGCACACAAATTTACCCTCTGATGTGAATTTGATTGGGGAACTGAACATGTTAAACCTCTCCTCAGAATTAGTTTTAAGTCAGATTAGTTGCTCACCACTTTTTACTGCGTGTATATGTGTGCTTATACAAGGAACCGGGTAGGGGAGGATTGGCTGCTGGTATGGAGTGATCCATAGACAGACAAATGTAAGACAGCACTGGAAATAGAATCAATTACCATGGCAGTTAAAAAATTTAGACTCTTACAAGTAGCCTTCTTTCTAATACGATATGACCTAGAAAGCTGTCACCTACAAAGCATTGTTTTCCATCCTGATTTGTTTACTTGCTACGTACCATATGCTGGCTATACACCTGCAGCGATCAAAAACCTCAGTCAGCTAGAGGGCCGCGTTATGTGAATAATGAAACAGATCTAAAAACCTGTTTTATTTGCGTAGTCATCTGCTGCAAGAGTTTGAAGCAAATTTTGAGCAAACAAATAATTAAAAGGTAAATAGAAAATTGGATTAAATAGCTGCTTCTTCTACATTAGGAAATGTGATTTAAAAAAACATTTTGCATAGACATTCCAGAGGCGGCGTTATGGTGTCCCGTGAGGAACTAAGCAAGCTGGACAAGTAGATCAGTATGAGGATTGCAAGTAGGGTAAGAGAGTGACTAGTGGAAAATAAAGGAGATGATGAAATGCAGTCTCATTCTGGGCTTTCTCGGGATCAGTAGTGGGACTGTTTTTGTTTAACAACCTGTAGCAGGAACTGATGATATTTATGATGATAAAAGTCCAGGAGGAGGAAACGAAGGGGTAACTGGGAGACCTTGAGGGCTAGGGTGACAAATGAGTCAAAATGGAAGAGCACTGGTGGGCAAATACCAACGATGGTTGTTCTAACCTGCACACAGACACCAAAGGCGGGAGGGAGGGAGTGCCTGGATGTGTTTGCTGGTCACAGCATAATAACATGACCAGTGAGTTTTCTGCAACAGTGATAGAAGTAAAATACAAGTATTTGATATGCCGGTTAAGGTGGCTTTGGGTAAGAGGGAGAGAGTGAGTGTGGGAGAAAAGGTTATTTCATTTGCCTCAATGAAAAAATTAATAAAATTGTTCTCCACCGGTGATTTAAATATACAAATATAAAGAAGGGAGTGAAATCACTATGAAATGTGTGTGTAGAGGTACATATGAGAGCCTGAAACTGCAGGAAGAATATCTTCTGTCAGGGTACAACCTGTTCAAACTTACAGGACTCCCCATTTTGGGGAGTCTGTGTGGACCCACTCGATGTCCTGCAGCTCTCCAGAGTCCCTCCTGCTTCTACGGCAACAGCTGTAGGCTTGTGGTTTAATATATTGTGCCTTTTAGTGGAACGTGTTGTCTTATTTCCTACATGTTCAGGTTGCCAAGCAGTCTGTTAAAAATGACCTTTTCAGGGCATGTCTCCACCACGGGGCTTTTTCTACTCGGGCATTGTCCTGCTGAAAATCACGTATAAAACTTATTTCAGTGACCTTTCACTCTGTTACACAGCTTGTTTGGGGATGTCTTCCAGAAAGCGTGTACATCTTTCATTCTGGCTAGTGCTTCTATCTGCACAATAGCTTAGGGAACGTGGAAGGATGTTCAGACCCTCCAAAGGATCAGCTTTACAAGTCATCGAAGGGGAAGCTCAGTTTCCTGCTGCAGACAGTGTCCCGGGAGCTCTGGAGAGCTGCTCCGAGCCGTGCAGCAGCAGTGACTTGTGTTGTTTTGCCATCACGTACGTGCATCTAAACAAGACCAAACCAAGTGGACCTGAATTGGTTCATTCAGGAGCTGTCAAGGCAGCATGTAATAATGAACAGCCATAACAATGCTGAGTAACTCGGTGCGTCAGTGTCATCACGGGGGTTGCCCTTCCTTATTCTCTCTGCTCGGGTTTCTTTTCCAGAAATCCAACAACATGTAGAAGACCCTTTTCTTTGTTGTAAATTGCAAATACAGTTTCCAACTTCAAGTACTTAGGCTAACTATTTTTTGATAACTGGTTGGTTTGTTAATAGATAGGCAGCGGTTGCCAAGAACACAAAATCTCTTGGTGCAGTTCCCAATGTGTACGCTAATATTTGAGGCTGATAAATTGACTTTATTAACCAAGGATGGGCAAAAAGGCCAGGAGCAGAGGAAACAGAGAAGTGGAAATGACAGGCTACGGCTGCTTTCTGCAGGAGCAGGGTAGATGAAGAACCAGTTTATATGCTCCCCCAGTGTAGAGTACCAGCCTTGCCTCCGACTTGCGTAAGAAGTGAATCTATATGATTCGCTTAACTGCCTCCACATCAAAACTGCTGCCAAACACTGAGCCCTGAACTGCTTACCTCCCATTTGTGAATTAGAAGGATGTTCTTCATATTAGCCTTCTTATCAGGTAATGCACTGTGTATTCATAAGACTTCGGGTTTTTTCCCCATTTCAAAGATACGCTTAAAGTAGGTAGATAGCTTCAAAGCTGAAATACACACAGCTTTACTTGCATCTTAAACAGCAAAGAGGTAACTGTCTAATGATAAAAAAAAGATAAGATCCTGCTGTTTCCTTTTGTTTCAACTGCAGCGCAAGGGTGTTCTTTGGCTCACAATTTAAAGGCACGGTGAGACCAAATAGCACAAAGCTTGCTTGGGTTTTCATCTGTCACTTAAGGGATGTGTTAGGTAAAGAAGAACAGCAAAGGGAGCTAAAGGGTTTGAAAAAATGGAGTCAAACTGAGTAAGGCAGATTTTTTTTTTTTACTCTTATCCTTCTTTGGGTAGACGGGTGGTACGTAACGAATTTTTGGCATGATGAAAATAATAAATCCATGGGTGGTAAAGGAGTAAAATAAGCACTGCTCCCTGAAGTATAAGCTAAGCTGTGTAGCTCGGTTTATAGGCCTCTTGTAAGAAACAGCTGTAGCGAGACGTGCAGCTACAGTCTCTGCATATCACAGCAACACCTCCTCGACGCTTGCATTCAGCGTGAAGAGGAGGACTGGAGCATGCAGAGCAGAACAGTTTGTTGTTCCAGTCTCTCACAGGCTTTTAAACACGAATGTGTTTTACTGCTAACAACCTGTTTGTGTGGGGGAGCGGAAAGGGCAAGAAATTGAAGTGTCAGCTGTGGGCATATTTTTCTTCAGTCACTGCAAGGTTGTTCTTATTTTTTTTTTTTTTTCCTTCCTCCATTAAGACTGTCCTCTTCTGCGAGCCATTAAGCAACTCACTAGGAGACACCAAGCCAGAGGCTCTACAAAGAAAGCTTTTCGTAGCTTTTTGCTCTTTCCTGCTTTTAACAGCTGCTGCAAAAAAAAAAAGTGAGCATTTTTAGCCTGTGTTTTACCTGGGCTTTGGGCTGCCTAGAAGCCATGTTTCTCTAGGCATAGCCTGATGCTGTTTAACGCCTTGTAGAAAGAACCCGAGAGCAAATTGGATAAAAGCTTGAAGGTGGTCACACCCCTAATGAGAATGATAGAAAAGTGTCCTCATGGGTAGGGTTTTCCTGTGTCTGCTGCAGAAGAGCATTTTAGCAACAGAAACTGTAGGAAAGAGGAGATCAGCAAGGAAAGGGCATCAAACTGTGATTTGGGTTCCAGAGGAGCCTTTCTAGGAGTTTCTTGCTCTGTGCCACACCTCTCTCAGAATAAATTACTGGATTTGATTAGGAAAATGAAAAAGGCTCTTTTAAATGAAACTGATGAAGTAAAAGGGCATTTAGCTTTTAAATTTAGTCTGTATTTGTAACATGGTGGGGTCTCTTTAGGCAAGATGTCAGTGATGAAGAATTGTACCCTGAGCCGTCCCCTTTCTACCCTTAGCTTGGGACTGAAAAGCACTTGATACTCAGGCTGTGTTTAGCGGGCTTTGTTGGGGTGTGTTTTTCCCCAATTTAAGTGGTGTACCCCGGCAAGGGGACTGGAATTAGCGAACAGTTTCATATGAAGTACAAGCCAGAACCAATTAGCCTTTCAAATAGTTTTGCTTTGTTTAGCTCTGCAGAGCAGAACACACAATAGTAGTAGTTTAGTTACTGAAGTTATTTGATCTCACTCTAAATGCAAATAAAAAGCTGCTATGCTGAGTGACTTTGCATAGTCAATATTGGAGCTTACTTTTACCTGTTGTCAAACATAAACTTTAAACTCTACTTGAAGGGGGAGAGGAATAATATCAGGCTTGCCTGTGACAAGCTGTGGGATGACATGTCAAATTTAGAGGGATGGGGTGCTAGCAAGGGCCCTCAGCCTGCCGCTTTGAGATGCGCTGGCTACGCTGCAGCACACAAAGTGTTATGGAGATAAGCCTGGGGCTCCTGAGGTAACAGAAGCCAACAGGGAAACACCTCAAAGGCACTAAGGGGCGTTCCTCTAAGAAGGTGACAGCCCAGCTGAAGTGCCTCTGCACCCGTGCACACAGCATGGGCAACGAATAGAAGGAGTTGGAAGCCACCGTGCTGCTAGAAAACTATGACCCAGTTACTGTTACTGAGACTTGGTGGGGCAAATCCCGCGACTGGAGTGCGGCTATCGATGGCTACAGGCTGTTCAGAGGGGACAGGCGAGGAAGGAGGGGCGGAGACGTTGCCCTCTACATCAAGAAATGGATAGGGCGTGAAGGGCTGTCTCTGAGGAATAGCCACGAGCAGGTTGAAAGCTTATGGGTGAGAATCAGAGACTGAGGCAATGAAGGGAACCTTGTGGCAGGTGTCTACTACAGGCCCCCGATCAAGGGGAGCCGATTGACAAAGCCTTCTTACTCCAGCTACAGGAGGCATTGTGCTCGCGGGCTCTCGTCCTGCTGGGGGACTTCAACCACCCCGACATCTGATGGAAAAGTAGCACGGCAAGCTACGGGCAATCCGGGGGACTCCTGGGATACGCTATAACTTCTTAAGCCAGGCCGCAGACGGCCCTACCAGAGGGGATGCGATACTGGACCTGTTGGTCACCAACACAAGTGAGCTAATCGGTGACATCAAGCCTGGCTGCAGTGGTCACGCACTGGTGGTGTTCGCAGTCCCGAGGGATGTGGGTCAGGCGGAGAGCAAAGTCAGGACCCTGGATTTTAGGAAAGCAAACTTCCAGCTCTTCAAGGAGTCAGTCCATCGGGCCCCCTGGGCAACTGCCCTCAGGGACAAGGGAGCAGAACGGGGCTGGCAGGTCTTTAAGGACGCTTTCCATAGAGCGCAAGAGCTCTCGATCCCCAGGTGTAGGAAATCAGGAAACGAAGGCCAGAGACCAGCATGGCTGAGTTGAGACCTGCTGGTCAAACTAAAGGGCAGAGGAAATGCACAGGCAGCGGAAGCTGGGACGGGTATCCTGGGAAGGGTATAGGGACGCTGCCCGGTTGTGTAGGGATGGGGTCAGGAGGGCCGAGGTGTGGATGGAGCTGAACTTGGCAAGGGGTGCAAGGAGTAATAAGAAGTGCTTCTACAGGAATGTCAGCCAGAAAAGGAAGGTCAAAGAAAGCCTGATGAGCAAGACTGGCAAACTGGTAACAATGGACAAGGAGGAGGCTGAGGTACTCAACAGCTGCTTTGCCTCAGCCTTCACTGGCAGCCTCTCTTCCCACACCTCCCGAGTGGAGGGATGGCAGGGCAGGGACTGGGGGAGCAAAGTCCCTGCCACCGTAAGAGCAGATCAGGTCTGTGACCACCTGAGGAACCTGAAGATACACAAGTCCATGGGACCTGATGAGATGCATCCCAGAGTCCTGAGGGAATTGGCTGGTGTAGTTGCCAAGCCACTTCTCATGAGGTAGTTGGTAGTTGGGAACTACCAACCCGTCAACCTCACCTCTGTGCCTGGGAAGACCGTGCGTGGGCAG
This sequence comes from Phalacrocorax carbo, assembly GCF_963921805.1. Classification (NCBI taxonomy): domain Eukaryota; kingdom Metazoa; phylum Chordata; class Aves; order Suliformes; family Phalacrocoracidae; genus Phalacrocorax; species Phalacrocorax carbo. The sequence goes on along the minus strand of NC_087513.1, from coordinate 214,651,965 downwards.
CAGGGTGAGGGAAGGGGTGCTGCCCCCCTGCCCCGCTCTGTGAGACCCCCCTGCAGCGCCGCCTCCAGCTCGGGGCTCCTCAGCACGGGACAGACACGGGGCTGCTGGAGCGGGGCCAGAGGGGGCACAGAAATGCTCCGAGGGCTGGAGCCCCTCTGCTGCGAGGCCGGGCTGGGAGAGCTGGGGTTGTTCAGCCTGGGGAAGAGAAGGCTGTGGGGAGACCTTGTTGCGGCCCCCCAGGGCTTAAAGGGGGCTTGTAAGGAAGATGGGGACAGACATTTTGGAAGGGCCTGTTGCAGTAGGACCAAGGGGTGATGGTTTTAAACTAAAAGAGGGGAGATTTCAGACTGGATATAAGAAAGAAATTTTCCCGATGAGGGTGGTGAGACAGTGGCCCAGGTTGCCCGGAGAGGTGGTCGATGCCCCATTGCTGGAAACATTCCAGGTGAGGCTGGATGGGGCTCTGAGCGACCTGTGCGGGTAGAAGATGTCCCTTCCCATGGCAGGGGGGTTGGACTAGATGGCCTTTAAAGGTCCCTTTCTACGATTCTATAAGGGCTGTGTTGTCTCTCTTGTTCTGTATATATGCAGTGATAATACAGTGTGTGCAGCAGCTTACAGCTTGTCCTTACAGCTAAAAAGTGTTTGAAAATTTTCCATTATGGACTTCTGAAAGGTAGGTTTCAGTTTGCATTATTACAGTGATCTGTTTTATGTTGGATGACTGGACACGTGCATATGCTTGCAGGATAGTAATAGCTGAATGCCCTGGTTACAGCAGAGTACGAGGTAGTCTTGCCTTGGAGACAACGTAGTTTAAAAGAAGGCAAGTTATGAGGAGGTTGGTACGACACGGTAAGGGTACTGGTTTGTAAACACACTTCTGTGAGGTTTAAGCTTTTAAAAATAGTTAGTGAAGGTTTATAGTTTTTCTGTTTCATGTAAAACAAGGCAGCATTATGAGTTAACTAAAAGCAAGGCAAGAAAGGGAAGTCAGTGAATACAGAAACAAAAAATAGCGAGGGGCTTGTGCACCACTGGAGAGAGATGAAGAGCAAGGCAAAACTGCTTGGAAAAAACTGCCTTTTGGCAGGAGGAAACCAGTTCAGAATAGAAAGGTGGAGAGTAATTTAATGTCACCGGCGTCTGACAATCCTCCCTGCTGCAGTGGCTTCTGCATCACTTTTCAGGCATGACTGACCACATCTCTTCTTTAGTCTGTACGTCGTGGTGGTGGTGGTGTGTGGATCCTAAGCTGGTGAATAAAAAACAGGGAGAGTGATTTAAAGATCACGAGGCAGAAAAGAAATTATTGCTTTGACTTTTTTGTATAAGTCAGGCGGTTACATTCAAATTCATCAAGCCTACAGCGAGCCAGATTTTGCCCATGGATCTTTTCAGAGTGTGCAGCCTTCCCACTGTATAGATTGAATCCCAACAATCTGTGATAGTTGGTTTTAAATGCTTCCTGGAAAGTTTCTTGCATTTTGGTGCTCAGTGTGGGCATAGCGCTTACTCTATTCAGGTGTTTGCTTTCAAGCAAAAATATTAATCAAATATCAGCGAAGGAATTAGAGCTTTCAAAAATGGCTTTAGCTGATGCTTACACAATCCTGGGCTGACATGCACAGACACAGAAGAGATGGAAGGGTTATTTACCATTTTCATTTCAGGGTGCTTGCTGAGTGCCATCTAGTGTTTGCCTTCCAATTCAAAAAAGTGAAGCAGGGTTTTTTTACAGCTGGCTGTTCCCGTAACTGCATAAAGGGCATGGTTTGTAATCATACTTTTATTTGAAACTTTTATGCAAGGCTTTCTGGAGAGGAGGTTAGAGGGGATGCTATTTTCCTGAGACTGAAAAATAAAAATCAACAGAGGCTTCAAAAATGTTTTACTCCTGGAGTGTGTTGTAAAGTCTCTTGAATCCAACTGCTGAATTTTCTCTCTGTTTTTATTTCCAGATAATGTACGGAACACTAGTTTCCATTATAGTTCTACGATCTGTTTATATAGTATTATGGTAAGTAACTGTTTAGTTCAGCACTATAAGACATAATGTAGCATTTGCATCTTTTTTGGTGGGCTTAACATGAGAAATTGGCAGTGGCAAAATTTCTTTAACTAGGTATTTAATGCTACCCCATGCGCTCTGCTTGGTTGAAAGGGAATGGCTGATCTTGCATTTTTTTGAAGCCACTGGGATAGCATTAACCAAAACTGAGATCTCTACGCTAATGATCGGTGGCTTCAGCTGTTAGCCTGGGACTTCAGGGGAACGGAGTTTCTGTCTTTATGTTGCTGGGTAGCATGAGAAATCTATTGCCAGTGTCCAAAATCTAATGATGATACTTGGAGAGAGGTGAGAGCAAGATTGCAGAGCTGAACCATCGGTTAATATTTTCCTTACTCAAGTGTCTAAAATTCAAACGTAAAAGATAATGACACAGAAGGGTAAATATTTTTTCCTTAAAGTTTTGACTGGGTGAGGTTAAGAATACATTATAGAAATCAAAATAAAAACTATTTATGACAAACAAAAGGGTATTGGAAATGTTAGGAGACACTGAGAAGCATTAGAATCATCAGAGCACGGGCTTGGTGGGTGAAAGTGGGGAAAAAAAGGGGATGAATCAGTATTGGAATAAGCATATACCTTTAGCTCTCAAGGGTTCAGTTGGTTTCCCCTTTCTGTCTCTCCCCTGTGAATAGCTGGGGTTCGTATGTGTCAGGGGATTACACCAGAAAATTACTGATTTCTCTCTGTCTTCATTCTAAATGTGCTTTTGTTGAACTTTGTTTTGAGTTACAGGCATATCTGTTCAGGCATACAGGGAGGAATTCAACAAAAGGTGTGAATTTAGAGTCGTATCACCTTCCAGTTGGAATTTCACTTAACTTGCTTTGACTTTCCCCAAGACATCCCCACAGACCCAGTGTAAATGTTCAGACTTTTATTAAGCAAGAAGAACTTAAAACTGATGGTGTGTTGCTTGCTGCTTTAGAAACAATCACTGTTTTAAAGGCACTTGTCAAACCCATGAACGTGGAAATTTTAATCCTAACCTAGAGATCTTAAGTGATAATACCTTAATTCACTTCCGAGAGAAACTAAGTTCAATCAAGTTCAGGTCATTTTAATTTTGTTCTTATACAAGGATTTAGCACAGTTCTAGTCACTTAAATTAGATTTCTTTGTGTAGACAAACCCTTGGGCCTGCTATCTTTCCAGTTCTGCAAATTCCACACACTTGCGTGTTCTCATTATTTCTGAAGCATTTAATTGCCTTCTGTCACTGCCAATAACACCACCATCCTTCCTCCCGGGGTATCATTCGTTGATTCCCTCCAGCAAAATCTGTCTCTGAAGTTCTACCTACTTTTTCTCTTCAATTTTAGGGGTTCTGAGTGTATTCCCTTAATTATCGAGGTCACTTCATTGCAACGTGGCCCTACAAAGACTTGGTTCCCCCTTTGGTTGTATTACGCGAACTGGTTAGAAAGGTGGGATGGGGAGAGAAGTAGGCTTAAACTACTTGTCAGTTTTAACTAAACTATTGGTAGTGTTGGGTTGACAGTTGGCCTTGATGATCCTAGAGGTCTTTTCCAACCTTCATGATTCTATGATACTAATTTTAAATTTTGCCGGAGAAGCTGTGCCAACCTGAAGGTATGCTTTCCTTTCTCTACAAGTCATCCCCAAGTACACTTTTGGATTTACTTCCGCCACCTTGCTAAAATGTACTCCTGTCTTTCCATTGGTAACGCTAGCACTCGTCCAAGCCTGTTTCAAACTACGCATCAACCCTGATTTCTGTTTGTTCTTACTTCCCTAATATGTATTAGGTTCCCATCACTCATATGTCTTAGCGTGGGGCTTGAAATCACTCTGAGCTTAGAATAAAAATCTCAAAGAACAGCACGTCATTCCTTCCAGGCTGCTACGTCCGTCTATCTTCTTCATTTGGGGCTGTTCCTGCCCGTTTTCTCCACGCTTTTCATCTCTTTCTTGGGTCTGCTCCCTTCCCAAGATTACAACTTGGCAAATGTCGTTCTCTGTTCACAAAGCATGTTCCCTATTAGTAAGTGATGCCAGCCTCTCTCGCATTCCTTCACAAAACACCACCATTTATTCCCTGAACAATTCTAGCTATAATTACCTAATTACCGGCACATATAACATACTATTTAGTGCTCTTTCATGTCCTGGGCTTGCTTATATCTCTAGAGCACTGAGTTGGGAATCTTACAGCATGGTCTCTGCCGTGTACCGCATGGTGCTCCTTGCATTTATTAGGCTAAACAAATGAAAACAAATGAAAATGGTGCTAGTTTATATTGGCAGTACAGTTGTTGCGAACACGTACAGCTTGTATGTGGTTAGCTTGCCCTGTGGAAGAAGCTCTACCTCTCCTGATTTGCACGTTTTTGCTGGCTCTGAAACGTACTGTGTGTAACAGGGGAGAAAAACCAGTTCAGGAATGTGTTTTAACACAGAATCTAAACTGTGCACTTATAATGCTTATAAATAACTTGAACAGTATTTCATGGCAGCCTTTTAGGGTTGGACTTGGGTTTGCTTTTGGACTTGTCTTATGAGTGGGAAAGGAGCAAATGCCACCAACTTCCATGTAGGAAGTTCACAGTTCCATGGTCCAGCCTGAACGCAGGTAGTGAGGGTGAACTTATTCATGGTGCACTTTGTTGCACCTGATTCTTCTGTGCGTTTCCCGTATCCTGAAGAGAACTTTTCTCCCAAAATTAAAATGACATTTTTCCATCACCAATAGCACTCAGCGAGAAAATACAATGTGAAATTACTTTTTCTAAAGCCATTCGTTCGGTTAGTTGTTACATGGTGGTTTACATTCACCAAAGACTACAGTCATTTTGAAAGACCTTATTTAAACAAGTCCCCTAATCGAGGGATATCATGTATTGGAAAAGAAGAGTCTCTTCTTTTGGGAGAGTCCTAATTTTTAACATGGCTATGTTTTTTTTAACTGAAAGATTATACATGGGACTGAAGAATTAGCATCTTTTAGCCAACTTCAGTTTTCCCACTTAATCGTTGTGTTAGGAGAGAGCAGTCTTTAGGGGAACAGTTAGAAATACAGAAGTAAAACGTTTAAAAGACAGTCTCAGAGAATGTGAATTCAGGAGAGAGGGGAGGAGGTGAAATACAATACCTAAATAGATGAGATTTGAAGTCAATGTTGTAGTAAATCAGTTTATGTGTATGTAATAGTATTTGTGTGTTACATAAAAGCTGCCTTTAAAGAATCTTGAACTAAACTTTGCATTATTTCTCTCTCTGTGTCTCTCTAGGGTATACCCATGGCTTAGAGGTCTAGGCTATACATCTTTAACTGTATTTTTAATGGGATTTTTTCTCTGGAATGTGGACAACATTTTCTGTGATAAATTGAGGTAAGTTCTTTCACTTTGTCTGGATAGTTCTTAATAGTCTTTTTGCATAAAGCTTTGCTTCTTCTGTGGCGTATATTCAAGCCCATCTCTCGGTATGTATTGCATGCTGCATACAAAACATTCACAAGGGTTTTATCCAGTTTGGTCATGACTAGATTCAGCATTCAACGGGTTTTTTAACAGTTTTTTTATCCATGAATAGATTTAGTTTTTTAAATAAGTGATATTTCCCTTTAACTTCAATGTAAATTGAAAGAAAGTAACGTCACTGAAGTAATATTGAGGATCTGTGCCTTACTAAAGCCTGCCCTTCACACTTGATTTCATCTGAATGAGGTTTTTATTGTGCCTTTTTTTTTTGTTTCTGCTTTTGCCATTTCCCAGGAAAATATCAAAACCAGTAGTTCTGCAGGTTAAAGAAATATCTTTTGCGGTATATCTGCCACCAATAAACAACAGCTGTGTGAGCATCTCAGAAAGAACAGTAACTCTGTGAGCCGCTACACCCTGCTTGGCTGTCATTATTGGCTTGAAGTCTCCTGGCTTAGCACTTGTAGAGGAGGCCAGGGAAGACTTCCTCGCTGTTTAGTGTGTTGCCAAACAGAGTAAAAGAGGCTTCCAGACAAAGCTTGTAGGAACCCACCGCCTCATTGTCTGGCTAGATACGCTCTCCGTGCAAGAAAGAACACCGGTCCAACAGGTTGTTCTCTTAACATGTTTTCCTCTGGAACTGGACACAACTGCACCATTCTTTCACCTAGTTATGATGCTTGTGTTTCACCACAAGCTGGAGTAGAGGGAAAGGTTGTTTCCAGCATCCAGAAAATCTGTTCTTGACTATCTGATACACTGTTATGCTGCTGAATCTGCAGTGTACAGAATTGTCCTAGTAGGTTGCTTTGTCAGGCTCGGATCAGTGTGCCGTAACGAAGTCTAGCGTTTTCCATCTGTCCCTTACGGCTCTGTAGTCCTTGCACTAGGTTAGGCCAACTGAAGCTTAACTCCAACAGAGTTTTCTTGAAACTTTTTCTTAAAAAATATAGGTGTACTGAATATAATACACGGTGCCTCATCCATGGAAACACTTGATACAGATGGCATCTGTACCATACGTGCCAGCACAAGTGGGTGGGTATGCAGTGACTTCGTAAATATTGGCATCGGGGTTCATTTTTGCAGCTGCATCACATCGCTGGTGAGATCATAACCCCCAGTTCATGAAGCCTGCTGAGCTGCTGCAGGTCCGTGGGGCTTTTGAACTTGATCCTAGACACAAGATTACGCCAGCTGCTGAAGCACTTTTTTCCATCCTCATTTTGCAATGGGGAAAAAAAAAAAGTTAGCATATTTCCTGTAACAGTTGTTTGGTTACAGCGCTGGAAAGCAATAAATGCGCTTGTTTACTAGCTTTAATCAGATGTGTGCAGAGCCTTGAATTTCTCCAGGTGGTATTATAGCTTGAACCTTAGGAGAAAGTATATTCTAGTTCCTTGTAATTTTTTATTCCTTAAAGATCTAACTTGTGAATCATCCACCTACCTGCTTTTTTTTGGTTTAAATGTTCAAAATTGTATTTTGGTTCAGTTTTTCCGTTACATTTGGAACTTATTTGAAAAACAAAACCCAAAAACAAACCAAAAAAAGTCTATAGCACTCAGCTTCCCTGGTTGGATCTGTGCACTTTTTAACTTGAGCTGTGAGATTTCCTGCCCTCCGAAGGCTCAGGGGCTGTGCCGGGGTGACAGTCTGTGTGTTCTGCTATGTCATTCCCAGACTGACTGAATCGAAGCTCTGCGTTCATGTTTGTGACTGAGCAGCTCTGGAAACTAAGTAGTAGCTCAGGGATTATCGTTTAGTCAAGGCGACTGAACACCGTAACATCAAGCAGCAAATAAGTATTACAGAAGCTGCAGATTTTTCTTCCTTAACACCTGCGATCATTGTTTTCCCTGTTTTGTTTTGACTGAATGTGAAATGAAAGTCAAAAAAGATGACAGGCAGATGCAAACATTTGCTCCACCATCAACCAAAATAGGTGTTATCTGCAGAAGCCAAGTGAGCAGGAGAAATCAGGGCAATGTAGTTCCTCCCCTTTCTTTCTCTATCTCCATCCCTTGGCCTCTCCCCACGTAGCTCACACCCCATAACTGTGCAAAGTACAAAACGTGTCAGCGGAGTATTTCAGACCCTCTGCTTTCATTGCTTCCTCACTAAACACCCACTTCGTCCCTGGTTTAGAGTACAACAAAAGGCAAGCTAAGCTTCCGTGGAGCTGGAGAATAGGTGGTGTGATTGCCAGATGTAAAGTGGTGATGTCTGATTGATCCCATTTCCCCTCTCAGACCTGAAACTCAGCATTTCATCCTATGGACAGTAGTTCACTAGGTTTTGGGGAGAAGGGTGGTAGGACCCAAGGGAATGGCAGGGAGATGTGCCAGGGGAGGGTGAGGCTGGGCATTAGGAGAAGGTTCTTGCCCCAGAGGGTGGTGGAGCCCTGGAACAGGCTCCCCAGGGAGGCATCACGGCACCAGCCTGGTGATATTCCAGAAGCCCTTGGCCAAGGCCCTCAGAGACACGGTGTGAATTTGGGGTGTCCTGTGCGGGACAGGAGCTGGGCTCGATGGTCCTTGTGGGTCCTTCCCAACTCAGGGCATTCTGTGATTCTAGAACTCATTTGAGACTGTGGGATGCCATAAATATATTACCTGAATTTTGAGTCCAGAAGTAACTGATCGCTCCCTGTATGAAGAAGTGTGTGCTTTCTTTAAATGTGTAAGAAAACCAGTTTGCTAACATCTTTCTATACTGGCGGTATAAGGTGTAACTGCTGTTCCTCACCTGCTGAAGGTCTGACTACATGAAGCCTCACTTGTGAAACACATGCCTGAGCTACAGAAACAGTACTGTGTGATCTGACAATCAAGCACTGCAATTTGAGGTTGTGTAGCTTGGAAAAAAAGGCATTACATGGTGTTCTTTCTTACAGAGCACTACGAGAGAGGATGCCTCCTGTTGTGGGAGCTGTGACACAGTTTCATGCATGGTGGCATATTCTCACAGGCCTGGGCTCTTACCTTCATATCCTCCTAAGGTAGGAAATATTTTCTAAACTGGGTAAAGCAGTCTAAAGAGTTTTCCCAGCTTCAGATTTACTTCAGAATGTTGTATCGGCCAGAAGAGCAGGAAAATAACTTCTTAGTAAACTGGCGGTTGTCTGTCTTTCCTCGTTGCAACTGGTCTAAAAGCTCTGTAAAAATAACGTGTATTCTTCAAAATCTAATCATTAATCTTTAGTTATGGTCTTCATGAAAATGCAATTCAGAAATGGGAACCCTGTAGCAGTCAGTATGCTGTCAAATAGTTTTGCAGTTTCATTTCAAAATATAAGCAGTTGATACCTTTCTGTTCTTGAGCAGCAATCCTGAAGTACTGCAACATTAAACGTGTTGAAAATTAAAACATTAAACATTTTAGAAGCGTAACCAATCTTTTTTGACAGGCGCTGTCGCTCTTGCAAACTAGCAGGCATCATGATGTAGGGCAGAAGGGTGGCGGCCGAAGTGGTTGGAGCAGAAGCTCTTCCCAGAAGTGCAGGGTATTAGTTGTAGGAGGAGACTTAAATGAGAGCCGAAGTCAGCAAGTCTGCAGCTGGCAGGTTTTTGTCCCTGTTCTTGCTCTATACCACCACCTAGTGGAACCAGGAGCGAAGGCGGAGTTTAAGCTGGAATCTGCAGGATTTCTGTAGTTCGTTCATTATTTGACAAGATGATGTTTTACCACTTAATGTCTGTTTCAGATACATTCCATGAGTCGAGAAAAGTTGATTACATCAGTGTTTCTACATCTAACACAGTATTATCCTTTTTGTCAGATGGTAAAATAGCTAGTAAAAGGAAAACGCAAGGGAGATAAGTACATTTCCAGTAGCTATACTGATAGCTTTTTATATATACACATATACATACAAAAGTACATATATACATGTGCATATGGATGGGTATCTATATCTACCTGCGTGTGTATATATAAAATACATCATGGTACGTGGAAATCAGCTGCTCCGTTTTGGCTGGCAGGTGGTGTGCTGCCCTAAACAGCTCGAGGTAATCTTTTGAAGAAAACTCCTTGCAGAAAGCAAGCTGATGCAGAGAGTGTGGATAGCAGAGGCAAGGTTTTTTTCCAGCATGCAGCACAGAGAAAATAATTTGGGTTTGCATCCTCTAGCCCTTTGGGGAACGTGCAGATGCCTGATTTGTCAGTGAATGAACCACATGCTTTCCCTGCAGTAGTTTCCCTAGTATTTTCTCAGCCGCACAGAGGCATCGCCTATGTCCACCTCAAAAAGTGAGGTCACACACAGGAGAAGATCTGCTGAGGGGAGAGGGCGTATAAGAACAGAAATGAGATACAGAATCAAGCTGTGCTGCTCCCCTCCCCCACCTGAACATCTGCCATCTGTTTTGTAGTACACTGATTTAATGCCATCCTTCCAACATGACAGGCTCTAGTCGCTGTTTAGTCTTTTCCATAGTGGAGAGAGAATTTACTTCTCTGGGTTTCTCTCTTTCTCCCCACATAGGGGATAGGATAGATTAGTTTGCTAATCATGGTCTAGCACAGATGGATTTACTCTCAGCTAATGTCTCCTATTTTGCATAAATCTAGGCAGGATGGGTAGCTCTGCAATCACAGAGCAATCCTTTTTTAGTTGGAAAATAAAGCTGGGGTTAGTACATTGTTATTATTTTATATGCTGTCTTATACATGAAGTTTCAAGCACACTTTTCTTCTTTTCCTCAGTTTATACACAAGGACACTTTTCCTGAAACACAGGCCAAAGGTGAAGGTAAGCAAGCAATATTTTGCATCCGTTAATGTACTGCAGCATTTGGATATCTTATGCCTTGAACTTGCATTGGGGCTCACTGATGATGCCTCTTAGGGTCCTATCTTTGATTTTTACTTACATCCCAAGAGATGCGGTTGAAATGATGGTTAACAGTGGTTGCCTTCTGTTCCGAGAGACATAATATTCCAAGGAATCTTTCCCTTCTTCCTATTTTTCTTTTAACAGTTTGTCTTTGGAATATGGCCTGTTCTTCTTGTGGAGCCACCCAAGAAGCTTTGACTGAGACCTAGGCAGTCCCACGCGATCACCCAGCCTGGCTGAATAAAGGGATTCAACAGTTTCTATGGCTGAAGTGTCAAAATTATGGATCAGTTCAAGTACTGTTGCTATAAAAGGACTTCTCTGCATTACTAGGCCAGCTGGCCAGAACAGAGCAAAGAGCTGGCACACTAGGGAAATAATGTTTAGTACAGGTTTATTCTAAGTTGTTAAAACAAAGATTAAGACACAATATTTTTCTGTATATATTGTATAGCTGATGATACTGAGCTAATATTTCGTGCTGGTCACAGAAAACTAACCATTTTTGAAGTGGATTGCGTATGTTTTTCATTCAGTTGTTGTTCTTCCTGTGTTTTAAACTAATATTAGTAACTGAATGACAACAACAGGCCATTGATGGCCAAGCTAAGCATTTGTGTGGCCTGTAGAGAACTGAATGCTTAACCTGAACTACTTTAATCTTGCACTTTTATACAATTAATGAAGTATGTAATGACTGATTTAGGGCTTTATTGTATCTTGCTTTTCCACAGCCGCGTTTGCAATTTATATTTTAAGCAAAACATTTGGGATACCTGTGCCATTTCGTTCATTTTGTGCCAAACTTCCCTTTTCTCTGTAGTCCAACTGAGGTACATCGTGGAGGATGTTCCAGGGTGTGACCGGCAGAAGACACTTAAGATGGTGAAGCATTATAGGGGTTCTTATCTGGGTGTGGAAACTGAATTCCTAATTTGTTTGACCAGTGCTCCATCAGGAGACTGCAGGGTGACTGTATAAACGCAAGAAACATATTTTTTTATCTTTTTATAATTATTATTTACATGCCTCCCTTTTCTATCCCTTATTTTTACCCCCCATGTCCCTATTACAGATTCACAAACACCTTAAATGTGTGCTAGTTCAGCTTTGAATTCATCTCTCTCCCTTATTTTACAAGTCTTAAATATTGGTCTGACTTTCAGAAGGATCTTCTTACTCAGAAATGTTGAAGAAAGAGTAAAGAACAAGATTGCTGTTGAGGATACCCCAAAATAAAACTGGCAGCACTTTGGTTGCTTGCTCTTAATCTGTCCACCACGCGGTTACTCTCTGGAAAGTTGACCACCTTTGTAACACCAAACTTTGGGAATTGAAGTGGGGGACGAACCTTCTGGTTTCTGCAATTTTTATTTACCCAGTTGATGAAAGTTAATAAGTGAGCATAAAGAAAACATTGAACTAACACAGTTTTTCAAAATATACCTCATACTGGAGGCTGTGGTTTTGATTCTTCAGATCCTGAGGCAACTAACGGAGTCTGTCTCTGGGCCTCCTAGCTGCTGTGCTATGCAATTCTTGTCTGCTTTTGATTTTCTGAGGGATTTATCCTTCTTGCCATGAAGGAAAAAAAGGGAAATGCTCAGACTGATTGGAAATCCCATCTGTATTGATTTAAAACGTGCCCACAGCAGCAAGGCACAGGAGTGGAGCTATAAAGCTGTCTCCCAGATCACAAAGTCCTGGCTAGTGTAAGCTTCCTTGCTTCAACTACTGAAGAAGGCAGACTGCAATCTGTATTGTACAATCAATGCTGACTAAAATGGTCTGCTCCCTTTAATTTCTCTTTTTCTTTTTTTCTATTTGCAGCTTAGCTGCATCCTCCTTGTCCATCAGTGGCACTCCTACTGATCTGGATCTCCAGATGAATTCATGGCTTTGATTATGTGACTGACCCTGGACTCTTGGGATCAAATAGACACGAACTCAGGGCTAGAAAAAGATACTTAACCTTGAGTGACTTCAGTGAGGTTTAAGCACGTGCTGATAGCAGTGCGTTTCGCCCCGTAATCAGCAAACTTCTATAAAGATTCTTGAATGAAAGTTTTGAAATGATTTTTTTTTGTCAGTAGGCTCCAGTTCCATAGACAAGGTCAGCATCTGTGTTGGGAAATTCGAGTGATCTTCAGACTGAAAGACATTGGAATGACTAGCACAGAGGTACGAAGATGTTGTCTTGGATCAAGTGTCTTTAATTATCCAGAAGGCGTACTTTTTTTTTTTTGTGAAGAGATGTGAGAACTGTTTTAAAAACGTAGCTTAGAAATAAGTGCCTGCCTGTTCGCCTCCAGGCTCTCTCAAGCATGCTCTGTACCCTATTTTTGTATTAGTATGTTTACATGTTTTCATAAGTTAGGGAAAGAGTCCCATAACAGGAGCAGGGCAGCAGCGAGACCTGTAAAGGGTCACTTGTGACATCTGCTAGGTATGGTGTTATTTTTAAGAAAACAAACAAAACCTTTATTTTAGTGGCCTTAGTTTTGTTACTGGAGGATCTGGGGGCTCTGGTTTCCCTGAAATTGCAGGAACCAGAGTGTGCTGAAAAGCCACTTTCTTACTGATGGGGCTCCTCTACAATGGTAAATTTTAAAGAAATTTGTTGCTTCTACACATTTGCAACTAGGAAGCGTATGCTTCTTTTCAGATCTTGGTGAATTAAATTGTCAGGGTTTAAAAATAAAAGTTGGAAAAACTTTTGTTTTAATTTTATGCTGCTGTTAGCTTTTCATTCACATATCATTTGTCACTGGAGTTTTTTATCTTTAAATTACACAAATTGGCTTCCTCCTTCATTCCAAATGACCAAAACCATGCACGCCTCTACCACCCTTCCAGCAGCCCTTCTTTCAGGTTACGTTAGATCCTGAAGAATGTAATTTATGTGTGTATTCTTCTAAGCATAAATAATCTAAAATTATGGGTGCTCTGGTTTCACTGCCTTATTGATCTTGTGAGTGATACTGAAAATGGCAAGCCAGTTTTAACTGCATGTCACTGAAATTCAGGCTGCCGTTTCTTGTGCCTGGAAAGACATACATCCTTACTCCTGTAATGTGTTAAATGTCCGCCCAATCGCTTTTTATTTATATCACCTGTATGACATGCTGATTTGTTTTTTTCCTACAAACCTTGGAGCAGCATATCCCAAACTTTTCTTGCACTACATCTTATAAGGTGGGTCACCTTTGATCCTATTTCTTGAGTAGGATTCAGACAGCAGCTACTTTAAAGGGAATCGGGGAAGTATCAGGTGTCATTTAATATGAATCCTACAGGATGTGTTGGACAGATTTGATAGCAATGAACTCTTATTCTTTAACATCCATGAAGGACCAGGAAATCTGCCACCTTATGACCGTTGGTTTGGCACAGACCAGCAGCAAGTAGTTCTGCAGACTATGAGCTGAAAAATTCTTCCTTGGAAATAAAAGAAAAACCTAAGAATTACTCGCCCAGCACAGATCAACACCATAGCTTAGCTGGGAATCGAGGTTTTTCTGGGTACAGCTCACGACGTGCATTATCCAGAACTGAAGATGAGACGTGATAAACAGAAATCTGCCATCAGGACGAATCTCATGCATGTTTTGAAGGCAGTGTTGTTAGCTAGCAGTATTAGTCATCTCCAGACTTCATTGTAAGGCTTTTTGGTTTAGCACAAGGAAGATGTGCTCACCTGCGAGTGTTTAGAAGACCACTCCACAGTCAAAATTGGAATATGCAGTCTATCACTTGATCTACCTCTGTCATGTATTGTACAATACCTGTGCCCTTAATTATGTCTGACTTAGACCGTGCAGCCCCTGAGGTTGGCAGCAGCATTGTATTGATCCGTGGCTGATCCTGTTCACTCTCCATAAGCGTCCTGACTTGTCCCGTGTCTGTCGCTTCTAGGTGGTGCTCAGTCCGCTGTTCCTCTGTGTGCAGAAGTCTGGCTGCCTTAGAATCAGATACAAGTAGGATGACTTTAATTCAGGCAGGTGAAGTGAGCCCATTTTGGTAGTTAAGTTATATTTACAGCTAAGTTGAAAACAGTATAACTTGTTTTACGTGATTTTTGGAAGAGATGTGATGGAAAATACTGTTTTATAATTAGCTTTAATTCTCTTTTCATCTAATATTGCACTGTCTTGTTTGCCTGAAGGGAAATTGTATGATTTGAAATGCAGTTGACTTCTGGCTGCAGTGCATTTGCTTCCAATACCTGTTTTCGAACAGCTGAACGAGTTTTTCAGCTAACTCCTCCGTGTGACACACTTAGCAACACACAGTCCTCCCCGTATCACAAGTGTTTCTCACAGTCACTACCGCCTGGTTTTGTCTGCGTTCAAGAATTTCAGTAATACCTTTTTGTTTTTTAAACCGGTTTCTCTCTGTGATATATTTTTGGCATTTGATATCAGGAGGTGAAACAATTCAATGTAACACTTCTCACTGGAAGATGAGCTCTAATGAAGCAGCACTGCTGTTTTCTTCAGTAGGCCTCAGAATCCAGGAACAGACCTTAATTTTGGCGGAATGTGTGCCCGGTAATTTAGAGTAACACATTCAGGTAAAGCGGTTTACTTTAAAGAAACCCCATCTGCACTTTATAAGTAGGCAGTGGGAGGCTTTAACTGCAAAGTACTGTTGAAGCGTGAGGCTTTAGTGGGACGAGGGTTAAGTGATGAAATCTTTATTACCAATGAGAAGCGGAAGCCAGGAGGAGATGAAGAAATCTTACATGGAAAGAATAACAAAAGATTAAGCACAGAATCCCATAGTATTACATCAACCACCCTCCTGATAACTGCACTTTAGATTCTTATGTAACGAGCTTGAACGTTTTGCTGTTTTTACGTTTAACTTGCCATGCTGACTCTTCACTCTTTGCCACAGAAGCGACGTAGACTCCATTACATTCGGTTCATTGTAGATTATTCAGCTGGGTTTTTTTTATGTAAGACACAATGTTCGTACGTATCGGACGGAACGTGACACAGATTGTTTTGTACGTGAACGAGTACATTTCTTATCCATCTAGAACATCCTCTGCCAGCTTTGTTTGAGAGTCCGTAACGTAACTACAGAGATTATACTGTATAACTGTTAAGACTGATTTTGGGTTTCTTTGTTCAGTTTCTCGCTCACGACTGCCTACGGCTGCCAAGTGCCTGATCTCTTTGTCGCAAGTCCTTTTTGAGAGCTGAGGCTGTGTTTTCCCCTGGGGCCCATAAGACAAGGTCCTCCGTCGGTGGGAGGTCGGTCTGGCTTTTGTTAAAAATTCTCCTGCTGCAGGAGTCACAGCGCTCTTTTCAGTCGCTTGCCAGAAATGTAGTTATCCAGTACGTGGCTGCCTCTGCTTGGCTCAGATGAACACCCCACGTCCGTGATGCTGTTGCATCTTTTCAGATTTTGAAAGGTATTTAGCCCCACAGCTGGTGTTTATTTCAGCGTGGGTACTTCAATGACAGGCAGGGTGAGGGCGCAGCAGTCAAGCAAGCACTTTATGCAGAGCCCTGTTACTGGAGCTCCCAGCCAGATGCTCCAAACAGGACTGGGGATATGGGGCCCCACTACTTTTGGGGACAGGTTTGATGCTTGAACATCTTACTTGACTTGAGAACTTTCCCTTTTTACTTGTTAAAAGTGTTTAGATTTGATTAAACATGTAATTGCAGATTTAAGAAGAACCGAGTTCAGAATCCAGCTAATGCAAGACCCTAAACCAGTGCCTGCAGATTTTTTTTTGCACATATTTCACACACGTTGAATCTGCCTGATGTTTAGAGCAGATTGCTGAAATTTTACAAATGCAAAAATAAAGGGTCTTTTGATTATTTGTCCTTCATCCCCAAAACGCATGAATAGCCCTGAGCACAATCTCTGATTCCCCTTTCCTCAAAACCATGGAACATATATATGTTCCTCCAAAGCCGATGTTGAATAGAGATGGGCTTTCCATGTGCTCATTTAAATCATGTACTTCTAAATTAAAGCCTTGGTCAGCTGCTGTGGAAGAACTTTGGTTGCATATACTGTTGCTCCCTGGATTTTGGAAGAGAGGGTTTCAAGCAGCATAAACCGCAGTTAGTCCTTCGACCGAACAGGAACTGATTTTTCTCTTGATCTTCCAAACTAATGTTGACTATTTGATGTTGACTATTGAACTCAGCTTAATGCACTGATGATGTTTAATGTCTTAGCAAATAATATTTGTCCACCTGTAACGGACATGAAATACCCTGCGCATTACGTGACCAAACTTTCTGACAATGATGCTATTAGTTCTAACGTAATGGGTTTGGTTTTTTCTCCCTGAAGTTCAGCATATTGGTGCGGGTAGATGACTACACTGTGACAGATGAATAGCAGTTGACCTGTAAAACACAGCTGCATTGGGCAGTGTTTAGTGACAATTTTTATATACTAAACTGATTCTTCGTACCAAACCAGCTGGTAACTAACATAAGGCTTATATGTATCAGCATATCTTGTTTTGCAAAGCACAGTAGCTTTGAAATATTTAATGTTATTCATGCTGCAGTCAAGCACTAATTTGTGTCTTTATAGTTCAAATTATTAAAGAATTTTGTTTTAAATACAACCTTCCCCAGGTGTTTCTTGGCTTTTGTGTTGCACGGGGCTGGCCAGTTCATCCTGATGCTGTTCAGCAGATGCGTGGTTGTGTGTCTCGGCTAGTGGGCGCACAAGGAGCACAGCAGGATTTGCAGCGATGGGGAACCTGCCTGCAGCTACGACAGTTGGAGCCGCCGTGGTAGTAGCACAAAGCTTGGTCATCTTGGCTTCTGCCTGCAGCTATCCAGCAAACAGAGAAACATTTTAAAAGGGAGAGAGATGTGATTGCATTAATTTTGAATGCCAGTGCAAGGCTCTGGGGTTCCCTAGTCTTTACGGCCCTGTGCTGGGGCCCTTTGAATCATAGAACCATTAAGGTTGACAAAGACCTCTAGGATCATCAAGTCAATCCCCAACCCAACACCCCCAGGCCTCCTAAACCATGTCCCCAAGTGCCACGTCTACTCGGTTTTTGAACCCCCCCAGGGACGGTGACTCCCCCACCTCTCTGGGCAGCCTGTGCCAGGGCCTGACCCCTCTGGCAGGGAAGGCATTTTCCCTCACATCCAACCTAAACCTCCCCTGACGCAGCCTGAGGCCGTTCCCTCTCGCCCTGTCACTGGTGACTTGGGAGCAGAGACCAGCCCCCCCCTCACTCCAGCCCCTCTCAGGCAGCTGCAGAGAGCGACAAGGGCTCCCCTCAGCCCCCTCTTCTCCAGGCTAAACCCCCCCAGCCCCGCCAGCCGCCCCCCAGCACACTTGTGCTCCAGACCCTGCCCCAGCCCCGCTGCCCTTCTCTGGACACGCTCCAGCCCCTCCAGGCCCTTCTTGTCCCGAGGGGCCCAAACCTGAGCCCAGCACTCGAGGTGGGGCCTCCCCAGGGCCGAGCACAGGGGCCCCATCCCTGCCCGGCTCCTGCTGGCCACACCAGGGCTGACACAAGCCCGGGGGCTGGTGGCCTCCTTGGCCACCTGGGCACTGCTGGCTCATGCCCAGCCGGCTGTCAGCCAGCACCCCCAGGGCCTTCTCTGCCAGGCACTTCCCAGCCCCTCTGCCCCAGGCCTGGAGCGTCGCCTGGGGTTGGTGTGACCCAAGGGCAGGACCCGGCACTTGGCCTTGTTGGACTGTTGAGCACTGGACCTTGCTCGGAGGTGTGCTGACTGCAAACAGTGCAGGATCTTCTCACCTTCGAAGGCCTTTCCTCGCACACACCACTTAGAAGGGAATTCAGGTGGGAGAGGAAAAGGCAGGAGTCAGGTCGTTGTGCCATCACCTTGAAGTGTGTGGTTTGTACGTTGTTGCCTCATCCTTTTCTTGTTCCTTCCAGTGAGAAATGAGATTAATCTCTGTAAAGCAGAACCTCTCCAGGCAGAAAGCATGGACCAGTAGGCACCTACCCAGCAAGTCTCATCACTCCCCAGCAGCCAGGGTCAGGTAGTGACCATCAGGTATTTCCCGTTTCTGGCATTTCTCCCAGGTCGTACTCAGTGACCACATTTTCTCCTGCTCACACCTGCAGCTGTCTCTGCAGGACCTTGAACTAAATATTTGGGAGCCAAAGCACAGGGCAGGAAACCTCAGAGCCAGTGGTGTAAATGTCTGGGGAAAACAGTGCCACCTCCCCTCGGTGCTTGGTTGGCAGTGCCGCGCACAGAGGCGCATCTGAACTCCGCGGGCAAACGTTGCCTGACTGCTGGGCTGGGTGAAATCCAGCTTTGCATTTTGCGTTTGCATCTAGCCTAGAACTGAGTAATACTTGGAAATTTCCCTGGGGATAAAAACATTGTGGTTCTATCAAAGACCTCCTTCCAACCAGAAAATTCAATTTTGAGCTTGACAATTCCCTTTCAAGGTTGCAAATTTACTTGCAGCCTTATTAATTTCCCATTCCCTCTTCCCCTGCTACTTCACCCTTGTTTTTTCTTTATTCAGCCTGTTTAAAGGCTAAAACTGAAGCTCTGTATTTGCAGGACTTTAATCCCAGTGGCCCTGACCAGAGAGCTGACTGTGCCTGGTGCCGTACCCACGACGGAGACAGCTGCTGCCAGTTTGGCAGAGGAGCTGGTGATCCAACCTGGACCTTTGATCATAGAATCGTAGAATGGTTTATGTGGACCTTTGGAGGCCATCTAGTCCAACCTCCCTGCAGTGAGCAGGGGCATCTTCAGCTAGCTCAGGTTGATGCTACGTGCATGGAGATGGTGGAGATAATGGAGTCGCTAACGGAGCTATGATGGATCTGTCTCCTCTGTGGGTCAGTGGGTGACTCCTTTATGCTGCGAATGTGCCTCAAGCAGCGCAGGTAATCTTGGCTTAACTCTTACCTGGAGGGACCAAGCACTCAGAGTGCTTCTGTTGAACGTGCTTATGTTACCTCCTGGCCTCTAAGACAGGGCTGACTGGGGTTGCCTGGAGGGATAGGTCCATCACCAGAGTGGGGTCCAGCAGGGCTCCTCGGATGGGTCCCCACGGGGATAAGACAGACAGCTCCACCAGAGTTGTGCTGGCGTCAGGGTGGGGGGGATCAACAGAGGCAGGACAAGGACAAATGTCTGGATTCAGACTCGGTCGCCTGAGAAGGGATAATGTGGTGAGACCCGGAGCTCAGGGAGGTCCCCACCACCACCAAACCCTGAGCGGGAACAGAGCTGGGATGTCCTTGTGCCTGTGAGGGACCCTGTGTTTGCCGACACGGAGCTAATATATGGAGCACCATGTGTGATGAATAAAACATCCCAACCTACAAGCAGAAACTGCGTGGACTCATTTTAGATCTATTTTGCAATCAATATAGTTAATTCAGCACCTTGGCTCCTGAATTCCTCACCAGGCTGAGATTGCCCTAAACTGGATATCTTACCTTGCTCCCACACAACACCCAAGGGCTGTGGTGCATGATGCTTTCCAGCTGCTACAGCCACTGAAAAACGTCCAGCTGCATTAATCTCCTTATCTGAGACTGCCTTTTTAACTGCATGCAAGAGGCGCATGCAGACATAATGAAATTAGCAGTAATTAATGGCGCTGACACGCACGTAGGGACCAGCCGGAGCTTCGTGTGTACAGCTCCCGTGGACCGTGCACCCGCAGCACAGCGCCCAGCACCACCTTGAGACATCGAGGGCTCTGACTCAGTGGTTCCTCATTGCTGGGATCGGGTAGGTGAATGCTAATGAATAGCAGCTCCCATGATCCTACAGAAATTGAATTAATTGAATTACTCTGCTGATGTAAACTGGTGTCCAACCCCTAATATTTATAGGCTGGCCGAGCAGAGCTGCAGTGATTTATGTGGCTGCCTAACCTTAGCACTGCTTTTTCCTCATAGCTGGAGTGTTGACTCACTGCTGAACAGCAGAACGGAGTAAATTTGTTAAAATATTGTAGCAGCCTGAGGACAAGTCCAACTTCCCTCCTTGGGTAAGAGAAGTGATGAACAGGACGGCCAAATCCACTCTGCACCCAGGCGAACCTGTCGGGGCACTTGTGAGTCATTGCTGAACAGGGTTTTGCTCCTTCAGAGTCCTCCAAGGGATTTTTTTTCCTTGTTCTTTTTTCTCCCCTTTTCTGCTTGTTTAGTTTCTTCTTTAATCTTGTTTTTAACATCCCACCTTGGATGGAATGAAAACAAGATTAAGTGCCAGTTACAAGATGAAAACCAGCAACGAACCTGTGAGCAACAGCATCAAAGCAGAGCTGTTACAGAAGGGATATTTTTATATAGGTTATCTGGAAAGCAAACAAACTCCAGCTGTGTTTTCTTGCTGCTGGCATTAATTGAAGCAGGAGGGCTGATTAATATTGTGGAGTTGTTCCTGCTGAAGATGTCTCGGCCACGTCTTCCTGAATTTACCAGTTTGCTGGCAATTTGCTTTGCTGCCGATGCGCTCACGTACATGCCTGCAGTTGTGGCTCTTCAGTAACGCCCAGGACATCTGATACTCAGTGGGTTTGTCCACGCGCTCACATCGCATGGTGTTTGTGTTCGGGATGGAGTACAAGCCCCTTTTCCCATACCGTGATCCGTGCTACATCCCAGCAGGCCCCTTCCCCTCCAGTAAGTGTCACGGGGTGCATCAGCAGCTCCACGTCAGGTTGGTACCATCACCACAGCCACAATCCCAGCCCAAACCCACGATGAGACTTTGGCATGGATCAGGCTTTAGGGGAAAACAGTGTTTAAACACCACTCAGGGCATATCTTTTGAAAGGCAGAACCCCAAATCAACATAAAACCCTGGTCGTTCTTGCCTTAAATGGATTTAACAGTGCTAGATGGAGTGGTGGAGGCAACTACCTCCAGCAAGGGTGGTGATGAGTATCTGGAGCAGAAATGTCATCAGGTGGGAAGGCTGGAGGTGGAGGAGAACATCCCTTTCACAGAATCCCAGGCTGGTGGGGGTTGGAAGGGCCCTCTGGAGCTCACCCCGTCCCACCCCTGCTGGAGCAGGCACACCCAGAGCAGGGGGCACAGGAATGCATCCAGGCGGGGGGTGAATGTCTCCAGGGAAGGGACCCCACAGCCTCTCTGGGCAGCCTGTGCCCCTGCTCTGGCACCCGCACAGCAAAGGGGTTTCTCCTCATGTTCAGGTGGAACTTCCCGTGTTCCAGCTTGTGCCCGTGGCCCCTTGGCCTGTCCTTGGGCACCCCTGAAAAGAGCCCGGCCCCATCCTCCTGACACCCACCCTTCAGATATTTATAAGCATTGATGAGACCCCCTTCAGCCTTCTCTTCTCCAGGCTGAACAAGCCCAGGTCTCTCAGCCTTTCCTCACAAGGGAGATGCTCCAGCCCCTGATCCCCTTGGCAGCTCTGCGCTGGCCTTGCTCCAGCAGCTCCCTGCCCTTCTTGAACTGGGGGGCCCAGAACTGGCCACAGCCCTGCAGGTGTGGCCTCACTGGGGCAGAGCAGAGGGGGAGGAGAACCTCCCTCGCCCTGCTGGCCACACGCCTTTCCATGCCCCCCAGGGCACCGCTGGCCCCCTTGGCCCCAAGGGCCCGGTGCTGGCTCAGGGTCACCTCGCTGCCCCCCAGCACCCCCAGGGCCTTTTCAGCAGAGCCGCTCTCCAGCAGGTCCCCCCCAGCCTGTGCTGGTGTGGGGGGTTGTTTACAACCTCCCATTTCAAATGAAACCCCAGTGTTTTCCTGCCGGAATCCATGCCCAGCTTGGGTACTTCTGCTTGGTGATCTTGGATCAGGGAGGAAGAGCAAAATGGGAGAAACACTCACTGACAACTAAGATATATTTTGATTTTTATATATATATGTATATACACACACACAGAGTCTGATAATATCAGCGATGGCTCCTGCAGCTTAAATTCAGAAGTCAGCTAGCTGGGGAGAGCAGGAGTCGATGCCAGTCATGTTCATTAAGGTGTGACAGCAGTTGTAAGGTCTCATACATCGTCCCTGGAAGGAAACATACATCTATATGAGCTGTGAAAGTATGGCCCATGTCAATGTGAAGAGTCAAACCCTACTGCGCTTGCATGAAAGGCCATGTTTCTTTTTTCGCCTTGGCTTGGCTGATGAGAAGCAGCCCGCCCAGTTCTTCCCAAATGGCTGACGTGATTTCTGCGGTCACCTGCGCTGACCCACACATCAGGCTGTGGGGTTTCCCTGGCAGAGCTTCGACAACATCAATCTGTGGGTACGACTGGAGCACCACGTTGTCGATCCAGGTGCCCGGAGGAAGGGACGATGCCCCGTGTCCCTGGCTAATCTGTTTCACTGACTCACACCCCACGCCGGACCTGCAGCGATGTGGCAGTGGGAGCCGTGCCCAGAAGCACAGGGCTGCTTGTGCCTGGGGGTCACCCTGTTTTCCCCTGCTAATGGGGGGTCAGGGTGAGCCAGTTAGGGCCAGCACGGTGCTGCCTGCCCTCCACCTGCACCCCCCCAGCTGCCATGCCCTAGCACAACGCAGCCTGTCAGGACGGTGACTGAAACCTCCAGGGATGGACGCCACCGTCTCCTCTGCGTGCCCCAAAACCAGACTTGGAAAGTTTTCCCTAATGCCTAAATTAGAAACAAGCCTTGTCCCTCCTTTGGACTCTTCTCCTGATAAGAAGCTGAATGGGGTTTCCATCTTCCTTTTTTTCCCTAAACTATTGATGTAATTGAACTGGATTTTTTTTTTTTTTAGTATCTGAACTGGATTATATATTTTTTCCCTGTCTTCAGAGTTAAATAGAAACTTTTCAATTCTGAAACCCGTTTTTCCTCTCTCTTTCTTTTTGGCAAAGACATAGAGCAATGAAAAGACGTTTTATTGGCCGTGTATATCATTAGACTTGTACAAAATACCATGTGCAAAGAGGAAACAATCTGAATGCTTTGGGATGGATTTATACCCTTGGGCAGTACGATTTCCCAGCCTCATACATGGTGATGGGTCTTTTTGTGATACATGACCACTGCTGGGTCTGTTTGTTTCTCCCTTTTCCCCCTTTAAAACGCAGGGATGCCCATGTGAGACAGCACCATCCCAGGGAACCCTTCAAGCAAGACCAAAAGCTCCCAAAGGATGCAGGACCCGGATCAGGCATCCCAAGCCCATCCCACTGGCTCCATGCAGCAGCAAATATCTCCTTCCACAGCCCAGGCCAGCTGAGGTCCACTGAAAGCAAGTCCAGGGGCTGAATCCAGCAACCATGGCAAGTCCAGGGGCTGAATTTAGGCTGCAGACACCCACCTGGATGAAACAAGAGGCTCCACTGAGAATTTAAGGCAAAGCTAATCATTTTGTCTTCACTTTCCCTTACCAAACACTTTGCACAGTGCTCTTGCTTGCTAATTAACGCAGCCCTTTCTTTGCAACTGGCAAGTAAGTGAGATTGCTTGAGTTATTAAAAAATAAGGAGGACCCCAGATCTTAAGGAGGACCGTGTAATTACCTAGCTGGCTGCTGTCCCCTATTGCTAGCCTGGGATACTAATTATTTTCCTGCTGATTCAGAGGGAAGACAGCCAAGCTGTGAATCAGCCCTGCCACCTCTTGCAACACCTGTCTTTTTCCCTAGATCTCCTCTCCAAATCCCAGCCAGATCTTGGCAGCGCTTTGTTAATGAGATCAGGCGTAATTACAGCACGAGCCGGTAGGGCTGTAGGGCTGGGAGAGAACCGGAGTAACTGCGTTTTCTTCCACGTTGCAAAACAGAAAACACTGACCGTGAGCTCGATATATTTTTCTCCGAAAGACGGACTAATGATTGCTTTTTTGCAGGATCAGAGGTTTCCTGGTTCCTTCTCCGCTGCTCTTCCCACAGACTGCGCAACACCGACTCCTTTAAAAAAACCCACCAAGAACAGGAAAAAAAAAAAACCCGAACCCCAAAATCTCCATGCACGTACACAGCCCAGCAGCCAAGACGTGCATCCTTGTGTGAGTGAAAGTAGATATGACACAGATTTAATGAGGCAACAGTTTCTCGGCAGCACCACAGGTCTGCTGAGAAACTGTATCGGTCTTCATTTACTTGACTAATGCAGTCGTGTTGTGCAGAAGACGGGGGAAGCTATCTGGAGGGCTAGGTAAATGAGGTTTTTAAAAAAACCCCACATAGCTAACTCGGCAGCGTTTGCTGAAGCTTAGGTGCGCTGTGGGCATACCGTAGCTTTGAGGTTGATGGAGAAGCCTTCCCAGGAACGCCCTGAAGACTTAGGGGGCCTCAACACCAGGTGTGCAATGCGTGAGCCTGCACTGCCTACAGAGACCGTTTCAAATTAGTGCCACGTTCTCCATCTCTGATTGAGACGTCCCTGTGCTCTAAAACTTTGCAAAAGGGGGAATCGAGGTATGCGAGATGCCGTTGGTACCGTCATCTGAATTACTGGTCCGTGGGGGTAGTTGCTGCTTTCCCCAGTATATGATAAAAAGGTGTAGCCAGAGCTTTTAAAATGATGGTTGAGTCCGTTTCACAAACTGGCAGCAATGAGAAACTATTGTGTCAAAGATCTCTTTGAAAAAAAGTACATTTGGGAACATCTCCTTCTCCTACACGCTCATTTTGGCTACAGAACAGTTTTTCCCCTAAAATATAAAACCTGCAGAGGAGGAAGGGGCAGAAGCCAATCTCTAGATGCTGCAGGAAAAGAGGGTGATTCCTGAGCGTGCATTGAGGGGCCGTACCCAAGGCAAGGCTTTTGTGGCCTCCCAAACACGGCAGCTGAATTACGGTTCAGGGGTTAGAGGAGGATGCGGAGCGGCGCCTTGCTGCTGGGGTTTACAAGAAGAATTACATCGCTGTTGTTTTTTTCCCACACCCTCGGCTCCACCTTTCCAGCCAGCCGGTACTGCAGCAAATAAATCTCGATTGCGCTAATGGCTTTATGCTTGCCTAGTGTTTGAAGCTAAGCCTGGATGAAGCTGAGATGTAGAGGTGACCCCTCTAATTAATACTCAAGCAACTTCCACGAGATCTGTAATCGGAGACGGTCCGGGAGCAGGGGTTGGAGTTGGCTTCCTCACCAAGTAGAGGAGTCAGCGCAAGTGCTGGAGGTGCTGCACGCTGATGTTGGGGTCAAGGTTAGGCCGATAAGCACTATGTAGAAGGAAATACCCTAGAAGCCTCCAGGACATGTTCTAGACATGTTCCTTGCTGAAGGAGAGTAGGTTGTAGAGTGAAAATACCTGCCTTGGAAAGGGTGGGGAAATTCCCAGATGCCAAGTTCTCATGGGGTGAGAGTGCTGAAAACATGGGTGCATGGTTCCTGGTGCCAGGGGGTGAAGGGACTGTTGGGGCACATGGCCACCACAGCAAATTACCCTTAGTCCCTCTGAAACCTTCGTTTCCTTGAAATGCAGTGGATGCTCGCGGCCAACCCACAGGTCCTGGTGGGTGCTGGAGGTAGCTCAGTCAGAAATATATTGCAGTAATATCAGTAATTTAGTTGTTGTAAATCCCTGGGGAAATTTGCCCCTTCAGACCCACTGGCTGCTCCTCTTATTGTCTTGTCTTGTAGGGAATCATCTGAGTCATCTTGTGGCAGCTTTGCACTACGTACATGGTAGCAAGCACTTGGTCAAGGGTGTTCCCATGAGGTTCTATGTTTGCCTGGTCCTCCTCCTCAGAGCTGGCCGCTCCAGAAGCCAAGGAGGGCAGTCCAAAAGTGACATGGGAGGATCACCGTCCGGAAGGACAAAGCCTCTTCTGACACAAGAACCAGGTGGTGCTTTCGTGTATCTACACATTATAAGTGGGCGGTATTGTTAGGCGACTGGAAAGCAAAGAGAAACTCAAAACACAGCAAAATTTTCTAAGGTTTCCTTAGGAAAAGCAAATCCTGCCTTTCTGTGAGTCCTGATGTCAGAAACGAGCCTCCGGTTTGCACCGTGAGCGTGACTGGGAGCAGAGGGAAGCTGTTACCAAGAAAAACTCGGTCTCAGTTACACCAGTGTAAATCCAAAGTCATTCCACCAATCCCAGCATTCATTTAGGCTTGTGAAGCCAAGATCAGAAGCTGTCCTAATATCACAACGAGCTGCTTATCTGCAGGAAGAGTTGTGTGGAAGAGCTTTGATGTGTGGCTCTGCCTTGCCCGGCTCTCTCTATGCTCTTGGGAGCTACTGGAAATGGGAGCTTCAGATGTCTGCTGGGGGATGAAGGCAGAGATGGTGACAGAGGGGAAAAAAAAAACTGTAACTTTTTTTGTCTTTGGGGTGAAGAAAAGAATCAGCAGGAAAATTGCCTAAAAAGCTCTTGGCAGGACAGTTTGAAGTCAGCATTTGTTAGGGTGGCTTCTGACCTGTCATAAATATAAAGCAGCTGAGAGGACAGCGGTGCCATTTGCTCCTTTCCTTTCTCTCTGCTCCAGGGAACGTGGGATTTCTGGCACCCTGCTTGTTTTCCAAACTGTCTTGCTTCTCACTGTGGAAAACCCCATGGAAAAATCAAGGTCGTCGGCCAAACCCCTATAACGCTGTCTACTCCCAAGCAGAGGTGCGTCCCTGCCAAAGCAGCTGAGCCCTGGTCCTCTCCAGCTGGGTGGTCACGGCTGAACGATGACCAAAGTCCTGGAGGGATTGTGGTCAGGAGGTGGTGTCGACTTCCAAGCGCTCTGGTGCTGCTTGTGCCGTGAGTAACCCTGGCAAGGTGGGAGCTCTTGGCCACTGCTTTGATCTGCTGATGTCTGAGGGCTTTGGCAGAGGGCAGCACCCGTTGGTTGTCACTGACCGATCTCCACCTGGTCCTGGCATCCCACTGGGGTTTCGTGAGGGGTTTTGTTCCTTTCGATTGAGGAGGAGCATAAGCGACATGGTTCTGGGAGTTGTAATCTCCTTGTTTTCTATATTAGTGCAGCAAAAGGATGGATGGCAGGTAAGATGGAGGTGTCCTATGGCTGTTACTGAGTTCTCTGCTATTCCTACATCATCAGCTTATGTCTAGAAGCCTTGAAATTTGATGGTTTCTCTGTGGTATTGGGAAGGTGGCTCTTCAGGCTCTTTGAAAGCCCAGGAGTAGAGGGGCCATGTCACACTCAGCTCCTGGAGCCCAGAAGGAATTGTGGTGGGTTAAGAGCGTGGGAAACGCTCACATCCCCAATCCTCCAAGCTGCCCTTTAGGTGGGGTCTCCCCATTCTGCGCAGCAGTTTAGCTGTTCAGCTGCCTGGCTGCAAACCCAGCTGGGGTTTAGCCAGGACACTTGCCCCAGCCTCATCTCCTTAAGTGCAGATGTTTAATGTTGAAGCACATCCCCAGACCGGGCTTTGGAACACCATCTTTTTTTTCAGCACTTGGGTATTTTCTTCTGAAGTCGCTTGTTCATAAGCAGGTGAGTATGCGTATAGGAGAGCAGGTCGATGTGGGGTAGGAAAGCTGTTAGAGTAAGCTCAGCTCTCCTCAAATTATGCACTGCTGCTCAGATGGCCAAGGCGCTGGGGACCTGAGTCCTGTTTCCCACGCTTGTGTCACCCAGTGTCATCCCCAAAGAGGAGAGAATTCAGGATAGAAGAGAAGAATAAATACTCAAGCAGCCCTGTGCTGCCAGAGCTTGATTTGTGATCCCTGAGTTACCTTCTTTAGATATTATAATGGATAATCTTTCCTCTGCTGATTTACCTTGCTAGTTTTCCAGGGGAAGGCCAACCTCTCAGCATCTCCCTGGGCCACAGCCCTCACTCTGATCTCGGCTGCAACTCTCTCCTCCAGCATAAACCCTGATGCCATGTTTCTGTTCCCTTCAAGCATGCTTCTTGCTGGTTGCTTAATAGCCAGCCCATTAAAAAAGCCGCCTGATTTGTGACTGTGCAGAAGTAAGCGCTGATACAGACAATTAAGTGGAGAATTTAATGGTATGGATTTCCCAGCAGAGTTATCAATTAGCGCGAGCTGTTTGCCAGCCGGCCGCTGCGCGGGTCACGGCGCGGGTGCATCCCGAAGCGCGGCTGATGCATTGGCCAGGGCAGCGAGGCAGAGGGTGGTTTTCATCAGGGCTTATGATTTCCACCTCTTATTTTATGAGGAAATAGGGAAAAAATGGGCCTTTTGATGATGAAAGGTTATGATATGGACTTTTGGATGGAAAGGTCTCTTCTGGCCAGGTACTGCTATCATTAAAGACACAGCTGCCATGATCACGATGCTCTCCCATCACACAGGAAGCTATAAGGTGTGGATTTGTTGGCTCCTAGTGACTCCAGGTGATACCTGCCCAGTTTAGTAACTGATTTTCCTACCTTAGCTGGCCCGTGGTAGCGCATGGTGGAGGAGAATGGAAAGGGGGGGGGGAGATGCCTGATATTGGGGAGCTCTTAAACTAGGAGGAAAAGGATATTGCAAGGTCTAATAGCTGTAAGAAGATGCTAGTGAAGTTCAAATGGGAAACGAAACACAACTATCAACAGAAAGGATATGCAGCTACTGGACCATCTGCCGAGAGAGGTGGTAAACTCTCAGGCAAGGACCTGTCTGCATGAGCGGCCGAAGTATCTCAGGTGCCCTCTGAGGCCTCCACCCCTGCTAAGCTCCTCCCCAGCCGCTGCCCAAGCATCTTTGTGGCAGGAGTATCACCAAGTTCAGCCCCAAGATGGACTTTGAGAGGGGGAACTGCCTGGCTGATGCCTCACAGGGCTCCACCAGGTCTCCATGAGCATCACAAGGCTGCCTTTCGATAGCCTCAACTTCTCCACCGTGGTCAAGGACAGCAATTTGGCTTCTCATCCAAGAGCCTCTTCCGTCAAAAAACGAGGAGTTGCTATAGTTTCCCCTTTCATTACCAACTGCTGGTTCTTTGGTCACGATGACCCCCATAAATAAAACAGCTAATTAACACCCTTCTCCTCCCACTAGTGATTGACTGTGACCTTGAACGACCTTGCTTAATTTAACTTTCTCAACCAGCTATTTTTGACAGTGAATAATTTAACATCCTTGTGACCCCAGTCTTGTCTCTCTCCTGCCAACTGGCTCTGCAGTTGAAATGAACAGCGATAAATAAATACATATCTGCAGAGGGACCTAAATGACTCCCATTACTGGAGC
This sequence comes from Phalacrocorax carbo, assembly GCF_963921805.1. Taxonomy (NCBI): domain Eukaryota; kingdom Metazoa; phylum Chordata; class Aves; order Suliformes; family Phalacrocoracidae; genus Phalacrocorax; species Phalacrocorax carbo. The sequence continues at coordinate 214,622,547 of NC_087513.1, read as the reverse complement.
ATCTGAAGGCCTGCTTAAATAAATCAAGTGAATAGGAGATTTTGCTGCAATCATGTGGAGAGGGAAAAGAGAGAATACATTACTGGTATTCCAGAGGCTGAAACCGGGGCAAACAACTTTGTAAAATTCAGAAAAATGCTGTTTAATTTAAGTGCAGATGGGCCACCGGAGGAATCGTAGAAGGCTCATTTCTTGGTATCTTCAAAGAGGAGCAGAAGACTGCAACCCGGTGGGATTGATGGTGCTCAGATGGCTCTCGCCAGGCAGCTCCATTGGGGATGGGACCGTCAGAGGTTGCTCCCTGTATCTCCGCGGCATGAAAATGAGGATACGGGCACCAGCCGCCCACCTGCAGTCATTGTCTCACTTTTTTTCCCCCAAACGTGCCCTCAGAGAGGGGGACCTGGCCTTGCAGGAGCAGGGGGGGCAGCAGCAGCAGGCAATTCTCCGCCTCCCACCACCCTGGGCAGGCAGACCCTCACCTTGAACCACCGCAGGACCAAACCTCACCTTGGGGGTCCCTGGCATGAGCAAGAACAACATATTATTCCCAGGAGGGAAGAAATCTCTTCTAACTAAGTCATCTGCTTTGAAATCCCAGAAGGAATAATGAAATCCCATTCATTGGAGGAATCACCGGCCGCACTCTTCCTGCTCCACTTTGCCTTTTACCTTATTCCTACTTATTTTCGGGGTCCGGTTTTAAAGCGCTGCGATTTCTTCCTTCCCCTCTGTGCAGCCCTCGCATCACCCCCGTCACCGCGGCCTCATTTGCATCACGCTGGGGAGCGACGAAGTGTTGTTATAAATTGTATTTACATAATTTTCTTTCCCCTGCTGAGGCTGAAATCAAAAATGCAACTAAGTTAATGGGTGAGATCTGGGCCTGTGATGAGAGCGGGCTGGGGCTCCACGTCCCCGCAGGGAGATGGGAGCGGCTGGGGACCCTCTCGATGCCTTAATTCAAGCGGAGGAGCTTTTCCCTAATGTTTTCCAGCCAGATAACAAAATAAAAGCCAGGCTCCTGCTGCTGACTTGTCTCAAGGGTGAGCCCGTTTTCTCTTGTTTTTCTTATTCCTTCCTCCTCTTTTTAATCCCTTCGTCCGGTGCTGCACAGCATCACCCGTCAGCCCCGTGGATGACGAACTCCCCCACGTGCCCCCCGGTCCTCATGTTCCCCAGCAGCGAGATGCTCCCCCTTAGCAGCTTTGGGGCCAAATAGGTGAAACAGCGCAAGAGGAATTTACCTACCTCCGTTGCTCCGTTAAAGCAAGCCCACAACACCTCCCTGGGCAGGAGGTGCCTGTACTGGTGGGTGGAATGATGGATGATGATATTAATTAATTAACAGTCATGGAGTGTTTCCCCATTAAGCACAACACAAATCAAAACGGGCTCCGCGCTCTCCCTCCCAGGCGGCAGCAGCAGCCACCCCTGCCCAAGCCTGCCTGGCAGCTGGTTTTAGGGCTGTTATGGATGATTTTGGGCTTGGGGTTGGAGATCTGCTCAGGGCCTGCTCTTCCCCCTTACAAACCTTCACAGACTGCGGGTTTATCTCTTTTTTTGTGTGTGTGTCTTTGCCTTTTGCTGCTGGAGTTTCCCACCGCGGTGGGGGTGATGGTTCAGCGCTGCACAAGGCCGGGCTCAGAACCTAATATGGGGTCCTAAATCCAGGCTCCTAAAACCCTGGGGGTTTTAGGGTTATTTTCCCAGGTGATTTTTGATGAGGGGAGAGAAAAGGGGTGCGTGAAACAGGACCCTGGCACTGACCTTACACCAACTAGATCACAGCAGCCCTGGGATCCATTGGGGAGAGGGGAAAACGAGCAAAGACAAAGAAAACGTTAGAAAATGGCTTTTGCTGCCAAAGAAAGCAGTTGTGGAACTACAGATTTTTGGCTTTCCTATTCCTTTAACTAATAAATGAATTAAAATAATTGTAACATAAATATTGCATGAATTGAATAAATAATGAAGTTAGCATAAAATTAACAGGAAAATGCCAAGAACCTTTATATAGGAAGTCCAGTAGGGTTTCAGATAATAAGAAACGTGAGGAAATGGCTGGCCCTAGAGGAAGTGAATCACCCACGTGATTTGCGGTGACCACGTACAGCTGCAAGTGACACCTCGGTGGGAACAGGAGCTCCTGCCAGGCCAGTGCTGCTCCAGGCACAGCCCCCTTTCTAATTTTATCACCGAAATTTCACTGCATTACCACAAATGTGGCAAGCAGACGCCTTTAAGCTTTTACTCTGTCGCTTGCAGGCAGCAGCTAACCCTTCGCCTTGCTTTTCTGTTGTCTAAAAGAGCCTGATCTCCCATAATTTTGAATGTGAAAAGTTTATTCCCATCATTTATGAACATTTTCTTTAATTGTCCTTCCCTTGCCATCTCTTTTTGGCCTGATTGATGATAAACCCTGAATGCTGCCAGTAAAGCTTGTGTGTCAGTTCAGAGCATCAGACCTGCCCGTGACATGCAGGGTCTGTAAAACCCCACCGGCTCCTTCCTGCTGTGGGGGATGCACTTTTGGGTGGGTCAGGTTTATTTTTCCCCCCTCCTGGATGTATATTTGTGGGCTGGGAACATACATTTTCCACCGTGGGGGCATGGCCAGCCTGGCCACATCTCCATCCCTGTGGCACCCGTTGCATGTCCACCTCCATGGATGTGCAGGGGGGCCAGGCACCCACCCAGGCTTCGAACTCCCTCTCCAGTGCCTCAGTTTCCCTCTTGCAAAACAGAAAAGGGCAATAACTTTTGTCTTGGGCTGAAAAACATTTCTCATTCAACCCCAGTGATCCTGCCCCACTTTATTCCTGACTGGGGGATGTTCCCTTTGCACCCAAATCCCATGACCTACAGTGACTCTCCCCTGCACCCTCTAAGCGTGATGTCCTAACGCACCCCAGCTGCCTGGTGCCTGGGTGGCCCTGGTGGGCAGTGCCCAGCTGGTGCTGGTGCGTGGTGTTCCAGTTTGCCCAGTTCCCAGTTCTGGTGTCAGGTCCGAGGCAGAGCCAGTGGGACCTTGTCCCGGTATCCAGTGCCATCGCAATGCCGTTCCCAGTGCTGGTCCAAGTGCCAGTGCCTGGGAGGTCCCAGTGGCTGCTGCCAGTGCCCCAGTGATCCAAGCACTGGTCCCAGTTTCCTGGACTGGTGGTGCTGGTGCTTGGGCAGCCCCAGTTCCCCATCTGGGCAGTACCAGCCCCGCCGGGGGGGCTGGGTGATGGACCCATTTCCCAGATGATCCCAAGTCCTGGTGCTTGGGCAACACACCCAAATCCCAAATTCCAGTTCCTAGTGAGGTTTCCCAGTTCACCAGACTGGTCCCTTAGTCCGGGGCGAAGGTCCTGGACCAGCGCCAGCCGGTGCCGCCTCCATTTCCCACTGCCGGCCGGTGCCGGTCCCAGTTCCCAGCGGTGGGAAATGCCGGTCCCCGGTTCCCGGTGTCTGTTCCGGGTTCCCGGTGCCAGTTCCCCTTCCCGATGCGGCTCCCCGGTGCGGTCCCCGGAGCCGGTTCCCGGTTCCCGGTGCGGGTCCCCGGTGCGGTCCCAGCGCAGGCGCGGCGGCCGCTGCCCGCCCCGTCGGGGCGGTGCTTGCGGGAGGCGAAGCGCTGCGGGCAGCGGCGCTCCCGGAGCCGCCGGCATCGGGGAACAGCACCGGTAACCGGCAGGTAAGGCGAGCCCCGGCCCGGGGGAGGCGGGGGGCGGCTTCTCTCTGCACCCCCCCCATCCCCGCCGCTGCTCTCCCCCACCCCGCGCCCTGCCCCGGGGTCCAGCCTCCCCCTCGGGGGATGCTCAGGGCACCTGTGGCTTCGGGAATCGGGTGCGGGGGGGGGAGCTGCATTGCGGGGGTGTGTGTGTGTGTGTGTGTACGATTATTGTAGGGCAAAAGAAAGCAAGCACCCGCCTCCTCGCCTGTGCTGCCTTGCGGGGAGCACGTTACTGCCCTTGCCTTTAGCGAGCGCTGGCGTGAGGTCTAGTTTTTAGGGATGCTGGAAGTCGGGGTGCTCAGGGCCGGTGCACCCGAAAGTCACGTCCCGGGATTGTTAAAACCCCGCAGCTGCTCCGAGGCCGGGTTGTTTCTGCTGGCGGAGCTCAGCTGGACAGAAACTTTCAGTGGCGAGGCCTCGCGGAGATCGGTGCTGGCTGGAGAGCAGAATTTCTGTGCCGGGGAAAAAATCCTGAGGTTTCAGTATTGTTCTTTGTTCCATTTTCTTTTGGGACAAATGCAAGAGCTTTTAGTAAGTTGCACGGAAAGTTAAAGCAAGAGAAAGCTCCTAACCCCGGGGCAGGCCAGGCTGCTGCTGGGGCGCAGGAGGCTGATGTCTTGTCGGGTTTCCAGGTAGAGATGTGAATCTGGATTGCCCCTATCCCGGGGGTGGGAGGCACCATCCCTTTCTCCCTTTCTTCCTGCCCTGAAGAACGTTATTTTGGACCTGAGAACCCAGCCCAGTGCTTTCTAGTGGAGGGTGTCCCAGCAGAAGCGGCTCTGGTCCTCTCTCCCTCACCTCCCACTCCCGTAGTGCCAGGTGAGCCCAGGCTGCTCGCCTGACCCCGCAGTTCCACCCAAGTGCTGTGCTTGAATTTATTGCTCATTATTTATTGCCAAGTACTGTTACACTTCTGCCTGGGTGCTGCGTTAGCTCTGGGCTTGGTGGGGAGCGCGGGCAGATGTGGCAAATGGAGATGAAAGCAGGGCAGCGAGCACGGCGGGTAGCGGAGGATGCTGTGAAATCCTCAGCTGCTTTTCTTGCTGCATCCAGCAAGCACCGTGCTGCAGGCTTTCCCTGGGGCATCTTTCACCTCCATCCACTCTCGCATCTTAGGGGGCTCAGATCCTGCTCCCAGGTTAGTCTGGTGTCCGGGTGTGCTGAACTGGTGTTATGCTGGAGTGAGGGGGTCCCTGCAGCCACATCTCCCACCCCATGCTCTGTATGTGGGTGGTCAGTAGCCCAAGGCAGAGGCACAGAGCCTGGCGAGCCAGCTGCTTGTGGTAGCGGTGAATTGAGGAGGGGCAAGCTTATGGATGCAGGTGAGAGAAGGTATCACCTGTTGGGAGCATCCTTGGGGCTGCAAGAACCAGGGAGGGGGAAAAGTAGGAGAGCCAGGCATGGGTGGAGGAGCTGGGGCCTGATCCAGGTGCTTACCATTTAGCTCCAGCTAAGTGCAATGTCTCACTACTGTCACATCCATCCCGCCAGTGCGATCCATTCCCCCAGCCCCTTTCTGAGGAATATAGGCTGCCTCCTACTTAAAGTAATTCTTCAATGCAAATCACCTGGGGCTCAGCTCCAGCCCATGAACCTTGCAAGTAGCACGGTTGAAAAACCCAAGAGGGACTGACAGATGCTCTCTGAGAGACCCTCCACCCTTGGGCTGTGAGGTCTAAATCCTCCCCCCTGCAATGGGGGTGTGTGTACAAGCGCTGCTGCTTGCGTGGGGGCTGGCTCGCTCGGTGTCTGGCGCTTGCCAGGAGCCACACGCCAGAAGTGGTTGGGAAAAACTTTCTCCTTGGCAGCAGAGTGGAGGATCAAGGCATTAGTGAATGGCAAAGCAGGTTTTCAGGAAGGCTTGCTATAGCAGGCCCTGCTCAGGATAGAAGTCAAGCCCCTTTGCCATGTCCCAGGGACGCTCTGTGTGACACACAGAAGCAATAATCCTGCCTGCAAAGCAATGACACACAAAAAAGGGGGCAAAGTGACATGACCAAGGCACTCGGGAGGTTCATGGCAGAGTCAAGTCCAACCCTGCTCTCTGCCACCAGCCCCCAGTCCTTGCCTGTTGTGGTAAGAAATTACTTAGGTGGGGCTTTCACATGGCCACGAGCCCAGCAAAATCCCTGCTTGGCTGCTGTCTCCCCCATAGCGCGATCTGTTCAAGGGAGCCCTCTCACTGGTGATGGATGCCCTTGGAGAACTACCGTGGGCATCGTCAAGCCCCCCGGGGCGGTGGGAGGTGGAACCCCAGGACTGCAACCAAAGGGGGATGTGCTGGACTGACCTGTAGCTTTGCTCTCATTTTTAGGCAAAGGAGATACAACACGGTCTCCTTTATCTGATGGGCTTTACTCCCACACACACTAAATATGTATGTCAGTGGAGAAGACTTCTGCCTGGGGGCTAAGGGAGGTGGCAAAGGGCACTGCTGGACAGGTTAACGCCACGCAGGGGAGCTTAAATCTGCTTAAAGCCTTTAGGGGAAGATCTGTGCTCGTTCTCATTTTCCATGTGAAAATTTGCCTGCGGAACCAAGCCGAGCAGCACCATCCGTAGGGGGCGGATGAGATGCTCATCCAGAGGGAACCGGCTGCCCTCAAGGATGAGTTGTGGGGTGAGGGGGTGTCCCCTAGGACATACATCAGGCCATACAGTGAGGTGCTGTGTGGCTGGGCTTTGTGCTATGTGTGGAGGTTGAATCACATCGAGATGGCAGAGCCTGGGGGTTCGGGGCTGCTTTGGTCCCTGGGTGCCTCTGGGAGGATTGCAAAAAGGCGAGGGGAACCAGGCAGAGGGTGCTGGTGGGACAAGGGTATGGAAGAGTTAATGTGAAAGGACCAGGCTCTGAGAGCTGGTGCTTGAGAGGGATTAACTCAGCCTGGAGCAGGTGCAGGGAAACAGGGCTGTGAGGCTGATCAGAGGGATGGAGAGCTATTATACAGAGGCTATAAAAGCCCAGCGAAACAAAGGCTGAGAGGGGATGTGCTTGCTGCCTATAAATACATCCAAGGGGTGAACACCAGGGAGGCAGAAGAGCTGTTTAAACTGGAGGACAGTGTTGGTGCAGGGACGAACGGGTGTGAATTCATTCCGTTTAGCTTGGGAGGCTTATCTAGAGGCTTTGCAGCTACATCCCATGGGAGGAGGGTAAGAGAGTGTTAATGAGGGCACATGACCTCTCTTCTAAGGTGCCTGACTGTGATATAAAGAGGATTTGGGGCTTGTTGAGGTAGGAGGCCAGGAGTCTCTAGTCCAGAGATCCTGTCCTGGCATCTCCTTTGGGAAGGGCTGTGTTAGCCGAGTGGGACTCTCGGCATGAAGCAGACGAAGCCCAGCCATGTCAGAGATAATTTTTTGGTTTTGATTATGCCTCAAAAAAAAAAAAAAATCCAGCTCCCCCTTCCCTGGTTGCAGCACAGATTAATAACAAAGCATCAATGCTTTAAGAAGGCTTTGGATCTGATCCCAAGAGGAGATTTAGATAACATTTGTGCTGGGGTATGATGATACTAAGAACGGGTGCATCCTCTAAATCTGTTCACACTTCTGCATTCGTTACCGGATAATTTTGGCTGGTCCAGAGGTGCCAAGACCCCTCTCCTAGCGTTTACTCCAAGCAGGGCTGCAGCAGGTTAATAGTGGAGAATGAAAAGGATGCAGCGGTGCTTTGAAGGCTGGGATCAGGCACTCTCCTTCCTCCTCCTCACTAGTTTCTAGAGGTGTCAACTCCTTTCTCTGCAGATGTTCAGAGGTGAAACCTCTTCCATACCTGCAGGAGGGTTTCAGCATGAGAGAGGCGTCCATCATGTCCATTGCCCTTTGCTCATGCCATGAGACACACTTGGGTACCGTTTATTTGCTGATGTCTTTGTGCCTGAGCCTTCACCTGCTCTTCTGAGCTGCTTGTGGAGCACAAAAGGCTCAACCATGGGCTTGCACTGACCTGCCTTGGGCCAGGCAGTGCTCCTCCATCTCCTGGCCCTGAGGGCAGGGTTGCAGATGGAGAATGAGGTGCAGTGATTACTCTGGCTCTGGTGGCTTCCAGCTGATTACTCAAGGAGAAAAAGCCAGGCTCTGGGCCCTGCAGAAAATGAACACAGACCCATTGGCTTCATGGGGCTGCTTTTTTTCACGAGTCGAGCATCTGGCTGAAAGATTAACCCTTCCCCTGCTCTTAGCTATCCCCTTCACACCATGGAGTCTTTTCATTCATAGGTTATTCCTGCTAAATTAGCTTACACTGTAGGAGGGAACCTCATTCTCAATATAGGGGTAACATCTTGAGGTCATGGTGGAAATAAGAATGGTTTCCTGAGTTTTTCTCCCCATCTGGGGAAAAAAAACCTCCTTTCTGATCCACACTCTGGGACTGGGGAGGCTTCAACAGCTTTTGCCTTTCTGTACGATTCATTAGTTTTCAGCCAATATTGCAGATTTTCATGCTTTGGGGTCCTCCTGTGCTGGAGATGTGATGGATGATACCCCTGCAAAGCCACATGGGGACCCGTGGGGTTTGCAGCATGTAGGTCAGAGAACAAGCTCCGTTGGGCTTGATACAGCCCTTCAGAGGGGGCTGGACTGAGCTCCTCATCCCCCGCTTGCTCGCTCATCCAGCAGGCAGCTTTGATGTGCCCTAGGGGGTATGTCCCAATTCAATAATGTTTTGATGGATTTTACCTTAAAATACTCTTCCAACACAGAAAAACACTCCCTGTCCCTTGGTTTGCCCTTGTGCAAAAATGACCAGTTTTAGTCCCCCCACCGTCCATCTGAGCATCATCTCTGCTCTCTCGTGTCCTGCCAATCCAATTGGTCGTGAATGTAGGTTAAGGGGAGAGGGGACTGTAAAGCACCCCAACCACCTTAACACTGGGAGGCTGGAAAACCTTAATGGGGAGCTCCAAATTATACACAGGAGAGGTTTTTTTTCTCCCCACCGTGCAAGTGCCTCCTTAGCTTATTGGGCAAATTGTCTCCCTGGCTGGCTGGAGCTCGTCCTCAGAGGAGGGAGGCTGCAGCCATGTTTTATTGCTTCGAGGTTTATCCTGTAATCTGGCCATAACTAATCAAATATGGCTGCAGCAGCCCAGGGCAGGGCTATGCTTTTACCATCAGGGAAAGGGACACGTCACACTGCTTTCTACGGGGTTACAACATGACTGGCAGCAGGTATCTCTGGTCACTGGGTGAAAAGGACAAGGTTCCAGCTCTGCCCCTGCCTGGCCTTCCCTTAAAGCAAGATACTTTTCCCCGCACTGTGTTTTTATTGTCGTTGCTGCACCTTTTTGTTATATCTCCAGGTAATTCATACAGCGAATTCCCTGGGTGAGAAAGCACATCCCTCTCTTGCAGTGAGCACCCTCTGTCCCAGGTTACACTGCATTTCTACTTGCTTGAGGTTCCCTGGCTCCTTGGTGCCGGATGCAGATGGCTCTGGTTGACCCCAGCCCATCCTGAATTGTTCCACCATTGCCCCCAGTCCCCTTATGAAGAAGAAGGAAGCATGCCTGTTTGCTGCTCAGAGTTTGGAGTTGGTTTGTTTTATATTTTGCAAACCACACCCTGGTAAGCAAGAGCTTCCTACAAAGTATTTGCACGCTTGCTGCTCTGAAAGCCTTGAAGAGCTGGTCCTACCAGTTGTCCGAGCATGTGTAAATACTGTAAGGATTACTCTGGATGATTAAAGGAGCAAAGAGAAGTCTTGGATTGGTAAAAGATGCAGCTGCAAACTCTGCTTTTGCAAGGAACCAGGCCATCGGCTGCTGCGTGGGCATTGGATGGGGATGGTGTTCGTTGGCTGCTTGCCTGGCAAGTCTTGCCTTGGGCTGTCTGGCAGGTCTTCATGCAGGAGCAGGAGAGCAGTGACTGATCACGTCTAACACAGGGCTGTGGCCAGGGCTGCAGCAGGTTTCTGTCCCATGCAGGGAAGGGAAACTCTTCCCCATGTCATGGGGTACGTCTTTTACGTACCCTGTGACTCTCTGCTCCAGCTCAGGGCTGCTGCAGCATGCTATCTAAAGAGATACAGAGCAAGGACTTCCAGCAGGATGTCTCCTAGGAGAGGAGGCAGGGGCTTAAGCCCCATCCTGGAGCCCTGTGCTCAACCCATGCTCTGCCGCTGGCCTTAACCGTGGGGTATTAACGTGCCCTGAGCAACCTCCTGCAAACAAGCCGCTGCCCGCTGCGGCCTTGAGCGGAGTTTCTGGACAGACATTGGGGCAGTGATAGGTATTTTTGCTGGGATGAGAACAGCGGCAATGGATCCTGCTGCTGGGCACGGCAGCAGGAGCAAGCACCAGCTGTGCTGGGCTGCAGCAGAGCAAGAGGCCTTCAAAAGAGGAGAAATCCTCACCTGGAAGAAATCTGTTGACCTGGGTAGATGGCTGCTTTTTATCCTGCATCTCTCCTGATGATGCTGCCTGTAATCCCAGCCTCTGGGGATGTCCCTTAGGGGCAGCTCTCAGAGGAGTGAGGATTTTGGATTTTGCTCCCAAACATGAGGTTGGAGTTGCAGTGTGAGAAGCAGGGTTTTAGTATCATTTATTTGTGCTTGTGGCTTTGTGATGGTTAGTTTGACCCAGGGAACCCGCCCAAGGGCACAGCTCGGGGTGCTAAGGAAGGGCTAGCAAAGGGCAGGGTCTTCTGGGTTACCGCAGGAAGGGCCCAGAGGACCATGTGGACCCCATGGGTGCAGAGGTCCTACCTTGCCCTCTGGATCGCATGGAGCAGGATGACATGGGGATGCATCCCATCCTGATGGCTCATCCTGTTACAGAAGGGAAGCAAAAGCAAAGATGGGTGCTGCACCAGAGCATGACCCCCTACCAAAAGTCATGTTGTGTTGGTGAATGGAGACCTCCTGTGCTTTCTGGGGGTCGCTGTCCCTTGTAAAATGGATCAGTCCTTCCCTGAGTATTCCTGCTATGCACAAAGAGCTGAAAGCATCTCCACAGCAGGAGATAATCCATCCCTAACCCAGCAAACATCGCAATGCTGCAGCGTGTGCCAGCCACAGTGTGTAGCATCAGCTCCCGCGCTGCTGGTTGGCTTTGGTCATCCAGCTGTGGGTCACGGACCTGCTGTGGCCCATGAGGGGTGTCCGTCCAACCTCCTGCTACTTCTTAGGGAAGATGCTTGATAGGGAGATGAGACTGAATGGAGGTAACCTGCGGTGCTCGGCATCATGACCTGTATCCGTCTCCCTGGGGGAGGAAAGCTGGTGTCTAGTCCCTGCCTGGTGGAAGGCTGCAGCCTTTCAGCTCCAAGGGTAGTGTGGCAAACTCTTCCCTCTCTATTAGAGAAGAGCAGTGCTGCTGAAATGAAGGAATAAGGGGAAAAACTTGACTGGGAGGGTGGGGGAGTTGCAGCATCCAAGGCAGAAACAAGACTTGGAGAGCTTGAACTGGGACAGCAGGAACTTACAGTCAGACCTTTCAGCTCACAAGAGCTCAGTGGATCCAGTAACAAAGATTTCTAATAAACCTCACAAACTTGAGGTGGTTCAGACTGCCTGATAGAGGCTTCTGTCTTCAAAAGCACCAGCAACTTGAGGCACTACAGGCTTTTAAATATGACTTTTGTGCTCATGATGTTTTGGAAGAGTCACAGAAAGAAAAGCTCATGAAAGATGGGGAGGGAAAAGGAGGTAAATAAAAAAATAGCAGATCTTGCTGGCCCGGCCCGAAGGTTTTGCTGACAAGGGGAATGCTCTTCTGGTGTCAGGCAGTACCCAGGTGTGGTCTGGATACCTGCTGTTGTGGCTATGGGATTTGTAGGACGAGGGGCTCAGGAAGGGGCTGCCAAGGGAGTTAGAAGCCTGTGAAAGGGGAGGACTGAAAATGGACGTACTGAGTTGGAGGAGGAAGAGGAGCAGAGTGCCTCAGTGCTTTTATTTGGGTCTAGGTCAGGCAAAGAGGAAATACTAAAACTGTTTATTAGCCAAAGCTGGGAGATGTTGTCTTGGCAGAGGTTTGAGTCCTGACTTGGGGCAAGGAGCTGTAGGGTTGGGTGCAAAGCGTGGGGTGTGGAGCCTGATGTCGGAGGCAGTGGGGAGCCCTCGTTGGCTGAAATTGCAGGTGATGTTTGGATCCCGTTCAGTTTGAACCGGAGCAGGTCAAGGGACACACTTCTCGTGTGGCCCGGAGTCTCCCAGGAGACCTGAAGGACTGGTTGGTACCTCGAGGCCTTTGAGGGGACAGAGTTTTGGGCTCTGCCTGCACCAAGGGGTGAAGGTGAGGGAGGGAGAAGGAACCCATAGCCCTGGGGCTGGTGGTGGTGTTATGACGTGATCTGGGCTGAAGCTGCCAGAGGGATGCTTTGGGCCAGCCAGAGGGATGCACAGCACAGCTAGTCTGGGAGGGACGATCTTGTAGGATCCAGCTGCCTCGATTCAGTCTCCTACAGAGTAGCTGCAGCCCCGTTATCTCTTCTGCTCCTTGGGCACACGTCTCCGCATCTTTTGAAGTTCAATTGCTTTAATTATCCCAGAAGCTGCAGAAGCTATTGAAGGCAGAGCATTTGCATGGAGATGTGCTGCATTTTATCTGTCCTAATGATGAGTTTTCTGAATGAATTTTCTGGTTACCCAAACCTCTTAAAGAAGCATTAATGCCTAAGAAAAAAGCTCTCTAGGCTACTTCAAGCCTTGTGACTCTTCCATGCTTCCATCTAGCCAGGTCACAGAGGTACAGGTCTGTCTTTAGACCATAATGTTTTTGTCCAGCTGGCAGGAAAACCAGTGTGAGTGTATTGAAATGGTGCAAGGCTTTCAGTGGAGCCAGTGTGACCAGATTTAAAAGAAGCCGGTCCATTCTGTTAGAAGCCCTGAATAAATAATAGAAATACATGTTCAGTCCACTCCTACAAAGACAGCATCCTTTTGTTTTCTTTTCTTTTCTTTTGCAACCAATGATGATTAAAATGGATGCTGAGGAGGGCACCACACTCCTGTAACCTCGCGGGGTGGGTGGTCTGTGCTCAGTGCGAAGCATCTGTGGGGTGACAGCCCTCTTGGGATAAGGAAGGCCCATGTGGCTGGACAGCCTCAGATGGAGGTGGCTTTATTCTGCATGCGTGACTCTGCTCTTCCTAGGCTGTATTTCTCCAATGCCTGAAAACCTGCTCTGTGTAAGCCATGCCACGTTTGAATACAGACCTTGCAAGGCGATACCAGCCCCGTGCCCCTGTGCAGCTCCCTCCCGGTTCAGGCTGCCGTGTATAAACCCAGGAGAGCCCTGGGGAAGGTTCCTGCTGTCAGCAAGGTTTTGCTGGGAAGGGCCAGGGCTCCTGAGCGAGGTCAGGAGTGCTGTGCTGGTGCTGGTGCTGTGCTCTGTGCCTGCGCCTTGCAATTATTAACCAGGGTCAGGGCCGGGGTGCTGGGGCGTGGAGGGTTAGAGAAGAGATGGGGCTGGCATTGGCAAAGCCTGTTAACTTACCTTTTAGTACCTGTCATGCAACTTCTGCTGATCTACAAGGGGGTTTAACCCTGCTGTGGCCTAGGGAATAAGCCTGACGTAACATGTACCTGCCTTGCTAAGGCTGGCTCAGTGCTTGAACAGCAGCACCTGGGGATGTGTTGAGGGTATCCAAAACTGAGCTTCTGTGTTCTCCCCAAACCACGAGTAAGTTTGGATGAGCTGGACCCAGAGCAGTGAATATCTTCAGCTCCTGCCTGCTTCTCTTGGCTGAGACTGGCTGCCTGGTGGGACCTTATAGCCTTCCTCTTCCCCCTGCTTTTGGGTCTGGCCTGCTGCCATCTCCTTTTGCTGTTCTTCCGCCCCTGTCCCCGCTAGTTCTGCGTCTCTCCAGCTTCCTGCATTTGCCAGTCCGGTGGGGGATGCTGCCACCGGCTTTGCTTTGAGCTTGCTGCTGCTGCCTGTGCCAGGAGGCCTGCAGACATATGTCCTGGTCCCATCTGACCTTAACGTCTGTGTTGAGCAGAAGGGCCAGTCTGGCTAGTGCCACGAACGCATTTTGTGCGCAATGCTCTTGCCAGGCAGAGCTTGCCGCCGATGCGGGGTTATTAGGGTGTTTACCATGCAGGGCTGCCCTTTCCTCCCACAGCTCCAACAACTCTGTTTGCAAAGGGTGACTCATATCTGCAAGGAATGAGGAAATCCCGAGCCCAAAGGCGTCCCGTGTGAGTTATCCAAAGGAAAGGGAGCTCCCGGCCATCACGCTCAGCTGGCTCCTGCAGGAGACGGGCACCCAGGGATGCCTGGACCCCCGGCTTAAGCCCAACATTCCCAGGAAAAAACATATTTGAACACTGCCCCTCCACGCAAACCCGCTGGCTGGCTGTGTCTCTCCCTGCGCCGTCTTGTTGACATTAAACAATGAGGGAGCGACGTTCTGGGAGGAAAAACAACAGAGGAAATAAGGGAGCATGATAAAAACCACTGTGCTTTGCTGGAAACAGCCTCCAAATATGACAGCTTATCTTCAGTTGATTTTGTGCAGATGTTGCCAGCCAGGCTTGCTTTGGCGATACGGAGTCACTTGCACTAGTTCCCTGCTACGATGGGTGACCCTGGCCCCTGCCCTGGCTGTGCTGCAAATGCACTTTTTAATGAACGATTACTTTTTTTCCATGAGGTGTTTGCAGTAACAACCACCCGTTAGACAGTACCTTCTTCTGTAGGTCTCGGAGTGCTTTGCAGAAGGGACCAGGATCCCTGCAGATGGAGGGTGATGCTTTTTCGCACTCGGTAGATGAGGAGATATAACCAGGGAGCATTTGCCATACTGAAGTGCTTGCAAAAAGCTGTATCGCTGCAGCGGGTTTACTCGCTCAGAGCTAACAGCCCCTAACCCCATCAGGATTTCTTTGAGACTAAATCCACTACACCGAGTTTGTGAGGGGGAACACGTCTTGTCCCCATGTGCCTGCACACAAGATTAACCCTCTGGCTGAAAGGTGCTGGGCTGAGGTGTCTGGATTCAGCCCCCGGCTGAAGCACATCACTGACAAAAATCAGAGCTTGATATAAATGTAATTAAGAGTAAAAATGTTTGTTCCACCTTTAGCCTGGTGGAGTTATTAGCTCTTAGATGAGAACAGAGATACCACCAGATGAAGGGAAGAGATAAAGGCCAGAAAGGGACGTTCAGTTTTCCGTTCTTCAACAGTTTTGTTTCAGCAAGTAACTGCTGTAAATGCTCAGTAATTTGCATTTTGGCTGAAGCAGCTGCTCTGGAAAGATGTCCAACTCTGCTCAGAAACATCTGGAGATTAACTATCTATGACTTCCCACAGGAATTAACTCCTCTGCTTAACCGCAGTCAATCTGAGAAGAAATGATGTCTTGTTTCCTAATTTTCATCAGTGTGGCTTCACCTTCCAGTCCTTGCAGACGTCGCTAATGCAGGATGCTGTGCAGCCCTGCTGGCTCCGGGCCACGTCACTTCAAGTCCGAAGCAAAGCTACGGCAGATGCACAGCTGGGAGCAGGAAGGGGCTTTGGGAATGCAGCTCAGACCTGCTGTGGACCATGTGCTGCTGGCCCCGATGGCCTTTCATTTTGTAGCTTACGGCTTGAGGCTTTTTTGTTCATAGAGATTTTGGCTAAGAGGTATGGAGTGCTTATCTGGTGTTTGGTGTAGAGAGTGATTGACGGTTCAACTGCACCTTCCCTGGGCTCTGGAGAAAAGGCTGTATGAAGCTGTCCTTGCGTTGACAGTGTTTCTTCCAGAGAGCTAGACTTCTGTGTTAGTAGGCAGGAGGGCAACCCCAGAGTTGTCCCATGCCCGTCAATAGAAACACCCAAGGAGGCTGGAAAAAATTATTTAAATAACATTTTTGGAAAAAGCCTGTCTGTTCTGAACACCCTACTATTAGGCTGCAGTGTTGTAGGTTGCCCCCATAAGACTGCACCTGGCTGGGACTTGAGCAACCACATGCCTCCTTCCCACGTTGTCTTCTCTCGGGCTGATCCTATGCCTTTGCAATGCCATATCAAAGGTATCTTGTGTTCAGTGAGAACAGAGCTGGAGAGCACAGGCCAGCAGGTCCTGTCCTCTAAGGACAAAGTGTTTTGTCTGACCTAGAGGCAGGCAGCTGTAGGGTCTACAAGCAAGGAGCCCTTTGCTCCTGGCCGGGGTGCAGCCTTGCGATAACGCAAGCGCGGTGAGCCCGTGCCAGCTAGTCGTGGTACAGGAGCCTCTGAGCTGGAAGGGAAGGAGAGGAAGCAATTTGTGGGAGAGGAAGGAAGAGCCTTTCAGCAAGTATTTTGTCCAGGTACAATACTTTCTCTCCATGTCGGTGCTCGGAGCCATAATCATTACCAGCTGATAGGAGCCTGGACGACGCTGGAGGTGAAAAGGGGGAGTCCACAACACCCGTGAGTCATACGTTTGGGTCCCCCCTTGAATAAAATAGTTTCCCATTTAACTCCTTCGTGGCTTGTCTGAGGTTGGGCTTAGACCCATTTCTAAAAATTCAGCTCTACTAAGAGGAGTTTGGATATCCTTCCCTGCTCACACACAAACACCTGCACGGGCAAGTGTAGGGTTGTTAATTCAGACCAGGCATAGAAAACAGCCAGTTCTTGTGCTCCTGGAGTGTCCTAGCTTGGTGCAAGAAGGAAGAGAGTAATTAGGCAGCCCTTGAGGATTTTAATGTGGCAGTTCAGCCTGGTAAGCATGAAATGCTGCAAATTAGAGGGAGTAATGAATCTTAACACTGCTCTGAGAACATTCTCCCATCCCTTTCTTTTAATTATTTTGTAAGGTTTGGGGTTTTTGTTTTCTTTTTCTTTTTTTATTTTAAATGATCCTGAGCAGTATCCCTTCTCGTTCTGCTTGGCATTTCCTTTGCAACTCAAATCCATCTCCGCCCTCTGATGTGAGAGCAGCCCCGCAGCGAGGACAGATGGCTGTCAAGGTGACGGTCACCGTGGGGTGGGATAGCAGGGCAAGGAGTTGGCCCTTTTTCCCCAGACAAATTTGGGTGGCAGAAAGGCTGGAGCTCCTTGGCCAAGAGGACCACGGGCCTGTTCTCATAGGGGTGGGTGTTGCCCAGGGTGTCTCGTGGAAATCAGCGTTGCAAGGGTTGCTGGAAAACGCAGCTCCAAGCTGTTGTTGCAGAGCTGCCCGGGGAGGAGCAGTAATTTTATGAATGAGCAGCCAAGTGCCAGCCCTCGGCCACGGGACAGGCTGCGGAGAGACATCCAGCATCTCCTGTGTCAGACCCATAGCTCCTGCCTTAACTCAAGCATGGCTTTTAGAAAGGCACAGGACCTCCCTCCCCTCCTTTCCAGGCTCTCTTCCTAAATCTCACTGGTTCTTTCTTCACAACCTCCCATGGAAATGTCCTTTCTCATCTGTCAGCCCAGTTCATGCACCAGTCCAAGCTATTCATCTTGCAGCTCAGTTAACAGCAGCATCCTCCTCTCTCAGCCCGTTGTATTCATGCAGGAGGCAGCTGCCAACCGTCCCTTCGCAGCACTGCTGTGTGTCTGCAGCAGTGAGTGCTGTCACTGCGAAAGTCCTGCCTGATGGTGACTCGAAAGCAGCTCATTTACTGCCGACATGTCCCCACAGCCTCCCTGGGGATGTCTCCCCTGTCCTTCACCCCCTTTCTCTCTGGAGATCTGGAGGCTAGCTTGGTTTCTGGCCCTCTTAGCAGGGTGGCTGCATGTTTTGACTGCTGGGTGCGTTCCCTGACTGCTCAGTGGGGCTGTCTGCTTTTCTGAAGGAGTAAATCTGGTGTATTATTCAGGTTCTTATATTGGGCCATTTATTTTTAAGGCTTTTCTGAGGGCAGGTGATGCTCTTGGGCTGATTTGTAGCATCTGGGACATGGTCCTGATGCCAAGGAGAAAATCGCGTGAGCATTACTATATGCCTGGTATAACACAGTACCTCAAGGCATTGCTGAGCTGCCTTCTAAGGCTCCTGTGTGAATTAATACTTTAGCTGGCCCCACGCAGGCAGGGTCCTAGCAGGTCGTACAGCACACCGAAGGCAGAGCTGCTCTCCCTGTCTTTGGCCTGCAAGCTAAGATGTTATAGAAACATAGAATGGGTTGGGTTGGAAGGGAGCTTTCAAGGTTATCTAGTCCAACCCCCCTGCAGTGAGCAGGGACTTTTTTGTAGTTATAAATTATAAAATCTCAAATTCACAGTCCTGGAGGATCATCGCTGAATGCTCACTCTGTTATTCCTCCACGCGGGCGACATGGGAGCAGAGAGACATCAGGGTTGGTGGCCATCCAGTGCCAACAGTGGGAGATGCATCTACCTGTTGCACCAGTCCATCCTAGGCAGTCCACCCAGAGTGGTGCTTCTCTTGCAGTTCAGATCACATTTAATTAAAGGCCTAACTGCTCCTTTGCACAGTTATTTGCAGTCACTGCGTCTCAGGGCATGGGGCTGGGACGTGAGGTGATCTGGAGAAAGGTGGGTGGCTGGCACAGAGCACCCACCAAGCTTAGCAAGTGATCCTCAGCAGCAGAGACCTGTGGAGCAGCTAACAAGGGGGTTATTTTGGGTTCACTTAAGCTCTGAGTGATAATCACTTGTGCTGCTAATCAGGCTGATAAATGCCATTAATTAAAACCTATGCGTTGCTCTTGTGCTTTGCAGAAGTGAAATGTTTTCATCTCTCGCAGGCGAGAGGAGGCTGGCTGAGCGGGTGCTGCTCCTGGAGGATCGCTCGGATCAGCACTGACATTGGTTTAGCTCTCAAACACCTACTTTCCTTCAGCTAAGCCTAGCGGTTCAATAACAAGGGGTATGATACTGCTCCTGAGTGTCTGTGGATGTTCACCACAGTAAGCGGAGAGTTTCTCTGTGTCTCGCTGGACCAGCCTGTTGGCTGCATCTGCCCGCTGGATGGGGCACCCCCCATTTTACCATGGGTGGTGTTGGAGACTGCTGCTGGGATTATGGGGCACACAAACCCCCATTTCTTTAGGAAACCAGAGTAGATGTTTCCAGACTAGGGTCACTAATGGCCAATGGCTGACGAGGACATCCCGTTTGGGGGAGAGAAGGATTGTACCTGGCTGTTAAAAATAAATACAGAAAAACTTTAGGGAAGGAGCTTTGGAAGAAAGTCTGTAATTTAGTAAAGGGGAACGATGTAGAGCACCCCCTTTCCTTGTGCCTGCTGTGGGACCAAGGGGACTCGACGCGCAGGGTGGAGGGATGAGGACCTGACAAAGTGGTTGGTACCCAGTGACCAAACGGCAGGGGTGATGGAGAGGTGCTGTGCTCTCTCTGGGGGGCATTTGGGCAACGGTTTCCTGCTGTCTTCTGGATTGCTAAATTCACATCTCTGCCCTGGAAGCTAGATGCTTGTCAAGAAAGAATAATTAATTCAGAAACACATGGTGCTCTGCCAGGAGGCCTTTTTTTAATTAAAAACAGATCTGATAAAGTCTACTGAGAAACTGGCGTCTCTGAGGAAATAATGAAATGTATTGCTGTGATTGGAGACTGCATGGTGGGGGTGCTCTGGGTAGGGCTTAGCCCCCATAAAACCTGTGCCCGCCCAGATTGCAGGGGATGCCTTTTCCTCCTTTGCCTCCAAGAGCTGTGTTTTTCCCAAATGAATTATGAATTTACTAAAAGGCAGGACACCGGTTATCATCCCCTAATGTTCCTGTTTTGGTGGTGTTTGGCCACCTCCGGGGAAGATGGGAGTCCTGTGCCCAGGGGGCTGCAAGGTATGCTTGAGCTTTGAGGAGTCATCCATCTCTCCTCGTTTGGATGCAGGATTTTCCTTGCCTGTTTAAATTGGTAATGGAGCACACTGATGCCTCCCAGAGTGAGGCAGAGATGCTTCATGGGGCTATAAATGTGGGGCCTAACAATGTAGGAGAGCCGGATCTGGGGGAAGACAGAGACAGAGGCTGGGTGGTTGTCTCCAGCCATGATGTCTTGGTCCTGCCACCCAGGTGCTGTGGAGGAGGATTGGGTGTCCCTGGCCAGACCATTCCCTGTCTTACTCCCACTCTGCATGTCCTCACAGGGCCGGTGGGGAAGGATGTTTTCCTCGGTGAAGCCATACGAGAACCAGCGCTACGCCTCCCTGAAGAAAGAGTGTCACAGGCGGAAGCAGCTCTTTGAGGACCCGCTTTTTCCTGCCAATGACGACTCACTCTTCTACAAGTCAAGGATCCAGGGCATCCAGTGGAAGAGGCCAAAAGTAAGTGCGCCCACCCCCTTGCACCTTGACACTGCTTTACACCATCTCTGCTCTCGGGCATCCCTGACAATGCACAGCACAGTGTTCACCAAGGGTGCCAAGCCCCAGCTGACATCTCCTCTCCCCCAGGTTTATTTGCCCAGGATCGGCTTTATGAGCCTCTGGGGTGCCAGGGAGACCTGCTGCACCCAGATCCAAGCTGTTCTTCCCCCAGTGAGGCCCAGGAGCAAAGGAGGCTTTTCTGTGACCCAGTTTGCCCATGCATAAAACAGAGAGATGGTTTGCAGCCAGGTTGGTGATGGATACTCTTGTTAAGCCTGGTTGGTCAAGCAGGCCAAAGGGTGATCGCTGAATACTCTTGGTGGTCCATGTGGAAAGGGAAAAAGAGATAAGCTTTGGGTAGGTGAGATGGTTTTGGGGTCTCTGGGAGGTGGATGGTCTAACCCATCCTTCCTCCCCTGTGCAAAACCGGTGTCCTCTGCAAAAAGCATTCTATGTGTCCTCCACGCTGCTGTGTCTGACATGGAGGCAGGTTGTGGGAAGCTGGGGGTGATGTTGCCCGTCCCTCTTCTGCTGTCCTCGGTGCCTGCCCGAAAGGCAGATCAGGGGCCTGAGGGCACTATGTCTTGGGGAAGCTGTACGCCCTAGTATGGCCATCTGCTTGGGGTTGACCGTGAGGCCAATTCTCTGACTGCTGTGAAGTACCAGGCGTCCCAGGGAGCAGAGATAATTACAACAGGGGAGAGGCAATATCACAGCATCTAATGCACCAGGTCTCCTTCCTTACCCATGGGGAGGAGCAGCCCTTGCTGCCCAGCCCGTGCTGTTTTGGACACAGCTTGGTGGCATTTCAGCGTGGCAGGGTTGCCTGAGCTGCTGTTGTCTTCCTCACCCCCGCCCGCAGCCCAGAAAATCAGCTGGCCTTTCATGAGACAGTGCTGTGTCTGTCTGGGTGAGGCAGTCTCAGGGGGGATGGACAAAAAAGCTTTGTGTGTAGGGTAGGATGGAGCTGAACTGACTCTTTCTTGTGGCAGGAGGGGCTGAGCCCCCCCTAGCACCCCACAGGACCCGTTGTGGGAGGAGGTCTGACTTCCCTCTGCCTTGCCTTGGGCTTTTCCATGCCAGCTCTGTCTGGATGTGGGGTTTATGCAAAGCTTTGCACGTGTTTTAGCTTATTCCCCTTGTCCAATGGAGTGGAAAGATGCTCTGTGCACAGCTGCCTTCAGAAGACAGGGCTCACCACGGTTTGGGCTCATCACGGGGGAGAACGTTAAAACCCCTTGCACGTCCCACATATAGGCAATACCCAAGACTTTCTAAACAACTTTCATTGGGACTAGAGGGTAAGGATGTATTTGACACCCCCTTGCTGTTTTGCATTCAGAGACACACATTAATTCAGCCCCACATCTATTGCCAGAGGGTTGGATGCAGTTGTGGAGGGTCAAAGTTTGCTCGTCTTCTGCTGAGCATCTACGGCTCAGAGCTTGCTGCACAGGACACGAGTGACTCTGGTTATTCAGCTTTATCATGCATAGACTTGTTGGTGCTTCTTTTCAGGAAGCAGGGAGACCTTTTCTGAACTGGTGACCCACCTATTCTCCATCTGCTTTTCTGGCTTTCGGCTCACTTGCAGCCCTTGGTGTTGAGGTATATAGCATCAGCGCTTGCTTAGGAAGACATGAGATCAGCCAGCAAGGCATCATCCTGTTGCTGCCTTGCTCCAGAGAGCATGAGGTCTTTCTAAGAAAGGTTTCTGGACTTCCTGGTCTTCATCTGCATGATGGCATGCTCAGCTAGGTCCAAGCCCATCCCTGCTGAAGCATGGGGTGAATTCAAGCTCTTTCCAACCAGTCAGCTCTGCAGTTTGAAGAGAGGCTCCTTCTGGCGTGGGCTGGCAGTGGGTGCTGGAAGTGGGTCCCGCACACAAGCAAGGTCCTGTGTGCTTAACCGGAGGTGGTCCCTCTTTTGCTGCTTCTGCACCAGACGAAGGGAGCTTTGCCAGCAGTTTCATCACCAGAAGGAGTCCATGCTGAGCAATAGCAGTCTCCCTTATGGCACTGTCTGGTAGGATCGTCTGATCAGACCTGCCTAGCTGCCTGACCACAAAATCACCTCAAAAAAAGAAATTTGAGCTCACATGTGTCCTGGTTACTGCTGAAGTTTCCAGAGGCCTCTTTAGATAAAGGACTTCCCCAGGTTCTTTCCTTTCACTCGTCCATTTTGGCAAAAGCAACTGAATTTCATGGGAGGAACAACTGCTTTGTGCCAGCCAGCCGATGCAAAGTGACATTTTTAGTTGTTGGACCCAATTCTGCCTGAATTCATACCAGCTCTCTAAGGGAGAGACCCCAGCAAAAGGTCCCAACATCTGCAAGAAAACACACACAGTGCAGTTGGCCGTTAGGGATCTTGATATACATCTCACCACTTCGCTGCCTTGCAAGGGAGCTGGGAGAGGGTGCAAGAACCGGCATGAATGCAGTTGTAAAATCCCACGTTTCTCTGAAACAACTGTACACCCGCTGTAGCGGGTCTTGCTGTGTGTCCAGCCTGATGGTCTGCTGCAGAATTAACCGTGCTCTTTCCTACATCTGTAAACTGCTTGGTCTGGTCAGAGTAGGAACAGGACACAGTAGCAACGCTCAGAGGTCGCGGAGGAAGAGCTGGAAGCCACTGTTGGAGGTTGCGTGGGAGAAACTGGGTAGAGTTTTCACACAGAACCATCATCAGCTTCTCCAGTTTAATGCAGTGTTCAGTAAGGTCCAAAATGTCCACAAAGTTCAGATCAACTGCCCTGCTTGTGTGGTAATTGCGCGGCACGGTCATTAAGCCACACTACGTCCCTGCAACATCCCCTTTCTGTTACAACCAGCAAATCTTTCCTTAGGCAATCACATTTTATTTTTGTTTAGAAAAAACAGAGTGATACTCCCAGCTTTTGGCAAGTGCAGTTTTGGGGAATTCCTGACCCTGAAATGGAGTCTGCCAGTCATGGGGACGCTGTCTGCAGGGAGGGGATGGTGTGTACACACCTCTGTTATCTCTCAGGGCCATGGTTTGTTTTGGACAGTTTCAGCTGTAACTGCATGATAAAATGCAAGAGCTCATCACGCCTCAAGCTTTGCTCTGAGAGCAGAGTGGGTGGAGAGTGGAAATAAAAGGCATCAACTATTAAAAACAACTGTTTGCTTTCTCAGAAAGGCTGTTACTTATGATCTATGCAGAGAAATGATACTTAGGAGCTAACTTTTTCAGGCAAAGCCCTTGCATGTGAAGAGTATTTGTAGCAAACTTGGTGGGGTAGTGGGAATGAGCTTTGGCAGAGGCAGGATCTCCTTCTCATGTATTTACTAGTACAGATATAAACCCATCCCTCATGTGCACATCCCTTCTTTCCCAACCAGGACCTGGCCTCATCCTTTCTGTTCCTCTACAAGCTCCCAAGGCTTGAGGTTGCTTTGGCAGGGGGGGAAAAAAAAAAAGCAATCTCTGCAGTGCTCTCCCTCTTGCTTGAGTTTTTTTCTGGGGGGAAAAGAGGAGGCTGAAGGGCTTTGCTGGAACAGGCTGTTCGGGTCAGGCTGTTTTACTTCAACTTCTTCCTGCATCTGGCATTGCAGCCTTTCCTGGAACGTGCTCAGCCTTATTCTTTCCAGCGGGGTGTCCTCCCTCCCTCCCTGCTTTCCCCTGGCCTCTAGCCCTGCTCTGGATGCCAGATCTTTGCAGAGGGAGCAGCTGTTTGAGCCCTCTAATCGGGCTTTGGCTTCAGTGGTTGTTTGCTAGACATCTTGGTGATGCAGCACGGTGAAGCCAGAAAGCTAATTGCTCGAGTGTGTTGGAGGGAGGGAAACCGTAGCATCAGCCTAGGCTAGGAAGGGGTCTTGAAGAGCATTCTTTTACTTCATCCACTTAAAAATGAGACTGGCCGCTCATTGCTGGGCTGAAGTAGTTTTTGGAGCTGGCTAGGGCAGCATCAGCATCTCTTTCTGGCAGCAGTGCTTGGCTATTGCATTAGAAATTAAACCAAGCTTTTTGGACTAAGCCCAAATCCCAGCACCTTGCTTGAAACTCCTTTCCCTTGCGCTCTGCCTGCTACCATATGAAGGAGAAGGAGATCTGTGTGTTCAGGCAAGTAGTACCACCCGTAGAGAAAGTCTTCCTGATCCTCAGGCTCTGGGTTTTGCCGTCCCCGTTTGAGACAGGAATGCTGGCAGTAGTCTGTGCATTGGTGAGCTGGTCTGGGCTTTTGGGAGCTAGGTAAATGGGGAGGGGTGGTACTGAGAAGGGAAGGGAATGGATGAGATGCAGGCTGGGAGGCAGAAATTAGGGGCTATCTGGGGCATCTGCCTATGTCTGTTGATCCTCTGGGAAAAAAAACAGTGATGGCCCAGGGTGGAAGAGGCTCATCTACCCCGTGGAAAGAGTTCCTCTCTTCTAATCCTTACTGCCCCAAACTCTCTTCCTGGGTACAAACCACTTCCAATGATGCCATGGGATTGATAGAGGTTAAATTAGGGTCGTTAGTACCCCTGGGCCTTAACAAGGGCTTGCTTTCTCTCTGCAGCAAGGAGGGCCATGTGGTTCAGTCCACCAGGCGATGACCTGCTGCTGAGACTGGTCACCAGCCAGGACAAATCTGGGCATCACTGTGCTCCTGCGGGAAGCAAGTGAAGCCTGGTAGGAGGCTTAGGCCATGCACAGATGTGATGTTGAGCCACATGAACTGCGTGCTCTGGTCCTTCAGCTCTTGCCAGGGAGCAAGGTTGAGCCTGGAGAAGGTTTTTTTCCTCCCTGTCCCGGGAAGCAGACCAGGCTGCTGTGTGCTGAGTGTTTCCCTGCCCACAGCAGTGTGTCGCAGGACCTTGCAGAAGCACGTCATGGTCTTCCCTAAGATGCAGAGGGGTCGGGACAAGAGATCCCAAAGATTCTTGCAGGGGACCAGGTGGCAACTCAGCGGCGAGCTGCACCAAAGGTGGTGTAACGAGAAGCTGTGGCGAAGCACGAGGGTTTCCAAGCAGGCTGTCGTCACAGTGGCTGGGTGGCTCAAGGTGACGCGCAGTGATGGCTGAACCTGAGCTGCACCTCTGCACTGAGTTCAAGCCTGGCAGTTGCAACCAGAGAAACTCTTTTGGATAAAGTCTACACTGTCCCATCTTCAGGGGAAGAGTTTTGCCCTCAACCCTGTTTCTCAGTATTTTTATCTTTCTCCAGCATTTGCTTGCAAGCGCTGAGTTATCTCTGCAGGAATTGTCAAGGGAGGTCGTCACTGATTAAACAGCACAAAGGCAGATTCTTGCTAAATGGCAATATTATTTTATCTGGGTGCAGACGCAGTGTCATTTGGAGGGGAAGGTCTGAGAGTCAGAGTAGTTTTGGGGGAGGCAGAGAGGCCAGGCATTTTGGGAAGGGTTGTGGGAAGTGGCAGGTCCTAGGGCAGTAGGGCGATGGCATTTTCAGCCTTACAGTGGCACCAGGGAGAGATGCTCTTATTCACAGCCCTGGGTTGTTTTTTTTTTTAAAGCCATGCAAGAGGAATCTTGTTTTAGAAACTGAGAAAATACCATTTTTCAGTAGCCAGTTCCCTCTTGGCCTGACATATATCTAGCCTGACTCGTGTGTAGGCGTTTTGGCCATTATACCCATTGACTCCTGAATTTGATGCTATTGTGTTTGGAGGATGAGATGTTGCAGGATGGAAGAGCATCTATCAGATCCCCTCTTCTTTGTGTCATTAAGCACTTAGCTCCTTTTGCTTGCTGAGTGAGGGTTATACAATCAAACCCCATGGGCTTTTCCTGGAAGGGGAAAGGAGTCAATGAAATAATTCACTAAAAGCAGGACCGGCACTTGCCTGCCTGCAAGTTTCTGCATTAAAAGGTCTTTTACCCAGTGTGTAGCGCAGGCTGGGAAGCTGGCAAAGACACAAGGGTGAAGATAATGGGGAAGACAGAGGTTAAGTTCTTGCTGTTCTTTGCACTGAGAGCTCACCCCAAGCAGGTGCACGGAGGCAGTGAAAATGGTAACAGTCATTAGGAGCAATAACCTCCTGGTGCCCCACCTGGACCTTCTTCTGCCAGAAATACTAACCTCTGGCACCTGCGCTCCTGGGATGTCTTTGCTCAGCTTTTTGCAGTTTTTTGGCCTGTCTCAGGTTTGGTTCTGCCTGAAGGATGCTTATGGTTAGAGCATAGATGCCGTGGCTCCTCTGTGCTGCAGGACGGACTGAGGGATTGTCTCCTCTGAGCAGAGTCTGTCATCTGTCTGCAATCCATCACGGGAGTCGGAGTCCTTCCAGACCTTTACGTTTCTCAGCTTAGGAATTTATGAGCCACTTGCCTGTTAATTTATCTGCCGTTTTCAGTAAAGCCTGGAGCTGATTGCCAGTCTGGTCGCTCCTTGCCAGGAAAGGATTTGGTCACCATTTAATGCAATCTCTGAATTGACCTTGTTCATACGTTTTTAAGCCATTCACTGGTTCCTCCCCATCTTCTCCCCTCAAGGATGGACAAGAGAATTCTTGGTATTATTTATGCTTATTTTAAAAGGTCTCTCCTCTCATGAAATGTGATGCTGACCCTGGCTGCATTCCGGCAGATCTCACCAGATCCTCCCAAGGCCACGGCCCTATGGTGCCCGGCAAACACGCTCTCCTGCTTTGTCCCAGTGAGGATAGGGGGTGATAAGCTGCCCGGTGTGAGTATGGCTCACTGCAGCCTTTGACAAGAAATTAGCCAGCCAGCCTGCTCTGTCCTCAGCATCAGAAGAACATGGCCTTAAATGCAAACTCAACAGCAAAATCAGTGGATTTAGATTCATTGCCTGCTTCTTAACGCAACTGCGCATTGGTGTCCAGCAATTATTGTATTGGTAATGGGGAAGAGCTTAATGGTAGCAGTCAGTGTTGCAGAAAGGGGCCCTGAGCTCTGTGGGTTCAAATCCACCTGGATTTGGCTCTGGGGTACCAGAGAGGCACATTCAGCCTATGGAGCAAGTACAGAGCTAGTTATGCCCTGGATCAGCTCAGGCTTTTAATCTTGGTGCAAGCTAGGAGGTGCTGCACGGCCTGTAAGCTCTAATTTTTGAGCCCTTAGAGAGGATGGGATTTTGGGGCAATTTGCCTGTGTTAAGGGCAGGCTCGGTCCTGCTGGAACAAGTGCCTTTTGCCAAATCTTTTGCAAAGTCCCCTTGCAAAGACTCGATAGGCACAGTGCTGCCGCTTGCAGAAGGAAACTAAAGCATGACGTGAGGTGCGGTAGAGCCAAAGGCTGACTCCAGCTGCTGCCAGAAGTGGTTAAAGAAACAAATAAATAGGAGGAAGCGTCGGTGGGAGGCTGACAGCCGGCGCCACGCTGGCCCTGCGGTTGGAGCAGAAAAGGCGCCGTTTCCTTGGTCTGGTGGATTCGAAGCCAGTGGGATCCGTTGTGGATGCGTCGGCTGATTTTTGCGTAACGAGAGGTCACAGCACTTCCTTGAATTAACTCTCTGTTTAACTAAATTTCACCTGCTTCCTCTAAGCACCATCCAGTTTTATTTTTCCAAGAGAGGAAAATCCACAACAGCTCCAGATCACTTCATCTAACAACCAGTCCCCGCCTCAGGATTTGCATTTTTCTTTTTTTTCTGTTGGGTGTGAATTGGCTTAGCTTCAGCATATGCCCCTTGGATCTTGTGTGCACACTCGCTTGCTTCTGTATTTCAGTTCCCTTTAAATATATGGTAACCCTGTAATGCGTATGAGGTTCAGGCAGAGGGATACCTACACCTGTAAAGAAGCAGGTACAAACCTTCTCTCCATCATCTTTCCTTCTTGCCTCTGGACTGCTGTCCAGTCCAGGAGCATCAATGGGTTGACTGGGAATGAAGAAATGCAGTTAGCATCTGTCTTTGTAAACACCTCAGGGCAAGGGCTTGTCCTTTCCTTGCTGCCAAACTACTGATGCCGTCTGAATTATTTTTAAGGAGCGTTAAAATCTCCAAGTCATCCCTTTTTAAAATAAAACCCCAGCACAATTTGACAGCAAGTGGAATGGCACCGTTTCTCCTCTGAAATATGCAGTTTAACACAAAGACTGTGCAGGTACTTCCCCAAAAGCCCTGCAAAGATTAAAAACCTGTTTATGAAGCAGACTGAGGTGTGTAGTGCAGGGAAGCGTGGCAGGGGGGGATTTTTGCCCTAAGTGGAGGCACTTAGCCCAATGCAATAATTTAGACCTGTGTGTGCTGAAACACTGTGCAAAGGGGGGGTGAGTTCCTTGGGAATCTACTGCCCTGCTTGACCACCCTACCCGTGCCCGTGGCCATCTGTCCCCACCCAGCACGCTCTCTCGCTGCCACAGGTTGTTGCAACCCTATGGACAAACCAGTCTTGAACTGGGGCCCTCATGGGAGTGGAGGAGACTGAAAACCATCCTTGAGAAAGGACAAAGGCTTTAGGTGTTGGCAGTGCACTGGAGCAGAGCACAGGCTCCCAGTAGTTGAGCTCACCAGGACCAAACCTGCTCAGGGGAGTGTCAACCTGTGTGATCTGTTGACCCCTTCACATCCTCATTTGGATGCTCATCTCTGTGAAAACCCACCAGTAGGTCCCTTTTAGACTATCCTTTGGCACGGAAAGCACAGCCAAAAGCAGCACCCCAGGGTGATGCTCTCGTGGAAGTTTGCTAGATGCTCTGGCTTCACCCCCTTTTTGGCCCCGGCTTCCCAGGTGCCCTAAATGAGCTCAGTGCTTCAGCCACTGTTCCCAGTCCCTGTGGGGCAGGGGCAAGCTGGCATTACTTCCCCACCCCTTGAGGCTGGTGGTGTCTCACTCAGATCTCACAAGAAGAAATCAGGTCTGCAAGGACGAGCTGAAACATCTGTCCCCTTCGGGTGATAGCTGGGGCCGGCAGGAGCTGTGTCGACCAACAAGGCAAGAGACTGTAGCCTGGGAGGGGTGACCCGTGTGTTCACACCGAGATGAAACGAAGCATCCTACATCTTTGATATTTCTGGATCTTTGGGAAGAAACCACCACTCATTGATGCATTCCTCCCAGTTCCCCTCCAGGATGGAAAAACCATCTTAATGGAGAGTGGTCGTGGATGCTTAAAGCTTGACTGAGGTCTGATACAAATACATCTGATAGAGTTATGTAAGAATTAATGATGGAAGATGTAAACAGGGTGATTAGTAACTGCAGAAACTAGCTAAAAATCTAACGATAAAGGTGCTTAGCTTGTATACAGCCCCTGTAAACCATGCGGTGAGTTTGTGCTACGTATTGCTGGGAGAGCTTGTGCATGTTCCTGTTGTGGAGCTGCTGCTGCTGTACCTGCATTGTTGTGTCTCTCAGCAAACTGAGCATGAGTTGGACACTTCAAAGTCTTGCCAGGAAATGCTGTGTATTGCTGGTGTTACTGGGAAAGTCGAGCAGGTCAGGAGGAAATCACCGTAGGGAAAAGTGATGTTACTACGGAGAGAGGAAGCTTGCTTGAGTTCAACATCTCTGTGAACTCCTGCAGTTTCATAACTCGAGCCCATGACCTCATGGGAAGATCCCTGCTGGTTGTTAAATACAGGCTTCTTCCTTTCTGGTCAACCACCTCCTCGGAGGTGCCAGCCAGCACCAGCTAATGCTGCGTGCTTACGGCCAACCCTGCTGCCAAGTTCCTCTCCACTTCCTTCTTTCAACAGTGGCAGGAGCTCAGCCTTTTCCTGGTGGTTGAATATTGAATCATTTTCTCTAAATAGTCACCCTTTTTGTCCCTTTTCCCAGCTAACAGAAGCTCATGAGCCCGCATTTCTAGAGGGTGTTTTTCTCATAAAGCGGGTTTCTGTTTGTAAAGCTACACCCAGGGTATGAATAACCAGAATAGGTGTGGGCTGGAAGTCATTACTCTAAATGCCTTAAACTCGTGATAACCTCTTCATTGTCATTGGATAGTCAGGGATTAATTTGGACCGTGGTGGGGTCATGTCCTGGCCTTGGATCGAGGTGCTGCTGTGCTATAAATGTGACACAATCACAAACCAAAGGGTAGTTTCTCGCACTGGAACAGTATGGCTCGGGGAGGTGTGGGAGGTATCCCCATGAAAAGTAGTTAGGAAGTTTTGATCCGAGATATGCACAGTGGAGAGGGGAGGTAATTTTTCTCTGCAGCTTCAGGTTCTTTCTTTTCCCATCAATAACTTTGCTTTTATGATGATTGAAAAGAAAAACCAAACAAACCAACAACAACAACAAAAAAAAAAAACCCTGAATGAATTAGATTCCTAAATCCTGTTTTAAAAGATTGGCTTTTGGTGACACATGGGAACTGGGATTCAGGCACAGCAGTGTTCAGCAGGCGCAAGTGCCAAATCTGAATTATGTCGCTTGGAGGCAGAAACAGTGCAGCCGAGCTCATGGTCACATTAGCTTGCTCCAGGATTTCACAATAGCTCTGTGATGAGTGGGTGGTTTTGGACCATTCCTCCTGAAATACTGTGGTTTCTCACAGCGGGGTTTACTTGCACAGGTTCCTCCCTTCCCACTAACACATCCCCACCACCACGTTCTCCAGGGTGGGGACTGATGGCTCAAAACTGGTGCAAGCTGTGGAATATCCTCATGGCTCAAGCCTGTAGTTCACGGTCCCTCACTTGTACCAATGTGACTGTGAACCTCCCCAAGAACCAAATTGGGGCCTGATGCAGAGAATTTCAAGCCAAAGCAGTTCCTCTGGGTGAGGTTAGACCCCACGACTAGAAGTGCTGGCTGTGGTGAGAGGATGGGCTTTGGAGGGTGGGTGTATTTTAAACCCATGATGCTTCCAAACCAGGGCTGTTCCACACCCTGCAAATCCCTAGCACCATCCCAAAGGAGCTTGGTCAAGGGAGATCCATAGGAGAGCTCAACCCTGGGATATGATGGAGGATGGGGGGACTTGGGAGAAGGTGGCCAGCAGCACTGTGGTGAATCTGTCATAGCGTGTTAAAGTTAAAGCAGCCACGGGAGTTTATAGTTGTTTTTCCTCCTCCACCTCTCTGGTGTAGCTCCCTGGAGCCCATGCCTACATGTACTACGATTTAAGGGAAGGAGATCCTGGGGGAGCCATCCCTGAGAGATGCTGCTTTTGCTCAGTGTCCTCCCCTTCACTTCTCAAGACTAGTTGTGTGCACTTGTAAGGGTCAAGCTGGCTGAGGCAATGCAGCATGAAAAGGAGCCAGGTGACATCAGTTCCATAAAGGAACGATGGCTTGTGCAGTGACCGGACTGTGCTGGGACTTGAAACCAAGAGGGACCTCTTCTGCCTCTGGATGGGGTAACCTGGGGCATGCCATCTCACCGCTCTGGGCATTTCCCTCCCCCACCCCCCCCCAGTTCATCAGCGAGGAGTGTGAAGACTTTCTTGCTTTGGCACCGAGACCTGCAGGTCTCAGGGCTGTCAGGATCCAGGGAGTATTTTTTCTTAGTAGCTTTGCAACCAAACATATTAAAACAACTCACTGTGGGAGAGGCGATCTGGGGAGGGCTGCGTCTGAATGCATGGAGATGCTAAAAGCCAGGCTGTGGTGGCCTCTGCGTCAGTCTTGGCTGGATAGAGACTGAAGAAGTCCTGGGCTGAGTAATGGTGAAGCTTTCCAAGACTGCATCCCTGGAGAGCGTGGGTGGGAGGAATGGGAACGGTGAGCCCAAGGTCTCTGCACTTGTTCCAGTCTCCTTCCCATCCTTCTCACTCCCTGTCTGCTCCTGGGGAGGTGCAGTGCTCTCCAAGTCTCACTGCTTTAAGAGAGACCTCTTTGGTGCCTTTGCACTTTGGATACCTGGAAGATAAAACCGCAGAGGGACCTGTCAAGGCTTCTAAGCCTGCAAATTGACCTTTAGGTCTTGTTCGCCACCATCCCTACTCTTTCTGGTGCCAAAACAAACGGCACAACGTGGTGCTGAGGTACGCAAGCAGAGTCATGGGGTTGGTGGAGAGGGTATTTTTTTGATGCCTCCCTTAACAAGCGAGTCCTGCTTGCTGTGGGTGGAGTCTCCAATGTCCTTTATGGCATGGGAGCTGATAACAGATATAAATGTGTATGCATTGAGATACTCTGGGTCGATTAGCATTAGGGCTGCCTGACTGACCACAAACAGTTTTTTATGGTGTCAATATTTACCAACCAAACCTACCCTTCAGTGTTGTGTGAGGCCGAGCCACTGAGGATATAATTTTAGGGCCCGTAGCGGACAAGGGGTAATGCTTTTAATTTAAAAGAGGGGAGATTCAGACTAGATATAAGGAATAAATTTTTCACAATAAGGGTGGTGAAACACTGGCCCAGGTTGCCCAGAGAAGCTGTGGATGCCCCATCCCTGGAAGTGTTCAAGGCCAGGTTGGACGGGGCTCTGAGCAACCTTATCTAGCGGAAGATGTCCCTGCTCATGGCAGGGGGTTGGACTAGATGGCCTCTAACGGACCCTTCCAACCTAAACCATTCTATGATTCTATGATTACACGGACCCCTGGTTTTCTAAATTCACCTGTTTCTCTTCCCTTCCCTGTGTCACCCTGGTGCAAATTTTTATTTGCCCTTTTTGCAAAATCGCAGCCCAAGGCAGGCACCTGCAACAAGGCAGCGCGGGGACCGGCGTGTTGGCTGTGTCGCTGCTGCTCGCTGTGCTTGGACAACTCGTGCTCTCTTGGCTGTGTGAGTGACATTTAAGACGCAGGATCCTTTTGGTTCCCCATTGCCCAGGAGGGGGGAAGCGCAGCCACGCTAATAGATTAACTTGCTGATTTTGCAAGTCTGTGAAAGCATTGTTCCTGAACCAGCCAGGCTCTGCAATGCAATTAGACTAGTCTGCTCCTTGCAAAATCTTGTTAGCAAAAAGTGGTCCTGGCACGCAGCAGATGTTGCATCTCACAGGGTTGTTTTCTCCCTTTAGCTTTTTCCCTCCCCACAGCTGGCTTGACACAATCCAGATCCCCAGTGAATCTAAAGCTCAGAAACTGGGAAACATTTAGACAGTCACCAGTTATAAAGCCAATTAGAAAGTGATTTGCTCATTACTGCCCTGTGTGGAATTGGCCTAGCTGGAGAAGATGAGGGTGATATTTTCTGGTTTAAATGCATTTGGAAGGAAATTGTGTCTGTTGGGGGAAAGAGCACCAAAGGGGACAGCAGAGGAAAAGCCCACATGCTTTTTGGTGGGAAGCAAAATTACAACACCAAGTGGAAGATAATTGCTCTGATTGGGTCTTTTTACCTTAATGGACTTTAATAACCCAAAGCCGGAGGGAGCAAACTGGCCCATTCGGGGCTCCCATAAACCAGACCTGGTACTTTGGCAATCAGCCTCTCATCAGCACAGGCTTCAAAGTCCTCTCCCAGCCCTGGCTCTGATTTCCACCTCTGTCCCACATCCCTTGCAGGAGGAAGGATATGGGAAGGAGTATATGAATCGCCAGAATTTTGAATAAATACTTTGGTCGTCCCTGTGTTATCAGGCTGTATCTTTCCATAGGACCATTTGCACAGGCTTTCTTTAAGTATGTGTGGAGCTCAGTGGCCATTTCAACAGGTGCTTTGAGGGAGGACAAATCAACTCTGATGGTGTTTAAGATCCTTGTGATCCTCCGAGACAGGTTCTCCTAGTGGGTAAAGATCCATGGATGGCTCTCTTGGCCAAGGTGGAGTTAACAGCAACACACAGAAGCCATAGCTTCCCTGCAGCCATAGCCTTTGGCTGTCCCCCCCCTATTCCTAGCTGTTGACCATCTGTGTCCAGACTAGGAGGAGCCACAACCCGGGAGCTGACTCTGGTGAAATGTAGGACAGGATGGATTCATTGTTTGCTGAAGCCTTGGGTGCCACGGAGTGGTTCGAGCTGGCTCTGTGGTGGCTGATGGCTGAACTCAAAAGGCCCTCAGGGTGTGTGTGGGTGTGCATGTTTTTGTGCTGACCTCTCAGGGTCATGGTGCTGGGAGGGTGACATGGTGTTTGCTTTTTGGAGAAGCGCCCACCTGGGTAAATGTTATTGCTCACCTGGTTTCTGTCTGCTGCACAGTAGGGAGGGGAGGAAACCACGGTGATGACCTTCTGTGATCAGAGCATCTCTGCTTATCTCTTCCTCTTGCACCCACAAACCCCAGGCCCTGTAATTCAGTCTGGCTGCAGAACAAGCTCTTTATCATTTTCGGCTCTGTCTCCAGGAAAAGGAAAACTAAGTTCAATGCTTTTCTCTGCTCTTTTTGACCTAGTTCCCATGGGTGTCTAGTTCATCACCCACCTCTGCATATGGGCATGGTGGTTCATGGCTCTGAGTGTGCTTTGTACCCTGAAGGTGCTCCATCACACCCTGGGGTCCCACTGTGCTCCGTGCAATGCTGGGGGCATTGCAGCCTTGCTGAAGCAGCGCCTTGGTCCCGTGCTCCCACCTCAGTACAGGCAGAGCACCCAGGGAGTGTCATCCCTGTGGATTGAAGGCCATGCAGTCTAGACCAGGGCCAAAATGTGTGAGTGAGAGCTCGGCAGCTTCAGTGGGAACTGAAAAATCCAAGTAATTTAATCTTGAGAAGCTCCAGACTAAGGGATTTGGGAAACCTCTCAGGAGGTTTTGCTGGAGAGACTGAACCACAGATGAGTCTTGCCCTGCTGGGATCAGCTCTGCAGCATTAGAGCAAGGAGACAATGCTGCCTTCCCCTGTGCGAGTGCAGCAAAGGGCCATGAACATCATTAAGGGACTGGAGCATCTGATAAGGGGAGAGGCTGAGAGAGTCGGGACTCTTCAGTCTGGAGAAGAGAAGGCTCAGAGGGAATCTTAACTATGTGCATAAATACCTGATGGAAGGGAATGAAGAAGACAGAGCCAGACTTCTCAGTGGTGCCCAATGACAGGACAGGAGACAGCACAAACTGAAAAACAGGAAATTCCATTTAAGCATGAGAAAAGATTTTTTTACTGTGAGGGTGGTCCAAACACTGGCTTAGGTTGCCCAGGGAGGTTGTGGAGTCTCCATCCCTTGAGACATTCACAACCTGACTGAACATGGTCCTGGGCAACCTGCTCTAGCTGAGCCTGCTTGGAGTAGGTGGGATGGACTGGGTGATCTCCAGAAGTCCCTTCTAACCATAATTGCTTTGGTGATTCTGTGCTTAGGGTCACTGGGAGTCCACTGGGACCGAGCTCAGTCCTACGGCTCGAGGGTGCTCCGTGGTCCTTCTGCAGGGAACCATGGCAGCCCCTCCCTCCCCTTCAGGGTGGACTCCTGGGAAGACCCACTGAGCATTTTGGAATTTGCACAAGTTTTGTGCAGAGGTCATGTGGTGTTTCCTTCCAGCCAGGCCTGTATATTGTGCACGATCACTCCTTCTCCAAGGCCTGATGCATCTCCAGGCACCAGGCATACAAGATCCTGGGTCAAGGGAGAGGCTGTCACCCCCTGCCACAGCAGAGGATTGTGGCACTTAGCAACCTTCGTGCTCCTAGGAAACTTCCAATATAGCTGCAAACTTCCATGGGGTTTTGCACATTATGAGGGAAGGTTATCATGGGCTGATAAGTTATACAGCAAGTGTGTGGTTTCAGCCACAACTACGTTGGACCAAAAGCACCTTGAAAATGCCACATCCAAGTGTGCACCAGAATGGGAAACGCCTACTGCAGCATCTGAAGGGCTGCCTGAACGAATCCTTCAAGAATCATATGCCCTTAGGGACCCATCTGCATTAGTGGGAAGGGAAGCTGAGTCAAATGAGATGAGAATTGTGTTTTGCAGAGGGAGCCTGCCCTGACATGAGCGTTTCCAGCCATGGCACCTTCATTGCTGCCATGGGTCCAAGAGAGTGGGGTCTCATGAGCTACACCCCTTGTCTGTGCCAGGGCAGGCTGCTCTTTTGATGAGTATATAGGGCTTCCCTCTATTAAAATGAGCAATCATGGGGTTTTAATTTGCAAACTCTTTCCTGGTGATGGGGAAATCACAGCTAACCGGCAGCCCTGCTCTTAGGAAAGGTCCCTGAGCATCTGACATCCTCTACCCTATGCTAATTTCTTCCAGGCAGGAAATGTTTTTTCACGCTTTCATGTTCTCCCCTGTCTATGCAATACCAAGTGACTTCTTTTTTTTGGACACTGCAGGTTCACCCATGGGTAGAAAGGGCAGCTGTGGTCCTCAAATGGGGCAAAAACAGTGCCTCTGCCCCTCCAGAGCAGGATCACTAAGAGCTGATCTTGCAGACGTCCTCACCACCAACAGACAGGCAGATGCATCCCCTGCTGCTGGCTGCTTCCTCGGTGGTATGAAAGAGGAGTTAAACCCCACCGCTCCTCTCGCATCCCTGTGCACACTGTGTGATGCTGAGAAGTGCAGGTGGCTCTTGCCGTTGGTGGCTGTCAGCCTGCCTCCCTCTAGCGCTTATCCCAACCTCCTGCAACGCCTGCGGCTGGGAGGGGATTAGTCCTCTCCCTTGGGTTTGATCCCCGCCCAGTTTATGTCTGGATGGAGCTCAGGTTGTTTTTTAGGTGTACGGTGCTGGTGAGTTAGGTGGGAATAGCAGGAGGTGCTTACGAAGCAGCAATTCCTTTTCCTCCCCATGATGGGCAGAGGCAATGCAAGTTCTCATGTGCGAAGTTTGGAGGGAATATGTTATTCTGGGTGCAGCCAGCCTGAAAAACTGGGGGGTGTGGGGGAAGAAGGAAAATCTGTTTTTTTCTTTTCCATCTTCAAATTAAACGTAATAACAAAGGGGAAAAGATCCTTTCAGCTGTCTGTCCCATCTGCCCCCAGCCTCCAGCTGGACATGACCTTCCAAACTGGATTGATGAGGAGAAAAGATTAAAAAAAAAAAAAAGAAAAAAGAAAAAAAAGAGCAGTGTTTCACACGCAGCTTGCTCAACACCCTCTGTTATTTAAGTGCTTTCTTGGCCAGGCTGTAAGTGGGAGTGGGAAGACGGGAGGACTGCCTGGCAGGAGCCAGGCAGAGGAAAGGTGATGTGGTTGGTGCCTGAGTGGTTGGAGGGATGAGCTCACCTCCTAGCTGCGTCCTACCCAAGTTTTTCCGTTCATGGTGCCTGTGCACAATCCACCATGGTGGTCTTGTTGTCAGAATGAACATTTAATCCTCCTAGCCCAGCTGCAAAGCTTTTAGCTCACTGAATTTTCTCCATCTGCTGTGGTAAGGTCTGGAAGGACAGGCTTTCTGGTGAGGGCACTTGGCTTCTTGCAGCCATGGCTGAGCCCTCAATCGGTGTTGAGCTTTCCTGGATGAACTGTCTGATTTGTGCACTGTGATTCCTCATCTAAATGCCTGGCTTTGCCCTGCTCCTGGAGGGTTGTATTTTTGGATGGATCCACAAGTTCCAGTATGGGAAGTGGTGGGTTTGGGTGATGCTTTCATGCTCTCCAGAGCAAAATAAGAGAGGGAGAAGCTTGTAAAGCAGTCACGGAGTAGAGAGAGCTGAAGGGCTTGTAAGAAATAACAAAGAGTGGACTTAGAAGAGGGGGTGGGTCCCTAGGGCTGTACTGGTGTGAAAACATACCATTATCAGCAGGGATAATGATAGTGAAGATGTGCTGATGCTGGAACAGAATAGGCAGTAGGTCTGGCATCACTTTGGCAGTGATGCTGCCTGTATCTTGGTGAGAGCAGAAGGCAGGACAGGGTCCTCCTGTTACCGGTGTGATAAGCAAGGCCTTAAGCTGCAGGTGGGATTTAAATGGAGTCTGTGGAAGAGAGATTTTCCATTGCCAGGAAGCCTCGCTTCTGATTTCCCTGTCTCCTCGCTTACCCGGTGTGTCTGTTTTTCTCGTGTCCCACAGGAAATCTGCGATGATCCACATCTCTTTGTGGATGGGATCAGCTCCCATGACTTACACCAGGGGCAGGTCGGGAACTGCTGGTTCGTGGCTGCCTGCTCCTCCCTGGCATCCCGGGAGTCTCTGTGGCAGAAGGTAAGCCCTTCCCCATGCCATGGGAAAGCCTGTCTTCAACACCTTGGCTTCATGTTGTGTTTGTCCAGTGCAAAAACTGGTTCTTCATGAATGCCTCAGGTCCTGAAAAACTGTTCATGTGCAAAAACATGCCTTAAAGGACTATCTTTCAAGGGGAATTAGTCATCATGCCTGCAGTCACATCACACTCAAACCAAACCCTTGGCCAGTTTCTCCTTGGGCAACAGAATCAAGTCCCATCCTGTCTTCCAGATCCCAAATCTGACCCTCCCTACTCCAAAATAACTTAAAAAATAACAAGAACAAAATTCAGGATGCTCAGCTGCAGTGTTTGGCCCCATTTCCCCAGTTCCCATGGTGTTACCTCTCTTCGGCTGCCAGTGGGTGCCTACCTTGGCAATGAGAAACCTTGTGCTGGGGCAGGTAGGGTGATTTGAGGATCTCCCAAGCTGCTGCTTCCCCAAAGCGTCCATCCCTGGCATGTCCCATGGCTGCATTGCACCATGTAACAGTGCTCCTTGGAGTGCGGGGTCCAAAGGGACTGTTGTGGGCCAGAAAGACACCAAGGACCTGTACCACAGCAAGGGGCTGCAGGCCCGGGGGGCAACCACCGAGGTACAGTGGGGAAGGAGGTGCTCAGTGCCACATCCTTGGACAGTCTGTGCCCGTCTCCGCTATGTCCTCAGCTATAGAAGAAGTCATTCCTGTGGAAGCCAAAGCAGGGGGGCTTCAGACCCTGGTACAGGCATGCCTCATCGCAGGACAAGAGACCAGCAAGTTGCAAGCAGCTTTTCCTAGATTTTACTGCAAAAGGCAGCCACCAAAGTCCTACAGTGGGTGCAAACAGCATCACCTGCTTCACCCACAGCCTTCTACTGCAACAGACCCAAAAGGGGTCCCTCCACCCTATGCCTTTGTATCTGCTCTGTGCCTTTCCAACCTCTGCTGCATCTGTTTTTTGTGACCGTGAACACTAAGCTTAGGAATTTGTGTTTGTTGCAGCATCCCCATTTTTGGTTAACATCTAGGTTGTTCTTTATATGGGAACAGGGTAGCTGTTGGCTTCTGGATAAGCAGTAAGTTTTCCTCCCATCGTGGCTGCGGTGAGTGTTGTGGCTCTCGTTACAGGTGTGGTGCAAGGGGTTGTTTAGCTTGTTCCTCTGCATCGATGTCTCCCAAGGGCGAGCGGGCATGTTGTTGTCCCTCCTCACAATTCACTTCCAGCCCTGCCCTGGGAAATGCCAACGGAATAGAAGCCGCGTCCCTTTGGACACCTCATTATTTCAGTTTGCCAATGGCATTGCTTTTCCTCCCTTGGCAATTTGGCTGTGGGTGTTTGTGACTTCTCATGCCCTTGACTCCCAGAGGCTCTTCTTTACCTGCTTCCTCTTTCTCTCAGAAAGGTTTGGTTTGTGGCAAAAGCAAAAGCTGCAGCCCTCTCCCCAGGCCTTCCCTCCAGTTGTTTGCTGTGGTGTTTGCTACAAGGCTCTGGTCAGACATGCTTCAGCACACCCCTGCTTCTGGAGACCTCTGAATTAGATAGGACCTTTGCTCACCCTTTGCAAGGTGCTTTGAGGGCTTATGATGAATTGCAAGGAGTAAGCATGGCTATAAACTGGAATTGCAACTTTTAAAGCAAAATGGGAGCCATCAAGTGCACAGATTAACTCCTTGGTCCAAAGAGACACCAGCTCTGCTACATGTGCTGGGATTAAAGCATGGTCCTTGCTGAAGATCTCAGACCCCTTTGTTGGCCCAGAAATAATGGACATCTTGGTGCTTGGCACGGTTGTACGTGGACTTGTTATAACATTGCTGGAAGTACCCATTGCTCCTTGGCCTTCAGGCATCTCCACACACAGGACCCAACGCCTGCGGGGCAAAACTCTACTCCTGACTGGTCAATATGCTGATGTAAGCAACAAATGAGAGACAGCAAAAGAGTAGGTTTATTAAACCAAGTTTAAACCCTAGTTTTAGTGTCATTAGACACCAAAACATCTCTGATTCAGGGTCCAGGAGGAGCTGAAAGAGGCTGATGCAGGTTTTAGTATCACTGAAATATCAGTACAGGGATCTTGGCCGAGGTCTCCCATTGTTGCTAGAAAATGTAATCCTGATTTACACCAGGATGTGACCAAGGCTCTTTGTGTCCCTTGCTCCACTTCACACAGTGAAACTGTCTCTCCATGAGGAGGGGGAATACCTTCAAGGGAATAGGACAGACCAGCCACATCCCTGTATATCCCAAGAGATGATTTTATTCATGTGCTTTCTCTCACCTGGCTCCGAGGCTCCCTCCATGACCCTCCTTCCCATTAAGCCTGTGGTGTTTGAGTCACTGAGTGGGAATTGGGGCTGCAAGTTAATTTAGAGCTGTCCTCTATTTTCCTGACTCTTGGCTGGGCCTACATGGCCATGGTGTGTCCTGGCTCTATAACACCCTTTCTGTGACCCTCCAGAGGTGTCTAGCTCTTATGAAAGGAAATTAAGGCCTTGAAATGGTGGGGTTTAAATAATTTCCTGCAGCTTTTTGACCTAAAGGGTTGTCTGGATCTATAACCTGTGCTCCCACAAGTTGTGTTGGTATTGCTCAACAAACGGGGGACAGGAGCCAGACTCTGAAGCCAAGTGGTTCAGACAGCTCTACATCTCCACCACCTAGCCTGATCTCCTTCCCCTCAGTTTCTTCCAGAGCACAGAGCAGTCTTGGATGGGATGCCACAGGAAGATAGCTCTGAGGGCACCCACCTCCCAAAATCCATTTTGCACAGGTCTTCTGCAACATGAGATTAGTTGTTGCTCTGTGAGGAGGACCCAAAGGCTGGTCTTGTGCCTCAGCCAAGGCAGGGGAGGAACATCACATGGTCCCTGGGGGCTGGACCCTGCTACAGTCTGTTCGTCATCAGGTGCAAGGTCACAGCTCCTTCTACTGCCACCACATATGGGGTAAAAGAAACGAGGCTGTTGCAGCAAGGTCCGTCTGACATTGTTGCACGTAGCTCAGCTCAAAAAGGTCTCCAGGGTTACCTGAAGGTGTTTTTAACTTTTAAAACCTGAAGTTGGATCAACAGTTGTTGTTAAAGGTATTTTAAACCTAGGAAACAAGTGAGGCAAGAGCTCAGAGGACAGCCAGAAGGGTCAGGTTTCCTCAGACTGCTCTTTTGTCCCTTCAAATGGGCCTGTGGAGCTCTTAGCTTTCTTGACTCTGTCCTCAGGGTCTTTAGGACTAACAGCAGACTGGCGACTGCAGAACAATTCCCAGGGAAATGTCCCACCTTGGACCCCTGGTGTCTGTGGTTAGTCTGGCCAAGGCCAGCTTCTGATGGCTATTTTTGGGACTTCTGCTGGAAGTCAAAGTAATAGCTTTTGGGGATCATTCTGGGTGGCTGTGAGTCAAGTGTGACACAATCCAAGTGATGGCACAGCCTTTTGTAAAAATATTTTGGAAAAACTGTTTCCTAGAGTTCATTTCTCATAGTTTGAGCTCCCAAAGTGCCCTGCAAACATGGCATGTGGCAGAAGCCAACCTGAGTCACAGATAGGATGGAGACGACGCAAACAACTTGACTCCACACAATGTCTAAAGCTTTGCACTGAAACCCCTGCACTCTCCAAGTGTCCAAACCAGTGACTACATCCCAAAGATACCACAGCCTGCTTGCAGGAGTCAGGTCTTTTCCATGGTGCACCTAAAACTGTGGCTGTGGCTTAGCTGTTGTGTCATGGGGCCACTTGGCAGAAGGGGGCATGGCTTGGCATGGCACCTTTCATCAGGATCTGCAGCCTCATGGAGCCACCCAGAATCCTGCAAAGAGAAATAAGTTTACCACTATCCCTTTGTCCCATCCACTGTCTGGACAACCCACCAGCACAAGCACCGGTGCTCTGGATTTAATCATGCACAGCGATTGCTAGGGAATGAGTGGTTCCAGGTCGGGCATGATGGTCTTGGTGGTTCTGATGTAGGCTCAGAGCATCCCTACTGTGCCTGAAAAGAGGTTGTTTCAGTTGCTTGCATCTTGGACCTGCTTCCTGACCTTCTTCTTCCTCTTCCCCAAAGAGACAAGCATTAAAGTGCAGACTGTGCCTGCGTTCCCTTTTCCCAGGTGCACTAAGGTGAAGCCCACGTGTGAGCACTCTCTCCAACATTGGGCCAGTCTGTTCAAGGGCAGGCAGACCCATGCTGAGCTGCCGGCATCCGCCTGCTGCCGCAGCAGCAGTGTTGAGCCCGACTCCTGCCAGCCGTGCCATCCAGAAAAGGACATGGATTCCTGAGGGGAGAAGTTGACCAGGAATCAAACATTACCACTGCAGAGATGGGGGCCAAACTAATATGAGTGCAGCCGGCAGGGTGAGGGAAATTATCCTTTCCCTCTGGCTGGCATTTGTTAATCCCTATCTGGGCACTGTTTTGGGGTCCCCAGAAGAAGTTAGTGGCAGACTTGAAGCGAGCCTGATGAAAACCACCAAGATAGTCTGGAGCACAGGACACGCAAGGAGAGGCTGAGAGAGCTGGGTTTGTGTGGCCAGGAGGAAGGAAGGAAGAGAGGGAGCTTATTGCTGTCTGCAGGCACCTAATGGGAGGATGTGGACAAGGTGGAGCCAGAGACTTGCTGGGGATGCACAGTCACAAGTCAAAAGACAACAGCACAAGCTCCAGCTTATCTTCAGCATGAGCGTGGTAAGACACTGGAACAGGGGCCCAGACCCCCAGCAGAGAGGCTGTGGATTCTCCATCCATGGAGGTACTCAAAGATGGACTGGACAAAGCCCCAGGCAACCTGATTTAACCTTGAAGTAAGTCCTGCTTTGAGCAGCAGGTTGGACTAGACCCCTCCAGAGTCTCCTTCCAACCTGAATTATCCCATGAGCCTACACTCAGAGAAAGCCACTGCAACCCAGACCTAGCGGGTGGCATCCCTGGCTGCACGCCTTCATTCCGGAATAACGAGCTGTGGTTGTCAGGGAGGTTGCCAGGGAGGCTGACATCAGACATCCCTTCCCTATAGATTATCGTGCACAGCAGCACCATTCCGCAATCTGCAAACGAGGCGGGAGGGCACCCAGAGGAAGCCCCGGAGGGTGTTTTGCGTCACTGGCCTGGGTTGCCTAGCACCGCTGGGACCGTGGAGAGGGGGCACCAGCTCTGGGGGCTTGGAGGCTTTTTCCCCCTGCGTGTCCTGTTTGAGAGCCAAACACTGCTGAGGACGTAAGAGAGGAGCAACCGAGGCGATGGCAGCCGAGGCAGGGGTGCTCGAGATGCCCTTCGTCCAGGATGACCAGCTCACTAGGCGCATGCGACTGAGATTCCAGAGCCTGCAGCAAAAAAACATGAGGCCCCAGGATGGTGAGAAGCTGCTGCATCCCAATGAGCACATCTACCGAGTGGATTTCACCCAGCAACACAACCTGCGCTTCCTCCGCTGGGACATCCAGCTGGAGAGACCTGGGAAGGTCACTGTGACTGGCACCTCCCAGCACTGGACTCCTGATCTCACCCACCTTATGAACCGGCAGCTGCTGGAACCAGTGGGAATCTTCTGGAAGAAGCCAGGGGCCAAGGAGGTGGAGTGCAACGAGGCAGATGCCCAGGAATTTGGGGAGCGGATAGCAGAATTAGCACAGATCCGCAAGGTGATGTATTTCCTCCTCGCTTTCACTGATGGCCTCGAACCAGCTCAGCTGAAGGGCTCAGTCATTTTTAAAGCCTGATCCCCTCTTGCTCAGCCCTTTTTGCTCCAGCTGCGCTTTTGTTTTCATTTTTCTTTCTCTCAGTTCAGTTCTTGGTTCATTTTTTATGTTGTTGTTTGTTTTTTTTTTTTATGAGGGACGGCATTGTGAGAAAGTGGAGGACAGCTCAGTGCTTCCGGAGCCCCTCAGCCCTGCAACATATTCCCATACCTACTGTCCTCTGTCTGAACGATGGGAAGGAGGGGGCCATGAGCTTGCTGCTGTATTTTCCTAGACCATAAGACTGCATGCTTGTGAATTCAGTAGGGATTCACCAGGTCTGACTGGTGCAGGGTCTTGCTGGCTTGGAAATATGAGGCTGCCCTAAGACCTCCAACTATGGCAACTGCATCCTAAAAACCTGATGGAAAAATAAGAAATTGCCATACTAGAAATAGGAGAGACAATCTGGAGACAGC
This sequence comes from Phalacrocorax carbo, assembly GCF_963921805.1. NCBI lineage: Eukaryota > Metazoa > Chordata > Aves > Suliformes > Phalacrocoracidae > Phalacrocorax > Phalacrocorax carbo. The sequence continues at coordinate 214,578,622 of NC_087513.1, read as the reverse complement.
TGTGCCTTCCAGTTTCCATCCTAGCCTTTAAAAAGGGGGGGCTTGTTTGCAATGGAGTGCTTCTCCTTGCTGTGACTGTGGCTGCTTGGTGTCTCTGAAGACCGGTCTCATGGAGGATCACCTTGCCATGAAGCTGAAGTACATTTGGACATGATGTATTCTGCAGATTGCAAACCCACTGGACAAACTGGTGCGGGGAGGTTGGATTGCTCTCTTCCTGACAGCCGCCACCATTTCTTGCTGGGGGTCACTGTGGGGTGGTGTATTCCAGCTTGCTGCTCACCTTGTGCTTCCTGGAGATTGTTGGTCCTGAGATGGGTTGGAGCAGGCGTGCATGTGTGTGCAGAGCTGGGCAAGCGAGCCAGCAGCTCAGAGCAGGCTGTGGGTCTGAGCCAGCATTGTGTCCCCTGCAGCAAAAACAATCTGTGCATTGTTATGGCCTTAAAGCACCCATGAACATATTTATTCTGAAGCATCTATAGAGAGCTGGGAGGCTGCAGAGCACTTTGCAAACCACAGAGCAGGAACCTGCTGCTGCTGTCCCCAAAAAGCCTTGTCTCCTACCCTCTACAAATGCTGAGGCAGGCAGCGGTGTCTGGGTGGCGATGGGAGTGGAGAGGGAAGGTGGTACCTTTGCAAGTTTAGGAGCAGTAGGGTGTTTTGTGCCTGGCTTGTCCCATGACTGTCAATTAACTACTAACTTTGGGTGTTCCCTTTCTCTCCACCAAAAGGTGGAATGTATTTTGGTGAAGCTTCTTGAGACCCACAGATAGAAATGTCCTTTGAAAGAGTCAAGCATTATTACAATTTGTCCTTCATTAAGATTGCATTCAAACGTGGGTCAACAATCCTCAGGGTATGGCCTGAGTTTTTTCTGAGATGTGTAAGGAGAGGGCAGTGATGGGAAAGCAGGGACAAGGTGACCTCGTACCCATGGCCTGCTGTCTTGTGTGGACCGTCCCAAAAAGAGTCCAACCTCTTCTCCAAAGCCTCCAGAGATGCAGACTCCTAGCCCTCCCCAGCTCAATAATAGTGTATAAAATGATTTACACAAGCTATGCCAGGGAGAGAGGTGAAGGAGAGCAGGAAGATCATCTACTGGCCTGTGAGATGGTGGCAGCTTTGGGTCTTGCCCACAGCCAAAGCTCAGCAATCACTGAATCATACAGCCATGCCATGAGCACTGCTGGAGAAGTTGATGTCTTTGCTTAGACTCCAAGAAATTCTGGAGTAAATGAAGAGAGGTAAAAGTGGATCCATCCCTGCATAGCTATGGCATGGATCCACAGTAGGCCGAACCTACTTCTATGGCCCTGGAAGACTTTCCCATAGGAGACCCTATAGGAGGCATACATCCCAGAGCAGGTCTCCTGACTACAAATCACATTAGACCCAATAACAGGGGCCACTGCTAACTTCCAAAGGGGTTTTTGCATGCCAGATCTCACAATATGCCATTGCTACATTGCCAGTTGCTGGGATGGAGCTATTGCTGCACATACCTCGCTGGGTATTGATGTACCACCACAAATAAAAGTGTAGTCAACAGGGTTCCCCGTAAGGACTGAGGCTGTGAGTGTCTTCTTCATGACCATTTTGGAAGCTGCCCCAATCCTGAAGGCAATAAAACAGCACCCAACATCTTCAAGCCACTGTTGGTATTTTTGAGCACCTTTTTATCTCCTGTGGAAAGTAAAATGAATATTTACCTTCTTTTCTCTTGGTGTGAAAGGCTTAATGGAGCATTTAGCAGTTTGTGTGTTTTGGAGAGGGGTTTGAAGCTGGGTAGAGGAGGGGAATCAATCCTCAGGTGGATACTCCTTCCCGTCAGAGCTGGGGGTGGGAGGTGAGCAGGGCAGTGTGATCTCTCTCTGCTGCAGGGAAGATGAGCCTCTCTATACTAGTCCCTGAAACTCTCCCTATACGGTTTCAGCATTCCATAAAGGCTTTCAGATACATCACTCTATCCCACCTCCCAGGGAAATTTCATCGCCGTTTGTACCATGGTTCAGCAGATTGGCACAGCTGGGTCCCTCCTTCCCCTTCCTGAGCTGGCAAGTTCCCAGCAGAAGAGCCCCTGCTTGGAGGAATTGGGGTCTACCAATTTCTCCTCCTAATCAGGGACACTTCTCCAGAGTCACTGGTGCCTTTCCTCTTAGTTAGCCACTCTCTTAAGAAAAATGAGAAAAGCCCTAAACCATCTTAGGGAAATGAACCTGGTGTTCCTGGTCTCCCAATTTACCTGTCTCTGAGCCCTTTCAGTGTAAATTCATCCCACTAAAGGGTGTTACAGCTCCAGATTTTGGGAGCCCCTAAGCAAAAAGCAGCACAGTTGGGTGAATGAGGAGTCGTGGTCTCCACTACCTCAGTGTCACACAACCACGTTGAGCCCAGGACTCAGTGGGATCCTGGGATGGGTGGTCTATGGCATGCTCTCTAGCATCCACTGAGGAGGGATGGAGATGTCTGGGGAGGTTTCCTGGGAGCAGGTGGGAGCCATGGACCTCAGTGACATGATCTCCTGAAGGGATCTGGGCTCCAGATACTGCTGGGGTTTATAGGCGTGCCCTAGGTTAATCCTTTAGGTAATACACAACATCAGGTCATAGGCAGGGGTTGTGCTGTATGCCTTGATGCGTGGTGCCCCGATAGGCACTGCATCCAGAGCTCCTACCTCTGCCCTGCAGCAAGGGGAGTCACCTTGGTCAGGGGATGAAGCAACTGGAGGGATCCTTGGCCTGGGTGGGATGCTGTGCTCTGGGAGGAGCTGGGGGGAGGAACCTGACGTTTGAGCTCACACCTTGCACTTTGGTAGGTTGAGGACAGATTGGGCTCTGGAGATCAGGCTCCTCTCATTTCCCCTTCAGTCAGTGTAGAAATACAACCAGTTCTTGCTCCTGGATCCTGCTCTTTATGAAGTCTGACTGCTTTTTGCTGCCTTCAGCAGCAGAGGGTGTTTTCAGCACTGTCCCCAAATGAAGGGCCAGAGGAGGACGGTGGGGACTGGTATCTCCTGCCACCACTGACAGTAATGGTAAGTCTCAGAACCAGCCAGCTGGAAGCTGTCACTACCAGCTCTGGCTGACAAGCTTCCTCTAATCAATCGCATAATCATTTCTAAGCCCACATTAATAGTGAGTTAATTAGCACAATGGTCCTCTATGACAATTCATTAGGATGAGCTCCAGTCAGGAGAGAATCGATGGGGACTGATGGAGGGCTGTCTGACCTTTCCTGGCGCTCTCCCAGAGGGATCCTGGGGCATTGTTGTTAACACTCCTGGAAAATGCCAAACCCTCTAAAAGCAGCTCTTTTTCATGGCTCTGTCTGCTCTACTATTGATCCAGAGAACCCAAGAGTGCCAGTGAGCTCGCAGGGCTGATGGCATCACTAATATTTCAGTGTAGGAGCAATAAAAGCCCTGGGCTGATTGTTGCTGGTAGCTAAGGAGTCGGGGGGGCTCTCCAGAGAGAATTCTCTCTGCAGGGTTATGGCTTCGTGATGGCAGCCAAAAAAAAATAAAAGCAGCAAGCTGAGGCATGATGCAGGGGGTCTCATCATGGCCTGGGACCACCTGAAGATCCTCTTTCCATGCAATGTAGATGTGTCCTGTCCTATGCCACCCCAACACTTGCAGCTGTCTCCGCAGGACAGTGATTATTTGGGTGTACTGGAACATAATTTTCCCCATGGGCACATTGGGGCTTTTCCTCACTTAGGCCATGATGCATCGGGAGCAGGGAAGTAAAGAAGCGAAGGTATGGACAGTTGGTCACATTCCTGCAGCTGAATCAGTACTTGCCATCTATCGACTACATTAACTGTACATGGCCTCACAACCCACCCTGGCCATGAAGTAAAGCCATGTGGCCTTCACCCTCAACAAAAGCTAAGTTGTGGTGGGGCAGTTCATTGCTGTGTACCTCTGTGTCCTGGTTCCAAGTAAAATGCCAGTCCTCCTAGATGTAGCGTCTGTGCATGGCTGTGCCCATTTCTGTCCCAATTGTTGGGTGGATTTTCCATCCAAAGCAAAGCTGGTGGTGCCCGCAGCCATGAAGGACTATGGACGGTGGCAGTTACCCTTCTCTTATGCAGATGGCAGTGACACCAAACCTGCACTCTCTCAGCCCCTCAGCTCTCCTAGGGTTTCTTTTACCCCAGACCCTCTTTTCCTTGTTTCAGCAAGTCACATCCCTGCGCTTGCTTGGGTGAGTATGGTAGGTCTTGACAGGGAAACACGGAAACCTTGTGGGGATGGGGATCTCGCTTTTCCCGATAATATTTAGCAGAGTACATGTACGCACAGTGTCTGGTCCTTGTTCATTGCCACCAGGTAGGCAAATACAACACTTGCTCATGGGCCAGTCAAGTCACAACCGAATCAAGTTAGCAAATCAAAGAATGTGCTGTCTCTTAGTGGTACCCTACTGACACTAAAGTGAACAAAAATGTGGTCATAAAAATCACCATCCCTGGTCAGACCAAGGACTCTTCTGCTCCAATAGCCTGTCTACAGCAGTAGGTGGCAGCAGACGTCCAGGGCAGAATTATAAGAAAGAGGAAAAGAATCTTTAGGTCCATCTTCCAAGGTGTGATGAAGTCTAAGCTATTCCAGTACATGTTAATCTAGTCTGTGTTGGAGGAACCAGGTCCAAAATCTGGCCCCATATTCTGGCCCACTCATATTCTTCCTTGTCTTCGATATTGTCTGTTAGTTTCAGGGTGAGAGTCAAATCCAGCAAAAAAGGGGAATAATGTAGGTCCGTGTGTCTCCTCTCATGCAGGTGATCCCAGACTGGAAGGAGCAGGAGTGGAATCCTGAGAAACCCGAGAGCTACGTGGGGATCTTCCACTTCCAGTTCTGGCGTTTTGGTCAGTGGCTGGATGTGGTGATAGATGACCGCCTGCCCACACTCCACAACCAGCTCATCTACTGCCACTCCAACTCCAGGAACGAGTTCTGGTGTGCCTTAGTGGAGAAAGCTTATGCTAAGTAGGTACCTGGGCAGTTGCAGAAAAAACTGGGACCTGGGCACCCTCTTTTTCCTTTCTGTTCATTCATCAGTTGGTTTGCACCAGCGGAACAAAGAGCTTTCCTGGGAAGGAGTAGAATATATCGCAAACAGACAGAGGCTGTAAGAAAAAAAAAAATTCTCTAGCCTTAATTTGCCCTCAAAGCAAAATATCCTTCAGCTCCACATTTGCTTAAGTTACACCTGTCCTAGGGATTTCAAGTTCCATTTTGTCATGGTTTAATCCCAGCTGGAAACTAAGCACCATGCAGCTACTCGCTCACTCCCCCCAAGTGGGATGGGGGAGGGAACTGGAAGGGTAAAAAAGAAAATACTCGTGGGTTGACATAAAGACAGTTTAATAGGTAAAACAAAAGCCGCGCACACAAGCAAAGCAAAACAAGGCATTCATTCACTACTTCCCATCAGCAGGCAGGTGTTCAGCATCTCCAGGAAAGCAGGGCTCCATCACGTGTAATGGTTACTTGGGAAGACAAACGCCATCACTCCAAATGTCCTCCACTTCCTCCTTCTTCCCCAGCTGTATATGCTGAGGAATATAAATATATATATATTTATATTTATATATATAAAGCACTTATCACCCTATTGATAAACATTCTTTGGAACCACTCTGACGGGAGGGGTAAGAACAGGAGTCAGCCTGTCACTACCTCAGCACCATGTCATATGGTATAGAATATCCCTTTGGTCAGTTGGGGTCAGCTGTCCCAGCTGTGCCCCCTCCCAGCTTGTTGTGTACCCCCAGCCCCTTGCTGGTGGGGTGGGTGAAGCAGAAAAGGCCTTGACTCTATGTAAGCAGTGCTCAGCAATAATTAAAACATCCTTGTATTAGAATCATAGAATCATTAAGGTTAGAAAAGACCTCCAGGATTGTCAAGTCCAACCCCCAAACCAACACCCCCAGGCCTCCTAAACCATGTCCCCAAGGGCCACATCTACATGGTTTTTAAACATCCCCAGGGATGGTGACTCCCCCACCTCTCTGGGCAGCCTGTGCCAGGGCCTGACCCCTCTGGCAGGGAAGGCATTTTCCCTCACATCCAACCTAAACCTCCCCTGACGCAGCTTGAGGCCGTTCCCTCTCGCCCTGTCACTGGTGACTTGGGAGCAGAGACCAGCCCCCCCCTCACTCCAGCCCCTCTCAGGCAGCTGCAGAGAGCGAGAAGGGCTCCCCTCAGCCCCCTCTTCTCCAGGCTAAACCCCCCCAGCTCCCCCAGCCGCCCCCCAGCACACTTGTGCTCCAGACCCTGCCCCAGCCCCGCTGCCCTTCTCTGGACACGCTCCAGCCCCTCCAGGGCCTTCTTGTCCCGAGGGGCCCAACCCTGAGCCCAGCACTCGAGGTGGGGCCTCCCCAGGGCCGAGCACAGGGGCCCCATCCCTGCCCGGCCCCTGCTGGCCACACCAGGGCTGACACAAGCCCGGGGGCTGGTGGCCTCCTTGGCCACCCGGGCACTGCTGGCTCATGCCCAGCCGGCTGTCAGCCAGCACCCCCAGGGCCTTCTCCGCCGGGCACTTCCCAGCCCCTCTGCCCCAGGCCTGGGGCGTTGCCTGGGGTTGGTGTGACCCAAGGGCAGGACCCGGCCCTGGGCCTTGTTAAACCTCACACAACTGGCCTCGGCCCATGGATCCAGCCTGTCCAGGTCCCTCTGCAGAGCCTTTGTACCCTCAACACTATTTCAGCACAAATCCAAATCATCGCCCCATATAGCTACCCTGAAGAAAAGCAACTCTCCCAGCCAAACCCAGCACACCTTTACTTTGTCCTATGACAGCAAGAGTACTGCAAACAGCACGGCCCTTAGTTTTTTACCCTGGTTTTCTGTCCTCACCCACTAAAAGTTTTATTACAACTCTCTGTCCTCCAGGTGCCCCAAGAACTGTCCCAGACCCTTTAAAATGTCAGGCTAGTGTTGTTGTGCCATGTCTGTCACCCTCTTTCAGGTTGTCAGGCTGTTATGAGGCCCTGGATGGAGGCAACACAGCTGATGCCTTGGTAGACTTTACTGGTGGAGTCTCTGAACCTATCGACCTGACTGAAGGGGACTACATCACTGATGAAGCCAAGCGAAACCTCCTCTTTGAGCGTGTGTTGAAGGTGCACAACCGGGGAGGCCTCATCAGCTGCTCCATAAAAGTAAGCAACATTACCTGTATGGTCATGGTGTCATGGGAATAGGCAAAATAAGATGCAGTCATCTTATACTGTTGGAGACTTCTAAATTACGTCAGATAAATTATGGCCAAGTTCCTACTTCTTCCCATGAATGGCAAAGGGAGTCAAGCCTGGATGCCAACCCTTTTTACTCCTCATTGCTATGTGTAACAGCTCATATTCATCCCACCACCCTTTAAATGTTAGGAGAGATTTCACTTCCAGAGAAGGACATTTTGCTGTCTGCACGTAGACATCTCCACAAAGATTGGGTGCCAGACCTCCCGTTATAACCAGTGGGATGAGCTTTATTGTTGGTCAGTGTGGGAGCTCAGAGACCTCATGCAGCAGATGAAGACCAAGAAGGATCTAGCAACTAAAATAGCACCTGATACATCTCCCAAGGCAAATGACTCTGTCCTTGAGCACTGGCGCTCTTTTCAGCTCTGAGCAACCTGCAGGGAAATCTGAGTTCTCTTTTTCCCAGTCCCTGCAAAGGCAGGGTACAAGCATTGTCTGTGTCCCCCTGCCCAGGCCACGTCAGCAGCTGACATGGAAGCCCGCCTGGCCTGTGGACTGGTGAAGGGCCATGCATATGCAGTGACGGATGTACGGAAGGTCCGCCTGGGCCACGGCCTGCTGTCCTTCTTCAAATCGGAGAAGCTGGACATGATCCGCATGCGCAACCCGTGGGGTGAGCGGGAGTGGAACGGCCCTTGGAGTGACACGTGAGTTAGGATGGACAACAGCAGCACCTTTTATTTGGTGGAAAAAGGTGGCTTGGAGCAAGCCTTGAGGCATGAGAGAATTTGGCTACACCCACACCTGTAAGATAACATTCTATGGGCAGTTGTGCAGTGCTGCTTCAACCCATGTCCTAAACCTACTGTTTCACTGGGGTAGATTCATTCCTTGTCCTGAGGTCCCTGGAGGTCAGCAGGAAGGTGGTTGAGCTTGGCAGACCTTCTCATTAAGGCTCTGCTGGGTGTTGTGGTTAAATTGCCAGCATGTTCACACACATTAGTGAAGGATGATTATAGCTCACCTTTCCACTCCCAGTCTTGTTCCAGCAAAACCAGCACGCAACAGAATCAACCTCTGCCACCACTGACTGCTGTGGTGGCTGTGGATGCGATGAAGAACAAAGGGCTGGTGTAACCAGAGCCTTTGGCCAGAGTCCATTTTGTTATCTTCACTGTTAGGGTTGTGATTGTACTGGCCAAATGAAATCTTGCCAAGCTGGGTTCACCTCCACTGGTCAGGACAGAAGTTGAAGCTCCAAACCAGGCTGCACTCCCCCCGTGTTTGGAAGATGAGCTAACCAGAGCAGTGTGGGGACTGGTTGCATGACTGGAGCTTTATACAGGCCTTCTGCCCTTGACAGATCCTGCCAAGGGCAAGTAGCCTCTTGAATTCTTGTGTGTCCCCTTGCCCTCACAGTAACGATGTGTATTCTTCCCACAGCTCTGAGGAGTGGCAGAAAGTGAGTAAAAGTGAGCGAGAGAAGATGGGGATGACGGTGGAAGATGACGGAGAGTTCTGGTGAGTTCCTCCTGGGGTAGTCACCACAGGCCATGTCCACAGAGTCCTCCCACCCCATGAGGCATGTGAATCGTTTCCATGCGTACAGCTATCCAGAGCAAACATCCTTCCAAGCCCTAGGATCTTTAGTGAAGCCTCCTCCTTGAGCCCATGGGTATTAGCTTTGGATGGCCATGACCCTAGGATTGCAAGGTGCTCTGTATCACACTGTGTCCACACGATTTCTCCAGGGTACTGGGAACCTGCTATGAATGTGCTGAACTTAACAGCCTCACCAGGTACATTTCAATACAACATGTACCCAGAGGAGGAAAGGCCACTACACTGCTTCTCCGACTCCAAAGCACATAGCTCTGTTGTTTAAACTGAAGAAAAGGTATTTACTGCATGTATGGAGAAAGGTATCGCCATCTCTTCTGTTATTCATCAGCCATCAGAGGCTACCCACACACAGTCTTTAAGAGGTGATCAAGAAAATCCCATGCAGCGTACTGTTCATGGGAATGAAGCCCTATAACCCAGCTCTGTCCTTTCCTGACTTAGGATGACCTTCGAAGATTTCTGTAAATACTTCACAGACATCATCAAGTGTCGTCTCATCAACACGTCCTACTTAAGCATCCACAAGACCTGGGAGGAAGCTGTGCTACATGGGGCGTGGACCAGAAGCAGTGACCCATTGAAGAACCGCTGTGGAGGCTGTATCAACCACAAGGACACCTTTTTACAGAACCCCCAAGTAAGTCATGTTGCAGAGGACCTCCTGGAGCCTTCACATGTGCTTCCAAGTGTTTAAATCTCCTACAGGGACCTAGAAGGCCAAAACAGCTACCAGATCTCTAGTAGATTAAATGTGCTCATGGCCATTCTCTGGCTGAGACCCCTGGCACAGCATGACCATCATCCAAGCCAACTCTATTAACCTTATTCCTCTTGTCAGGGAGACTGCATCCAAATGCCTGTTGTAGAGCGTCTTGGCACAAGCAAACATCAAACTGTGCCACAGGGTAGCAGTGTTAGCTGGTGCCAGTCAAACAGGGCCAGCAATCATTTCCAACAATTTGTATGTCTGAATGATCAGATTCCAGTTCCTTTGCCCAAACCTTAGCACTGGTAAATTTACCAGGACAGGAGTAGTGTATGGGGACGTTTCCTTCTAGCTGGGACTTCAGAAAAGGCCCTGCTCTGAAGGTCATCTCCTGGAACAAGCTCTTCTCTCCTGTCCTGCTCTGAACTGGGATTCTCAGTAACACGAGACAAGTCCTTGTGAGTACTTCATCTAAGAAGCAGATGAAGGATGGTCTGGTCCATTGCAGGAGTTGTCATCAAGGATGTGGGAGAGTTGTTTCCTGCTTCCAGCCCTGTATTAGCCTTCATCTTAGGTCTCTGTGGACATCAGTTCCTCCTTCCAGGCCTCGAAGGAGGTCTTGTGGCAGACTGCAAGGGGTGAAAGTCTTTGGTATAAGAGTGCATCTGGACTCCTTGGATTCTGCAGAGCAATTCAGAGACTGGATTTCCCACTCTTTTTCTAAGATGAGTCAAAAAGGTCTCTGGCTTGGAAAGATGATGCCCCTTCCCAAGAGGAGTGGGTATGGGCTCTCGGTGCTGGTACAGAAGCCAGGCTGTCCCTGCAGTGGGGTGGGTGAGGAGGAGCTGAGGTTAACTCTACTATGTGACCGCCCCCACCCATGCCCAGTGATCCTGTCTCAGTAGAAGCCTTCCCTTACCTTCCTCCCTTTGCTTCTAGTATGTGTTTGATGTGAAGAAGGCAGAAGATGAAGTGCTGATCTCCATCCAGCAGAAGCCAAAAAGGACCAGTCGCAAAGAGGGCAAAGGAGAGAACTTGGCCATAGGCTTTGATATCCATAAGGTAGACCATGGTTTCTGCATGTTGGCCTGAATACCCCCATAAATTTGTTACTGGTGGAGTGGTACATCAGTCCTGCATGACCACGGGTATTGTTTATTTAAGCATTATCTGGGTGCCTCTGGGGTCCCTTCAGCACAGCCTGCCCCCCTCTAGAGATGATGAGAGATTTCAGAGGTCAACAGTGACAGCATGGACAAGTTCTCCTTGCTAAAAGCAATGGTTAGTCTGTTACCTCCAAACGTTGAAATCCATTAGACTGATCCTTATGTGTTGCTTGCTGGGTCCCCAGTGTCAAGCTGGGATGCAAGAGGCGGGTCCCTGAGCCAACAGTTGGGAGAGCCATGTCCACATTTGTTTTCCATCCAGCCCAGTTGGGACCGTTTTGCTGGTTCCCTCAACGCCAGCTCTCCCAGCACTGTGGGGACCATTCCCTGCAGTCTGGTCCCCCAAGGTGGATACCAATACATAGTCAGTCAGTGCTGTCCTGCTGACTGTCCTGCTGCGGTCTCTGCCCAGGTGGAGCTGAACAGGAACTATCGGATGCACACCCTGCAGCAGAAGGTGGCCAGCTCTATTTACATCAACTCCCGTAGCATCTTCCTGAGGACGGACCTGAAGGAAGGGCGCTACGTCATCATCCCCACCACTTTTGATCCTGGTCATGTAGGCGAGTTCCTTCTCAGGATTTTCACAGATGTGCCTTCAGATTGCCGGTAAGGAGCAAGAGCAGTGATGGGGAGAAGCTGGCTATTTGGAGACAGCCTTGTGCTTTTGACATGTGGTTTTCCAAGTTGGAATTGGTCATAGCTTTGCCTGAAGCTGGTGTTTGGCTTCCTTTCAAAGGCGTCTTTACAGGTCTCCCCACAGACACACAGAGAAGCTCCCACTCTGGTTCTAAGCATGACATGGGAGAGCATCCCAAACCCAGACTGAGGAGATTGCAGTGGGGAGCAGAGTCTGGCTGTGAACAGTGCATCCTCCTAGAGCAAACTCTCTGGCCTGCCCGTGGGGTAAGGCTGGGCACCTCTCAAAGGCTGTTTTTCCCTGCAGAGAGCTGACATTGGATGAGCCACCACACACCTGCTGGAGTGGGATGTGTGGTTACCCGCAAGTGGTATCCCAGATTCATGTCCTTGCTGCAGCCGGGCTCAAGAATCAGGACTCCCAAGGAGGTACTAGTCTTTCCCTGCCTATTGTCTAGACCCAGAGGAGCTAGGAGGTGGTTGTTTCAGTGGGAAAAGGGGGACGTGGTTTCATGAGGTGGGACATTGATGGGGTTTGTAATGTCCTCAGACTTTTTTTTCAGTGAACATGACTGATTCAGACACTAGAGGAGGAGAAAGTCCATGGAGAGTCAAACTCACTTCTTGCTGTGGCCTGATCTGGGAACTGTTATATTTAGGCTAATATCCTCTGATATCCTCAGGAGATCCTCCCAAAACTTCCCCAAAGCCCTTAGCAGGGGTTGTGTAACAATCCAGGCTTTCCTCCTGCCTATCAGCAGCTGTAAAAGTCAGGAATCATATTTAAAGTCTTTTTACTAGAAGGAACAGAGAAGCAATGGAACAGGCTCATGTGTTGGGGTAGTCTTCATCACCAGAGGCTGGATAAATGTATACCAGTAAAGGGTAGACCAAATTTAGCTCATTTTGGGATGATGTGGATTGAGAGCCTCTCCCTCTATTTCCTTGAAGTCCTGCTCCACACTTGGCTGCTAGGAGCCCTCTGAGATGATCTGAGCCACCACCAGAACAGTGTACTGTCTTTCTGCCTCCTTGGTCCTCTAAAGATTAATTTTCATGGTCCTACCATGCTCTGGTGCAATTTTGACATCCAATACTTCTCTTGCATGAAAGACAGCAGAAGCACCATGCCTCACCATGTCCTGTGGCCACACAGAAACTCAAGGCAAGACACACATGTTTTCTGGGGCATCTGGACCAAGATACCCAGGAGTAGTGATGACTTGTACTAGGAGATCATTGAAGTAGGGATGAAAGGTCTAGAGGTCATGATTAGAGAAGCAAATGCCTTTCTACCATGGGAACTGAGCAACTCCTAGCCTTTCTCCCCCACTTCCTGAGTCAAGGACATGTGTTGAATGTGGCAAAGTTTAGCCAGGCACTTTGAAGCCAAATTTAAGTATAAAGTATTTAAAGTATAAAAAATAGAAAGCCTAAAATTTATAAAATCTAAATGAAAAAAAAAAATTAATTTTTTTTTTTTTTCACCCAAGCATTATTGTCAGGGCTGCGTATCACTAGACCCCTAAAAGTAACAAGCAGGATCCTTCATTAGGGCAAGGACTAACCCAATTCGCTTATTTATCACGTGCCACAAAGGGAGTCTTTCTATCCCATCTGGTGTTTGGGGAGGGAATTTTACCCTAGGTAGGTTGGGGTTTTTTTGGTTACTCACAATAGCTCAGTGTATCTGTAGCAATGCAGGGAAATCTGTAGCTAAAGGTCTCTGAACTGTTCACGGAAACAAGGAGATTTATCTTTCCTTCAGACAAAGGTGCATGTGGATTCTGGAGCCATAAAACATTTTTTCAGCAAGAGGCCCTTGGGAATGACTGTTTTCCAGCTGTTTTCCAGCTGTTCAGCTCCCACCACCACCAGCCTGCCTGTTTGGTGCTTTCCAGTGCAATGGTATTGCTCGCATCTCCCAGCTCAGGCCTTTCACGCTACTTTGGAAATAGTGATTTACAGATCGGAATTTGGCTCAGGCTGATGGAATATGAGGATTTAATGGGACATCCCAAAAGACAAGGCTAGTTTGGAAAAAGGGCTGTGAAATCCAGCAGCTGTGTCTCACCAGGGGAGCCAGGTCCTTGAAAACAGAAAGCTAGTGAGGAGGTGGTCTGGCAATCAAAGATGTGGTGCTTAAATCCCTGACCCTTAGAAGGGGGTGGTTTGTTCTTCCTCATTTCCACATTTCGCTTGGACAAGAAAACTCTACCTGGCCTGTGTTTCCATCTTAGCCACTAATGGTGAGAAAATGCATTCTGTCAGTTAAATTTCTGTAGCAATAACTCATTCTCTACTGAAATTCCCAAAACGAGCACTTGTTTCTTAAGGGGAAAATATTTACTCATGAGGGACTCTTTCCCTCTCCTGGAAGCTCAGGAACTGTCCAGCTGTGGGCTGGTAGTCTCTGAACTTGGTAACTTTACATTCCATCTAATGGCCTGGTTGTTCCCGATGACTCTCTTGTTCCAGCTGGGATATTGTGATAACCTTCTTTTCCCATGGACCTGTTACAGATCCTGTTGTGAAACTCTTCTCTGGCTTCCCACTTACCTGTTTTAGAATCATAGAATCATGAAGGTTAGAAAAGACCTCTAAGATCATCAAGTTCAACCCCCAAACCAACACCCCCAGGCCTCCTAAACTGTGTCCCCAAGGGCCACGTCTACGTGGTTTTTGAACGCCCCAGGGACGGTGACTCCCCCACCTCTCTGGGCAGCCTGTGCCAGGGCCTGACCACTCTTTCAGGGAAGACATTTTCCCTCATCTCCAACCTAAACCTCCCCTGACGCAGCTTGAGGCCGTTCCCTCTCGCCCTGTCACTGGTGACTTGGGAGCAGAGACCAGCCCCCCCCTCACTCCAGCCCCTCTCAGGCAGCTGCAGAGAGCGAGAAGGGCTCCCCTCAGCCCCCTCTTCTCCAGGCTAAACCCCCCCAGCCCCCTCAGCCGCCCCCCAGCACACTTGTGCTCCAGACCCTGCCCCAGCCCCGCTGCCCTTCTCTGGACACGCTCCAGCCCCTCCAGGGCCTTCTTGTCCTGAGGGGCCCAAACCTGAGCCCAGCATTCGAGGTGGGGCCTCCCCAGGGCCGAGCACAGGGGCCCCATCCCTGCCCGGCCCCTGCTGGCCACACCAGTGCTGACACAAGCCCGGGGGTTGGTGGCCTCCTTGGCCACCTGGGGGTGCTGGCTCATGCTCAGCCAGCATTTGCCTGCTTTCATCTCCTCCAGTTCCCACTCATTTCCCCTCGTCGCCCCCCAATGCCTGATCTTTCTCTTCCCCATGTCTCTCACTGCCACCAATGATCCTTTTTGATGTTTGGTCTTCTCCCTGAATTCTTGCCCCCAAAAAATACTCCAAGAACTATCTTCACCTTTTTAAAAGCCTTTTATTTCCAACCTAAGGCTCCCCATTCATTGGTTGCTCATCAAACCTTCCCAGTGCCCAAGTGGTCTTATTTTTGGCTCTCATAAATTAGCATATCTTGGCACTTCATTTTGGCTCAACATTGTGCCATCTCTCATCACCTTGACCCCCCAGCATTTTTCTTACCCCAGCATTAGCCGTTATAGTGACAGCTCCTGCAGCATTCGAGCCTCATTCTGTGAGGAATTTAAGATCTTCCAGTGATTTGCGCATAGGGGTGAAAAGCACAGATGTAGCTGATGTAGCTATTATCCCTTTAACGTAAAACCAAGGTTAGCCTGGTTGGGAAGTATACAAGCTGCAGTGGAAGCAAGTGGGGTTTTGCAGCCTGAAGGCTCTTGATGGTCCTCTCGGTTTCCTTGTGTGAAACAAGCTCTGTGAACCCAGTTCTCTTCTCCATGGCTTTATTTCTGCCTGCCTTCAGCAGAGCAAATCCGGAAAGGGAGAGGTGAGCAGGTCAGTGTCTTCCATGAAAGGTTTATCCCAAAGGCCAGGAGGATTTTGGGTGATGAAAGGCTGCGTATGTAGAATATGTGGTCAAGGAAGAGGTGGACATTTCGTAGCGGTCCATCACCACCTGCCACACGGGGGCAATGTCATCTAACAGGAGTAAGCCTGAGCCCATCAGCTGAGCTTCATGGATGTCATCTGGGGTGTGATGAACTCTTTGCCAGATATCCATCTCCTCTGGTGGGCTGTGGAGAAAAAACTGCTGCATGACACCCCTGGAAAAGGGCTCTGAGGAATTACAGGAGCTACAACAAAGCAAAAATTCCCTTTTCTCTCCCCAGGAGCTGACCCTTATGTGATCATAAAGTGTGAAGGGCAAAAGGTTCGCTCTCCGGTGAAGAAGAACACGGTGTCTCCAGAATTTGACGTGAAAGGTCTCTTCTACCGCAAGAAGCCAGGACAACCCATCATTGTTCAGGTACCCAGCAGGCAAACAGTGAGCCAAGGGATGGAGACCCTCTCTCACTTGGACCCCTCCACCTGCCCTCTCCTCACACTCACCACAACAGGTCTGTTCCCCAAGGCTGAGCATCATCAGTTCATGTAGCTGAACCTCTCACCACCATGGCTGAGCCATGGCACCTGATGAATGCATGTCCTTCACCCCTCTCAGTAACAGAGTGAACCCCACACACGTTGGCCACCTCCACAGCTCCAGCTCAGAGCAGTTCCCCAATAACCCCTTCTCCTCTCCGGTGCATGAAGGTTGGCTGCATCCCCCAAGGAGCTGACCTTATGTCTGTTTTGTTTCCCCAGATCTGGAACCACAATTTAATAAGTGACGAGTTCTTGGGCCAAGTGGTGCTCACAGGGGATCCCAGTGACCGGCAGTCAGTGCACACACTGCACCTCCAGGACAAGGGGAACAGGAGATCAAACGATCTCTCTGGAACCATCGCTGTAAGGCTGCTCAGCAGTAACGTCCTCACCAATGTCTAAGTACTCAAGGACTCTTCTTCTGGTGCCAGAAATGTGTATATAAACATGCAGACGTACATACATACATATATATATACAGACACACATACAGAGCCTACCTACCATCTGCAAAGTGTATATGAACTATGCATGCATTCCACCCAAAGGAGCCAATCTTGTGTTTTCAATGTTAAAAAAATGGTGCCTTTCTGGGGAACCGCAACAATCCTTCTGCTGGCGTCCTCTGCAGCCCCCATCGCCGCCGTGTGCCCTGTGGGATTGCTGCAAGCACACTATGTATCCTGACAGCCAGAGCATGATGCCCTGATGCTGTTTGTTTACACGGGCTGGCACGCATGTGTCACCGCGGTCCCACCAGCCGCTTCAATGCATCTTCGAAGTGTCTGCTTGGTTTTAGAGTAGTGTGCGTGGAGTCATCTCCCATGAAACTGCCATTTAATAGCTTCTACGTGCAGGCACCTCAGCAAAGAAGTGGAAAAGAGATTGGACTTTTTGGATGTTTTCTGGGTATGGGTTTTCACACTGCAACTGGAAAGAAAATGCACCAAAACAGATCCAAATCTACAGGGGCAACAAGACTAATGGTTCCATCATTTTAGGGATGGGCTGTCTCCTCCTGAGTCTTGTTCAACCCCACGCAACTCTGAAGGATACAAAGATGCCAACAACCGTGGTGGGACAACTGTTCTCTGGGGTCAAGTTTTTGAATCGGTCTGGACTCAGCTTCTGTGTGTGCCTCTCGAACTGCCGTGGTGCCTGCTGTCTCCATGGCTTCATGCAGTCCCCATCCCAAAAGCTCACCCCAGTAGCTGGGGTGGGTTGTATGCTCGGGCCGTTCAGTGTTTAGACTAGAGGAGATCAGTTACTCTGAAGGCCAAAGCGTCAGGTCCAAGGGATGGGGAGCTTTGCTCAGTGGGTGCCATCTTTACTGCTGCATACAGTGCATCATTTCTCAGTGCCTCGCTTTCCCAAATTCTTTTTAAAAAATAGTGGGATTTTAGCTTGGGCTAGAGGAGAGACGAGGAGCACTGCTCCCAGTGCAGCCTGAAAATATTGGGAATATTTAATTCATACCAGTGTACATCTCTCACATTTAATTTCCAGTCTCCTGGCCTGGAGGATGAGTTGCGCAGTGCTAGAGCCAGTCTCACACGCACAACCCAAACCCATCCTCAGGGCCACGTCTAGGGCCGTGCCCTGCTCCCGTTTGCCATGAAGACTGCGTTTGTCTTCCTTATTCCACTGGGTGGCAGAATCTGGTTTCTTATAAACCGTCCTATATAAACCAAACAACAAATCCTTGTCTGGCCTTTCAGCAGCTGATCAGGGCAGGTTTCAAAGCATGTTTTTTCCTCCTGTTGTTAGGTTGGGGTTTTTTATTCATGTGCCTTTAAAAATGGTGCAAGCTAAGGGATTTTTCTGTCAGGTTTTCTTACAAGCATACCTTTTGCAGTCTCCTGTATGCAAGTGGAAATGAATACATATGATGTAATCTTCTAATCCTGGTAAATTTTGGCCTGAGCAGAATCCTCTGCCTGCAAGGACAAGCAAACAGGAAAGCTTCCTTTTGCCATAGCAAGCAGTGTTTCTGTTTGTCCTGCTAAATGCCCATGTTTGTGCTGCAAGTCTGTATTTTTTTAAAAAAGTCCCTAAAGATCTGCTAAGTCTGTAACGTGATAAGGTATTCCCCAAAGTCACATCAGCAGCCAGCTCAATTCTTGGTACATCCAGAAGCATACAGTACAACTTCATCAATTTTTGTAGGCGGTTCTTCCCCTTTCCTCATCTTCAGAGTTTATCTCCTGTGCTTCTGAACTGGGGTTTTGACCATATTGCTTATTTTCTTAGGTCTTGTTTTCCGGGACTTAGAGGCAAGCAGTGGCCCACAGGATGCCCTTCCCAGGTCCCAGTTATTTCTGGCTTGTGCTGCGCACCCTCCAACTCCTGGTGCCATCTCTGGGACCCGGGTTAGTTCAGCATCTTGCAGAATTGACTCAGATGCTCTTAGTTTGGTAAAGTCACATTTTCACCCCATGGTCAAAACAAATCCTTGAATTTGGGCAGACCAGTTCAGAGATATTTTTATTTTATTCTTGTTTTGTTCATGGGACTCATCACTGAAAATAAATGGAAGCAGCATTGTGGGGCTAAAGGCATGATTTAGGTCTTAGGAGACAATCTCACAGGCTCATGTTCAGAGTGGTATGTGAGAGGGACTGTGATGCCCAAAGATATCTCACCTGGCAGGGAGAAGAGCTATTTCGCTAAGGGAGAACATCACAGGAGCTTCGCACCATCATCATCAGATGGGGGTAGCCAGCCTGCCTGCATTAGCCTTGTTTTCTCAGGCAATCAGGCTACCGATAGCTTCAGCAAATGAAAGCCATTTGGCCAGGAGAGCCCTGACATGTGCCAAACTGCACCGTGATCCCCAAGGAAGGGCGCTGAAGCTTGCCGAGGAGTAGTGGTGCCCTGGTACCTGTGGGCAGCCTCCTTCCTTCCTACAGAGGATCAAGCCATAAAGAGAGGAAAAGCAGCTTTTTAACTGCTTCTCACAAAAAAAAAAATAAAATCATCACACTATATCAGGACCAAAATGTCTTAATATCAGTAATAGTTGTCCTTTTTTTTTTCTGAAAACTTTTGAAAAGATAGAGCAGAAGCTTTCTTCCCCTTACATTTCCAATGGAATAACAAAAATTACCTTCGTTGCTTTTTATTTTGGTCTTGTCTTGTTTGTAGAGCAGATGGGGAAGGGCAGATATTGAAATGCCGTTCCTAACATCGATGCCTTTTCTCTTTGAATGAAGTAAATAGAAATATTCAGGGCCTTTTTTTTTTTTGGCTGAAGGGAGGGCAGGTCTGATAAGCACTTTCCGCTGCCCTCCAGGTCATGTAGGACATGTCTCTGATTTATTTTCCATTTCTTTTGTTAATCATTTCAATGGTTGCAAGTAGCCTGCCATTACACTCTGTGAAATTCTTTTCTTGTTGACGTCTGCATGTTAAAACAGGCTATGACTTGTCTTCACCTCCAAAGGCACGGACGTGTCATGCTGCACAAGATCAGAGTGGTCCAAACAGAAAGCCAATGTTGTACAGCTGTAAACCTCCTATAAATAAATTGTGTATATTTTATTCAGACTCTCTGCCTTTAAAATGCTGTGTTCTTCCAGAACACTTTGAATGGGCACAAGGTGGCTCTGCAGAGCCTTTTTAAGTTGTGTGATCCACTAAACTCCATTCCAATTATTTTCTCTGCAGACTTTGAGACTGAGGCGAGGCAATCTGCATGAAGGTTTTACGCAAGGTTACACTGACGTTCACTGGGAAAAGCCCCCTCTGACTGTAAAAACCTTTGCATCCTATGCCTCAGAGTCACCACAATGCCACGGTTGCAAAATTATGCTGGAATATTTCTCTTTGGCATTGGGTCTGCTACAGCCTGCAGCTTCCCACCTTAATGTTTTTTGAGCCTCACCTGACTCAGAAAAAGCTAAAAAGCAGATTGCTAAAAAAATAAAATATGGGCAGAACAGCAGAAGGATGTGGGGTTTGGATGGCTTTCCCTCAAAGAACAAACCTGCAGATTGCATATTGGGAGCGTTTGAAAAGCAAAAAGCCTGTCCCTGCCCATGGGAGTCTCCAGCCTTGCTGCTGTAACGCACCACCCCACAGCAGTGGCCCAAGGGTCGTGCTCCCACCTCAGATTCCAGCCCCCAGCTCCATCACCTGCCTGTGCTTGAGGTCTCTGTAGCATGGAGAAGCTGTGCCCTTCTGCAGCCCGTCCTCGAGGGCCTGGAGCAGGCATCTGCAAAAAGCCTTTTTATTGTGGGGTGGGGACACCCACCCGTATTATAGAATCATAGGATCGTTAAGGTTGGAAAAGACCCTTAAGATCATCGAGTCCAACCGCTAACCTATCACTGCCAACTGTATCATCCTGCTCCTGGGA
Source organism: Phalacrocorax carbo (assembly GCF_963921805.1). NCBI lineage: Eukaryota > Metazoa > Chordata > Aves > Suliformes > Phalacrocoracidae > Phalacrocorax > Phalacrocorax carbo. Next base: position 214,558,445 of record NC_087513.1, on the reverse strand, counting down.
TCATCCCCAGGGCCAAAGTGTGTCACCAAACCCTAGACAGAGAAAGGAGCATCCTACTCTGCCTTCGCCACTGAAACAATTGCAAGGGCTGTTCTTCAAGGAGGGGGGGGAGCCTCACAAGCATCTCAACCACACAAAAGTCCTCTCCTGGAGGATGTCCTGAGCAGTAGAAGGCACGTCTGAGCACCTATGGCGCTGTTATACTTGTTGCTGGATATAGGACAAGAACTCTTGTGTAGACTAGGTGGCTTTACCAAGTCTTGCTTTGTGCATATTCAAAAAAAGGTCAGTGCAAGCCTGGATAAGCCACAAATCATCCTGTAGGCGTGGAGGTCATGCTTCCCCACCAGCACCCACATCTCAGTTTTGCTGGTACTGGGGCAGTGGGCTTGAAAGTGGTGGCTGCTTTGCAGCCCTGCCCATCCCTGTGCTGGTGGTGCACACCCACATGTGGGCTGGCAACACAGGTGGGGATACTGGAGGGATGCTGGAATTGGTGTGGGACCCCAGCACATCAGTGTGGAGACATGGGGAGCTTGTGCATGTTCAGAGACCAGCAGCAGGTAGTAGAGTGGTGCACAGCTCCAGGCACTAGCCAGCCCAGGCTCCCCAAGGGTCCTGCAGCATCTCCTTATCCCTCCAGCACTGCCGTCTGCCAGGGATTTCTACTCACTAACACTAAACTAACTAAACCAAAACTTCAGAGTCTCCTTTGGACCTGCAAGAACATCTTCATGGAGGAACAGACATCCTACCATGGTTGCAAGATGATGCTGGAATATTCCACTTTGGCATTGGGTCTGCTGCAGCCTGCAGCTTCCCACCTTAATGCCCACATACATTCCCTCACCCCCCCATATGGATATGAGCATCCTGCTGCTCAAAAGGACCAGAGCTACTAGCAAGAAGGGCTACAGAGACAGCAGGGCTTTCAGCAAGGAGATGGTTTCATTGCCTGTCCCTCCGAGGTGCTCAGGTGCTACCACATCCTTGGCCAATGTCCCAGGTATTAAATGCCTTGGGATTAGCCCATGACCCACAGCCGTGAGAGTCTGTGCTGAGTAGTTGTGCAAAGGCTCCTTGTGCTCTTCAAATCCTACCTCCAAACCCAGTGGTGCAACCCCATATCCCTGGCAGAGCCTCCCTCGCTGCCTCCCCGCACTCCCACTTGTGCTGGCCACAAGAAAAGGCTGCCTGAGGCTGGGACCTTTCCAGGCACATCCGATGCGATCCAGAGCAATGCAGCTCCTGGGCACAGCCAATATCTGCCCTCGCATCCACACAAACCACGTTGGCACAGTGAGTAGGGCTTGAGTGAAACCGGGCATGGCCCCAGGTGGTCATAAATCATCTCTCAAGCTTGAAGTCAACTAAGTCTATTCATAGCCGGTTCCCACGAGGAGGCTGGGCAGCAGCGGGGAGTTTCGAAGGGCTGGGGAAGGGACAGGGTGGCTGCACTGTGGCTCCCACATTTTGAGCAGAGGTCCTGGTGTGGCTTTGGAGGAGGGAGGCTTCCTCTTATTGCTCCTTACTTCTGCAGTATCACAAAAAAATATTCAGCCATCCCAGTCCCCAGGAGGGGTTCAGGCCCCCTCGTTCCACAGCGGAGCTTAGAAACACCTTGTGTGATAATGCTGCAAATAAAAAGGCGTGTTTTGCACGATTTGCTAGCTAAAATGCCATGCTTTATACCTAAGTAAGAAAGCTCAGTGATGTTTCATAGCACTATTAAAAGCCAACCCCACCTTTCTCAGCAGGAAGGAAAAAAGACAGTAGCCCAGATTTGGGCAGGGAGTCACCAGGTCAGAGTTAAGCTTCTAGGCAAAACCTCAGCTCTGAGTTTCCTGGTCCTCAAGCGTTTCTCTCTCCCAGATCCCACATTTACAAGTGTAGGCTGGTGTATTCAAACCAGAATGCCTGTCAGCTCCTGGCCCCATCCCACAGCACCTCACTGTGGTCCCTTGCACACCCCTCAGACCTCTTTGCATGGGGCAGACCTCTTTGCATGCATCTCAGCCATCCCTTTGCCCAAGAAGGCATCAGACCTCTGCACAATGAGGACTTCAAAACGCAGCTTAACTCGTAGCAGGGCTCTTCCTGGGTACCACGGTGTGGGGCAGACCCCAAGGATGCAGGAGGATGCATCTTTGGGGTGTGGGGATGCTTGGGGAGCGCGGCGCCTGCGGTGTCCCCGGGCTGGAGGTATCACACACACACACACACGCATCCCCACACCCACACCCCCACAGCGGGGGCTGGCTGCATCCCGGCTCCTCCCCCGCTAAGAGGCTCAGCGGCGGGCAGGGCAGGCGCTGCCCTCGCTCGGTGCCGGAGGCAGCGCGGCTCCGCGCCGGGCACCAGCGCCCCTTCCCCGGCCCCGGCCATGCCCCGCTAAGGTAAGGCGGAGGGGGGCGACAGGCTGCACCCAGGAGGGACCGGGGTGAGGCCGGGGGATGCTCCGGGTGGGGTGCGATGGGTGCAATAGGGTGCTATAGGGGTGCAATAGGTCGGGGTGAGATGCAACGGGGTGGGATGGACCGGGGGTACCCCCGGCGGCTCTGCATGGCAGCGAGCCTGCTCCAGAGCCCGGATCAAACCTGAGGAAGGGGCTGGGTCTGATGGGAGTGGGGGAGACGACACGACTGCAGACCTGGCAGAAATGCCCAGCAGCCCCGAGCCAGCTCGGCTCCTGCAGCAGGGATTACTGCCTCGGTAATTTCTAGCTGCTGCTTAATTTAGCTTGGGTCACCCAGCAGTGAGCTGGGGTGCGGGGCGGGGGGGATAATTTCTCTCCTGTGCTGCGGTATGCATCCCCCCACCCCTTTGCTCCACAGCCCTTTCATATTCCGGGATATGGCTGGAAGTGCTTAGGGATGGGGAGAGGCTGTTGGAGATGTGCCTGCTGTACAGACCCACTGGCGGTAGCACAAGACCCCAAGTGCCTCCCCAACCCCATCGGTCCCTGGACCACCTCACCCTCTCCCTGCTCTGATCCAGCTCCAAACGCACCAGCCAGGTGGTTAAAGCACAACCAGCTCTCAGGCAGCTAGTGCTGCTCTTCAGAGAGCAGCAGGAGTTTCCCCTAGTTGCAGCACAGCACGGCTTGTGTGCAGGCTGTGTTTTGGTGACGTGTCCCCTGGGTCACACCAGTGCTGATAAGCAATGCCCAGGACCTTCCCGGGCTGTTTAATTAGGACCATCCCTGGGCAAAGAGTGAGAGCCAGCCCGGGACAGGCAATTCCCACAAAGCAGTTTGCATTTTGCTGCCTGGTTTGGGAGTACAGTGTTACGAGCATAGGCTGTGCTGGATCAGCTGAGCACCATACCGAAGAACACTCCCAGGCTTTCCTAGGATAGTGACAGTCATGATATCCTAACAAAGATGGAACTGGCATCTCTGGGAAGACTGGGGTGTACGGTGGAGGACCTGTCTTGTAGGCAGCACGGAGGGAGAGTTTGAAAGGCAACAGGACAGTGGGTCTAAGATTGCTTGGTTGGCCCTGGCTACTAAATCCCCCCTACAGAAGGAACTGGCAGAAACTGGAGGTGGTCTTCTCATGGTCCCAGGCTGTTGTGTTGGTGTGAGAATACTTATCTCCATAGTCCAGGCAAAAGGATGTCCAAGAACCGACCCCATGGCGTTAACCTGTGCTTTACATCAAGATGTCGAGGACGTGGCTTGTGTTGCAAGCTGAGTCCTCTCCCCTCCTTCTCCGCTGTATGATGCTATGGGTCTTATCTCAGGATAAGTCCCAAGAGTGGTGGTGTGAAGGTATGGGATGGGTCTGCAGCTTTGGAATGAGCTTTGCCAAAGCTTCAGAGAAAACCTGCATCCCTGTGAGATCCTGTGTGAATGACCCCCCCATCCTGTGTCTAAACTATCCCAGAGACAGCAGAAGAGGGACAAACACAGGCAAAACCCAGGACAGGACTTCCCTCCTGTTGGTTGATGGTCAAAATTGTTTTCACCTGTGGCTTTGCTATCTCTGAGCTCTGCCAATTTCCAAATGTGTTTGTTTAAATAACTTTTAATGTTTACATTGTGGTAATGGGCTTGTGACAAAAAGCCTTTCTTTTCCGCCTGACCTTGCTGAAAGCTTTGTGCTTCTGTAAAACCAACATGCAGGGCCAAAGTCTCTTCGTGGGCTTTTTGGGGTGAGACTGGAGTAACTTCATGAAGTTACAGTATCTCCCCACTGACGCCAACATTTATGAGACCTGAATGTGGCCCAGAGATGAACCTTTTCTTCCAAGGCAATATTATTTCTAACTCATTTCCCCTCCTCAGAGCTGTTGATTCATCTCACTCGCTATTAAGTTTCTGCGGACCGGGGGCTGCTGTACAGTGTTTCTGTCTTACACTTGCTAACTTGTGACTTCGCAATCCTTGGGTTGCCATGGAAAGGATTATGTTGTGATTAATGAAGGCATTGTCAGCTCATAGCTTTTTTTTTTTTCTCAAAGCCTTTCCTGGAGCTGCAGAGAACGGCTTCCAAGCCCGGCAGAAAGGGGCTGACGGGAGAGGTGGCTTCAGGCACTCTCAGACTGGGGCATATTTTTGGTTGTCCGCACTGACACCATGCTGCCAGGTAGCAGTTGCTCCCTCCACTTGCTGTCAGATCAGCTCTGCTGGTCCCTTTTCAGGGTGAAGAAAAATGGGGACTTGTATTGTTCTTTTGGGGCAGAGCCAGAGTTTTCTTGCTCCTGAAGCAGAGTGGGACAAGTGTCTCTGTACCAAGGGGCTGGCAGGATGTGGGAGCAGCATGTAAGGGAGCTTTGCACCGTGAAATACTCCTCTCTGCTAGGCAACATGCAAGGAGAACCTGATATGGGATAAGGCGGAGTGTTTGTGACTACCTGGTCCCCCAGCCAAGATGCTGTGTAGAGCCAGACAACCTCTCAGGATAGGACTGCGCCATCAGTGTCCATGCTCAGGCTGTCCATCCATCCCCAGGTAGGACCCCCAAACCCCACTGTGCCCAGAGCTGTGGACAGAGCCCCTGCTCTGAAAAGCTCTTGCAGTCAGGATATTGGGGGAGAGCAGAGTACGGTTGTTCCCATTTCACAAATGGAGTGTAATATATGGAAACCCAATGAAAAACAGGCACTTGAAGCAGACTGAGTGCCAAATGAATATAACAAACTTCAACATCCAAAGCCAAAAATCTCTGGGGATCCCTTCATTTCTTAGCACAATCAGCTGAGTCCTCCCCAGGCCTGCCCAGCCTGAGCAGGTAGGTACCAACTCCCACATCAGCCCAGCTGGGCTCTGAAAACCTAGTCCTTGAACCCAGTTCAGAGCAATTGCAGAAAAGCACCGAGCTCTTCTTGGACCTCAGTCCTAGCAAGTTCCTTTTACAGCATGTTGGTTCAGCTGCTGCCATCCCCTTTCCTGCATTTAACCTGGTGTAATAACCTGGTGTTTGCCTGGGGCACAGATGACCTGAATACAGTTTCCACATCCAGGAAAGGAGTTCAAACTTGCGCTTTTAGTTGATTATAGACTTAGAAGCTGCCTTGGGTGGAGGTTTCCACTGCTGTTGTTGCTGCACAAGCAGCCTGGCCTCCAACTTTAAGATGTGTGGAGGAAGGAAGACTTGCAAGAGGACATGCCCGAGGTTATGCGGAGTGTTGGGAAAACTGAGCCTCTGTGAATCCCGGTCTTGGTCTCTTTTCTGATCTGACATGGTGGGAGCTTGCTGGGGGAGGCTTCACCCCAGGAGACAAAGCCACTCACCCTGACTTTGGAAATGGCAAGATAAATCTGGGCTCATCACAGAGATGGAGAGAGGATGGGCACAAGGTGAAGGTTGGCAAAGGAGGATAAATAGAAAATGGCAGGTATCTAAAGTGCCTGGATGAAGGCAGCTGTCAATGGTACCAGGTAAATACTTTTAGGAATATTATAGTTTAGTCTCATAGTGCTTTCAGGTTGCAGCTGTGAAATTCCTTCCACCTGAGAGGGCTTTGCAAATGCTGAGCAGGACTCAACTGCTCAACACACATAGGGGAAAAATGCTCTGAGCCCTACCTGGGCTGTGCTAGACTTGGGACCAGGACCCATCCTTGGGACCAGGACCCATCCTTAGGACCAAGCCCTTGTGTGTTCCCCAGGGTATGTCATTGTCCAGAGAGCACATTTCGCTCCTCTGTTGACTTATTTCAAGTAATCCAAAACAAAAAAGGCAAAAGAGGTGTCATTAGAGGATGACATTTCAGTCTTCAAGGTGAAGATTTTGGTCTTCAGAATGGAGAGTGAAACAGCATTGCACCTTTGTGAGTCCCTGGCATGCCTGCAACTGGAATACTGTGTGCTGTTCTTGTCCCTCCCTCCCAAAAATGATGTAGGTCAGCTGGAGAGGATTCAGGGAAAGGAAGAACGGTGAGAGGTCTGGACCAGCTTCCACATGAAGAAGGATTGTTTAGTCAAAGACTTCAGACTGGAACAGAGATGGGAGGAAGATATGTTATAGAACCTGGAAGATCATGCTTGAGCAGTGAAGGCAAAAATAGAATTTTCCTTAATTTTCCTTTGCAATATAAAAATTAAGGAGCATCAGGTAAAGCTAACAGAGATGAGGTTCGAAGCAAAAAAGAGCTGACACAACCTGGTATCTGCAGTACTCATTACTGCAGGACCCTGTGGATCTTAAAAGTATTGATGGGTTAAAAAAGCACTTGGAGAAATGTGTTGATGAAAAGCCTCTCGAAAGCTATAAAATATATATATATTAAAGACAAAAGGTACCCTTCTTTGGCTCTAGAAGTTCTTGAGCTGCAATTTATTAGAGTCTGGGGAAGTATTATGGAGTACTGTCACTAAATATTCACCCTGCTTTTATACTGCTCCCTAGGCATCCTCTGTTGGCCACTGTCAGAGAAATACAATAGATGGGGAGCCCACAAGCTGGATCCAGTCTGGGCTATTTTATGTAGAGCTCATGAGCTCATGCTTCCACTCACAAAGAGTTGCCCGTGCCCTGAGATCCTCCTTGAAACAATTCTTCTATTTGCCTCGCTGCACTTCTTAGCTGTCTTGGGGAAGATAAGGTGTCAGCCTCATCACTTCTGTAGCAGTGCCACGTGTCATGTGGGTCAAGGAGAATAAAGCCTGTTCTCTTCCTTTTTGATTGAAAATACTTTCATGCCGACAAATACAGAGAGGAGCTTAATGAGATTTCTTGCAAGTTCTGTTTCAGATCTCTTGTAGGCTGTTAAGGAACTGCCACAAATCTGGTGATCATCTAGATCATTGCTAGAAAGGCCAGGGTTTGCAGGTGGTTTCCTGTGCATCCCAGTGCTGACCCATGTTGTTGTTAGGCTGAGGTCTGCTTTGCAAGTCAGCAAGGTAGTTTTCCACATGCCCAGTGTGTGTTGGTGTGGGGGAGTTTGAATTCATGCTGAGGGGAGAGGCTGGGAGAAGAAAATGCTTTGCTTCTTGGTGGCACCTAGTTCCCAGTCTGGGTAAAGGTCCCACTGGGCTCATGTGGGATCAAAGAGCTTCACAATAACAGTGGGGCTGAAAGGGAAGGAGGGGAGCAGCCACAAACCATATCACCTCCCACATTCAGAGATAGGGTCCCCTTGCCTGGCTGAGGCCCTGCATTAGGACAGAGGGGTACAGCAAGCACACGTTGTAGTGCATTGGAAGGAGCCCCACAAGCCTAGCTAGAGCGCATCAAACTTCTGCCTCCTACGTCTGAGCCTTTGGGAGTTTTCCAGCATCAGTGATGGTTGCCATTACATTGTGCTGCCCCAGCTATTTCTGTCCTGCTTCCTCTCATCCCTCAGTCTTGCTGGATCAGTGCCATCAAGGCCAGCAGATTTACCCTGGGCTGAGATGAACTCTAGAAACCACCCCCCACACACACATGCTGGGTTTGTCTCTCCTACAGCCTGCCCAAGGTTTCAATCTGGAGAAATAAAGGGGGTAGTTATTTCATCTGTAACCTCTCTGCAAGAGCCTTTCTCAAGCCCATTGAGAAGCTGCACGCAGACGGCTGTCAGGGTGAGCAAGATGATCCCCGTTTGCTCTTCAGCTCCTCTGCTCAGCTTCTTGGCTGCCTTTAATCCTGGTGGAACAACAGAGCCAGGATAACCTGGACTTCTGTGGTCTGTCTTTGGAAGTAAAGCCTAGGAAAAGGTCAGGCATAGCTGGCTTTATGTGGGGCTTTTTTGGATGCTGAAGTGCTGCAAGGGCCCAGGGCGGTCTTTGGCACAGACACGAGGAAACATTCTGTTGCTGGAATTACTGAAAGTCTCCGTGAGCTGTCAACGGTGTTACCGATATACATCCAAACATGCGCCCGTGCCAGGCTGGTGGTGCTACAGCATCCTTGATCCAAAAAAAGGATGGACAAAACTCTCCAACAGTCCTTTAGGATTTCCTTTCAATTCTGCAGGCTTTCAGATCTACCGACTATCTCGGAGCACTTTGGGTGCCAAGACACAGCCTGCCCAGGGATCAGGATCCAGAGCAGGAACTATTAGACCTTTTATGTAATTCAGTAAAGCAGTACACGGAGACTTATAAACAATTAATGAGCAGGTCAGCCCAATCTGCTGTCACGCCAGGGAGGTCTCTCAGAGCAGGTATACTGCAAGGACACCATCCCTGCCATGTAAGAAATTGCTTCTCTCCAGCACAATACGGGGAAAGCTTCACCTGGCGATTCCACCAGTGCTTATGGGTGATGGAGCAGGTCCTTATCCCATGGGGAGAAGGGTTTTTGAGAGTGCAGCTGTGTTACTCCAGCAAGGCACTAAGGTTCTGCTTTCCCCACTGCTGAATGTCATGCCTGCACCCAAAGCATCAGGGGGGAGACAAGAGAGCACCCAGTGGTCTTGGCCAAATCACTGTCATAGCCATGTCAGCTTGAGATACCATGATGGGGCAAATCAGGACTGCTGTTCATTCAGGTTAGTTGTACCAATACAGATTAGGGTGGTGGATAACAGAGGGTCAAAGCTGTTTGGGCAACCCTACCAGTCTTAGAAATAACTCTCTGGATCTCCCCCAGTACCCTGTTACATCTGTTTTTTGTGCATGGCAGACTACTGATTGGAGTAGCAAACCAGGTCCTGTCCTCCCAGCGCTGAGCTCAGCAGTCAGAGAAGATATTAAATAAAAAGGGCTGGAACAAAAGTCAAGGTTTTCAAGTGCAGCTGTGATGTTGAACTCAGCCCAGGGAGTGAGACTTGTCTCCAGGAAACACCCATTTCTTATGTGTAGCTGAGAGCAAGTCACAAATAGCAACAGCCACCCCTTTCCTTGGAGGAATAACTCAAAATACTGCAAACAAGGGTGGGAACGGAGCAGCTGGTTAAAACTGGAATAAATTAAGTACCTGATTAAAGCTGACTTGCTCATCTAGTCTGATTTCCATAGGAAGCAAGGCTTGTGTGGTCACACTGCCTCTCTCTTTAGATGTGTCACCTAATCACGGTAGTTTGCTGACCAAGTTCACTTCAAGTTTGACAGAGCTGTAGCAAGGAAACGAAGTTCCTAGATACTTCATGAGAATACGTAGGCGAGCATGGGAGAAATCTAGTGCCCTGCAGCATGTTGCCAGCTCCCGTTGGACACCAGCGAGTCCAGGTGGGGTGAGAACGCTGGTCTGGAGAGTCTTCTTGAGGGACTATGCCTTGTTGACCATCAAGAAATCTTATTAATTGGAGTTTCCTGGTTGTCAATGAATCTTTTTTTAGCTCTGCTGCTCGCAGAGGGATTTCTATAATTATTTCTGGCTTTGCTCTTCACCAGGTGGGAGCTTGGCATGGAGCCAAGTCACTTTACCTTCTGGAGCCCATCCAGGCTGCTTGGGGGTGCAATGATTTTTACTCTGTCTGTGCAACTCTTATCATAGAATCATAGAATGGTTTGAGTTGGAAGAGACCTCAAAGGCCATCTAGTTCCAACCCCCCTGCCATGGGCAGGGACACCTTCCACTAGACCAGGTTTCTCAAATCCCTGTCCAACCTGGCCTTGAACGCTTCCAATATGGGGCGTCCACAGCTTCTCTGGGCAACCTGTTCCAGTGTTTCACCACCCTCACTGTAATTAATTTCTTCCTAATACCTGATCTAAATCTACCCTCTCATATGCACTTTAGTCTAACTCTTCTTTGGCAAAGACCAATAAGCATGACTTCAGCTCAGCAAGATGACCTCCTTGAGAGCACAGAGCATCCCATGTGCTGAAGCACATCTAGCTACTTGATAGGCCGCCAAAATGTGAAGAGCAATGGATGCAGCACCAAACAGCCCCTGTGACTCAGTTTCCTGAGCTGCAAAGTTAGTATAACATTTTGCATGTGCAGCCAATGAGTCAGGGAGTGTCTGTCCCCCTTTTCATCTGAGCTATTACAGGGTTGGTGACTCCCAGCACTGCCTCATGCTGCCCTGAGGGATGCGATGATGATTGCACCAAAGGCACCCTGGAAGGGCAGAGCAGAGTCTCTATTTAATTTTTGCAGTTCCTGTTCAAGCAAAACACCCTCTGGAGTCATCAGGAGTCTTAGCAGGATAAAACAGGGCTGGTATCTTCTGATTTGAACCCACTTAATCCTACTAGTCCCTGCATTTGGAGGCTGACCCCAGCCTCTCTAAAGGGCTGTCCTGCATTTCTCCAGGACCATGAGAGATAAGAGGATAGTTTCAGGGCAGGCAGAGGGAGGATTTCACCAAAAATCCCAGCAAAGGGGTTCCTGCTGAGAAAAAACCTCACAGGATTATAAGAGCTTGCAGAAGCCCTGCTCCAGCCAGCACTAACAGCACTGAAAGGAGAAAGACCACACAGCCGAGGCCAGACCATTAGGGACCAGCACGAGTAGAGGGTAGGACAGCTGCTTATTAGGAAAATTTATGGACAGGGAAGAGCAGGAGAGCTGCCTTTATTAAAGACATTTTGATCTGGAGTCATAGGCACAAACTTGGGTGTCTGCAAGAGGCACGTTGCACCTTCCTGGTTCTCCTGCATGACCTTGGGGAGAGTCACGTCCTCCCTCCGTGCCTTAGTTTCCCTCTGTGTGAAATGAGGATAACATCATACCCTCCTCATCAGTAGGCTGGGATTGGTGAGGGAATAACACAGCATAACAGCTCACTGGAGTGATTACCAAAACAGTGGCTGCAGTAAAGACTCTTTTTAACTAATCTTTCTATAGCAAAAAAAAGCAGCAGTGGGACAGAGTTGGACTGAGATTAGTCTGGCGTTCAGATCTTACCTCTTTCATACGTTGCCCAGCTGGTGGCAGATCATCTAGAGACTGTTTTAAAAAGGAGCACTTCATGGGACTTAGAAAGCGCCCAGGTACCTAAATCCCTCTGAAACCACTTCAGGAACAAGCTCCAGTATGTCGCGGGGCAAATCACCTGACACCCCATAAATATCCTTTTAGGGGTCTGGTTCCAGCCTGCATTTGGGTGCAGTGCTCCTTCTCCTGTCCTCTGCCACGGAGCAAGGCCTGTGGTCTTGTAGATTCATGAGATAGAAATCTTGGAGGTCCAAGAAGATGATCCAGTTCAATCTCCTTCATAATATGGCCCAGTTATTCCTAACTGGAGCCAGTAATATAGGATTGGCCAGAGTATGTATCTAAGGGATATAAATATATCATTCTCTACAGGGTATATATACATGTATACCGCCTTCCCTTGGATCTTCATGGTGGTGTTCTCAGATTACAGATGCAGTCTTTGTAGCTGCCTGAGCAATACAACCAAGGATTAAACCTGCATCTGAGCTAAGGGTTAATGGCAGTGGTTCAACTGCAGGGCTGGCAGAGCCCAAGTGGATGAGAAGGTTGCTGCCTCCAGATCCTGGCCCAAAACAGGACATGCCACACATTAATCTTCTCCCAGATTCATGCTTTCCTTGTAGAATACATCAGCCTGAAGTCAACCACAACACCTGTGTGTATACTTTGGTCTGTCAAGGGCAGAGCTTGAGCTGCCCATGAAGGAGCAGGTCCATGGTGACCACACCAACACTTGTGGTCCACTCAGGCCAGGCTAGTTGGGGTTCCCTGAGCATGGGTGGGCAGTATCTGAGTTCTGATCTTGGCACAGTGGTGTGTGGATGTCCTGGTGTGCTCAGGACCAGCAAGGGGGCTTCCAGTACAGCCTAGCACTGTGCAGGACAGCCCTGCTCCAAGGAGGAGAGTCTTGAGAGTATGTTCATATGCTGAATCACCCTCAATTTCAAATATAGACTTCATTTCTAGTTTGTTCTTGTCATGTGCCAGGCCACATGTGTAGACCCTAGCAAGACTGGACGTCCATCTATGGATAAAGAAGAGATGAAAACAGATTGCAAACACTGTTTGGCCAATGTGTAAGTGCAGCATTTTGCCTAGATCAGCTCAGCCTGCTAGGTCTGGATTATGCTGAAATTACACCTGACCACTTTGCAAAAGGATACATTATTTGATTAATTATTGTGGCTGTTGAAAAATAGTTGCCGGTAGAGGCTGGTGCACAAAGGGAAATTGCCCTTCTCGGAAGGCTGTGCTGAGAGCTCTGCAGCGAGCTGGGATCGGATGCCACCGTGGTGCATTGTTCTGCTCTGGCTACCTGAAAGCACAGGGAGGGAGAAAAGGTCAGGTCTTTTGTTCAGCTTCTCTACCTGCTGGGCTTTTGGGAGGGATTGAATGCAGGGCAAATCTATTGAACTTCCTGCTAGAGGCTTAAAAAATTGATGCCTGCTTCCTGACTACTCTCAGATGAACAGAGGCTACATATTGATTCTCTGACTCTCCAGAGGAGGGAGTTTTCTGTGGTTTCTTGCTCTAATGTAGACTTTTTGGCTGGGACTCATTCAGATGAGATATCTTTCTCAGTGGCACTGCTACCAAGACCCTTCAAATTGTGGTTTGAAGGCCAAACCAGTCCCACAGAGTCAGCTGAGAGGTCTTTTGGCATATTCCCAGTTGCTCAGGGAGCACAGGAATGGGAGAAAGGAGGGGATATCCAAATGAAACCAGCCATCTCAGGCTTCCTTGGTAGTCAATGGGGAGAAATAATGCTGACTTCTCCGACTGACGGAGTGAATCAGTTCTTGGAAGCACCTGTTTGTCCCCATAGTCATGGAGGTGATCTCGGTTGACTTGATCAAATGCTGTGTCTTCATCTGAATATCTCAATCCCAGTTTGGGTGTCAGATGGGACTTAGAGCACAAAAAAAAATTGATAGCTACGAAGTCACCTAAATGACAACACTTTCACCAGTGAGAGGACAATATGTGCTGATTTGGCGTGGAAAGCCACAGAGACATGTATAATAATGAACCCCATTCTAGGATTTGCATGCTTCTGCCTTACTCCATGGTCCCCAGGCTCATGTGGATAAACAGCAGTGACAGTGATACTAGCTCCCAGCTCTCTTTTCATCTGTGCACGTGGCCAGGAGGAGGCAAGAAAATGGTCAGGCACTGATTTGCACCATTCCTAAGTCGTAAGTACAACGCACAACAGTCACTTGGCCTTGTGGAATCTTTAGCTTGTGTCTTGATCTCTGTTTAAAATCACATCCTGCTGTCTGTAGTGGTTTTGGTTAGTTTTGTTTCCTTTAGTACTGTGAGTCATGTCCTACGAAGACACGGCGTCAGCTCGGAGTGTTGCACTCTTGCATCCTCTGTGTAGCTGAACGCACACGTGGTGTCAGCCTCACTGGGGAATTGTCTATCTTGTCCTAATGCAAAATTTGAAGGAGTTTGGGTAACTGTGTGGGGAGATTGGTACTGGCATGCAGAGGACTACACAAGCTCTGAAAGCCTGCAGCTGGAGCTGAAAACTCCATGGTCCTTTGACTCACCGGTGCGGTGCTTAGCAAAGGCGAACAGGACGGCACAGCTTGGAGCTGTCATTGCGGGCGGTGATTAACGCCTGCAGCTCCTGGGGGAGGAAGGCACCGAGGATCACATTCCTTTCACTTGCTGTCTTTTAAAAGCCTTCACACCCAGTCTCCGGAGAGATCACCACCTCAGCATTTCGTGGCATCCCAATTCTCGGCTTGTGGAAATCAGCACGGTTGCACTGACGTCAGTTGTATCTCAATCGTTTCACACTGCCAGGGGTCTGGGCAGTGAGTTATTTTAGCTGGGTCAAAAGAAACAACAGTGTTTACTTTTTTAGCTGATCCATAGTTAAACTGACCAACACGGAGAGCTCAGGACTATGGAGACTCAGGATTAAGTGATCAGTTTTCAGGGAGAACCCATGTTTTTCAGAATCCTTCTGTTATACCTGAGGTCCATTAAAAATCAGGCCCTGATTTTGACTGCTGAAGTCTTTGGCCAGAAACTCTACCTACTGCACAACCCCTGACACCTCTCTCTCACTCATGTTGATTGCACCCTATTTATTGGTGGTTTCAGTTACGAGCATCATTTCCCTGGGTTTGAGTTGCACTTGCAGAGTGACAGACTGCGGTGCGCGTTAGCACAGCACTTTCTTCCTTGAGCTACTTGCATGGAAAAAGACCCTCATGTACAGAAATGCAAAATATCTGTGTATCTAATGCATCAAGGTTGGGTATTAGGAAAAAATTCTTCACCGAAAGGGTTGTCAAAGTGGAACAGGCTGCCCAGGGAGGTGGTGGAGTCTCCATCCCTGGAGGTATTTAAAAGAAGGGTAGATGTGGTGCTTGAGGATACGGTTTAGTGGTGGACTTGGCAGTGACAGGTTAGTGTTTGGACTCTATGATCTTAAGGGTCTTTTCCAACCTTAACGATTCTATGATACTAAGACTGCTCCCACCCTGGGCTGTTTTGCTACGGTAAGCCACCTTGGCACCTGCAGTCTTTTCTCCCTATAGTTATCTGACTAATTGATTAGCAGGTTGGTTGTGTTCTTCTGTGTAGAAAAGGTTGTTTTAACATCGAGTAGCTGGAAGTTTCTGGGTTTGGAGATCCCAGATCTGCAGGACGACCGGAACATCCCTTTTGGAAATAAATAAACAAACAAAATAAACAATAACAAACTACCAGGTCTCCCTGGGAACGGCATCCGCCCACCAGAAAGAGAAGCCTGACGGGAGTACCCTCAAATCTAATTAGTACCTAATCCTGTGGCTCTCATCACCATAAGGCTGACCGCCGCAGGCTGTTGTTTGGTTGCACGGTGTTGCATCCATGGCTAGGCACTGAGGAGCCTTTCTGAGGATCCAGGGCTTCACGATGGATCTTTACCCCCCGACTATCACCTATACCTTTACGTGTCAGCTTGCAGCTCCCCTTAATCCCTCTTTTCCCCTCAGCTGTACAGGTAGCTGGACCCGCAGCTCACAGGGAGGTAATTCTTTACACCAAAATGCACCTCCTGGTCAAAGCAGCTATTTCTCTGTCTTCTGATACCAGCATTCGCTGGAAATCTGGTGGCCACTCAAGATCTGATCCAAAGGCTGTAGGAAAGGCTTTTCTTGACTTTTAGTGAACAAAGATCAGTTTTTCAAGGAAAACACTCTCTGTCCTGATCACCTCCCAGAGCCTGAAGGCAGGCCGTGTCACAGATGCACCAGTCACATGAGAAATGGTAATTCTAATGTTTTCTGCAGCTTATTGCTGTTGTGACCTGCCGTGCTGAGGTGACGGCTTCCTCGCATTCCTCACATCACCTGTCAGCATGACCTCAAGCTGATCCGTCCCTGCGGAGGCGGCAATTAAGACATAAACAAGGGAACTTTCTCAGCATGGTGGCAGGCGGCGTGCTGGCCAGGCGGTGCTCGCCGTGCCCCCACATCTCCATCACGAGAGTCTCATACTTGTGAAAAATCAGGGAGTGCCATCCCATATGTGGAAAAATCAGCAAATACTCTGGGTGAATTCCTGTTGCCATTGCATTCAGGGCAGTACTGTTGCTTTTAATGAGAATGCATCTTTTCCCTACATTATAAGAGATGATACGTAACAAAATCAGAAGACTGGATTTTACTGTCTGTGTAATCTGCACTGGAGGAGTTAAAAATCATTATTTCTTCTTGCAAGGCTGAAGGTATTTGCACCACAGGAAGGTAAGGTGTAAGTGAATGGCCATTAACACAAATGTTTCAGTACAAAGCTCAGAGAGGGGAGATGCTCGTGTTTTAAGCAACATCCCAGTAGCTAAACCTCTCATCTAGAGAGACTCAAAGCCTGGGCTTTCCTCCACCAAGGCAGGGGTTTAACTCGATTTTAACTCAAGGTTTAACTTGCCTACCTCTCAGCAAGACCTGGACAGCCAGCCTTCACATAGGCTTTGAGGGCAAACCTGAGCAGATGGGAGAACTCGCCTTTAGTGCAGAAAAGGAAGAAAATGGGAGGCTACAGGCCAAGGAGACAGGGATGTCCCAGGGAGCACTAGATGTCAGGAGATCAAATGTATCTCAGATTTATCCAAGATGGGCTCAGAAACCACGGCAGGTGGTCTAAAGTTCTTTCTGTGAGAGCCTCTGTTTGGTTCATTGAAAAGCAGAGAACTGATGGGAGTAGGCTGTAAGTGCCTTCACAGGGAGCAGACACCAGATGCTGAAGCTCTGGCAAACCAGCAGACACAGCTCGTACCATGAAGAGGGCCCAGCCTGGTATCAAAGCAAGGGCACGTGCCTCTTGCAAAGGGTTTCTCAGGCATGGGGTGTCATCCTGGCCTCCCTCCACTCCATGCCCTGGTCACTGCTCCAAGCCAAGTGGTCCATGAGACCCTGGCATAAGGGAAGTGGAGGTGCAGCCATGGGGTAAAACCCTGGCACGTGGGCCTATCTGTGGGATCATTTGTGGTTGGTGAGACATGACTGGCCTCAGCTGGGAAGCTGAAGGTAAATGCAGATGAGGAAAAGATACTTCATTTTAAGCACTAAGGATGATTTGACCTTTGGAGCTAATTACCTAGAGAGGTAGCGGGTTGTCTCTGTTGAGAGCTTGCTTGTTGATCAAGCTAGCAGGGAAGACACTTGTTACCCAAGAAGAAAATGATGGCTGCCATGTTCAGACTAATATCTTCTGACCTTTAAGCCCTGGTTCTGATTCAGGGCTCTAGGAAGAATGCAAAAATACAAATTGTCATAGCTTCCCAAACATGCCAACTTGCAGCAGGACAAAGAGTAGAAGGATTGGTATGTAGCGACGGTGCCTACTCCCTCTCTGCTTGCTGTCATGCACATTCAACGGTTAGAGATCCCAAAGTCAGGTTTGTTAGTTTAACCTCATTCAAGAGCCATTGTTTTTCTTCCTGCTCTTAATCTTTGTTTTGGTAAGGACATAGGCGCTTGTCTCCAAGGCTGTATGTCTGACCTTTATATTCACCATTTCTGAGATGAACAGTAAAATACATTGCAAAATCCTTAGTTTTTCGCAGATCCCTTGCTGGAGGGCAGGTGGTGAAAGCAGCAGTGTGCAGAGAGCATTGGTGTGTTAAATCTCTCTGCTCAGCTAAGGTGATACATTATGTGTCTGCCAGTCAAGTAGATATAAGGCAGTGAATCAACAGCCACCTCTCTTTTGGGTTTGTTTTTTTTTCACACTATGAAGTGCCTAGGGTGGTCTACAAAAGACAGGCTCTCCACCAAGCTGGGTGCAGAGGGCATAGGCTGTCACTGAATGTGAATGCACACGCCCCGTAAATTAATTATTCATTTTCTTCCCTGCATTTGCAGGCAGGAAAATCATGTGGGACATGGAACTTCAGGAGAAAGGAACAGAATTTGCATGTAGAATGAAATACCTGAATTTCTCCTAACCAACGCTTAATGAGCATGTGTTCTGGAGGATTAGCACTGTGGAGTGATCCCCCAGGCACTATGGCCGGTCATGTGGTTGGACTCCGGTCCTGAAAGTGCCAACAAGGAGCACAGAACTGCCAGTTAAACAGATTACAGTAGCAACCCCCTGCTTTGCAACTGCAGGATAATGACTTTGTCCATGCTCCTCAGGCTTTGTCCCTCCAGAGTTGAGCTCTGTTGGGCTCCTCTTGCACCTGGGGTCTCTTCAGAACCAGCAAGAAAGCCACAGGGCAGGTTGATGTGGTGGAGACCTTGTGCTTCAGTAGAAGCACTCATTGGCTTTTGTTGACCACTGCTTGCAAGCAAGTGGCAGGTATAGCTCCATGTCACGTACCTCTTTGCATCCACAAGTAGTTTAAAGGATCTTTTAGCACCTTCAGCCTTACCCCACTGCCTCCCTCAGATGCCCTGTTCAGATGATGCTCAGCTAGTGATGCCCAGAAAGCTGCAAAATGAATCAAATTTACAGAAAGATACACTTTCCAGAGGGGTGCCTTTGCGTTCTTGTGTTATGTGTGAGTGATTTGGGAGAGGTGCTGGGTACCTTTTGTTTAGCCCAGCTCATTTCCCACAGCACAAGCAGCTGTAGAGCTTCACATAGGAGATGAAGGTGCGAATGAAGTCCCCTAGACTCACCTGCCAGCAAGGACTGGAGGGTCCAGATGGCTGCTTCATTCCACCAGGGCTCCCGTGATTAGCTGGCATCTGATCTCCCTGGTGCTTAGATAAGCCCAATTCTTCTTACTGATCCCTGTGGGAAGAACAGAGGACAGTCCACTGCTCCCCTGCCCTTCTGTTTTAGGGTCTTCCCTGTTGAGCAAGTGGTGGGAAAAGCTGGCTGCCCGTTGTGTACAACCTCCCTTGCAACAGCATTGTAAGCGGACTTACAGAGCATTGACCAAGCAGAAGCCTGGTGGCTTGGGCTGAAGGATAGACCTTTAGAAAATAATACATACATAAATAAATAAATAAATAAATAGAAAACCAGAAAAAAAACCCACAAAAAGCTCTGGGTTCCAAAGTCCTGTTCAAAGCAGACTCTGCTGGGTATGTAAATACTCCTCCAAGCCTGGCACAACACCTATTCAGCATGACCACAGGCTGGGCTGAGCAGGATGCCCATGTACAGGGCAATTTTTATGCCGGGAGCCAAGCCAACCATGTGGCAGCGATTTGCTTCAGCAGCAGGAGGATGAACGGGCTGAAGGAGCAGTTCTGAGACCTGAAGCTGGTGCTCTAGCTCAGTCTGTGGAAAGAGATTCCCCCTGTATGCTTTTGTAATAGGGACACCCAACGGGACAAGCTCACCTAGGCCATTTGGCTGATAAGAATGCAAATCAGTAATGACCAGAATACTTAGGGACTCCCCTGTTGGGTGAGATCTCTGTTTTTCAAAGGGGAAACTGAGGCAAGGAACTATAAGATTACTTGTCCATTGCAGATGTCCTTCAATCAAGGAACTCAGACCGCTACCCCACCCAACGTTTATCACTGCCCCTATGATCATCATGTTACAGACCTGGGAAGGACCTCTGGGGAACCTCACCCAGTGCCTGCTCTGAGCCAAGCCAAGATTTTGCTGACTATTCCTGGTGGAGGAGATTCATCAGCATCCCTAGGCAGTCTGCCTCAGGGCCCACTACTTCATAGGGTTAGAAAGCTATTTTCAAGCCATATGAGTTAAGGAGACAAGGAATAGTTTGATGAGCTACAGAGAAGGTTCAAACTGAGGATTAGGAAAGCTGCCCCACAGGCTTTCAGATATTGAAGCGGGCACGTGATTTTCCACCAGTCATCTACCTTCTAGAAAAAGCAAAATTAATTCATTAAATATGGTCTGTGGCCAAAATTTGTCTAGTGAGTATTTCCTGATGAACAGTGATGCTTTGGGTGCTCTTAGGACACCAGTTTCTTTCCTGGGCAATGCAGAGGGATCATGGAGATGGTTTCAGTAGCTGGATGTTTTCCTTAAGGTGGTGAAGGCACTTAGATGGCAAATTCCTACAACTTCCAGTGGGGTAGTTATCCACCTTCAAATATGTGACTGGTAAAAATGTAGAGGCGGTGCAGACAGCATGGTCAGGAAAAGGGTAATAATTGGAAATACTGTTGGGCCTTTGCAGTCCCTGCAGGAGCTAATAGAGATAAATCCCACCATTCTAGCTAGGATGGGAAGGTCGTGTTTCCCACTGCAGCTGAGAAGCTACAGAATATTGTTGACCGTTGGACTTGATGGTCCTAGAGGTCTTTTCCAACCTTAATGATTCTTTGAATATTCAGGCAGCAGGGTGAGCACTGAAGACTAAATCCAATATTACTGAATGGGATGAGTGCAGTTCCTACTGGAAGGGAAGAGATATCACTCTCTTTGTCATAAGGACAGTGTATTGGGACACTGGGACAGGGCATTAGCACTCCCTTTTTTGCAAGACTGAGCGTGTCCCATATTGCATCTCTTTGGGACATCTCACCTGCAGATGGCTGAGGGCGGGGGTGGGAAGACTTTACTATTCCCTCTCATCCCCTCAACAAATGTTCTCCTTTTAGTGAGAAAAGCACACACACACAAAAAAAAAGTATGGCTAAAAACTGAAACAAAATCTTTAGGTTTGTATGACGCGCCTAGACCGCTTTGTCACTGTGAAGGGAAATGTCTTGCGTCCTGCAGGATCATCTTTAATCTTCACATGCCCAGTGTCTCATGAGGGTTATGCCTCTCAGATAAAGTGCATTTTTGCCTGCCTTTTAAGGCATGAGAGTTTTTACTATACCAGAAGATATTCTACATCATAAATATAACAATTGCAATTGTCATGTTTCAAGGATGACTTGGAGATTAAAAGCTGCAGAAATGAAATTCTTTGAAAGCGCTTTTCTCGTACACACCAAACCCATTTAATGCTGGGAGCACCACACATCAGCAAGCACAAACCCAGGAGCAGCACGTGACTTTCCCACATAAAAAACATCTGTAAATCACACAGAGGTATAATTTGCACAACAGGTAGGAGCAGAGTGTGGAGATACTCTGTCCAACCCAGGTATTAGTTGCAGGCTATGGTGGAGGGCTCGGTATTTTCTTTCCTCTCCTGAAAGCAGTTTTGATAGAACGATGACAATCCATCCAGTCTTATGGCCTGTAAGGACACGCCCCCCCTTCTCCATGTGCTTTAATTTGTACCACGAGATCTGATGACACATGTAATAAATCAGCATCAGTCTGTTTGGTAGGTTAATCCTTGGGTAACTTTCTAAGACTCAGTTTACAAAATATTACTTGCGTAAGAAAGCTGCAGTCCCGGTCTCATTCACCACGGTGCAGGCATTAATCTGGATGTATTAGAGGATTGTCTCTCACTGCCTGGAGTTAATATTATGAAAGTGTTGGGAGTTTAAGTGCTCCTAGCCCTCTTCCACAGCTGCATCTGTCCCTGTAGGGTTGGGACAGTCCCTGAGCTGGGGTCTATGAGTCAGGTTGTCAGTTCATTAATTGCTGATTTCTTTTGGTTTAGGTCCATTCCTGGCGATCGCTGATGTGTTTATACAGGAACCATGGTCATTCTACGACAGGTAAGAGAAGCATTCCTCTTTTCAGCATTTCTGTTTTTACTCCATCACCCCAAGGACTAATAAAAGTCTTTTTTTGGGGGGAAGGGTCAAGTCAGGCTATTTTTATCCTACTCTATTCCCCTAAAAGGACTGTTACAAGATGCAGAGATACTCATTAGCCTTAATCCTTGATTGGCTTAGAGGAAATAATTGCTCTGTGTGTGTAGTCCAGATTAACCTCATGCGATGTTCCACTTCTATTTTCTCATCTGGGATGGCCCAGAAGCTGCATGTGAGTCCTGGATAGGCAGAATAAAAAAAAAAACCCAGCTTGCTGCCTGCTTTGAAGAACGATCTAGTCAAGAATTGATTTTCAACTTCCAGGAACAGTGCTGCTTTGGTTGTGTAAAATGGAGTCCTTTCACACATTTGAAAAGAAATTAAATTGAAGAATAAATTGTATGGCAGGTCTTGTGTAGATTCTCAAATAATTTAGGGTTTTGAATTATAGTGTTTTCCTGTGCCTAGGCATAACAAGTCTCTCTTGCTCTCAGCTTCTGGGCTGTCTCATTGCCATGTCTCACCCGAGAAGGACTGACAGTATTGCCACATGTGCTGGGTTGGGGCTGCAGATTGAGACTCAGATATGTCAACACAGTCAAGCACTGAGGCCATGGAGCAAATCTACCCAATAGTTTTGATTCAACTCTGTGTCTGTCTTGGCAAATATGCGTTTGGCTGCAACTGGGCAGAAAGCTCTGGACCAAAGAAGCCACATGCAGGAGCTCACATTGTACCAGTTTATACCAGTGACAAGAAGAGGTGAAGATAGATTTGAGGGTGGAAGGAATGTGCAAGATCTCATGGAGCAACCAAAATGCTCTTTACAGTACCCAACAAAGACAGGCTGCGTTTCGGTAGGGGAGATGAGGAGGTTGGTCCTCCTTCCAAACGGTTCAGAGGCATTGGCCCCATGTCACAAGCTCTGACTGACGCATTTTGCGATGCCAAGGAAAACAAGTGTGGAAATTAAATCAAACTAAGTTCGTATGCTAATTTGAAAGCTCAGAATAGCAGTTACGGCTCTAAGAAATACCCTATAACCACTCTGTCTGGGACGATATCTCTCCAGGCTGCCCGTAACGCCTCTCTGCTGGAGGCTACCCTTCTGTGGTTCAGCTACTAGTTCATAGTCTTCTGTATTGGTCTGAATTCACACTTTGCAGAACTTTAAGCAAATAGACCATCTTCCTAGTTACCCAAAACCAAGGTGTCTCGTCCTGGCAGAGAAGCAGGGTGTTTCTGAAGTCATTTCCTTCCCACCTGTCTTAGGGTAGGATGGATCTCCTTTCTGGAGATGTCTCTCTCCCTTGTCTACCTAAGCCCCAAGCAGGACTAGCTTAAGCACTTGACATTTACATGGAACCAACTGAAAATGGAGAGCTGTGGTGCAGAGACATCGTTCATTCTTCTGTCACCTCTGCTATCATGAAAGTAACTTAGAGCAAAGGGGACAAGGAGATGGCTCCAATTACATCATCAGGGCACTTTATGCCATCCATCTAGATGTAATTAGCCAGTCCCAGGATCTAGTCTGGGATTTGGGTCCTTATTAAAATCTCAGGATGTGGTTGGTCTGGTGTGAGAGCGGGGCTGAATTCTTGGGCGTTTACCTCTCGGGTCTGTAGTGTTTCAGCAGCAAAGCTGGAGCAGAGCAGGGGTGAGGTTGCCCTTATCTTAGCAGATGAGGTGTTATTTCTAGGATGTTACAATGGAAGGAAAAACGTAGTGGTATTTCTATACAGGAAAGCTGGATGCTGGAGAATAAACCTGGAGCCATTTGTGATTGATGTGTTTGTATCACCTGAGTGTTCAAAGCCTCCAGGCAGGTATTACAAGAATCCTTAACAACAAAGCCTTAATATTCAGTGTGCATGTTCTGTCTCCTGTAGGCTTTTTTAATGAAGGTACTCAGCTGTTTTTCATATAAA
This sequence comes from Phalacrocorax carbo, assembly GCF_963921805.1. Taxonomy (NCBI): domain Eukaryota; kingdom Metazoa; phylum Chordata; class Aves; order Suliformes; family Phalacrocoracidae; genus Phalacrocorax; species Phalacrocorax carbo. Next base: position 214,535,153 of record NC_087513.1, on the reverse strand, counting down.
CCTCTTTTAGTTCATAAGGACTGGGTATTGAAAGTGTATAAGGAATCTCCAAGTGGACTCCCAGAAGTTATAAACAATATTTGATATATTACTTTGGGATTAAATATTCTCATTATTAAACAAGAAAAGCCCTAGCCCCCTAAAACAACCTGCAGTTTTCAAAAGGATCTTCCATTTCTTGCTGTTCTTGATAGTTTTGAGACTAACTCTCCCTGTGGGTTCAGATGTTGAGTGGGTGCTGACAAATATCAGGGAAATAAGTTTGTGTAGAACTTGTTGCTTAGTGCAGACATCTCTCTGCAGCACGGATAAGGTCAGCAAGGACCCCTCCGTAATGAAAAGAGGGAGGTTTCCCAGTTGTTAGCAGATACAGGCTGTTTCTGAGGGCACTTTATACCAGCTTACCCTATCGAAAGGTTCAATCTGAGTCACACTTGAACCACATTGCTCTCTATGGTCCAAAGTGCTGCTGTTTATGGTGGTGCTTAATTGCAAGTAGCAGCAATATATGTGTTTTCCCTCCTTCAGTTTTGCTGAAAGATTTTAGGAACACATCTACGCTGCTTGTGATCAGAACGACACCCCAGAGAGCTTTACCTCTGTCTTGTATTTTTATTTTTTTATTTTTGAATGTCACAACATGCTTATGGTTCCCCCCTCCCACCCCTTTTCCCCTGAAAACTTTCTCTAGCAAGATCAAGCAACAGAGCAAACCACCACTCAGGTGAGATCAGCGCAGGGCTTTTGGCCCCTACAGCTTAGTTTTCCTGTCTTTACCCAGCTATAAATCCAGGAATTTTGAAGATGAGCCTGTGGAATCTCACCCGTTCCACTCTCCGATCAAAACAATTCCCACTAGGATCTCCCTTAGAGGTTGGCTCTGGGCAGCTGAGCTTGGAGGGCGGTGCATCGCTCCGAGGAAGGAGGAGAAAACGCACAGAGCTCCTGCCCTGTGTCTTCCACCCAGTAATTCAGAAGAAAAGCCAGTACTGTTTCCCAGCAGGGGTCTGCAGGGAGCCAAACTTATCAGCTTTAGTCACTAGCAAATTACTCATGGCAAGTCCATTTCTATGCACAAAGAAAGGGAAGAAGATAAAGGAGGGCTTCCTAAATCCCTGCCTTGGCAGCCTGACAAGTTCGTTTGGCTCTGCCGCACAGCAGCAGCTCGTTCCCGCATGTTCTGTCTTTTATTTAAAGCAGAAATGTTTTTAGAGCGGGAGTGGAGACCAGGAGGGTGTGGTGGCCCCGGCCACAGATGACCACACAGCCTGGCGAAGGGCACATCGCTGCTCCAGGGAGAGGGCTTTGCCAAGGCCACCACTGTCCTGGTGGCAAATCGCAAATGTTTGCTGCTTGCCACGGGGCTGTTTTTGCCAACTCCGTCTTCTCACTCGTGTAAGCAACTCTTGTATAACCTAGTCTTAAAGCCAAGGTTTCCCAGTGCTGCAAATTTCCTGCTGCTGGGCCAGCCCGGCAGAAACCAGAACCACTTATCTGCTGGGGAATAAAACAGACTTGGCAGAAGATTGTACCTGTAACACTCTGGTCTGCTGACCATGTCCAGACCATGTGAGGAGCTTTGCTGCTGTTATGGGTTTCCTCCAGTCTCAGTGGCCTCCCAACCTGCTCCTTATAGGAGGTTATAGGGAGAGAAGTAGAAATAGGAACGAAAAGCAACAGCAGAGACCTAAGCTAAGCAGAAAAAGGAGACCAAAGCTCAGCCTGCAATGAAGGTCCTGAGGAGTCAAACACTGTGGATGTCTCGTACTATAAAGCTCTTTCTAGTTTGACACCAGGGCAAGGAGGGTGTTTCTAACTAATCTGAAGCTTTGGAGAGGCCAAGGCTTGGTCAGAGACCTCAGCTCTGCTTTGCTGCCTTGGCAGTGCTCCTGGTGGCATGACTCTTGGGGGCAATGCCAAAACCTCGCAGTTTCTCTGCAACCATCTGTTCTGCAAAGTCTGTGCCCCCTCTGGCATTTCTTTGAGCATAAACCCCCCTGCTTCAGCTTCAAACCCCCAAAACCAAGTCCTATAGAAATGAGACTGTCCTTGATATGTTCATGTCTGTGTTTTCTGAGGGTAGTTGTGGCTTCCTGTTCATGTCGCAAGACTGGGTTTTAGCTAAAATTGTCCTTTCCCCTTCTTGCCATTTCTCAGGCGTTTGTATACAAAGCAACCACTTTCCTTCCTAGCCTTGAAATTGACCAAAATCCTACAAAACTCTTTTTTTTTTTCCCTTTGTAAAACAAGCTCCGCAGCCTTCTGGTGATGGTAGCAGCCCTTTCTGCACCTGCTCCAGCTTAATTTCTTCTTGCTAAGACCAGAATTGCACATTGCACTGCAGGTGAAAGGGATTTGTGCAGCTCATTAACAAGCAGGAATAGATTTTTTGACTGCCAGCATTTACAGAGACTTGGTTTGATGCTCCAGGAGGTGTTTTCCCTTGGTAGGAGTAAGAATAGCAGAGACCAGGTTTTGCAATCTTTCAGTCCGTTCACAGGCATCTTCCAGCTGGGCTCTGTGAGCATCGGTTTTACCTGGAGCTGACATACACTATTTTGGGTGTTATCCGATAATATGCATTCAGCTTTGCTAAGTGATTCATGGCGCTATATATTTTGTTAGCAAGGAGGAAGGGGCGGGGGATAAAACCAGCATTATTGTAGGTCTTCTCAAGGCTGATCTGTAATCATGTTATTATAAAAAGCAAAGTGTAAGTCCACTGTTTGGATTCTCTCTCCCATAAACACTGAATAATTTAAGTCTTCTCCCATTTATGTCTTATATCTGTCTGATCTATGAGTCTGAGGCTTCCCTGGATAGCTGTAAATGCAGCAATGAAAAGTCCAGTGCAAGCCAACCAAAGGGCACATTTGCATATAGATTGAAACATGAATCGTTGGGAGCCATTCATTAGTTGCAGTGCTCAAGACATTTGGCATTTTAACAGCCCTCTGCATCAAATCCTTTCCATCAAATTTATGGGACAATTGAAGTGCTGGGGTAGCTGTGTGCAGAAAATGAAGCTGCAGGCTAGGGAGATGTTCTTGCAGTGCTATGGCTGCAGAATATAAATCGCAGGGTGTCAAATAAAGGTAGAACGAACAATCTCAGCCCTGGTGTGGAGATACCCTGTCTCTTAGAGTGCCTGTCTGAAATGCACTCGTTCCTGCTTTCTGAAACCTTAGACGAACTCCCAGGATCTATCTTCCCCAAAGTATATGCACTGAAACCTTAATCTATTTGATCTCAAGATAGAGAAGGCTTAAAGTGAGAGTTGTTATGTGTGAGTGAGCTTAGTTTTGCTTCTCTTAAGAGGCGGTAGCAAAATACCCAGCCAATGGGACATTCATCTGAGGGTAGAGGAAACTTCAAAGGACTTAATAACAAAATTTACCCTAAATTAATCTTGGCACCTTAGGTGTCCCCAGGGAAAATCTACATCCTCAGGACAGCTCTTGCAGAGCAGTTCACATATCATCTTGTCTTCCTGATGATAACTTCTCCCTGTCTGTCACAGCCCTTAAAGACGGGATTTAACTTGCTGAGGCTTGAAGTCTGGAGCAAGAAGAGAGAAATTCAGCTCTTCAAATCACCTCTTTCTCTCAAGCCCTCCAGCTCATCATGGCCTCAAGTTGCACCAGGGAGGTTTAGATTGGATATTAGGAAAAATTTCTTCATCAAAAGGGTGATCAGGCATTGGAACAGGCTGCCCAGGGAAGTGGTTGGGTCCCCATCCCTGGAGGTATTTAAAAGATGTGTAGACATGGTGCTTAGGGACATGGTTTAGTGGTGGCCTTGGCAGTGTTAGGTTAATGGTTGGACTTGATGTTCTTAAGGGTCCTTTCCAACCTAAATGATTCTATAATTCTATAACCTGATTCTGAAGAAGTTTCACTGATTGTATATGTTTTCCGTGAAGAAAAAAGCCTGTAATGAATCTTGACCCTCACATGGCCGTTGTGCACCAGCTGGTGGAGCTGGGGGCTGCCAGTCCTTCTAGCAACCCCTTTGCAAGAGTGAGGCTTGGGGAGGGAGGTCAGAAGCGCTTCATTCCCACCCAACCCCATCACACCCCACATCTTACCCTGCTGCTAGGAATCAACTCAAGGGTTGATTTCCCTTGGTCCCCACTCCAGTTGTTGAGCCTCTGGTTACTGCTTGTAATGGGAGGAAGCATCTTCATCCCAGCTGCAAAAACAGAGCAGAGCAAAGGATATCCCGTCCCATCCCCACACACCCACCTCCCTCTATCTGCCCTCCACTCCCTCCCAGATGTGGGATACAGCTGTTGGCTGGACAACATTGTCCATAATTTCACCAAAACCATATGAATTACAAGTACTTAAAAAAAACCTTGAACATAATTTATTATTTCTGATCGGGGGACTGGAGCATGTCCCTGATGAGGAAAGGCTGGGAGACCTGGGCTTGTTCAGCCTGGAGAAGAGAAGGCTGAGGGGGGTCTCATCAATGCCTATAAATATCTGAAGGGAGGGTGTCAGGAGGATGGGGCCGGGCTCTTTCCAGCGGTGCCCAACGCCAGGCCAAGGGGTAACGGGCACAAGCTGGAACACGGGAAGTTCCACCTGAACATGAGGAGAAACCCTTTCCCTGTGTGGGTGCCAGGGCAGGGGCACAGGCTGCCCAGAGAGGCTGTGGGGTCCCTTCCCTGGAGACATTCACCCCCCGCCTGGACGCGGCCCTGTGCCCCTGCTCTGGGGGTGCCTGCTCCAGCAGGGGTGGGACGGGGTGAGCTCCAGAGGGCCCTTCCAACCCCCACCAGTCTGGGATTCCGGATTTCTTATTTATTGCTTTTATTTTTACTCAGCTCAATTCTCAGATGAGATATAAGGAGTGACAAATGGAGGGATTTGGGTAAAGGGAATACATTTAAGCCACATAGTTGCTATAAGAAATGTCTGTGATATGACAGCCTTAATGGAGTGTGGGACCGTGCTTTTAATCTGCTCCTTGTACAAACGGCTGTGCAGCAGGCAGGCAGCTCCCCCTGCTCGAGCCGACCTTCCTCTTCAAATTCCTCTTGCAAAATTGGAAAACATTAAACAGCAGGTATTAAAAAAGAAGCACTCAACTTTTCATGGATTTGGGGTCACAGGCACATCTGTGGAATGACCCTGATGTACACTAGTGAAAGATTTGGCCCTTATGGTGTAAAATTCATTCCTTTTTCAAGCCACAGCATCATTTGCTAGCACAGTGTAGGTGACAGCTGTTTTCCTAAAAGAACCCTTAGCTCTGGCTTTCTGCAATCAGGTTCAAGCAAAGCTCCTGGGGCCCAGGGGAAGGAAAGCAATAACAGACCTTTTCAAATTGAAAAATGACATTTCTTTCTCAGGAGAAAGTTGAGGTGGGAGTACAGGGAATGTCTGCTGAGATGTCATTGCCTGGTCAAAAAATAAAATAATTTTATTGTAATTAAAAGCTGGCTTTGAAGACAGAATTCCAGTGCGAATGTCAAAACAATACATTCCATGTCAAACTTTAGCTGAACTCAGGTGTCTTCATGAAAAGCTTTGTTTATAAGTTTTTCCTGTGGCATTTTAGGTTTTGGTGAGATGGCATTCTCTAAGAATTTCCAGTAAGAATTTTGGAGCTGTAATGCTTTTTTTACATCTTTTATAAACGTAACCAAAACAGAAGGAGGATTTGATGTTTGCTAGGATATACATAAGGAGTTTGTTCTGGAAAAAATATATCTTTTTAAGAGCAGAGAAAATTCAATACAGTGGGTGAAATAGCCCAAGACACACCGGTAAGCCAGCTGCTGCTTTAGATACTTCTACTGGGGCTTTCAACAGCGGGGAAATGAGATGAATAAGTGTGGACTGGGACCTGGGAATCTGTATGCTGACACTTTTGCGTTTCCATTTTGCCGTTCCTGGGTATATTTACAGATATTGCTCTCGTGGTCAGCAGCACTGACTGGCTCATGCAGGGGTTGTGCATTAACTGTTGCATTAGAATGTCAGGGAATTGCTTTTCCCTTGTTGACCACATCTGTGGGGAGCCGAGTTTTGAAAACATGAGAAGGTGATAGGGTGGATCAGTCCCCCTCCCCTTCCCAAATCACCCTTGCTGCTATCTGCATCAGGGAAGTGGCACTGGCTGAGGAATGCAGCTGCTTCCTTGCACTGGGGAAAGGTCAACTTTAAAAATTTACAAGGATTTCATCCTCCATTAGGTAATTTTGTGAAAGAGGAAACCACCAGCTATAAAATACGAGGACGTCTGTTCCTGAATAGAAATGATTATAAAATTCTTAACAGGCTTACAGTGTGCTGAAGTTGCGTACATATGTAAAATTACCGTATTTGTTCAGACCCAGGTCTGACCCATCTGGTACTCTGTATCCAAACCGACTGTTGGTGAACACCAAGGGATGAGTAAGCATACAGTGTAATTTCCTCATAATATTTTCCTATCCTTCAGCTAATTTCCTGGCCTCCACCTATGAACTTTCAGCTCCAGGATTTCCCAAGCCTGATGTGATTTTTGGTAGTAGTCCCCTAATGCATCTCCCCTCCAAGCACTTGTCCGGCTTCCTTACTTCTCCAGGTGTCCTATTCACCTTCACAGTTTCTGATGAATGTAGTCCCTACTGACTTCAGCTGGTGTCTCCTTATTTTTGGACTGGAAGAGTATTTTGAAGAAGTATCTCTACAGACTTGTCCACTCTGTCCTAGGCATCCACATGGGCCACTGGTGAAGATAGGGTGCTACCTAGATGGTCCTTTGGTGCACCTTCACCTTGCACACGCACTTTCATATCCTGCCTGAGGCAATTCACAGCATCAGAGTGGTAGGGGTTGGAAGGGACCTCTGGAGATCATCTGATGTTGAACAGGACTGGACCCAGCACAGACCTCTGGGGAACACCAGCACTGACAGGCCTCCAGCCAGGCTCTGCCCCGTTGATCACAACCCTCTGAGCTCTGCCATTCAGCCAGTTCTCTGTCTACTCATCCCACCCACAATGCCTTAGCTTGCCTGTGAGGATGCTATGGGGGACAGTGTCAAAAGCCTTGCTGAAGTCAAGATAGACAACATCCACTGCTCTCCCTTCATCTACCCAGCCAGTCACGCCATCGTAGAAGGCCATCAGGCTGGTTAAGCATGATCTTCCCTTGGTGAATCCATGTTGTCTGTTTCTGATAACTTTCTTGTCCTCTACCTGCCTGGAGATGACCTCCAGGATGAACTGCTCCATCCCCTTTCCAGGGATGGAGGTGAGGCTGACTGGCCTAGAGTTCCCCAGGTCGTCCTTCTTGCCCTTTTTGAAGACTGGAGTGACATTTTCTGTCCTCCAGTCCTCGGGCACCTCTCCTGTCCTCCACAACCTTTCAAAGATGATGGGGACTGGCTTGGCAAGAACATCTGCCAGCTCCCTCGGCACTCGTGGGTGCATCCCATCGGGGCCCATGGATTTGTGAGGATCCAGTTACGTGCTGAAAGTATTACTCCACTCTTTTACCAAGAAGCAGATGCCCTCCATCCTTTCCCCAGAGTCACTTTAGCAGAACCCAGGAGAAAAAGAGGTCAGCTTATTTTGCATGGTGAAGAAGAAAGAGACAAATGCTGCTTGCTTTTAAGATTGGGAAAAATGCCTATCTGGGACAGAGCCTTGCCAGTGATTTGCGCACTACAACTCAGAAACCTTTTGTGTAGTCAGTGTGAATGTGATGTGAGCAATTTATGTGCATCCCCTACCATCCAGCCAGACATTTTATTGCCAGCACCATTGCTGGTAAATGACTCTTAAGGTCACACACTGCATTTTCATGATCTGCAAATCACTTTGTAAAGGCATTTTATTGCCCTTTAACCCCATAAAATTGCTGGATTCGGCACAAGCAGACAGGCAGCCTTTTCCCATTAAGTAGATGCTTGAAGTTAAACAGCATTTGCATCCAGCAAAATGCAACGGAGGCATTAACTGATTTTTCCATGCTGATACTCTGTCAGCCCATTCCTTACAGAAATGTAGGCATAATTAATATATTTATGTGATAATACTTTTGCCATCTCAAAATCAAGGCTATATGGCAATTACTGAGTTACTCAAAACAAGTATAAAATTGATGAGCATTCTTCACATGAATTAATTTCCTTTTACATGATTTAGATTTTCACATGAGCACCAACCAGCTGCCTGTTGCTGGACGAGGATCTCTGCCGTGCTGGGCACCTTACAAACCCACAACAAAACCGAAAGTTTGGTACAAGGAGTAACATTTAACAAAACCCATTTGTAATGTAACCCTTTTCATCATAAAGCAGATAAAACATGAGACAAAACCACTCTGGAGGCCACGTCTCCCCTGTGCAGATTGCGAGCGTATGCAGAATGGACTGTCTGTGTAATAAAATACCTGTAAGGAAAATAAGAAGTCCCAAGAACAGAGGCATTGGTTGCTATCCCAAAAGCATGCAGAGCTTATTTCTTTTATGGTTTTAATCTTCTAGATACCAGAGTTCAGGACGCCCATATGAAAGCCGAATCTCACCGGCAATCTTACCAGCTACCATTCCTGGATAATTTCATGTAAGAAGTAGGTCCTACTTACTTTTGCAAGCTGTGGCTGCTGCTTTGTTTTGAATGGCTGGTAATTATTTGGTGGGACGTGAATTTCGAAGAAGGTTTCTGTGTTTGTGTGTTCATAAAGGACTCTTGTTCAGGGTCTGGCTTCTGGTTGCTCTCTGAAAGCCAAGTCGCTTCAATATTTGCCCAGTGAGCTATAAATCATTAGCTGTAAGCCTGTCCCAAGCTCACAGTTTGAAGGCATCCACAGTGCACATCTGTACGTGCCCTGATCCAACAAGGCAACCGTCTTGGGTCTCCAAACTACAACTGTGATTTGAGTAGTGATGGTTGTCCCTACCTCTATCATCTTGGGCCAACCTAAAAACTCCACTCTTTCTCTATTTGCAACCTCTAGGTTAGGGTTTGTCTAGCTGGACTTACTCACTGGTTCCTTCACACCCTTAATTAACGTGGTTGGCCTCGGGGGTCCCTACCTTCTTCCAGAGCCTTCTGGAATTTCACACCTTCCACAGTCCAGCTGTGATGGTGTGAAATTTGGGATTAAAATACACACTGTCATTCCTCTTTCTGCTTAGGTTACTATTAGCATGAAAGTTGAATTAAAGCCCATGGAGAAATCAGAAACAAACCTCCTGATGCACTTGGTAATTCCAGAGAGTTACAGCAGATGGGGCTGGTATTGTGCTGCCGGAGCCCATGGCACAGCTCTGCAGCTGGTCCACCTCTTCCCTCAGAGGGACCCACCACCAGCAATCTGAGAAGTTTTCCAAACATGCTAGGCAGAGGGGCTTGAAGAATCCAGGCAAGTGGCTGCAATTACCCAGCTGCTCTGGGTTTTCCTTTCCAGGGTGGTCTTGCATGGAGCCAGCCCTGGAAGTTGGAGTCTCCAAACCCATGAGGCCAGCAATTAAATATGGATTATTTTGCTGGGTTTTAATGAATACTAGTAGGATTCTTTTTGTTATCTGTATCCTGATGAAAAAAAGTCCCAGCGCTTCATGTTCTCAACATTTTTTTGACATCTGGAAGTATCTTTTCTCCTTTTGGAAGGATGCTACTTGTATGGCAGCATCTCTGCATCCTTGTGGCTGGCACCTGAGGAACAAAAACCTGTATCAAGATGTTTTGGATTGCATGACAAGCATTGCCAGCGTGATTTTTTTTCATTTTCCATTATGCTTTCTCCTGCCGTTCATTCCTCTCAGGAACTGGCTTTTAAAACACATCCCTGGAGCATCCCCTTTCTCCCTTAAGCAGTCATCACAAACTCCCTCAAGATGCTACTGACTGAGCTGCAAACTAACCTTCCTCCAGACCCACTCACTCTTCTCAGTAACCAAGACAACCCTCATGGATAAGCAAAGGAAGTGTGTAAAAAGGGCAGTGCTGCTCAGATTCAGCATGGCCATGAAGGAAAAGCAGCATTACTCCCCTTTCATTCAATATTTCCAAAGATGAGACATGATATTTTAAATTATAGGGCTTGGCTATATATATCAGTGCCACTTTGGCTAATGCAGACCCTTAGCGCAGGCATGATTCTGATGGTAAAACTGCATTTACATGAGTACAGGTTACTCCTATGTGGGAAAAGAATACATTTTTACTGGAATTAAGCACTTCTTTGCACTATGTCTATGTTGCTGTTTATGCAGGAATAGCTGCGCAGATTACGATAGACCCGCATCTATTTGGTACACAGGAACTAATTGCAAGCTAGGTCTCAGTGTGGTTACAAAAAGGCAGGGAGGAGGGAAGGAGGAGCCTGGAGTAAAAAAAATAAGGAGAAAGGATCTACTGAGAGCACGAAAGATGAAGCTGCTTCCACCAGATGAAACTCTGAAAGAGAATTTGACAGATTGCATATGAAAAGTAACAGAGATTTTTATCGTGGATAAAAATTCCTGTTTTGCTTCCCCAGGAATAAAATGAGGTAAAACAATTGAATTCATGTGGTTGCTTTTAGGCTGCTTTGAACAGCCTTTCTGAGCCAGGATGAAAAACATCCCTTCCAATTTACATGTCTGTGTATGAATTTTTTATTATTATTATTTTTTCCCCTTCATCAGTACTGTACTTTGGAGTTCAAACTGAACCATTGTGATCTTGAAAAGGCTGTATGCCTCAGAGGCAGAAAAATGTTGGGTGGAAATACCTGATTACCTCCATCCGTTGCATAGCTCTGTAGCTCTCGCGCTCATCAGCTGGGACTCTTCTTTCCTTAATCAAATCAAACAGCTCTCTGCCTTCACCCGGGGAATAAAGCTCATCTGTGAGCGAGGCAGAGGCTCCATCAGCGCCGCTCGCTGATGCCACAGCAGATACCTGCACAGGCAGCAGCTCCGCTCCCCCGGCTGCGCTGCCAGATGCACGTTCCTGCTGCTCTCCCTGCTCCTTCACTGGGGCTTTGCTGATTGCCTAACGAGCCAGATCAGGGGCTAAACCTTCAAAACACTTTGAAAAAAAACACATTAAAATGTTGCTGCTGGGTTAACTACCTGAGCCAGTTCACAGTGGAATCAAATCAAATAAAGGGATGGGAGCACGCAGCTTAGCTGTGCTGTCCGGCCACGTTCCTGCTGGAACCAGCATCCCTCCCAAACTGTGCTCAGAGAAGGAGATGGCATTCCCTTAATCCCATCTTCCTAAATCTTGACAAAGAGAACAATATGCATTTAAAGGAAAATGTGCAATATCTTTGCTTCTGGATGGCTGAGGGCAAGTGGTTTCCATTGTGCCTCCTATTGCAAACTAGGGAGCTCTTAGCCATGCCCTCGGTTGTCTGGGGGACAGGGGTGATAGGTTGTTGTTTGCAGATTTAGAGTGGATCTGAGAGCTCCCAGTGTGGTACCAGTGCAACCTCTCTACTCCCAGAACCTGAAGGAATATGTCTCTGTCTAACAGAACTAAATTACATGCTCCCATCCTAAAGCAGTCCCCCTCTGATTCCTCCTGGTTTTACTTTTCCCCTCTCCAGTTTTCCAGATTTATATGTCTTATGACTGCTCTGTTGTCTTCCTTTGGATTTATTCCATTTGCATTTAAGACAGGACCCAGCCGTGGGGCTAAAAGGCTTAGTCTTCATTTCCTGTTCCATTTCTGTGCCTTAGCAGATTTTCCAATCGCATCCCAAGCGGTGGCCATCAGCTTTTTGTGCGAGACCTGGTACGCAGTGCTCTGGGACGGTGTTTGGGTGGGTGACGCCCAGGGCCAGCCTAATCTGCTTGTAACGTCAGCAGATTGCCGGATTCTCCGCTTCGCCCGTGACAGTAATGCCGTAGGAGTCACGGATTAAATCTCTATCTGTGTGTTTGTCTGCGCGCTTAAAGCCCACTCTGAGCCGAGAGGTCCCAAACAGTCAACAACAAGCTCCTTGCCAAAGGCTAGGGATGAGGTCAGACATCACTGGGAGCTGAGCCTCGTTGTGCCACGCTGGGTTTCACCCCTGCAAACCTGATTAAATCCATCTTTTTTGCTCCTGGAGTCTTCGACTATCCCTCAGCGCTCAATGGGAAAATGCTGGGATGGGTGCCACATTTGTGGGTTGTTTTTTCCCTCCTGTCAGTATCAAAGATACAGGATGAGCAAACAGTGCATTGATTATTGAATTATTTAACAATTCCCCTTGCATCTCTGCCTTTGCTTCAGAAAGCCTTTGTGTGTAGCACGTTACCCTGGCTGACAGCTGATGCCTGATGTGCTACAATAAATTGGGAAAATAATCTTATTTTTTTATGAAACAGGAAAATTATGAAGGTTGCTGACTACCAGTATGTGTGTTTCTTGCACTATGGGTTGTTATTAAATAGAAATTCAAGCTTTTTCTTCCTTTCTCACCTTTTCTTGATGCTCACGGCAACTGTGCAGCTAAAGATGGATGCAAAGAATAGAGGCGAGCAGTGCTAATTCTCCCCTGGGTTGCACAGCTGTGGATCCAAGAGAAGCGCCTTTAAACTGAGCAGGGTACACCCATGTAATCGAGAGCTGCATTGAATCAGATAGGTGATATCAAGAGGTGTTACATATTTTTAGTAGAGCATAGACATCACACTGCCCAAAGGGCTTAGGTAGCTGTTGGAAGTCTGCACTGCCATAACATGCTGCGATGCACCAATACATTTAGATTTCAGTCTGCTCTCCAAATGACATTGAAATTTGGAGCTGGGGGAATACCTGTGTTTGCACTTGTTTCTGTGTGCATTAAGGATTTTCTGCTTCAAGACAAGCAGTAAGGAAGTAAAGGACTCAGCTTGGATCTAACTCTCTGGAGACCTGGGTATGTGACTGTGCCTGTTCCCCCCCCAACCCCCCATCTGCAAAAAAAATAAAAGGCTGCATAAACACGTTGTTTTACATCAGCTGTCAGAGGTATGGCCCACAGATCCTGTCTGGCCCACACGGTTCATCAACAGCCATTCTGCAGGGTATCATCTTTCCTATTTTAGAAAAGTAAGTTTATTGCTGCAGGGAGCAATCAGTGGAGCACTGGCCGACCTGAGCCCACAGGCAGCCTCTGATAACTACTGATTTTCCACATCCTTCAGCAATTTACCTGAATATCAGCCCTCAGGGCTTCTCATGCAAGGGGTAGGAGATACCTTAGCTAGCTTTGGACACCTGTACTGTAGATTTCTGCCTCCAAACTCTCTTCACCCACCCCTTTAGGTCAGTATCATCTGAAAAAGTTTAAATACCTGTTTTATGCAGAGGGGACCGTAGAAGTGCCTTGAATGTAGAACAGAATAGAGTACTTCAGGTGGAAGAGACCTACAATGATCATCTAGCAAAGATCTGGATGTCTTGTGCACAGGTGGATGCATGCACTGGGTTAGTTGAGTCCCACCTGACCTCTTTCATGGAATAACTCAGCTTTTCAGTGACAGCTCAGGAACACCTCCTCAGCCCTCGCAGTGTCTGGTACATTTTTTGGGGGTCTGAAAAACAGGCTGGGGCAAGCTTTCATTGAATTAGATGGTTTACCTGCTGTGAGGGTGGTTCATGCAGGTGGTGTTGCCCTTTTTTCTCCAGCAGTGAGGTCCACACCACATGGTAACAATTAATGGGAGCTCAGGTCTCAGCAGCAGCATAAACCTATAGCCTGGGTCATATCAGTTCTTTAGGATAAGCATTTGCCCCTTACTATGCGTGTGCACAAAGTGTGTCGTAGCAGGGCCTCGATCTCAGCTGCGCCTGCTGCTGCAGGGGTGTAGTAAGTCATCAGATCAGGGACCAGCATGGCTCTTTGGGCTCATGCTTCTGTCTCTGCAGTGAAGAGTCTAATGTTACCCTGGAGAGCTGTAATCTAAACCGGGTAGCATTGCTGACGGGCTGCCAGCCAGCTAAAGGTTTGTTTTCCTCTGCTGTGTCCCTCCCCTTATTGTCCTAAGTGTGTTTGTTTGTTTTCTGCATAAGGCATAGCACGTTCCCTTAGAAAAAGCATGCTGATAGGAGGCTTAGTGCTGTTGCTCTGCCCCTTGATGCATACAGAAGGCAGGCTGGTTTCCAAGCTGGGTCATCCCTTCAGAGGGATGGGATTTCCCATTTCCAGGAGGCAGCATGCTCGGGCCATTCAGACAGACAGCCCTGCAAACGCCAAGTGCCTCTGGCTGACACACATGACTCCATCTAACGAGTCCCCAGAAAATGTCCTGCTAGCAGAGGAGCAATGCAAAAAATCTGCACTGGAAATGTATGAAATTGCAGAATTTTGGCAGCCCCAGCATCAGGGGAAAAATAAGCACATTTGTGTAGTAGGACTGCAGAGACTGGATTCAGCCCTCTGGGCTCCCATCTCTACTTTGCTCCGAGGATAACCTAGGGCAAATCATTCCCCTCCTCTGCTCCGTAGTATACTCTTTGGCGTCACACAGAGATACACAGCCTCAGAAATACGGTATAGGGTGTAGCTGAGCAATGATCGTAATGTCTGCTGCAGTGCAAAGTGAGATAAATACATTGACGGCTCTTTCTCAGATCTGCTGCTCCCACACAGCTCCAGCTACAGTGGCACAGCAGTGAAGAAAGGTGTGCTGATGAGCAAAGAGCACCTGTAGCACCCAACTCGTGTCCAAAGAGTCCATCCTGTGGGTCCCTTTAGATACATTTATTCAGTCCTTCCTTCCACGCGCATCCTTTCATTGATTATTAGCTTTAATTGGACATTTATCTTGTACTTTCTAGGGAGCAAAAATGCAGTCATTTACAGCATGTGTGTTCAGGTCATGCTGGAGATAGACATCTCCCATGAGATTGCTACATTCAGTCTACGTCTCCTTCTCCCTGCGTTACTACTGCATCTCATATACGTTTTTGCCGGCTCCTTTGGTAGATATCCATCTCATTAGGCTCTCACCTAACTCTTATTCATGAGACTCGACCTCTTCCTTACATCACCTGCACAGCTACAAGAATTAGACACTTTATTGCCTCAGGGCTTTGTAATATAGCTTAAGCCTACAAAGTTATGTGTCCTTTGGGCAAGGATTGCCTCACTTGTCACTGCTGTTCACTGATGAGCAGAAGTAGCTCAGTATGAGTTCGATGTGTCCATCATCTACTGATGTCCTTCGTGACTGTGTCCCATCAATGGGACCTAGAAAGCCTTCCCTCATTTAGAAAGCTTTCCACCAAGAATATGTCCGCTTCATCATGGATAAATGGATTCAAACCCTTCTGGAATCAAGATGTCCATAGAGTTTTGCATTAAAATAGTGATAAATAAGAATGGCATAGAAAGAATGACTATCTAGTCATGCATTGCTCTGGTTTGTACAAATAATGCCAGGTTAGAGTCAACATTTCCATGGAAGAGACTGAGGCACAGCTAGAGTGGTCTTAAATTCTCTGAATGAGCAGAATAGCCTTTCCACATGAAAATGAGAAAACTCGAGTGTATCTAAGATAGGACAGGAAAAAACAAATCTGGGGTGACTGTAAAATATCTTGTGCTCTTCTGGTTGGGCCAGCAGTCCTAATTAGTCCTTACAAGAACAGTCCTCCCTACAGAGAAGGAGAGGTTGCAGAAGTGGGTCTGTAGAGCAGCCAGGTGTAGAGTCAGTGCGACCTCATTATCGCCATGGTCCTCATGTTCAGCTCATTTTCATCCACAGCGCAGGCACTCCTCTCACCTATAGGCACAGAGGCTGTGCTGCTCTGAACACCTTCCACTCAATTATTTAAAATTCAGTTGCTATGGATCTACTCAAGGTGATCAGTTTAAAGAAAATGCAGATGGCCTCTGGTTTTGAGTTCCCGCTGCGCTTTGGCTAATTTGGTATGTAAAGGTATTAGGGTAATTAAATGCCATGTGTTGCATGAGGACTGACTGCATTTGTGGATTAATAAGCACCCAAGTGTGTTCTGTGCTGAAAGTCCTCAAGCTGGCAGGCGGTTGTTTCAGTAAGAAAGGAGGGTAACGGAGAGAAGTCATGGGGAAATGAAGAGGTTTCCTGTGAATCCTGCAGTCATTTTTCCAGAGCAAGTGGTTACAGTGTCCTTCAAGTCTCCAACCAAGTATCACCCCTTACTGGAGAGACTGGAAGAATTTAAGTGAAGAGAAGCAAAGTTGCTCAGTTTGCTTTGAGACTCCTGCAGCACCAGTTCTATGGGGCAAGCGTGCTAGCAGGCCAGTGGAGGACCATGGCTGGTGCATAGAAATTTTTCTGCTAGGAGAAGATCTTTTCCAAGAACTATATTGTGAGTCAGGTCAGAGGGTGCCCTGCAAGCAGCAGGCACCATCACGATGGAGGTCTAAAGGAAACTGGCCACAGCTCTCTGGCGTTCATGGTGGAGTACACATAGAAAGCAGAGAGAGACACAAATACCACTGGAAGATTTTGGAGATGTTGAAGAGGAAGAAAGTAGTTTTCATGCAGCCATGCCCTGAGGTGGTGGAAGACCAGGAGAGAGACCAGGGAAAATGGACACTGCTCCGCAACGTCAACCAGGCCCTGAAGCCCACGACCATTTTAGCGGTAAGATAGGGGTTCCCAAGCTTTAAGCATGGCTGGCAGCTTTCAAGCTACTTTGAAATAGATCTCGCTTTCTGATGGGATCCTCGCACAGCTTGTGCCAGCTTCGCTCACCCTCCTCCTGAGCCTTTGATCCCCCACAAGTGCGGTAGCTCCCCTGTGGCACAGACTTCTTGCTCTTTGCATTTGGAAGCTCCTCCTAAAGATCCTCTTCATGAATTGCGTTGGTCTGTGTGTGCACCCATCGCAGTGTTTCCTCCTCTTGCACCGCTGGTTTGTTCTCACTGCCCACAGCTTGTGAGGTCCTGAGGGTCTGCCCCGGAGCATTTGGAAGGACACTAGCACCCAGTGGCTGCACTGAGGGGGAAGAGTTGGACCATGTTGATACTGTAAGGTGACTGATGGTATTTTCATTTCCTCAGTACTCTTGTCGTGTGTGTTGGAAAATAAACTGCACCAGTCTGGGCACGAGGCAGGTTATGCAACTTGTAAGCCAGTCTTCCCAAGCTGGTAAATGCATGAATCACCCTGATTTGCCCTGAAATCCTCAATATATCTGCTGGTTTTTTGGCTGATCCAGAGGTGATTGCATCAATGGAAGGCGTGTAACTTACTTCCATGGGTTTTATAGCAAATTGATTAAAGTCAGGGAAGAAAATACATCGGTACTCTTAATAGGTGATGTTATTTTTTACCCCCCTAGACCTTTCTGAGCTGACCAGCTTAGCCCATCACATAAGACTTGCTTTTTTCACCAGTATTAAGAACTATGCTTTATTGTGTTTAGAAAGAGCATTTTGAGGGGAACAAGCACTCTGTGCGTTAGGCAGGCAAAGCACGGGAGTTGTCTTAGTAGTAGTACAGTATCAATTTACCCTGGGGAGAGAAGACTGCCTTTTATCTCAGCTATGTGGAAAGAGAACATATGAAGCAGACTTCTTTTACAGCTATTCAGAATTAGAGATTAAAAAAAAAAAAACAAACCAGCTTTACAATTCTTGTTTTCCTGATGGAGAACAATTTTTACACAGCTGCTGAGGTGTCAGAAAGGCTTTCTGCTGAGAGGGGACTGAGCAACCTGGCTCTTCTCTTGCTGACACCTTGATCAAGTTACCCACCCTGTGCATGAATTTGCACAGCTATGCAGTGAGGGTAACAGTGCTGAACACTCTGAAATGCTTTGAGAGTCTTAAATCAAAGGAGCTAAGAAATAAATATTAATATAAGTGGATTTATAATGTACCTGCGCATGACTTCCTGCATTCATTAGGTGGGTTTTCTTTTCCTTTTTAACTGAGTTGTGAGATGTGAGGGTAAAGCAGTTAATGAGAAAACGATCTGCATATTGTCTTTTTATGACCTGGGTAAAGATACTTACAACAGTGCTGAGGCACAACCCTCTGAGGAAACGAAAACCCAAACTAAGGGCTGGATCCTCAGCTTCATGTAAGCAGGGTGACTTTGTTGATATCCTAGGTGAAACCTAGCAAGCGGTTGCCAAGGGTGGAGTCTACCACAAAATGGCTGGGGACTCCTGGTGTGCAGTGTTTCTCCTTGTGTAGGTCCCTGGGTATAGCCTTACATCCCTGTGGCACTCACAGGTTAGTATCTCTCAGAGGTCCTGGTGAGCAATGACTGCGATGGTGAATGTTTCACCATGTTTTATATTGCTGGATGTCTCCAGTTCCCGCTGCCCAGAGTGGAGCTGAAGCTTCTTCAAACCAAATCTGTAAATACTCTGTCCACAGGAGCAGTCGATAGTGGGTGCTCAGGACAGGGGTTATATCAGAGCACATGCAAAGTGATCCCTCCTGTTTTTCACTTTCCCTTCTCCCACCAGTTTTTCAGGACTTCAAAAGGTACATACTGTATTTGCATTGAGCTTCAGCAGTACAAGTGGAGCTGGCCCCCAGGAGCGTGGCATTAGGTGGGGCTGCAGGTTCACAGTACTAAACTCAGATGCATGAAAAAGTACATATGCTTGCTTGATACAAACATGCCTGACAAAAAATTAACTAGGTGTCTTCCAATTTTAGCACCTCTTCACACTGAGATTAGGGGTGGGAAATAATTCTGCCTTCTGTCAAAGCATGCGGGTCCTGCTTGGGAGTTTAGTTTTGGGTTATTTTGGGGTTTGCTTTTGTATTGAGGAAAACAGCTTCTTTAAAAGCCTTGTTGCATTTGAGTAATTTAATACCCACAGAGCTGATGAGCAGATAGTCCCTGCCCAGCAGGACTGACAAGAGGTCTATAGGATCACCAGTGACATGGACTGAGTGGATTGGGGTCAACTGCTTGCTGTGTTTTCCTATACGAAAACAAAGACGTCTCAAATGAAAGAGGTGACACGTTCAAAACACGCGAAAGGACACAGCTTTTCACCTTATTTTCAGTTAAACTCTTCCTTTGAGATTATGAATGCTAAAACTTTGCACAGCTTCAGGAAGGCACTTGACACGCTCACAGTAGATAAAATCCACTGAGAAGGGCTAAATGCAAAAAGCCCACCTACAGATTGCTGTAGCTGAGAGACGTCCTGAAGAAGTGTATGTATCTGCCCCTCTGGTATGTTCTTAACCCTTCTTTAGTCATCCCCTTTTCATCAGTCTCCAAGATAGGGGAATGTATATTTAATAGTGGTTATCTGCAAGAAAAGGATGTGCCACAAGCCTCCAGGCAAGGGTTTCCAGAGGTCAAAACCATCTCCTAAGCGTGGCTTTCTAAGCTTGTACATTGCACAGAGGGAAACCTCCACCTCGGTAAGTTTTCTTGCCTGAATCACTGCGCCGTAACCTGCTTGCTGGATGCAGTCTCTGACCGACAACCACTCACGAGCTCATGAAATGGAGAGCGAGTGCAGCGGGTGTTTGCTGTGTGGAGCATCCCTACTGCTATTACCTTGCAAGGAGTTTCCTGAGCATCTATGAAAAAGGGATGGTTTGTGGTTTAAAAAGAAGTAATTTGACTTGTACCAATGGTTTGGGCCCAAAAGATCAGCATCTTTTATCCCAGGGGATGTGAACTTTCTGCAGCTCTGGGTCTAACTGTCCTCTCTTTGGTTCCAGGGGGATTATGTGTGGATGGACCTCAAAACGGGGCGGGAATTCGATGTCCCCATTGGAGCGGTGGTTAAACTGTGTGACTCTGGACAGATCCAGGTTGTGGATGATGAAGGCAATGTACGTACAAAAGGTTGTGATGACACTTCTTCAGCTCTATGGGCCTGGCTAGACCAGGGGTCATAGGGTCATGATGACTGACTTTGTCACAGGCTTCTTATATGCCCTTGGGAATCAACTGTGCCATAGTTTTCCATTTGTAAGGACAAGATAATGTTGTGTCCCTACTTTTGTGGCACTACTGGGAGTGAAAAATTCAGAAGCTTCAAGTACAGTGATAACAGAGACCTCCAAAACACATTTAGATAGTGCTTGGAGCAAACCTACCTTGACCTACTTACTGTTCCTCTGCTGTTATCCAGTCCTTCCTGACCTCCTACCAATGCAGGATGTGCCCAAACACTGGTTTTCCTTCAATTTCCCCCCTCTACTTCTGTGCAGTTGTGGCTGTTTTAGAAGAACATCTCTATCACAAGCAGAGGGTGACCAGAGGAGGTTCTCTGTCCTTCATAATTTTTTTCCAGCCTGAGATAAGTGTGAATTATCTCATTCCCTTCAAGGAGGGCAGAAAGAGATTTGGTTCAGCAGGGTCCTTGCCTCCAATTCATAGCGGCTTTTGAAGCCTGTTAGAAGTTATGAGTCTAAATGACACTCTGCCAATGAAAGTGTGATTTTTACCGCCCCTGTGCATCCCTCTCTCCTCTTCTAAATCATCTTTTCTCTGTTCAGCAGTATTTTGTGGCAGAGGGTTACCCAGTGATGTGAAACTGTAGTTGTGTGAAAGGAAAACTAAAACACTTTCCTTCTTCTGCTAGAAATCTTGCAAATCAGTCACTGCCATGTACCAGGAATAGAAGCGGTGGACTGTGTGATAGTGCTCTCCCGTGTATGTTCTTCCATCTGGTCCTTCTGTCTGGGGTGGGCTATTTCTGTCTCTCATCCCAGTGGTATCTAATTTAATTTGTCTTTCTCTGACATCGCCCTCTTCCCAGGAACACTGGATTTCCCCGCAGAATGCCAGCCACATCAAACCCATGCACCCCACCTCCATCCATGGAGTGGAGGACATGATCCGCCTGGGGGACCTGAACGAGGCGGGAATCCTCAGGAACCTGCTGATCCGCTATCGGGAGCACCTCATCTATGTGAGTGTCCTCCCCAACTCCCCATCTTGCTCTGCACTGCACCCCCCGCCCTCCTTAGCTCTAGGGAACCCGCATGTGGGACGCCCTGAGTGAACTGAGCATCGCAGATGCCGCCTCCCCAGCAGGACAAGAGTCAGCATTCAGGTCTCTGTGCTGGTTTTAGCAGTGTGCTATACGCTGTGTAGTCTCGTGCACACTCCTGGGGCAGAAGTGAGGAGCGTGTGTTTGTGTTTACTGCTAGCTAATGTACTCAAACATCCTATGCAAATATTAAAACTTTGATATTGTTCTCAAATCCTACAGTTTTCAGATACTCAGGTAAGTAGGTTTTCTGAAGGCCTTTTCAAAGCCACCTAGGAATCTGATTTTTAAAAGGCTCTAGAGACTATTTTTTCAGGCCAGAGGGAATCACAGTACAGTCTGACTTCCCAGATGGGATGAGCTAGCAGGCCATATACAGGATTTTAGCTATCAAATCTGCTTGTTCTGCTTGATGTCCAGTGCCTTTTAAAAGAATGGCTTTGAATTAGAGCTGGGCAGAGATGGAGAGCACACCACTCTCCTACATAGGCTCGTCATACAGTTGACAGCCCCTTGCCCCCAATTCTGGAAGATATCCATCTCTTCTTTCAAAGACTGATTTCAGTCCTAGAGGAAGGGGATATGGCTGCTGAAAAGGCACCCCTAATTCCCCAAAGCTTGGAGGAGAATAGAGACCTCCAAATTCATCTCTCACCAAGGCACCTTATTTGTTGTGCATGACGTCTAGGTCCCCTGTATTGTCAGTTTAGAGAAAAAGGCCTGAATAGAAAATAATTCACGTGTTAGATGAACTGAGTTACTCTGTGGAGCTCTCTTCAGGGAGCCACAGCCGTTTATAATGATAAACTAGCAAAAGTTATCAGGCCAAATTCATACTTGAGGTGGTGTCTCCATGTGCACTAAGCACCCCTGACAGTCACCAGAGATATCAATAGAGTCAACAGAACTAAGACTGCCTTTCAGCTGTGCAAACATAGGTGCCAGTCGGATGAGGCGATAGCTTTAGAGTTGGCTGGTGCTTGGAAGAGTTTATGTTGTGAGGAAAGTTCAGGTTGGAGGTCTACACGCCAACCTCCTCCAGCTCAGAGCATGTCCGTCTTCAAGGTTAGATGTAGTACTCATGTGGATAACTAAATTCAAGCAACATGAATACCACACAAGAAGTACAGATCGCCAATAATTTGTAGCTGATTGGTTCATTCAGGGAACAGCCCCTTTTTCTTCTGTTTGTGGGCACCCTGCGGTGGTAACAAGTGGATTCCTACATACCTCTCTTGCCTTCTGAGAAAGTTGGGATCATGTTGGATATTTTTTCAGTGGTGTCCATGTGTCTCTCCTGGGGTTTCTGTGTCATCAGGCAAGAGTCTGTTGCCTCACTAAGTGAACAGAGGTCTTCAGATAAGATTTCATGAATGCGATATCAGATTGCCTGTGAATTCACTCAGCTCCTTCACTAAAGCTCTGCCTCTGAGCTCCCTCACCAAGCTATTCACAGGCCTCTAGGGAGATTAGGAACATGAATGAGAACTGGGCAGAGTTTTCTGGCAGCATCATACTAATAAGGGCTAATGCAAAGGACAGCTGCTAACCTGGGAGGTAAGTGTGGGCTGAAGTGACTCAGCAACAATGTGGTTTCTCTGCGAGTGGCTTGGGTCTGATGGTGACAGAGCTATGTGTCCTACAAAGCTGCTGCATCCCACAAAGGGATTTGAATCACAGAGGTTACTGTGCCTTGATTGCTCCACACCACTAATGCCCTTGGAGTGCCAGCCCATGATCCTGGGCACAACACAGCAATTACTGCAATCTCAAAATCACAATGATGTTCTTAACATGGCATAGAGTGCATAGCTTGATAGAGAGGCATGTTATCCACCCTGTCTACATGTGTGTTGTTGGAGGCTCAAGAACCCAACTTCAGATCTCATTTTTTAAGAGTGGTGGCAGTAGGAGGAGTAGATTTGTGTTGAACGTGGTAAGTATTGATTGCAGTTTTGCAAAGCCAAGGTACCATATGGATGCCATGTAGGCAGGGGATACCCAGACCCCTGAGGTGTTTTTCCCTGGGGTATAATTTACTCTGTCTTAAAGGTGGTGAAGCTTAGAGTGACTTTGCTTTCACTGTTTGAAAGGATTTCTGAGCCTGCTGAGTAAAGGTTGACTTTTCCAATGGGACTTCAGTCCCCCTTGTTTCCTCATCTCCTTAGCTTTGTGAAGGGTGTAATTCTGATCTAATAAAATATAATTTTCCTTTTTCTCCTCCCTCACATTTTACTCATAAGACAAACTGCGGCGGGAGGGTAAGTATGGCTCTTGGCACTGTCATTTGCAATCGCTGTCACGCCTTCCACGGGATCACTTGTTTCTGTTCACCATTGTGGCATTCTCATTTACTTTGCACCACCATTGCTGCTGCTTCACAAATGCATTGAGAGCATCATCCCCTTTGCTGCAGAGCTTGGCCCTCACGGTCAAGTTGTGACACCTTCATTACCTGTGAATGTGGTTAAAGCTGTAAGCGCTTCTCAGTAATGACCTCAACTTGAAGGAAAGAAATGTTTGCAGCAAAATGAGAAAAAATTCAGCCAGGGCTTGTTGCCCATGGTTTGGCTTTCATGCACTGAGGGGAACTATGCAAGAGTATCTGGTGGGGAGTTTGGACTTGTGAATAAGGTTAAATCTCTTTCTCTGGAGACAAAACCAATGTCTGTTGCTGCTCTCTAAGGTGTGCCAAAATGCAGTAATATTTGGTAGAGCTGAATCCAGATGAAGTCAGCTGTGGTGTTCTGGGTAGTGAGGGGAGCAAGCTCAGAAAGGATTTGTTTGGAGCTAATTAAAATCCAGGTCATACAGGCAGTAATGAATTTCCTCTGAGAGATGGTTCCTGTGGTCAGCTACGGCAGAGTCCCTGCCTATTGGTAAAGCTTTATTTTCCCAAGACAGGAGGGCTTTGCCTTCACCCAGCAATAGAAACCAGAGAGATATTTCCTTGGAGGTGCCCTTTGGCCCCTCATCAGCAAAGTGGACAAAGTTTTGCATGCCATTAACTGAGAGAACTGGGCAAATTTTGAGTATTTATCAACTAGGAAAGACCTACAAAAACAAGTAATAGTACAAGAGTTTGTGCTGACAAAGTGTTTTGTGGATCACAAGGAAAGGGCCAGTGAGAGCGTCCAGAAAGCATTCCTGCAACTAATGGTTAACTCCTTTAAAGGTCTCACTGGCTGCATTTGGGGCAGGGCAGGCCAGCATGGTTGAAGCACAGGGATTTCAGACCTCTGCAGGGGGTCGGTCTTTTTCAAAAGAGGCTCAAGGAAGATCAGAGATGTCCCTAAAATTAATCTGGTAACAAATAATGAAAACAGTCATCCAAGTACCTCACCCAGCACTGGAGGGAGACTTGGAGTTCACTGGAGATCTTGGTGACATCATACCATTCAGAAATTGAGCTCACTCCTTCTCTGAGCACTAATTTACCTGCTCTGTCGCTGTGGAAGGCTGTTCTGAGGATTCTCTGCTCCCCAGTTCCAACGCCGCCTTCTTCTAACATCCAGTCTACATGACATCGCAGCCAATTTCTACCCTTTGTATTTGTGACAACTTCGTTCTTGAGCTTTTTTCCTTTACTGGCACATAACCCCCTATTACAGGGAAGGCTATTGTATCCTTTCTCAGTTACCACTGTAAACTCAAACTTCACCTGGGAGTGAACAGAAAGTTGCTCTCTGATGTTGGCCGTGAGGCTAGAAAGTGAGGAGTCCCTAAGGGCTTCCAGCGTCCCTGTTGTAGTACAAAATTGCCACCTACTGGCTGCCTTTCAGCAAGCCTGAGCTGGTGGGAAGAGTTGTGTAGATGGTGGCAAACAAATTATCGTCTCACTGCACTTTCTGTCATGACTGAGGGAAACTGGGCTTGATGGAAGAAACTCAACCTGGGGCTGCCAGCTTGTGCCTCCAGGTCTCCCTTTCTACTCCTCTCCTCAGCAGTGACAGTTATTTTGCTGCCTTCAGAAGTGAGGAACAACTTATATTTGTTTTAAACATCAGCCACGTTGAAATATGCACAAAAAGAGGAGCAGTCAGCGGAGCATGGAGAGATTTTATTCGCGGTTCACAAGCATCCTTGCCTGTGCCACTTTGTTACTTTGTGCCGAGGGCTTCCTGTTGGGTTTAGGCCATGCAGATAAAAACCCGTAAGGACTATTTTTATGTTGAAATTATTTCCCCCCCCCCCACCCCCGAAAAGAGAATATGCAGCAGTGGGGGCACTTTCACAGCTGGTCCCACTAGGAAAGAAAGGTGAGATTAATCTTACAACTTTAGTTTCCAGTAGTCAACCTAGAGAAGGTGACTCAGCTCCTTTGAAATCATGGAGTGAAACTAGCCTTTATCTCATGCTCTTTGGTTGGCCCAAGATGAAGCCCCGTTGACTCGCTTGCTCTAGACAATAACTTTTAGACAGCTGAAGTTGGGGAAGGAGATTCTTATTCTCTGCCTTGAGCTTGGGATGTGGCCAAACCTCCTCATGTCAGAGCTGCACCTGAGCAAGGTGACAAAGGGCATGAGTCCTTTGGTGAGAGGCTTGTGAGAAATAGCTTCTGGAAGGGCAGAAATGAAAAAGGCACCACAAAGGGGTTTTCTGCCCAAGACCCAGGAGAGCTTTCCTTGTTCAAGTCCCACAGAGAGCACAGCACAGACAAAAGGCCATTTCCAAAAATTACTCAGAAACAACCGAGAAGGGATATGTTGGAACTTTGTGGGTCATATCCACGTACACAGGACAAGGTTTAAATTGCACCATGGAGAGGTTTGATTAGGCAGAGATGGTAGAGAAGAATGGATTGCAGAGGCGTAGCAACTCTGTTGTGGATTTTTAGAAACAGGTTAGACAGACGTCTGTCAGGAACAGTTTGGATCCAGCTGGTCCTGGTTTGAGACAGGGCAATGGTCTCCAGGTCCCTTTCACCTCTAGTTTCTCATAATTGGTGCAATGCAATAAATATATATGGATATGTGCTGGCTCTGGCGGTATTTTTGCAAATACGAGCTTGACTTGAAACTCTGAATCTTAACTGATGAACAGCCGAAATATGAATTAAGGCTTGAATCCATGTTGTGCATGAGCAAGGCTGAGTATGAACTGATAGTTTGGGGCTTTTGTTCCAATTTTGCTCCAGGCTCCATCCTGCAAGCATCTTTGACTTGAACACCATCTTTCATCCAGCTTTTGAAAAACCTTGATTTTTCTGGCTTCCACATTCCATCCAAGCTGCCAAAGCCTCTCAGCCACATCCCACTGTCCCCATAAACCTTCATGTGCTTCTCCTCCAGACATACACAGGTTCAATACTGGTGGCAGTAAACCCCTACCAGCTTCTACCCATCTACTCACCTGAGCAGATACGCCTGTACACCAACAAAAAGATTGGTGAGATGCCACCACACATCTTTGCAATTGCTGACAACTGCTACTTCAACATGCAGCGCAACAACAAGGACCAGTGTTGTATCATAAGGTGAGTTGGGGAATTTCCTAATGGGCCATATCCTGAAGACAGATGCTGAGCACCTCCAACGTGGTTGATAGAGATATTATCAAACAGAAACAGAAGTTTTAATGACCGATCAGATCTTCCATCCACATATTCCCAGTGCAGAGGTGGCGTTTGTTTGCAGTCACTGTTCCTAGTAAAGATCCTTTGGTACTTATCCTACAACCCAATATATCTCATATTCAACTTTAACCTCCTCTTTTAAGTTTAAACCCAGTACTCCTACAGACATCAAGGGTGCAAAGATCCATACATTCTGCACTAGGAAGGGCCAGGGACAAGCTTGATCACTGGACCTGTGGTTGTTCACACTGCTGAACTGGTGTCTCCCTGCATGGCTCGGCTCTGCTCTGCTCTGGACTAGTCAACCTTGGACTCCAAGAAATGCCCAATCACATTTATGGGTATAGTTCACCCCAGTGTCTGTCCCGAATGGGGGTATGAAACAGATGTGGTTCCCTCAGCCTTCTAATGCTATTCTATCATGTTTTCAACTCTCAAACAGTCCTGCATGCTTTCAGGGCATCACCTCTCACCAAGGCATGCCTACCCTCAGTTTCATTGCACAAAACCATTTCTCTGGGGCACCCTGTGCACAGTATTTCAGATATGTGGGTGTGAAAAGACCATGTGATACCTTACAGGGCTAAAAAAGTATCATATGGGGCCCAGAGGAGAGTCAAGGCCAGGCAGGATACAGTGTGCCAGTGGCCAGCCAACCCTGAGAACTGAGGCAATTTGGCCATGGGGGCAGGGCTGGTTACCGAACACCAGGAAGGGCCATTTCAATCATTTATACTGGCTACCCCATATAACAGACAGGTCATAGACTGACAACAAAGAGTTTCTACCCATCCCTTCCTCCTGTGCCATCACAAGGTAACAAAACTTATCTTTCAGTGGAGAGAAAGTTTTGGGGAGTAACTCTTGCTTCCTGCCCCATGATCTTCTCTCCTACCCACCCCTTGGTATGGCATGCCTAGGGGACATACAAAAGAACCTATCACTAAAAGACACTATTTCAGAGTCTGCTTTCTAGTGTGTTATGGCAGCTCAAGACTGGTGATGGAGATATCCCACGGGACCAGCCAGCCCCTGAACCACAGCATCATGTTTTGGTGATCATACCTGGAAGAGCACTGTTTGAAAGTGCTTCGTGACCTTTTTAGTGCTGATTGAATGATGGTATTTGCTGCAGAGGCCCAAAACCAAGTAACAGCTTGGGCCAAATGGACTGGAAAATAAATCTGTATTGTGGCTGGAAGATGTCCAGTACTGTGTCCTACCATTTCTCCTACAACCAGGCCTTGGGATGCTGGAAACCCATCCTTAGTGGCCTCGTCCTGCTTGTGCTAGCAGAATAGGCACAGAGTCATCAGTCCCTTTGGAGACAGAGAGCCGGACATTAGCAGAGATGTAGCAGGGCTTTCACTGACCTCAGTTCCTGTTGTCTTTGCAGCGGTGAATCTGGAGCAGGGAAGACAGAAAGCACAAAACTGATTCTGCAGTTCCTGGCAGCAATTAGCGGTCAGCACTCCTGGATTGAGCAGCAGGTCCTGGAGGCAAATCCCATCTTGGAAGGTGAGACCTCAGATGATGGAGGCATTTTTATCACTGGTAGGATTGAGAGGAAGAGAGGATCTGTATTTCAAATGCATCTCCATCACCTGCCAGCAATCCTGGAGCCAGGGCGTGGTGGCCAGGGTGCTTGTGCCAGCGGTCCACAATCGCACAAGGGATGGATGTGGGTACCTTTCTCTGCACACAGTCTGTTTGTAGGGAGAAGTCTCCCACTTGGAGGTTGGCTTAGTCCCTCTGTATTTCCCTAAAGGATGAGCTCTGTACTTTCCCTCTCAGTCACCAAATCACTCACCAGCAGCTCTGTCATTTCCCACACAGTGTCACCTCACAAGCTGCAGCATCATCCTACCAGCCTTGCTCAACCCTCTTGTATTTCATCAGCTGCTGACAAATTCCTGCTGTCCTAGCCCGTCTTCCTGGACAAGGTCACCCCATTCCCATGCCTCCTTCTCTGTGCTCCTCTCTATATTTCCGAGGACAGCCATCTGCGATATATCCTGTTTCCCCACACTGAGTTGAAATTGAGCCAGCCAAACTTAAGGGAAAAGCTTTGGGGCTACTTTTTACCCTCTCAGCCTCACGCTTTTGATTACCTTTTTTTTCCATGAGGCCAGATCCATGATCCTCCCTGCATCAGGTCCTCTTTAATCCACTGCAATTCTTCCCCGCAGCTTTCGGGAATGCAAAGACCATCCGTAACGACAACTCTAGCCGATTTGGGAAGTACATTGACATCCACTTCAACAAAAGGGGAGCCATTGAGGGTGCGAAGATTGAGCAGTACCTGCTGGAGAAGTCCCGGGTCTGCAGGCAGGTAAGGCCGTATATCTGCAAGGCGTGGGAACGGGCATTCAGTCAGTCAATCTTTGCGGTGCCGTTCTCCTTGCAGAGCTGATGCTTGCTCTCCTACTGCAGGCCCAGGATGAGAGGAATTACCACGTGTTTTACTGCATGCTGAGAGGGATGACGATGGAGCAGAAGAAGAAGCTGGGTCTTGGGAAAGCCACAGACTACAACTACCTTGCAATGGTGAGAACGCAGCAAAGCAGAGGTTTGGGGGGGGTGATGTGGTGAGAGCTTGTTAGCAAGGGATAAAGAAGAGAGAAGTGCTTCCTTCACAGCCAAGAGCTGCTTTGCCAGTTATGACCTTCCCAAGTCTTAGCCACAGGGTTTGTAGGACTTACTTGTCCCGCTACCGCAAGCCTCGCAGTCTTAGTGCAAACCCTTAAACCACTCTCAGAAACCACTTCCCAGAAACTTAGACAAGGTTGTTTCTACTCTTCCTGTGGAGCAGGACACAGGCTTGGATGGTTTTGGTGTTTGGTGCCCAGGCCCCTTGTTTGGAAATACCCAGTGTGTTAGATATGACCCAATGCTCTTGCAGCAGCGATGGACGGGGGGGAGTGCATAGCGGGATGGAGCATTCTCTGCAGCATACAATGCTGAGCTGTCTCTGCTCCACATGTCTGTCTGAACCAGCAATGTCCAGCCCCACTCCTTATATACTAGTGCAGCAATCCAGAGGAGCTGGTAGAAGCAGGTGTAATTAAGGCTGGCCCGTCATCAGCAAGGCTGGTACACAGCTTTCTGGCTGGATCGGTGGGACCCTCCAGCATGTTTCCGTCTTGCTTTTTAGCCCTATCTCAGGGAGCTTTTTCTCCTCTGCTGACTGCAGCCAGACACAGGGTAGCTGGGGACAGCAGGGTAAGTGCAGGTAACAAGGATGAGCAGTCATTCATAGTATACACCAAAGGGCAGAGCTAGATTCACAGGTTCAACATCATCTCTTCCTTATTCATCTCTTAAATAAAATGTCTACTGATTTAGGGCAAAGCCCTGGATAGCTTAGGGTTACACCCAGATGCTCTCTGCTTTACCCCACGCACAGTGCGACCCCTTTGCCTCCCCAGGGTAACTGCACGACCTGCGATGGCAGAGATGACAGCAAGGAGTATGCCAACATCCGCTCTGCAATGAAGGTCCTTATGTTCACCGACACGGAGAACTGGGAGATCTCCAAGCTGCTGGCTGCCATCCTGCACATGGGGAACCTGCAGTACGAAGGTAAAAGGACAAACACAGGGGCGTAGCCCAGAGCACTTCTACACTTTATTCTGCATGCTCAGGGGAGCCAAGCTTAGGGAGGGAGGGCTTATCCAGACCACCTGCCTGGCACCATGTCAGGGACTCAGGTCCTTATTGTGGCATGTAAGGACAAGAAAGGAGGGGTAAGTTCACCTGCCCACCCTGCGGAGCTGCCAGACTCCAGTATGTTCAGTGACATCCACGTTTTTCTGAATGTAGGGAGGTTAAATATGGCCACAGGCCATTCGTTAGACTCAGGCTTTGCAAGGAGAGACTAATAGAGTGTTTGACAAGTGCCTGTGTCTTATGATATGCCTTCATAAAGGTACCAAACTGCCCTGCTGTCATAAATGACACAGTGATTTTAAAAGCCTCTTTGGAAGTCAGAGGTCTAAAACACGTGCTAGAAATATTTTTACATCATCAGTCATTTAGGGTGGCAGGCAGAGCAGACTACAGGCCCTTTGCAGTCAGTAGCAGGACTCCAGCAGCTGCACGAACTTTTCTCTCTTCTGATGGCCAGATTTTGCCTGGCCATCATATGGAGGCAGCAGAGGAAGACTCTTTCCCTCACCCTGTCCACCTTCTGCAGAACCACATCCATCACTGATGGCTTTCCCTTTGCCTTTCTTCCCCCAGCTCGGACCTATGACAACCTGGATGCCTGCGAGGTTGTTCAGTCGGCGTCGCTAATCACTGCGGCATCGTTGCTGGAGGTCAGTGGCTCTGCAGTGCTGCTGTCCCCTTTCTGGCTTGTTCCCTTGTTTCTAGTATTGTGGCAAAGCTTCATCCGAGCCAGGCTCTCCTTGCACCACCAGCTCTAGGAGACTGAAGAGGCCTGGGTAAGCCATACTTTGCCCTGCAATGGCAGCGTGAAGGTGGGTGTCTCCATCTCAGCTGGGTATCTGAGCTCCCCTTCACACCAGTGGAGATAAACAGATGCTTTGGTGGTGCATCGTCCTAAAAAGGGCATCCAAAATAGTTCAGTCTCTAAACTAGTTTCCCTCATTGACGTAAAGAGAGTCCATTACAGTAGCTGAGACAGGTATGTCACCTATACCATGTATATCTGAAGTGAGGTGAGATAAACCTCACCCAACTCATCCATGCCATGGCTGGAGCATTTTTCAGTGGCTTCCCCAGCAGGTAACAGCCCCCCTCCCCCACCCCCGGGACAACTTCTCATCTCCATCAGCACTGCTGGTCCCAGATCGTGATCCACAGCTGTCTTCAGGGTGTTTTCATGTACTTTAGGGGGTGGACATTTCCCTGGGTTGATCTCAGAAGTATGAAAAGGGGTCACAGAATCCCAGACTGGTGGGGGTTGGGAGGGCCCTCTGGAGCTCACCCCGTCCCACCCCATGCTGGAGCAGGCACACCCAGAGCAGGGGCACAGGGCCGCGTCCAGGCGGGGGGTGAATGTCTCCAGGGAAGGGACCCCACAGCCTCTCTGGGCAGCTCTGGCACCCTCAGGGTCAAGGGAATGCAAAGCCACATTCATGTTGGTAGAATACAGCGCTGCAGGCTTTGCTTTATTTTCTCTCCCCATGCCTCATTAACTTCTCACACTAAGTCACAAGAACATTTCCCATAGTATAACACTGTATAAAGTGTTAATTACTCTCTCTGAAAATGCTTATGACATGATTTGAGATATTTACCCTGTACAGCTAAGACACTTGCCTCCAGCTACGGGGGGGCTGCACTGTTCCTCTCTGGCCATGCACATTCAGGCCGGTAGCCCAGGCCACTGTAAGGACACCTTGTGTTATAAAGTCAGCAGTTGTTTTTGGTGGTGTCTTTGCCAGGTTGACCCTCAGGACGTGATGAACTGCCTTACCAGCCGGACTATAATCACCAGGGGGGAGACTGTCTCCACCCCTCTCAGCATGGAACAAGCACTGGATGTGAGGGACGCTTTTGTAAAGGTCAGCCTTAGAGCATTCCCTTCTGCTCCTGTTGGTAAGCTGGTCTGCCACTTTTGAGACCAGAGCATCCACTGCACAGGAAAAGTGTCTTGCTTGGTGCCTGTGTGAGTTCAGATCAGCAGATGGCCTTGAAACTATGTTCTCATTGGGATACACAAAGAGTTGAGATGGAAGGAGTCTAGATAGCCTGGTCTTCAGGGGATTTGCAATGTGGACTTGAGACTGTCTATGCTCAAAGGTGACCTATGGAAGGAGCCAGCATTCTGAAATTACTTCACCTCAACTTCAGGAAAACATCCCAGTTCAACCCTCAGGGTTAGATCCTCAGCTGCTATAAATCAGAGCAGCTCTATCAACACCTGTAGCATGCACACCTGAATTTCAGGATTTGGGCATGTTTGCAGCAGTAAATAAAGCTGAATGTCATGAGAATAGGGATAGAGCAATTCAGTAGCCATCAGAGCACTTAGAGAGAACATCACTTAAGGCTTTGGGGTGATGAAGGTTGATGAGGTGGGTGCGCATCACTACTGTGCTGTTTACAACCCCATCAAGGTTGCAAAACAAGCATTGGTGGCATACTTTGGCCACCGTGGGCCCCCCACTCTATCTGTGGGGAACTGGTAGATCAAACTAGCTGGTTTGATACCCAACTAGTCTGCAAATCCAGACAGTGACTTCTCTAGTGGTGATGGGCCTTTGAATCAGGCTCCCCTCCTGGCAGCACTGCTTTGGCTTATACAAAAGAAATTAATAACACTATAAAACATGGAGTTCTGGAACTACTAAATCAGCAATAGCTGCTTCATTAAATCAGCAAACTGTTCAGCCAGTGCTGTAGCATTCAAGTCAGCACCTTGTCCAGGTGAGACGTCCATGGCTTGTCTAGCAGCATAACATGGCTCTGCTGATCTGTAAAGATGTTTAAACTAAGCCCATAGATCAAAAATTCAGGGTTTTTGCTTTCAGTTGTCTTTTATCTAGGGTTTCGTATCTGTTTTCTTTGATCTACGTAAAGCTTTTAAAGCTTTAAACCATGCCAAAGGTCTAGCATAGATGTTGGTCAGCATGTCCTCAGGGACTGTCCAGTTGCTGTGCCACCTGAACGGTGCTGCAGACTAGCAGGGTGAACTGCTAACCTGTCTCAGTGAGCTCCATCTTTGGGATGTTGCAGGGAATCTATGGGCGGCTTTTTGTGTGGATCGTGGAGAAGATCAATGCTGCAATTTACCGACCTCCTTCCCAGGAACTCAAAAGTGTCAGGAGATCCATCGGCCTCCTTGACATCTTTGGCTTTGAGAACTTCACTGTGAACAGGTATGGAGTCTGCAAAAGCAGAACCAGGTGTTAACCCTCCTTCACCACCCCAAGCTCAGAGTCTTGCAGTCCTTTCACCTCTCCTGAGATGAACAGGATGGACTGGGCAAAGCTTTTTTCTATATGAGAGATTATTAGAACTGATCACTTTTATGTTGCAGCAGACAACATATTCCCTTTAGTTGTTCAAGTATTGGCCACATAGTAGCCATAGGAGATAACCTCCAATTGATTGGTTTAGGCTACACAGGTATAATGGCTATAACATAGTTTTGGGGGAGAAAAACTGATTATCTGAACCAATAAGAAAATTCTCAGCCAGCAGCAACCTTGATAAGTGGTTGACAAGGTCTGAGAGGTCTTGCTTCAAGCATGGAGAGAGATGGAGAAAGGTAAAGCATGGTGGATCTAAAGTGGCCTTTCCTTGACCTTCCCTCCACAGTTTTGAGCAGCTTTGCATTAACTTTGCGAATGAGAACCTGCAGCAGTTCTTCGTGCGTCATGTCTTCAAACTAGAGCAGGAGGAGTACAACCTGGAGAACATCAACTGGCAGCACATCGAGTTCACCGATAACCAGGATGCCTTGGACATGATTGCCATCAAACCCATGAACATCATCTCCCTCATTGACGAGGAGAGCAAGTTCCCCAAGGTGTGTTTTGGGCTCTCCTGTTTTTACCCCCTTTGCACTTCACACGCTGGCACCCCGTGAGAGGACTGATCAACCCCAAATGCACATTCATCGGTTTGTTATTCATAGCTTTTATTGCTCTGTCACATTTTCTTCCATGAGTACCACAACCACGCTTAAAACAAGTTACCATTTCTCATGGAAGAATATACCTGCAGGAGACTCAAGAATAGCCTCTGACAAAGTTTAAGACAAAATAGTATTAAATATACTTCATTTGGAGCACTATCATGAATATAGCACAACATAACAGTGATATTTAATCTGTTTGTTGAATTCCTGAATTTGAGATATCCCCTCCAAAACATTTATTCTCAAAATAAATATACATTGTCACCCGAGACAAAAAAGAAATGCACTACCGATTGGAAAATTATTTTAATGGGACAGACCCTCGTTACACATCAGATCTTTTCCTGTGTGCACAGGGTACAGATGCCACCATGTTACACAAGCTGAACTCCCAGCACAAGCTTAACACCAACTATATTCCTCCAAAGAATAACTACGAAACACAGTTTGGTATTAACCATTTTGCTGGAATTGTTTACTACGAAACAAAAGGTATGGGGCAGCTCCTGGGGCACTGCAGGTGTGAGGGGATGCTTGGGGGACGGGGAGCTGCTGCTGTGTTGGAGCAGAGCAGGATGGTAGCCCACACTAGTGTCAGTGTACTCCTTTTCCTGGCTGCAATGACTTGGCCCTTCAGTGGTGCCCATGAGCTTCAGAGGTTGGTGCCCTCTCACTCGTGCATGCCCATGACAGAATCGCAGTGCTTTGCACCGTATGCATCCTTGACCCAGTCTCAAGGTGCGCCTCTCTTCCCTCTCTTGGTCCCCCTTTTTCTGCTCACTCATTACCCCCACTACCTCCCCAAGAACCGCCAGCAGTCCAGCAACCCGGAGGCTGCTTGCAGGGCACGTCCTGGCCATGTTGCACTGTGTCATCTATCCATGTGTTGTCCCATTATTCCGCTAGGTTTCTTGGAGAAAAACAGGGACACGCTGCATGGAGACATCATTCAGCTGGTGCATTCCTCAAAGAACAAATTCATCAAGCAGATCTTCCAAGCAGATGTGGCAATGGTAATGCAGGCGAGAGAAGATCTTTATTCATAGTGGGGTGTTCCTGGAAGGGGCGGAAGATTTGCAAAGAGTCATATTGTTGTTTGGGGTGTTTCAAACCTGTTAGTGTGAGCCAACCATCAGAAAGCGTTTGTGCGGTGTCATGGGTACATCCACATCACTCCCCCAGTTCACTGCATTCACTTTGTCAAATATTATTCTGTGCTGTGATTGCTCCTGTCCTACTGTCCTAATTGTGTAAGGATGAGAACAATAAGGTTGGTGACTGTAGAAATCTGAGAGAGAAAGAGCTAGCCCCTCCAGCTGAGGAGTCCAGATCTGTGCATAACAGAGCGAGAAGTGAAACCCAAATACTTGTAGACCAGAGCAGAACGAAGGGACAATCTGGCTGGCCCTTAAGCACCGCAGCAGGACCGGCAGGGAACAGCCAACGGTCATGTTTTACTGTTACGACAGCAAAGAGAGGGGACACAAGCTACAAAGGCTGAACTTTAAAGCTCCCCTTTCCAGGTCCCAGTGCTCCAGGAGGGTATGTGCTCACTCCATGTTCAGTGCAGAAGACCATGTGCACTGAAGCGTTGGAGAAAGGCACAGTTATTGCTTTAACTCCATTTGAGCATTTATTACTAGGTTACCAGCTTAAATGTTGAGATTAGTGACTATTTCACCATTAATAATGCAAATATATGATGTTTTCTTTAGGAAGTTGAACATCTACATCTCCCTACTAAGACATCATCAGCCCTGTTCCCAAAATTAAAGTAGAGACTGTTTTAAAATGTGAGCCTTGCAGAACCTGAAAGTCTACACAGATAGGTCGATATGGCCAAATCCCCCAGTCTTTCCCTAGGCAAAGCCATGGGACTGCAGGGGGAAGGGGTAAAATTTTCCAAAGCAACCAAGTTTTTTAGAAGTTGGGGTCCTGTTTCGAAATGACAGCCAATGCCACTGATGGTCCAAGGGACTTAGGGACTTTCAGGAGTGCCAAACAGATATAAGTGCTGAATTCCTTTGCCTGCTAAGGGAAATAAATGTTTAAATATCCGAGCAATTTCTTTAGAACAGGCTACAGACACTTTTGCAAGCCTGGTTTATCAGTTTTGCTCCTGCTGAAATTAATGATCAATATCCTTCTGGCTTCATTAGGCATAATGCAACATTTATCAGCCCCAATTCAGCTACCAATTGGCATGACCCTCCCAGTGCATTTCAAGCTATCCCCAGATGTCGATACTCCTGCTGAACTAGACACTAACTCCCTTAGCATCAGTGCTGCCATTTACTTTGCTTTTTATTGCTTGTCCCTCACTGCTTTTTATTTTCGGTGCAAGCTTTGCAGTTCACCTTGGAAGAGATTTCCTGCGAGTTTGGGCAGAGCAGAGGTGCATTCTGGGGAGTCGATGAGAGGGAGCTCTCAGGTTTACACAGTCATGCAGACTTCTTCATGGGAACACCTACTAAGCATCTTTAAAAGATGCTGGAAGTACGTGACAACAAAATTGAGATGTCCACCTGGGCATCGTCTAGGACCTGAGAGCTGAGACCTGTTAAAGCATCAGAGCACTTTTTTGAAATAAACCTCTTCTTTTATAGTTCCATTAAACATCTTCAGAATCTGTCCCAAGTGGTGGTCCCTGTGCTTTGATACTTTAATGATCTCTGCTTTAATTATTTGTACGAGAAATTTGTAACCTGACTAGCATGGAACTGGAAGAGGAGCAAACGTTGGGTACCAGCTCCCCTAATCATGCACAGTGTTAGTGTGAACTGGGAGAGCACAAACCCCCTGAGCACCACAGAGACAAAACTGCTCAGACAGGCAGAATCCAACACGGGGCTGAGATCATTTTGCCATTGCTTTCCAGAAAAAAAAAAAAAATCAATAATCTTTGCAGCCCTTTTCTTAAAACACACTGCCCAAAAGAAGGAGCATGTGAGCATGGGTCATGGGAATTGACGGCATGTAGCAAAGAGCTGAGGCAAAGGCACTTCTTGGAAGTGTGCACACCTTCCCCGAGCACCAGTGAGACAATCCGCGGAGAAATCTTCCAGAGACGCTCAGGCCAGGTCAATCAAATCTAACATCTTCCCTTAAAAAGAGACAAGTGACTGCTTTGCTAAGGGCTAAATCAAATAATGAGGCATTTTTGCTCAACAGCTTCCAAACTTTGGTCCTCAGGAACTTATCGATGAGTTTGTAGGATTTTATGAGTCAGTGAAAAGCAAGTCCATATCTGCTTCACATTGTCTTTCAAATGGGATCCTTATATGCCAGAACCTTGAGAAAGCCACAGATCAGAGAAGTTTCAACACTAGCTATGTTTGAATATTGCAGTACCTTTTTGGTCCCTGAAAGACCTAATATTTGTGCACAATAAAACCTGTGTTGTGAACTGGGTGTTGCTGGAGCACCCGGGGCCGTGCAGCCTGATTCATGCATGCCCATCTCGGAGGTCTATCTGCATGTGTTTGCTGGATCGGAACGTTGCTCTGAGCGGTGCCGGGTGAAATGGTGGATTCACTGTTCCTCTGAGGAATCAGACGGTGGGGTCTGACAGTGCTGGTCACTCAAGGAACAGGTAGAAGGAGCAGTGCAGGATGGAAACCAGTGAAGGGAAAAACAAACGGGGCTTTCCCCTTGGCAAAAATTTCAATTCTATAGAAACCACTTGATTAGTTGGATTAAAATTAGGGAGGAAGGGAGGGGTTTCTTTAGAATTTTTGTGAAAAATTGTTTTTTCCCTGGCATCCTCCAAACTGCTGTGTATCGAGACCACCAGTCACAGGAGATCAGGGATGTATGAGGGATGGGAGTGGGGGTGGCTGAAACTGGATGGGCAATGATTGAGATTAAAAGATGTAGAAGAGTCATTTCCAAGAGGCAAGAGCTGGATAGTGATGGTTCCTGCAGCTTCAGGGATGTGAACATGGAGACGAAGAGGAAAAGTCAGGAGAGGGATTGAAAAAATCTAAAAATTAATGCATTTTGTTTGTGAGATATTTTAACAGCTGGACCTCCAAGACTAGCAATGTCAGGCTCCCATTTCAGTTATTCCTTCTTTTCACTGTTTGCTCTTCTCTGTCTCTGTTTTTTTATTTGTTTTGTTTTGGTTTTTTTGTTTTGTTTTTTTTTTTCACCTGCGCTTCACGTAGTTTCTCTGTGGCTATGCATCCAGCACATTTGGCCAGTCGCCCACACCCACACCAAAGGTAAACTGAATACATGAGTTCCTCTGTTGTATATTCACCTCTCCTTTTCGAGGGTTGTGCTTTGCTGTTGTCGGTTTATTCCTCTTCCTGTACTATCTATAGAGGATCCATTTCAAGTGACCGATGTGACAGAGAGCATTTTTACGGCTTGT
Organism: Phalacrocorax carbo; assembly: GCF_963921805.1. Classification (NCBI taxonomy): domain Eukaryota; kingdom Metazoa; phylum Chordata; class Aves; order Suliformes; family Phalacrocoracidae; genus Phalacrocorax; species Phalacrocorax carbo. The sequence goes on along the minus strand of NC_087513.1, from coordinate 214,496,710 downwards.
TGAATAGATGCAGGTGTATGACGGCGACATTTATTTCTAGGATTCAACTCAGAAAATCTTGATGGGATGGGACTCATGATGATGATGGGAATTTGGTTTGGATAAAATCAGAACCAGCCTGAGACAAAGGTTTGAGGATTTTTTCTGATAGCTGAATCATTTTAATTAACTTCAGATGGGCCATCTGTGGGATTTGGATGTTGTTTATCATGGTGCCACCATTGGCTTCAGTGGGACATTATTCGTCCATGCAACTGCAAATCTCACCCTGTTTTGCCCTTTCTGGGGCAGGAAGCTGACAGTTCATGGGTAAAAAACTCCTGGATTGCATTTCTGGGTTGCTTGGAAATGCCATCGTTCTTGTTCAGGGGAGAGCTCAGATCAAAGCCTTCAATGACACAGTTAACACTGAACTTTGCTGTGATCGTCCCAACAGGGCTCTTGGCACCTTTTTTGGATCTTTTCTGTTGCATCTCATCTTCTGACTGGTTCTGATGGCTTCCCAAACCTTTCTTGCTAGATATTTGGTCATAGGGTAGCTTACTGTGTGCTACAGGTTTTGTGAGGTTAGCATTGCGATTCTGCTCATGTTTCTATGACCATCTTTCGACAGCCAGAGGATCATGTTAGAGATGGACCTGACTTTCAAAGTTCAAATCCTTGCATGGGGCTGAATTTCAACCCTTCTTATCTTTGCAGTGTCTCGGGGTGTTTGGACTTGGAATTCCAATGAGGGGGATCTGACCCAAAGTCATTCATTCCAGAGCTGGACTCCTTCCCCTCTATATCATGACTGCAAATTATTTGGATTGCAACATCTCATTGGGCCCTGCTCTAGAGTTGTAGTAAAGCCACAAATCCTTCCTGAGTTAGGATATGGTGGGATTAAATCCAGGAGAAAATTTTTGTGCAAAACCTGTCAGAAATGCCCAGGCCAGTCGTCTTCTCTGAAGACAACCACAGGAGATACAGGGAAATGGGAGACATCATACTGATGATTTCTATGAGCTTGGTTGTTGTCATAGTTGTTCTCATAATATAGCCTCCTGTCTTGTAGGTTTTTTGATGAATAACAATTGATCATATTTGTTAGGCATTGAGGCAAGGATGGAAGAGCCAAGCCAAAATAGATTTTCCAAATATATCAACATCAGTAAGTTTTATAAAATGAGGGCATAGTTCAAAATAGTGATACTCGGCACTGTTATGCACCCCACGTCAATTTTGCACCTGAAGGCACTTCCCAGACTGCACAGCCTTTAGGAGAGAGACTGTCTCTTCACTATATGTCACTGCAGAACCTGCCTGTGAGGGGGCTTAACCTTCAGTGGTCACCTGGAGGCCACCCCAGTGACATTTCATATAACAAAATAAAAACAAAAAGCATCATTTTTCTCAGACTTCAGAACAAAGGCTGAGAAACAGCATGTCATATTGGCATGGCCCATTTTAGTGACCTTGTAATCCTACAGAGATGGGAGAACAGTCCTTTGTCCAGAACGTGTCTCCAAAGTATTGCTGGTGGTACATGCTTCCCTCTCCTTCTCTAAGTCACCTTAAGTAATTAATCTTTCTGCATTTCCACTGAAGCAGGTCGCCATCTCCCCAGCTACATAGCGCTGAGCACGGCAATCCTGGTGCACCAAGCAGCCTTCTTCTTAAAGTGGGCGGAGAAGGTGCAGAGGGACAACAGGAGTAACTCCTACCATTTCTGGTTCAGTGCCATTTCTCCTTGTACTGGCCTTTCTCATTGTTTCTATTTCCTTTATTTGAATGTTACAAAGAAAAAAACTGGGTCACTGCCCTAGCTGGAACTCTGGGTCTGCATTAAGACCATCCTACTTAACATAACTTTGCATCCACCTTAAGCCACTGATCCCACAGGGTGCAGATAGGCTGAACTGGTTATTGCTTTCTCAGCTCTGGACACAAATACCTAAACATGTCCAAGACACCAAAGGAAGGAGTCTGAATGGGTCCCTAGAGATTTTACAGCTTCACAGAGATGCTGGGAGATGTCCTGATGCTCCAGCTGTGCCATTGGGAATCTCGGGCACCCCATGCTGGCGGGATATCCCTTTGTGTCCTGATGATGACATTCTGCCTTGACTTTTGTCTTTATGTTACCGCAGCCACACATGTCTCTGCACCTCTAAAGCCAGATTGGCTTGAGGTGGTGGAAAGAGGTGGCATTGAAGCATGCCTGAATGTCATGCTGGTCTGCATATCTTTCTGAACATCTCTTTTGAGAAGGTGCTTCTCTGTAAATCATGTAATTCTCTTTTTTTTTGTATTTTCTCTTCTGCTTTTTTTCCTTTGATGCTGAGCACAGGCTGAATGATTACTCAGTGCCCCAACCTGGGCTACAGCACCTGTGAATCCTGCTTGCCCTTCCCTATGACACACAGGTCACATCCTCTTGTGTGCTAGACTCTGTATGGACACCAGTGAAGAGATAGTCTGTGCCCCAAAGTTGCTACAGTCTCCATTTGAAAGCTAAGACATGTCTGGTCAGGAGAAACGCAGAATATATTCAGCTCTTTATTCTTCAAGCTATGGGGACTGGGTCTGTTTTAAGCTAAAAGATGCTCCTCATCTGCAGTAAAACCGGTATTTTCAGTGCCTTGCTAGGTTGTATCAGGAGGCTGCTCCACTCTTTTTGGGGCAATTTTGTTGGAATAAAGGAAGCGCCTTGATTCTCCCCACGCTGGTGCTGAGGTGAGATGGGAGGAAACACGATGAATGCAGTGGTGTCACCCTGTCCTTGCAGGAGGAGGCTGATGCAAAGTTCTTGCCTGAGGTTTCGTTGTGTAGCTGAGAGCCTGGTTAGTTCCCATGAGGCTGTTGCCCACCGTTGAGGGGGGTCTGCGCACAAACGTCAGGCCCAGGAAGCATGTGAATGGATGGGATGGTGCAGTCTTGACAGGAGGAGCCCAGACCACTCTGAGCATTTGGATGGGAAGACAAGCTGTTTTCTGGCCACTCTCCCATCCCTCCAGCCCTTCCCAGCAAAATGCTCTCAGGTGTAAAGGTGGAGATGGCACCACTGCTTTTTACTGGAGCTGGATGCATGCAAGATAAAATGCAGGGCATCAGCAACCTAGAGAGGCAGGTCTTGCTGTCTGGGAGCAAACCACTCATGCATTTCCTTGTAGAAGCTTGTAAAAAGTCTTGCATCTTTCCTAACACCACGGCTGAAAAATGACCTCTCCCAGCCAAGCCCAAATTGTCAAACCTGGCTAACATGCAGTTGCTTCCAACTTCCAGCCCTGCTCCTGCATCTCTTGCTGCTTCTAACCGCTGTGGCTATCCTTTCACATTTCACAGAGGTGACCCCTTGCACATAATTAGAAAAGTGCTAAAAGTACACTAATCAAAGCTAGCCAAACCAGGATTCTTGCTGAAACAGCCTATTCCTCATCAAATCTGTGACAGTATGTAAGCACCAGCCTCTACAGTGCTCTGCAGGTAGCAGCTGCATCCATTAATTACTCTAGATTTGTTAACAGTTTTCCAGGGGATGATTTTGCTGGGAGAGATCACTGATAGCCCCCCATGCTCTTCTCGACAAGTAGGCCAAGTTTTTCTGGTGTGTGCATGAGCTGGGTTTTCTCTTGTTGGAATTCCATGATGACTTTGTGTTTGTGTTGACTGGATTTGTCTCAACATCATATCCAACCTGAGCTGTGCAGATTCCCTGCCCATGGCAAGGGGTTGGACTAGATGATATTTATAGTCCCTTCCAACCCAAACTATTCTATGATTCTATGAAATTCCTCACTTTTGGGGGTGAGAATGTTATCTGACAGGTTATTAGTGCTATACAATGAAGCACACATAAAAACTTTAGCAAAAGTAGAAATAAAATTCACCAGCTTGCAAAACATAACAGCAAGGCCAGTGCAAATCGGGACTCTGTGACTCTGCCCATGGCTCGGCCACCTGCAAAGAAGAGGAGGTTTGGAGGAAACATGCATTAAAATCCTGCTGGAATCCTCCTTTTGGGAAATCCCTGTCCAACAGATCATATCACATTCACCTTGGTTTTGATTTGGAGGGAGTTGCATCCCGGTGCCCAGCTCTTCCTCCAACCCACCAGCAGCACCTGCTGCCCCACAAAGGCTCTCTGAACACCAGAACCTACGAGACACACAACACCACTGTGGCTGATGTGTAAGGAGCTCAGGTAATAGTGTTTAACACACAAAATCAGTTGGAGGTTCATTTCATTCGCAGCTGGTTTAACAAGGTTCTCCCAAGACCGGGAGAAGGGGTCATTAAGGGAAACCACTCCATTCTGCTTTAGAAACACTTGCCCCAAACTGGAGATTGGATTATTAATTTAACTGAGGGTGCTAAAACAAGCAAAATACTCAAAATCATCCTGATTCACCCTAAATACCCATCTCATTTGGTTTAGTTAATATTCTTTTCCGAACACAACTCAACTCTCCCTGTAGTACAGGCTGAGGAATATAGACCGTAGCAGTTTCTGGAGATGTTGCAGAGTCACCCCACAGTGAACATGCCCCTGGCTTGTTTTTTGCCCTACATGGGTCTCTGGTCCTACACTCCAGGAAGCCTGACATGAGGAACCATGACAGAGGGTTGCCATGACCGTGCTGTGATGTATGAGGGCAGGGAAGCCCAAGCCATTCCTGAAGAGCATCCCTGGGCAAATGCATCACCCCAAGCTGCAATACAGAGATTTTTGACAGCCCAGAAGGGGCTGTTTGCTATCATGGGCAGATCTTCCTCACATCTCTGCATAGGGTAGTCAGGATTGCCAGTCACACAGGGAGGTTTTAGCAGGAGAAATTAAATTATGGCACTTTTCCTCCCTGGGTAGAGGCATATGGAGCAGGTTGCCAGAGTTTGGCCATTGCAAGCTCACCAGCTCTAGCTCTGCCCCTCTTCTGCCTCAACACTCAACCATCTCTGGCCCTGCTCCCTCCTCCGGCCCCAGCTGTCACGGGAGGCTCCCGGGGACGCGGCCGGAGGGGAAAGGCGCTGTTATCTTTTCATTTCCTGAGCCTGCTCCACTGCGGTTTTGCAGGGAGCAGAGACAAGGAAGCGCTCGCCGACTCTCAGCAGCCAGTTCAAGCGGTCCCTGGAGCTGTTGATGAGGACTCTCAGTGTGTGCCAGCCCTTTTTTGTCCGCTGCATCAAGCCCAATGAGTACAAGAAGCCCATGGTAAGTCCTGCTTTTCTCTCCTGGTTGCTTGTCATACAGGACTGCCTGCAGGGTCACTCTGCCCTGGAGCTAATAGCAAAACTTTGGGTACCAGTGAAGTCAGGATTGATGCTGGGTGCTTAGAAAACCAACCAAAAGCCTATTCTGCAAGCAAGGGAGTCACCAAAGGGTTGGCAAAATCAGGCATTTGCTTTGCAATCCAACAGTGCCCCAAAATTTTTGCAGAGAGGAGCTCCTGCTCCTGCCTTTCTTCCCAAGGATAACCTCGAGGAATTCTCCCTGGAGCCCTTTCTCCTATAGGAAATGCCTCTGAATTTCCATAGGGGGTAGGCACCTCCCTACCAGAGACTTAGTCTGAGCTGTAGGGCCCTGGGTTTAGCCCTATGGCAGGGTTCGTGGTTCCTCAAAGAAGTGATTCCCTTTCCCACGGGTGCTTTCTACAAAACTTCTCAAGGGCTCTCACTTGGTTTCACCCCTCTTTGATCCTCTCAGCTGTTTTTTTTTTTCCCCACCAATTGCAAAAGCACAATTCTAAAAGCAGAGAAAAAAAGAGGCAAAATAGCACAGAGGAAAGGTGAGAGGAATTATTTTGCTCCGATTCCCAGGGACCTGCTTCAAAAGCAACAAACACTCTGGGGACAAACTTTAAGGAGCAAATGACAGGGAAGGAGACAGCTGTAAATCCCCCTGACCACAAACTGCTCAGGGAGGGGCTCTGAGATCTGCAGCAAAAAGTAGATGATAAAGTGGGTGCTGCGTGCCCCAATCCCACTGTCAGCACCTTGCAGGATTGGACCCTGGTGCTGTTAACAATCACTGTTAGCTGCTCACCGCTCTTAATAGTGATACTGCTTGTGGAAGAAGAGCTTTATTTAATAATAATTTCAGCTATTTGTTTCTGCGAATCATTCTGCCCATGCCTGTGCACTTCGGTAGCAATTAATCTTCTCAGAGCTGGAGTTTATCTAAAGTCAGTGCCTGTTGGAAAAGCTCAGCTAAGTGCAAAAAAGCATAAAATATTGAATTTCAGGGCTGTTACATACAAACTGTGTTTGAAACTTATTTTTGCTCTTCAGTGAACCTAATATGATTCAGGGTGAAAGGTTTGGTGGCTCTCTCAGCGTGGCTTACTGTGCCCTTATCCTGGTTTTGGTGAGCACAAAAAGGCACCTAATAGCATATTAATGGAACACTTTGGGTTAATGCTTAACAATATGTCTGATCTGAGGTTGTCATCTCAGTTGAGATCAAAACAAGACCTTTAAGAGCAAGGGCAATGTTGAGAAATAGATGTACATCCCGAACCGATTTTAACAAATTATTCCCAATGCCCTGACTTTGAGCTGCTTTTACACCTGGATATCTGGGATTTGGTCTGGCATTTTTGTGTCCTGCTTAGGAAATCTGCATGTCATCAGCTCTTGCAAGCACTAAGCCAGACGTCTCTGTCCAACCCATTTACCTACAAAACTTTCAGTGGGACATAAAACCAGCTGTAAGTTTGAAAGAATCAGACAAAGAGAGATTAATCTCCCCATTGAAGTAGTGTCTGGATGAGCTAACACTGATTCAGAGGCTGTAGTTTATATCATATGAAATGTGATTTCTTACTAAATTTATTTTTGGCCTTGGTTTAATAATAGGGAGGGAAAAAATCTCAGATAACGGTACACAGAACTGTGCAGGGCGACTGCAAAAGAGAACATTTTCTGGGAGTTCATTTCTTGTCCCTGGCTTTGGAGGAAAGTGTACTGATAGTGATAGGAAATGGGATAATGGGAAGTAAAAGGTCAATGGAAAGTCCTGACTGTTTGTTACTTTCTGTTATTTTAAAACTTTTGCTTCCTTCTAAAATGTGCTTTGGGAGAAAAAAAAATTGTTTGCATCGTGATGCTGGCTGGAGTTGTCTGGGTCTACGCACCATCCCACGCTGCTGCTTCTGAGCATTGCTCTGTTGTTCTGGTTAGTCCAAGACAAACGTGTGGGATGAATTAGCTAACAAACCATGCATAGAAAGTTAAAACTGTCTTCAGCAGTCTGTGCCTCATCAGGCCCTGGCTCCAGGAGCACATAGTTGCCCTTACTTGCAATGAACTAGACCTACAGACTCTGGAGGGTTATTTGCAAGCCCACAGCCACTCACATATCCTCTGCTTCATGGTGGGGGGAGACCTAGGAACACACACCTTGTTCTTCTGCACCTTTCTTGTCCCCAATACCCCCTTTAGTTAAGGACAGCTTAAGACCAAATCTGGATAATGCTATTTTCTGCCTTTTCCTTGCTCATCTGTTGTCTTATCCTGGGATCAGGATCTGCCTTAATTCACTCCAGCCCTTTCACGGTTAAGTGGCTGCTATGAGCTAGCCAAAAATCTCCCTCCAGGGTCGGGGAGATGGGTGCACCCCTAGGGCAGACCCTCTCGTCCCAGAAGATACATCTGAGATACAGGCACATACCTATCTCTCCTCACTCACTTCAGGTGACATTTTAGATGCTCATGCCTTACATGCACAGATGCTCACGTTTCAGACAGCTGAAGGGAGGGCAGATGAATAGCACCCTGGCAGTAACTCTTTGGCTCAGGCTGGGATTTACTGGCCCGACGTTCTGTGGTGTGCCAGCACCACACCACCTCTGCCTTTATTTTACGCTTGGGTTGAACACTTTTTGGATGCTCGCAGAAGACAATGTCAGGCTGCAAGAGGGTGCTCTCAGGGGCTCCAGGATTGTCCTCAATGCACTAAAGCATGGTAGAGATTTTCCTGAACCTTCCTTTGCTTCAGCAGATCTGCCCATCTAGCAGCACCACTCATTACAGACCCTGAGGCTCCTGAAGCAAGGGAGAGCAGCCAGGTTTATTAGCAAACATCTGCAAGAGTTACCCATGTCTGCTGTCTGGCCTTGAAACTGTCTGTTACTTGTCAGGAACAGCCACGAATGCTGGTCTGAGAGTTATCCTTTCCCTAAAACCCTCAGCTGGTCTCAGTTTTGACCAGTTCGTTTTAAGCTCCTTGGACGTCCTCCTGGGTACAGGGTGGCTTGATGATAACAGGCTTATCTGAGGGCCTCGGCATCTCCAAGGCCACACTCTTCCTTTGTGGGACTTCAGGGTGTCACCTCCCCTAAGATCAACTGGTGTAGGCACCCTTAGCCTTTACTAATATGCCCTTCTGCTTCCTCTGTCTGCAAAATGGTACTGCCCTGCCCATGCGGGAGTGCTGTGGTCATGCCGGTAAAGCTCAGAGTGGCGTTCAGAAGTTAATGACCATGAGTGGTCATTAGATGGGTGACTGTATGGTATGACCCTTGTAGATGCAGCATCACTGCCCATTTCCCCAAGGTGATGTTCACCGTTGCATTGTTCTTGCCAGTTCTCCTCTCAGTCCTTTGTGTAACGTGTAGGACACATCCAGTCTTGCAAGTGGGGATCAGTCACATCTGTGTGAGCCAAACACACTCAGCAGTTCACAGGACCAGACCAATAGTTGTACAGTCTTGGGTCCACCAAGTGATGGATTTGGATGGATGCCTGACTTGCTTGCCCCGCACATCTTCGGAGTCCCTACTCTCTTATGGCAAATCCAGGCCCAGATGTGCAATCAAACCACCGTGTCCCATAACCTCCCCAGCTGTTTGACAGGGAGCTGTGCGTCCGTCAGCTGAGGTATTCGGGGATGATGGAAACCATCCGGATCCGCCGGGCTGGCTACCCCATCCGCTACACCTTTGTAGAGTTCGTGGACCGGTACCGGGTGCTCATGCCTGGGGTGAAGCCAGCTTACAAGCAGGTGAGTGTCTTCTTCCATGGGTAGCGATTGCTCTCTGCTGGTCCCTCCAGGGATATTTATGGGGTGTGCATCCTCTCCGAAAGCAATTATGCAACATTTGCTCCCCAGATGTTACAGTGGTGCTCTGGGCTTTCCAAGTGAAGGAAAAAAGGATACAGGACAGGCTACCTGTCCCTCTCACTCACCTTAAATGTTGTGACAGTAAAGCTCTTCGAACCTCATTAGCAGAAAACTGCTGGAACTGGGGTCAGAAAAGGTCCCCACTGGGCTTGGGAGGAGCAATGGGTGAGGCTGGTCCTGGTGAATCCCAACCCCTCTCTTACCAGGGTGACCTGCGTGGGACATGCCAGCGCATTGCCGAAGCAGTGCTTGGGAAGGATGATGACTGGCAGATTGGCAAGACAAAGATATTCCTGAAGGTAGGTGGTTCTCTGCATCCCCCCTGCCATCTGGGGCCCTCACCTGTGAAGGGGTCTCCTACTATTCCCTTTCCATGACAAGACATGGCCCTTTCTCATGGTCTCTGGGCTCATGTGGCAGCGGGTAGAACCTTGGCCAAGGCAGGATATTTGGGCCGGTTCAGGAAGTGACAGGCAGGAGGAAGTCCTGACACCCTGCCAGCACTGATACCTGCACGTATCCATACGGACGCAGAAATAGTCACACACAGCGCACGACCTTTTCCCTCCTGGGCTGAGCCACTCGACCTCATCTCCTGCCTTCACCCAAAGAGCACAGCAGCAGGAGTCCATGCAGACCCCTGCAGAGAGAGGGACCGAGAACACAACGGGCTCACTTTGCTTTCAGCACGTCCTTGAACAACCCAAGACATGCCTACAACGTCACTTTCTGCATCAGGCCAGCTGACAGAGCACAACCCAACATTGCATGTCCCCTTTAGCCCCATTCACACTCATCTTTCCTTACAAAGCCATTCCTGTGTTGCTCTGGAACGATGAGGCTGAGCTGGCCAGGAACCAGGCTGGAAGCAAAGGCTTCTCTCAAGCAAAAATCTCAGCAGTAAATCTGGAACCTTTATATCTAAATTCACCCCCAACCCCAACACCAGTGTGAACACCCCCATCTCTTTCCTAGAAGCTGTTCCCACTAGTGACTCTTTCCAGAGCCTGTTATCAAGATCTCACAGCTGTCAGGGCAGGAAATAGAGAAATTGGGAGGCCCCAAGGGGCCACGTGAGGTCGAGCAAAGCAGGAAACGTGTGGAGCTGCCTCTGCTTCACCCAGCACAGCAGGGCTCAGTGTGCCGCAACCAGGAAAGAAAGCCAAGTTGCAGTGTGGGAGGAATTAGTGAAAAGCTTGGACTGGTGCATCTGAAAGCTGCAGGGCAAGGAAATTCAGTGTCTTAGGGAGCTGTTTTGTCCTTAGGGTATGGAGGCATTGCAGCCTTGGCTAGAGGGAGCAATGGGACTCAGGCAGCCTGGAATTTGTTTCCAAACCTCCCAGTAACTCTCCTAGTAACTGCTTCTAGTAACTGCTCCCATGGCTGACAGCACTAGCAGGGAGCTCTGCTAGTAATTTGGTTATTTTCAGACTGTAAAGTATTGTATATGCAGCTTCTGGATGCTCTGATTCATTTGGGAATAAAGGCAGTATATCACTCGGGTTTATATTAGAATCTTCTCATTAAGTAGGTGGGGTGATACTTGGGATGTAAAATGTGCAAGAGTTTATTTTGGTCATCTCCTCTGAGGAAGGGCTTTGTATCAACCCTCCTGCCACATGTCAGGCAGATGGAGAGCTTGAGACATGTTGCTTCCTCCCACAGGACCACCACGACATGCTGCTGGAGATTGAGAGAGACAAGGCCATCACGGACAAAGTCATCCTTATCCAGAAGGTGGTTCGTGGGTTTAAAGACAGGTAGGTGTGAGCCCCACTGCCAAATGGGAGGTGGGCGATGTGGGATGCTTCACCTGGCAAGCATCTCCCAGGGGATGTGTGACTCCCTTGGTGCCCTTCTTGTAACAGGGGAGAGGGGAGCCCTGAAGTGTTGGCACTCAAGTGTGCTATGTACTGGAGGAAAACAGTAGAGGAAATGAGGAAAACTGTGTTATCTGCCTCAAACACGGACAGAAGAGGACCTTCTGTCCCTGTTCAGTGCTGTCTTCAGGGGAGGTCATGTTTGCTATGACAATGCAGCAGTGGGGCTCTGAGCTTGCTGAAGGCAACGCTAAGCCTCCAGTCCATGGGGATCTGCAGAGACTGCAATGGGACCACTGGGTCATCCACTGTGACTAGCATTGCTCTCCCCAAAGCCCAAGTGGTTCCGGACTTTACAACCCAGTTGCTACCCTTGGGAGGAGGCCAGGTAGCCCATGCAGAGCTCATGGCACAGTTATGGAAGAAGAGGGAGCCACAGTTAAGGACAAGCTTCACCCATGGAGGAGCTTTTTGCTCTTTGACTTATGACCCATGGTTGTGACTCAGGTTGTGCCTTAGGCTTTGCAGAAAGGGCACATACTAAATAACTCAGCAATCTTTCCCATAGGAATCCTAGTGAGACCCCCAAGCCCTTCTAACATAATTGTCTCTGAGGAGTCTACAGGAAGAAGCAGACCAGGCTAAGAAGGGTGGGAGGAGCAGATGGAGATAGCAAGGCGGTGTTGCTGAAGTTTGCTCTTGATCATTTGGGTGAGATTGAATCCATTCTCAGGTGTTAGGACTGAAGTGGGGAGAGCTGGCAGGGAAGGGATTTCAGATGCAAGAGGAGGGTGCAGGGCAGGGGGAAGGAGGGGACCATTCTCAGCATCTCCTGCTCTGCCCATTCCCATAACCTGGCAGAATCTGCCTGCAGAGTCCTATCAGGGAGAGCCCCTACAGTTCTTTCTATGACAGCAAGGAGAACTGGGGGAGGAGACTTTTTCAGGTCAAAAATGCAGTGTTTACTCCACCTGGCTGCTCAGTTTCCAGTCTTCAAAGAATGAGGCCCTGGAGATGATAACTTGTAGCCAACCTGCAGAGGTAAGTGATTAAAATGATTTTGCAGGTCCAATTTCCTGAAAGTGAGAAATTCAGTCCTGATGATTCAGAGATACTGGCGTGGACATAACTGCAGGAAGAACTACGGTGCTGTAAGTATGGGGGAGCTCCTCGCACCTCTGCTTTTCTACCTCTTTCAGCTGAGACAGATGGAAGAGTTCCCTGGCTCAAAATGCCCCACAGAATGTAGGAGGGAGTGGGATTGGCTTTTATCAGCTGGAGCAATGAATGGAGGTTTGCTCTTGCTGATTTGCCTTCTCATTGAAGAGAGCACCTGATCACCTTCTAGCTGTCCTTTTCCCTGTGACTTAGATGCCCATTGCACCAACTAGTCACTTGGGGTTTTAAAAGTCTTCCCCTAGTCTCCAGGTGACTGAAAACTCAAGAGCAGCTTCCTCTGAAAAACATACTCTGTCTCCAGGTGGGACCATATCTGGGTTTCTCCCCAGCCCGGTCCATGGCCCTCTTACCTACCTGTCCCAGCTGGCTCTGACTCAACAGCAGGTCATTTGGGAAGTATATTGGGGCCTAAGTATTTCAATATCATTCTCCAAGCTTGAAACTTGATAGGAATAATCACTGCCAGGCTGGCTAGGATGCTGCCTCCTGCCATGAAACAGCACCTTGGCTGTCAGGCAGGAGGTCTGCAGATACTCGACCTCCATGGGAATAATCCTCATGGCTTGTGGCTACCTTGAGATGACCAGCCAGACCTTCTGATGCCTCTCAAGGGCAGAAACTCTGTAGCATTCAGTGGGGAAGAAACTGCCTTTGTCCTTCCTGGGCTTTGAATCAGCGCAGCAGCCAGAGGGCTTAATTCCTCCACCCTCTTGGAGAACCTCCCCCCCAAAGCCTTGTCCTGGTGGGAGCTGATTCCAGTGGCTCTTATTTACAGCTGTGCAAGAAGGAGATTAGTGATGGAAATCTGCTTATGGTGGGTGAGCCTCTGGGTGGTGGGGTGGTTTCATCCTGCTCCCTCTTGCAGATGCGGATCGGCTTCCTGAGACTGCAGGCCCTCTACCGATCCCGCAAGCTCCACAAGCAGTACCACATGGCTCGCCGGCGGATCATCGAGTTTCAGGCACGATGCCGGGGTTACCTGGTCCGTAGGGCTTTCCGCCACCGCCTCTGGGCTGTCCTCACCATCCAGGCGTATGCCCGCGGCATGATCGCCCGAAGGCTGTATAAGCGCCTCCGGGGGGAAGTAAGTACCATGGAGGAGAGGTCAGTCGTGGGAAACAGAGGTGGGGAGAGGGGAAGTAACCATGCTTCTGCTTCATGTGCTCGTGGGATCGGTTTTTCAAGACCAAAAAAAGAATTTCAAAAATAAGTAGGTGCCTATTCAGAATGGCTCTTGTCTTTATTCTCCCAGTATCATCGACGCCTGGAAGCAGAGAAGCTTCGGCTGGCAGAAGAGGAACGACTTCGAAAAGAAATGAGTGCCAAGAAAGCCAAAGAGGAAGCTGAAAAGAAGCACCAAGTACGCAGGGACCGATCACTTTCTGGGGCTCTGTCCCTGTTTTCCAGGGACTGGTTTTGCTCCTTTGAGGAGGAATGCCAAAAGTATCTAAGGGATTTCTGCCCTGCTTGAGCAGTTTGTATTTAATTCACTAAAGTAGTCTGTGCTCTAACTAGTTTGAAGCTGCTCCAGAATTTCTGATCTGCTGCACAGGAATGCCAGAGATTACAGTTATTATTCGCTTGCTTTTGCTATTGTATAAAGGCTGAAGGGAGAACCGGGGCACTGCGTATGTGTACGCGCGCACATACATGGTTGATGTATCAAAGAAAAAAATAAGGTCAGTGAGAGGCTCTGTGTATGGACCAAACCCCCTAAACAGGCACTAAGGAAGGAGAAAATGCTCTTGCTTCGTCCTTCTGCAGTTAGAAAACTAAGGCATGGACATGTCACTGCTTTGCTCCAAGTCGCAATGCTGGTATAGTGCCCCAAGCACAGGGCAGTCTGCCTTTCTAAAGCCAGGCCCTGCAGAATTTAGTGGCAGCTCTTTGGAGGGAGCAATTCATTCATTGTACTTGTCCTCTTGCAGGTACGCCTGGCCCAGCTGGCACGGGAAGACGCAGAGAGAGAAGTAAAGGAGAAGGAGGAAGCACGTCGGAAGAAAGAGCTCTTGGAAAAAATGGAGAGAGCTCGCAATGAGCCAGTGAATGACTCAGAAATGGTGGACAAAATGTTTGGATTCTTGGGGACAACCTCTTCCCTGCCTGGCCAGGAAGGACAGGCACCCAATGGCTTTGAGGTACTAGAGACATACACGAGCATGAATAACCCATGAAAGGCTTTAGCAACACATTAATGAATCAGAGCAGAGTATAGCAATGCAAAAGTGAGTCTCTGAAGGCTTCCTTCAAGACCAGGCTCTTCTGTGTGGCCCCAGAGGGTCACTGTGGCTGGGGACAGGCAGGCAGCCTGCAGGTTTCCTCTGGGGCAACTGAACAGAGGAGAGCAGTATCACTATAAGATCACTGAGGACATGTGCTCTTTGAAATCTTTTCCTTCATGGTTCATCATGGCTCACAGCTTTTAGCTCTTAGACACCCTTTCCCCGTGCTAGGAGTGAGGCCGTGCTTGTTGCTTCTCCTACTGCTCTGGGGACATTCCTGGGCACAGGCATGTCCTTCAGGACTTGGGCTTTTCACGGGCTGCAGAGTTATATTTCATGGTTTTCGCTCCAGTTGGCTTTGCCTTTTGGGATGGAAATCAGACAGATATAAAAGTCAGGTCCAAAGGGAAAGGTAATTCAGTATCCAAAACCATGCGGAGTGCCTGACATGTCCTTCCTCACCAGGATCTTGAGCGAGCCCAGAAGGAGCTGGAGGAAGAAGATCTGGATGCAGCATTGCCTCTTCCCGAGGAAGAGGAGGAAGATCTCTCAGAATACAAATTTGCCAAGTTCGCTGCCACGTATTTCCAGGGCACAACGACACACACCTACATCCGTCGGCCTCTCAAGCAGCCTCTCTTGTTCCATGAAGATGAAGGAGACCAGTTGGTGAGGCAGGGGATGAAAAACCTCAAGCAGGGCAGGGTGGGTTGGAGAAAGCCTGGGGAACTCTTCAGCCAAAGGGCACCAGTAGTTTTCCTTTGGGATACACTGGTGTGTTCATGGCTCAGTGGAGAGCACAGCCTTCAACTGCTGCACATGTGTCAGTAGGCACTGTCCCACCAGCATGCTTTGAGCACTGACAAAAGAACATTAGAGGCGTGAGTCCATCTCTGTACCTTGATATTTGTGTTAAGACAATTAATAAAGCACTCTGGACTCAGGGCATGAGTGATGAAAATTGCTGAGCGAGGACCACTTGTAAAGCTGCTGCACAGCGGCTGGAAATGTTGCTTCTTAACTTTTCATATGCGTCAGTGCAGAGCTAGCAGAGAAGAAATGCTTGTCCTACAGCCAGCAGTACAAGAGCAGAGCTGTACTGAACATGCATGGCTGTAATGAACATTATATTGGCCATGAACTTGCCTTCACTTTGGTTCTTCTTCCCCTTTGCAGTGGGTTAGAAGCTGCTGGTCAGTGCCTTTCTGTAAGGTTGGCGTCTCCTAGCCAAGAGGCAAACCCCATGTAGGGTGCACAAACACGCCTATGATGGCATGAACACAGAGCCGGAATTAGTGGTCCCAGCCGCCAGCCTGCCCAGCTTTCTCAGACGGGGTGTGTGCTGCAGGCAAAACTGTTGTGTGTGACGCAGTAAAGTGTGTTTATATCCTGCAGATGTACAGGGAGACCACAGTGGCAATCCTGAGGGATTCAGCATGGCCTGAGCACCCCTCCACTGCCCGGTGCAAGCTAATGGAGTTAATCTTTCCTTTCAAATAGGCAGCACTTGCCGTATGGATCACTGTCCTCCGTTTCATGGGAGACCTCCCTGAGCCGAAATATCATACAGCCATGAGTGATGGCGGTGAGAAGATACCAGTGATGACAAAAATCTATGAGACTCTTGGGAAAAAGACCTATAAGAAAGAACTGCAGGCTCTGCAGGGAGAAGGAGAGGTAACCGCTGTGGCTGTAAAAGAGACGCTGTTATTAGTTGTTGGATATTGGAATGTGTTGGAAAGAAACGACTTGTGGGGTTTGCTGCAGGCAGTTTGTCAACTTTATTTGCAATTATGCTACAAAGGGACAATTGCCCATGTGTCAGGTGTTGATCCTGTCCTTTCTTCTTCACAGGCATAACTGAATGTCCCCATATAAGGAAAGTGCCTGATGTCTCTCCTGGGGCTTGGATCTCTCTCCTTCTCCTTGTAGGGCAGAAATACATGGGGGGAGTGCAATGGCCTCTGTCACCAGTCTCTCATTTGGGGACTTTTTGATCTGCATTGGGTCAGAGGAGGCTAAATTAAAAATGTGCCCTTAATCTTGGAGCAGGAAGTAAAGAGTTACCAGGGATTAAGCTGTGGAAATAATTAAAAAAAAAATCCCTGTCGCATCCTCAGCGCATCCTGGGATGTCACTGGAGGACTTCACCTTAGGACCCCTCCCAGATAAGGCAGTGTTCTGGATAAATGGCTGTCCATAGCACTGATCTGCTTTCATCTTTGGCAATCACTTTATTCAATAGGACAATATTTACCTGGTATTAGGATTTTCTAGATGCATTTTCAAGAAGTTTTCTGTAGTATTTTCTGGACAAGCCCCTGCATCATTTGCAGATGTAAATTAACAAATTTCCCTGTTTTTTGAGATGATGATATCATTCATCACTTTCAGTGAATTACTGGAGAAGGAGAGTAGCCTCATCTAGATAGTAATTCTGTAAAAATATACAACAAGAATAACCTTTCAGTCCTTCTACCTCTCATTTCTTCCTTGTTTATTACAAAACGCATATTTGGGCCAACTGAGACATTGTGTAGTACAGAAAAGAAGGAAAATTTAAGCTGTCATTTTTGTCTGTAGTTACATCTGCTCTGCAGAGTGCACAACAGTGCAGAAAGGTGTCTGAGCTGACCCTGAGCATGATGATACGGAAATCCAGGTCTACAGTACCAAGTTGGCTTTATAATGGGTATAAACCATCACAGCTGCAGGACCCGAAGTGTTGATCCGGTGTAAAATCACAGTCTTCTCTAAGTTGTTTAGATAGGGAGAGGTTACCTGGGTCAAAAACTGAAGTAATTATCTATGCCATTTTAATTCCACAGCTGGCATAAAGTTGGTATAAAAGTAGAAAGCCAATAGTAACTTGATGAAATGTAGTCAGTGCCTGGGTCTGTCCCACACCAAATTTATTTGCAGAAAAACTGCAAGAGCACAGAGCTGGTTAACAGTGATGAAACCACAATGGGTAACTACCTGCCCATGAATCCCTGGCTAGATGACTTCCAGTTCAAAAACGTGCCTTGTAAATGGCTCATCTCAGAGAGCGGTCTTGCTCATCTCATTTGCGATGTAGGAACAAGCCCGAGTGGCGTACAGCAAAACTGGGTGGACCTAGGTTGACTAGGAGTTAGCCACGTATTCAACATAACTGTTCAACATATTCATCAGTGACCTGGGGGAAGGGACAGAGCGTAACTTCAGCAAGTTTGATGACGATCCCAAGCTGGGAGGAGCAGCTGATACACCAGCAGGCTGTGCTGCCATCAAGCGAGTCCTGGACAGGCTGGAGAGCTGGGCCGAGGGGAACCTCAGGGAATTCAACAAATTTGGGGAGGAACCTGGGGAGGAACAACCCCATGCACCAGTACAGGTTTGGGGTTGACCTGCTGGAGAGCGGCTCTGCTGAGAAGGCCCTGGGAGTGCTGGTGGGCAGCAGGTTTATCATGAGCCAGCACCGGGCCCTTGGGGCCAAGAAGGCCAACGGTGTCCTGAGTGTGGCCAGCAGGTCAAGGGAGGTTATCCTCCCCCTCTACTCTGCCCTAGTAAGGCCACATCTGAAGTACTGCATCCAGTTCTGGGCTCCCCAGTTTAAGAATGATAGGGAACTACTGGAGAGAGTCCAGCAGAGAGCTACCAAAATAATCAGGCATCCCCATTATATAAATATGATCTGAGGAAGCATCATTTATTAGAGAGTATCTGCAAAATTCAGAGCTAGACCTGGGTTATCAGGGACACAGGAGTATGGGTCCACATTTCTGGTTGCCCCCAAGCTCTGAAATACCTCACTCTCTGCCCGGGATTAATGGTATTTTGCAGGAGCCCAGGGGAGGCAGGGAGAGCACGTACTCGGCAGGGCTCTGGGTCTCACCACATTGAATCCACGCCTCTTGCTTTGCAGAGTACTCACGTTGATGGGCACAAGAAGAACAGTGTGCGGCACAAACTGGTCTCCTTAACACTCAAGAAGAAATCCAAACTGACGGAGGAGGTGAGAGGAGACGCTTGGCCGCCTGGCAGCACAAGTGCCGTTGGATTGTCTGCAGCCCTCTCTGACTCTCTTCTGCTTTTCCCTAGACAACATAGAACCAGCCCTCCTCTGGGTTTGGCGCTACCTGTCTCTCTGCCTGAAAGATTTAAGGAGTGTTTAAGGGGAAAGGTTGGCTTCCCGTGTCTCCTTGAGTCATTCTGCACCTCGTGCCGGCCTCCCCTCGGCTCCCGTTCTCCATCCATCCAGCATCTTCCCTCCCCTCTTTCACAGCCCTCCATCCAGCTGCTGATACCTCCCACCACTCTATGATGGTCTGAATGTTATCCCTGCTTTTAGCTTCCCACCCTCCACCATGGTGTAGGTAGCAGAGGTGGGACATCCAAAAGCACTCACTCATCCTCTGCTCCTCCCTAGTGCCAGGGGCAAAACTCCCCATGGGAGCAGTTAGCCCCAGCTGAGAGCTTTTGGAAATCCCATCCCCAAAGAGTAAGGAGCAACAGATTTTTTGGGGTGGGGTGTGGGGATGAAAACAATGCAAAGACATGGATTCAGTCTTCTTTTACACACTGCCTTGTCCACTTCCAGAGCAGTCACCATCTCACCTGGCTGTAGCTGCTTAAGAGTGTGAAGATTTCTCTCTAAGACAGTCACCCTCCTTCCCTTTAGGGTCAGTGGGGGGAAATGGGACCCAATCCAGCTTACCCTAATGTGGCTCTGAACATACTCCAGAAATGCCCATCTTTCTCCAGTGGCTCTAAATGGAGACTGGGTTGACTAGCTGAGACAGAGAGCTGGTAGGTAGATGAATGCCATCCCTGTTTTCACAAACAGCACCATGTGTTCTGTGCTTTTGGCTGCATCATCAGCCAGGGGAGCAGGTCCATTCTGTCAGTTTTAATTTTTTTTTTAATATAACGGAGTTAAAGGGACAGGCCTTCCTTGGAAATAAGCTGGGGTTATTCCAAAGATCCTTGGTGGCCCTTTCCCGGCTGCAGGACCAGCTCAGAGCTGGGATGTAAGGGTGCCATTGTAGAAACCCTGGGCAAAGACCAAGCAGGTGGGAGTGTGACTAGACAGGACCATTTTTAGCTTCACCCACATGTGATTAAAGCTAACAAAGTCACATCCTCCCATCACTGATAAAGTGCTAGATTGAAGAACTTCTGAGACCCCTCCTGGCTGGTGGAGGAGTCCTCCTGGGGGAGCACTGCACACTTGGGATGGGGGCGGGGGGGACATAGTAACTGGCTGTACTGAAAGAGAGCAATGTGTCTGGTTGGCAGGTGACAAAGAGACTTCATGATGGTGAATCCACGCTCCAGGGTAACAGCATGCTCGAAGACCGACCCACCTCCAACCTGGAGAAGCTCCATTTCATTATTGGTAATGGCATCCTCAGGCCAGCCTTAAGGTTAGAAATCAAGACAAAGGCATAAACATGCCATTCTTCTCATTCCTTCTCCCTTGAGGTATTCTTCTCCAAATGATTTTGCTATTGTGGGCAGCTTTACAAAGCTCTCATCATATAATTTTTCTGGTTGAGTTGTATAATATGTGCTCAGCTGGATCATATTCCTTACTGTCCATATCAGGCCTGATGGAAAGACCACTCAGAGGGACTTGAATACTTCTGAAAGTGTTAGTGGCTACTGGACTGGTTTTTTAACACTCACTCTTGTTGCACACTATCCATTGTTTTCTATTTGACCATATATATCTCTTTTGTTTGCACAAATATTTTTAACGGTATACTAATGAAAAACTCAAACTCCTTTCAGTTGCTAAATAAAGCATTCAAAAATTGGAAAGTGTTAAATTAAGGCCAACTGCACGTCTTTGGTTTAACCCATTTATGTGTGGGTGCGTTATAATACAGTCCTTGTTTATGTGGTCTCACAATCTTTTCACCCACACCTATCTGCTCACTCCAGGAACAGGCTGGACATCCTCATCTGATGAGCAGCTTCTCTAATTTTCGTTTTATCCTCCCAGTTCACCATGAAACCCTTAGCCTTATCTTTCTGCACAAAGTCTGCTCTGAAGGCAGGCCTTGTAGTGTCCCATGGGCTTCCCCAAGGGGTTTGTCACTGTAACTGGTTGGATAACACTTTTGTTGCCTCTCACATAGATGAGGAAGTTCTGTTACCCCTCATTTTGCATGTAGAGAACTAAGGTTAAAGTCAAAAGTGGACATGAAATCCCAAATTGAGATACCTGTCAATGTACATGCCTTTTTGGATGTAAGAGCTGGACAAACCTCAACCTCTGCTGGAGCTGATAGTTCCCAACACTTCCACAAAGGAAATTCAGGTGCCTCAAGAGGAACAGCCAGCAAATGAAGACTCCCAGCTGACGGCCCTCTAAGGAAGTTAGTTTAGGAGACTCTCATGGTATTACTGGGAAAGCTTTGTAAGAAGCCAGAATAGACTCCATCATCCACAGTTGATATTGAGCTTCCTTGAACCTTAAGACTCCCTTTTATTTCCCTCCTCTAAGTAGCGTCAGTCAGCTGAAGCACAGGGAAGACTCAGCAGATGTTACAGGACTGGTGATGGATGGCGGTTTAGAGACAGTGCAGCCATCATTAGGGCAGTTAAATTAATATCCTTGTGATGCTAAAAGGAACATTTAGCTATTGATCCCATGCAGACAGGGTCTGTCTCTCTCTGTTCATGTTGAAAACCATCACCTTGTAAACGCTAATGCTTCTTCTATTCTTATTGCAGGGACGAAATCTATTGTCAGATTTGCAAGCAGCTGACCCAGAACCCATCCAAAAGCAGCCATGCCAGGGGTTGGATCCTGATGTCCCTCTGTGTGGGATGTTTTGCTCCTTCTGAGAAGTTCGTGAAGGTAAATTGTAGATTATATTTGTCTCATTAATTACCTGCAAATACATTTTCTCTTCCATCCATGGGACCAGCTTTTCTCTTGGGTTTCACAGTACAGGGAATCCTGGTCTTCAACTCTGCCAGAAAAGTGTGCGTGATCCCAAATTCAATGTCTAAAGTGGATCAGACGAGTCAGTCCTGAGAACTGACTCTCTCTTTCCTGTGACTCTAAAGGGACCATAGACAATTGGTTTAGATGACGCCTCCTGCACTGTAGATGTGTGAAGATGTGATTAAGTGATTTCTGGCAGGAAAGTTGATTGAGGGAGGCTGCAAGTGGAATTCTCACACCCAGAATAGCCCCCATTTCTCCCCTATTTCTCAGATGCAAAGGTCTATGCATTCATTCAAGCATCTACTGGTTTTGACAGTATGGTCTCAGGCATGTACTCTAACAATATTGGCAAGGAATAGTACTACACAGCTAATTATAAATATAAATTAATATAAAAAATCGCACATAGAAGGGAAGGGTTTAATTTACCTGGAAGTATGTTTACATAGTTGCTCTCTGCATGCTACAAGTTGCCCCGCAGGTGTCATACTGAAAACATCCAACAGTCACATGAGAGATTACATGTAATGGATCTTCAGAAACACTGTGGAACAGCAGGACTGAAGTCAGTGGACGATGCTAAGTGGCTGCCAGTTTTGAAAATCAGATTGTTCTTAAGGATATTCTTTTTCTCTGGGCAAAGTTTTGTTGCCTAGATTCAAAGTCTGCCTTCCAAAAGAGTTACATGCCTAGACTCTGACTGGACTGCTCAAGTTAATCCTGTGCCTAAGAGTTTGGCTGGCTCAGAGCAGAGGGCTCAGTACTGTCTTTGCTTTGCCATGATATAAGACCTCCTTCGTCACTTTTAGACCTTTGAATGTTGGAGCCTGGAACTGCTCCCAAGCCTGCTGGAGATAAAGATTTCCCATTAATTTCCATAGATATCAGATCAGGTACTGGTTCCTCAGCACTGAAAGAGCTGAAGTCAAGAATAGAAATCCCTCCTTCATCCTCAGGCCTTGCCAGTATGAAATCTAATACAGCAGACAAATCACTGGCAAAGTGGCAGAAAATTAAATTATGTCTGGAAATGAGATCTGAGAAAGTATGTCACAGGATGTTGTGTGGGCTTAAATCTTTAATAGTGAAAGATTATTTTAGGTGACTGAAACACTTCCTAGAAATAATTTATGGGTAGCTCTGGAGACTCAGACATAGAATCATATAACGGTTTGGGTTGGAAGGGACCTTCAGAGGCCATCTAGTCCAAGCCCCCTGCCATGGGCAGGGACATCTTCCACTAGACCAGGTTGCTCAGAGCCCCGTCCAACCTGGCCTGGAATGTCTCCAAGGATGGGGCATCGACCACCTCTCTGGGCAACCTGGGCCAGGGTTTCACATGTACCTCGCCCAGAGTTATGGTCCATGCTGAAATATGTGGCAACATTCGCAACAGCTTCGGAGAGGGTTTATACTAATTTTGCCCTTATTCATCACCCTTTTGCACCTTGGGCTTTTGGAGGTAATAGGCAGCCTGTGGTGACTGAAGCTCCTCGAGTATGAGTACAAACTACACTTGCAGCAACCCACACCGAGGTTACCTTTCAAGGCCCCAGTCTTGCAAACAGCAACACGCAAGCAGTGACCTGGGCAGTGTCTCAGAGTTCCTCTGAAGCCACTGTAGATATCCACAGGGATGTCATTGATACTTTCCAGCACAAGATGTTATGTTTTGAGGTAAAGGATTCTCATGATGAAATGTTAACTCTGCCCACGAACCACATAAGTTTCCATCCAGACCTTCCATTCCTTTTTTGTTTGTAGTAAACAGAGGAATATTCAAAGTTTTCTTGTTGAAGTTCAGTGAACTCTTCTGTTTCTAATCTACATGAACCCAGGCTACCTAGTCCAGTCTGTGCTGGGTTGGGAGACAAAATCCA
This sequence comes from Phalacrocorax carbo, assembly GCF_963921805.1. Classification (NCBI taxonomy): domain Eukaryota; kingdom Metazoa; phylum Chordata; class Aves; order Suliformes; family Phalacrocoracidae; genus Phalacrocorax; species Phalacrocorax carbo. The sequence continues at coordinate 214,473,563 of NC_087513.1, read as the reverse complement.
TGTCAGTGCCAGACCTTACTCTCGGATTCTTAATCTATCAGTACCATGTCTTCAGCAGTTAGTAGTCAGCCAAAATCAGATTTACTGTGACTTCACTGACTAAAGCTTTAACCATGCAATAGCTACCATTGAATATATGATAGCCACGCGATGGCTGTCAGTCAGTTAGCTAGATGGCACTTTGTTAACCTCACGGTTTTTTTAGATCATTTAGCAGTAATTATCCACCATTTTAATACAAGGAAAAGTATATAAGGGTGAATATCTCTTAGCATTACTTTCCTATGCTCTTTGATGCAGTGAATGCTGTATCAGACTCCTGGTTACTTTTCTGCTGAAACCTCTAGCCTATAACTTTAATAGTAGCAATATTATGGAAAAAAGATGAGGAGTTTCAGGAAATCTGTGCCTGGAAGTTGTTCCACAACCTTCAAAACTGTCAGTTAGAACTGAATATTTTGAGAAGGATTTAGCTGATAATGAGGCAGTCTTTGGTATGTTTTCCCGCTCCCAAATATGAAGGTCACGCTTCAGATTCCATTAGGCACCTTTATCGCATCATATGCTAAGCATGGGTCAAGACACATTAGCACCCCTGTTCTTTGTACTTTTCTTTCAATTAATAACGGACTTTGGTGGGAAGGTTCTGTCACAAGAAATACCAAACATACATAATTATATAGTTCATTATTAACAGCATATTTAAAGCTACACTTCTACACAGCATCAGCTGCTTGCAATCATTTGCAGCAGCTCCTATCCACATAACCTGGCTGTATTACCTACGTATTTCAGAGTATCTCTATAAGGTACGATTGTCAGAGATATCTGACTCTCTACCCTTGTTATTTATGGACTGACAGTGTTGTAGAGCTGTCTGTGCTACTGAAGGAACAGCTGTGTGTTATCATTCAGAGAACTCTTCATGTATCTATGAAGTGTCTCTGAAAAATATTATTTATTATTAGTCTTAGATAGCTTTTTGGCCAAGATATTTATGTAATATTTTAAAGTGTATTATCTTTCGTATTGTGGAAGTTGCTGGATCTAATTTTCTCTACAGTATTGTGGTTGTATTTTTAACATACGGTGAAGTGCTTTAAGTTCTGGTTTAGGATCTTCTAAAACGCAGTTTAAAATCCGACTAAAGAAACATCTGTTTAATGTAATTGTGAAAGATCTTTTGTACTGGCAGCCAAGTGTTCTGAGTGGCATTTGCTTACAATTCCCCTGGTTCACTACTTATGTACCTCCTTCATTCTCTCCCATCTTGTTGGCCAACACTCAATAACATTTTATAATACAACTTTAAAATGCAGAGATAGAAATCAGTGGCAGCAATAGCAGGAACAGAAAAACTGCTGCACTGGCTTCGATTAAAGGTCTGATTAGGCCAGTATCTTATCTCCATCGAGGTCAGAAATGCACAGTATAAGAACATGGCAAGGGTGCAGGCTGTTGTACTCTCTCTCACCTTCCAGCAATGTGATGTAGGAGCATCCTGAGCCTGAGCGGTATCACTGCTGTTAGTCCCACAGAGCTTTTCTCGAATAAAACATTGCTTTTTAACCTTTGCAAATGCTTGGCCTCTAGAGCAGATGGTCTAACCAAAGTGTTCCCTGATGCCAACAGTATTTAAGGAACTTTATCAATGGAGGGCCCCCGGGTTATGCTCCCTATTGCGAAGAGAGGCTGAGGCGGACGTTTGCCAACGGGACAAGGACACAGCCACCCAGCTGGCTGGAGCTGCAGGTACGAGCCCCTCCATCCCCTCCCCAAGCAGCTGGGGCTCAGGGTTTAAACCTTTCACTATCATGGGAAGCACATCTCTGACAGGACAGAAAGAAACATGACAAAATGCCTATTTGTCTCAAGAATTTCCAGGTATTTCCAAGATATTGCATTCCCTGTGCATTCTGGCTTTGCTCCAGAATATGTGTTCAAGAGTGCTGTCAGGCATTGAGGCCAGCTGGCATGGAGCAAGCCCCCGTGTTTGCTAGGAAACTCTCTTCCAGATGAAGGTGGCTGCAGGAAAACTGCCTACTGAGAATGGTCCCTGGGACTTGTTTGGGGATAGCCGTAGCTGGAACGGGCACAGTTTGTGCAATAATTGCTCGTTTTCTATGCTGGTTTACTATCACAGACAGCTGTGCTCCAGTGTCCAGGAGCATTCCCAGGCATGCTTGGATTTACTGTATTAGACACTTTGATGACGGAATGTATTAAATAAAAAATCTGGGGCTTCCACACGCTTCCAGTGGCGGATCACACATTATCCTGTTAAGAAATATGTTATGGTAGTATTGAAAAGCAGTCAGTCAGTGGAATCAGGAATTAGAAAGTGGTTACCACAGTTGGGTGGAAGAGTGTGTAGGTAAATAGTCTCGATGGGATTGAAAAACACATGCCTTTATAGAGTTTGACTTTAATCCATTAGGCAACCAAATCCAAGAAACCGATCATGCTGCCTGTCACATTTATGGATGGGACAACGAAAACCCTATTGACTGACTCTGCGACAACCGCCAAAGAGCTCTGTAATTCTTTGGCCGACAAAATCAGCCTGAAGGACCGATTTGGCTTTTCACTTTACATTGCACTTTTTGACAAGGTATGTCTTAAATTATGTTCCTGTCTAGCACTATAAAAGAAGAGGGAGGTTCTCCTTGCTGTCACATATGTTCCAGCAGGCAGAAGGACCTTGTGCTCTGAGCAAACAACCAGATTCGAGGTCAGGAAAAAACATTTCTACAGTGCAGATGCCAGCATGATTTTTACAATAAGAGCAGTCAGACATTGGAGCAGAGTTACAGAGACACTATGAAATCTCCCTTCTTGGAGACATTCAGAATTTAACAGCAGAAGGCACAGAGCAACCTGATCAAAGATGGACCTGCTCTGACCAGTGGGCTGGACCATAAGCCTCCAGAAGTGGCTTTCCACCTACATTATTGTGTGATGCTATGCTCTTACTCTCAGTCAAGATACTTTGAGTCAAATTTCCAATAAAAAAACCAGCCTGGATTTTTACTCAAGGGAGCAACTACATTTAATTGGAAAGCTGAAACTAAACTTTCAAAATGAGCTAAAATCCAGACTGCCATACCTGCATTGGCATTTAACCTGATTTATTTAACCTGAAAACATACCTTTTTTTTTTTCAGAAATTCCATAAAGATAAGGTGAGTGTAAATGAGAAGGGAAAACAATCTTAGGGTAAAACTTCATCAGGTGAGACAGCAGCTGCAAGCCAACAAAACAGAATTATTCCTACAGCTGCTGTGTAAGAGGATGTAGTATATTCTCACCTCTGCATGGGGCCACCTCTGCCTTTGGGTGGCAAAGAAAATGGTTTATACTCTGTCTTCTTGGTCTTTTTTGAGGAGACATCCATCGAGGGATGTTCACTCCGAGGACACATAGTGCCTTAGAGCCTTGTGCCAGACCAGTGAGAAGGCAGAGGTGATACATCTTCCGTAACAGGAGAGGCTGTATATTTTGGATTTGTCTGGTGCTTGGCATGGTTGGATCCAAGTCCATGACTTTGAAACAGGATGTTTCAAAGCACAGTATGAATAAACACTACTTTATAATGGGACCGTTGGCTTTGCTAATTCACACTGATGTTCTCTTTTCATTCTGGGTGGTAAACTGGGGCTCAAAACAAAACAGCACGCCCAGCTATGCTGTAGCCCTATTCAACCTTGGCTGGCTAGTAGAGATAGATACTTTGATTTATTTTGATTAGAAAGGAAGTCTGGGTGAGTGACCCAGAGATAGATATCTCTACCTAGATTAGATTTTAGTTGGGTGAATGCCACATTTGCCTCCGCCCTGACCAGGTCTCCTCGCTGGGGAGCGGCAATGACCACGTGATGGATGCTGTGTCTCAGTGCGAGCAGTACGCCAAAGAGCAGGGAGCGCAGGAGCGCAACGCGCCGTGGCGGCTCTTCTTCCGGAAGGAGATCTTCACTCCTTGGCACAACCCGAGTGAGGACAATGTAGCCACCAATCTCATTTACCAACAGATCGTGCGAGGGGTGAAGTTTGGGGAGTACCGATGTGACAAGGTAAGTGTCCTCAGCAACTACTGGTCTCACCAGGTTTCATCAAAGGGGATGAGAAATCTCCTTCACTGAACACCTGCTAGCTTGGGGATTATAATATTCACTTGGGAAAGAGGAGCTACATGAATCAGATCCTCTTGGCTGGGAAGAGATCAGACACTCCCATGAGCACTGTCTCCTGGTGAATTCTGGATGTGATAGTGAACAGTCACTTCAATCTGTCAGCCTCAGTATGGAGGGCCACAAGCACACTGTAACTAGATCACCCCATGCACTGGGGAGGCCCCACCTCGAGTGCTGGGCTCAGGTTTGGGCCCCTCGGGACAAGAAGGCCCTGGAGGGGCTGGAGCGTGTCCAGAGAAGGGCAGCGGGGCTGGGGCAGGGTCTGGAGCACAAGTGTGCTGGGGGCAGCTGGGGGAGCTGGGGGGGTTTAGCCTGGAGAAGAGGGGGCTGAGGGGAGCCCTTCTCGCTCTCTGCAGCTGCCTGAGAGGGGCTGGAGTGAGGGGGGGGCTGGTCTCTGCTCCCAAGTCACCAGTGACAGGACGAGAGGGAACGGCCTCAAGCTGCGTCAGGGGAGGTTTAGGTTGGATGTGAGGGAAAATGCCTTCCCTGCCAGAGCGGTCAGGCCCTGGCACAGGCTGCCCAGAGAGGTGGGGGAGTCACCGTCCCTGGGGGGGTTCAAAAGAAGGGCAGACGTGGTGCTTGAGGATACGGTTTAGTGGTGGACTTGGCAGTGATAGGTTAGCAGTTGGACTCGGTGATCTTAAGGGTCTTTTCCAACCTTAATGATTCTATGATTCTATGATTAGGGGTACACAGCAGGATCCTGTTTGGTGAATCCTCCTAAGCCTGAGACGTGAGAGATGCTTTTCAGGATACCCAACCCTCTGCTGTGAAATACAAACCAATAAAGCTGCCATATGCTGAAGGGACATTGGCAGCAGAAACCTATGCCTCTAGAGTCTCTAGGAGCTTACAGAATTATTCCAGTGTCACTGAAATGAGCATCTCAAGAGACATCAAAATCTCTGACAATCTCCATCACATTTTGTTTTGCTTGTGTTTAAGATCATCCAGGTGTCGAAGATATCTCTCTTCCCCAACACCTAATCATTCTCCTGTGGTCCAGGAGAGTCCAGTCACCTTGGGAACCAAAGCGCCTTTTCCCATCTATATTGCATTAACTGCAGCTCTTTTTTCTTATCAGAAGTCCTGCCCTTTCTTCCTCCCCTTCTCTTGCTCCTGGTTTCCTTATGCTATTATCAGCTCAGTAGCTCTATTATTTCACCCAAATGTGCTTGGGATGTAGCTGCACCGAAGGACATTTTGCAGTTCTGCATTATGCACTGTTTGGGGGCTTCTGAAGTACGAGGAATGATGGATACATGCAGTTTTCAATCATTAAACTCTGTCTACCATAGCAAAACCACCCACTGTTGGCTGTAGGCATCAGAAGCAGACTGAACTGCAAGGAAAGAATTGGTCAAATATGTTTTTATGGTTGGACTCGATGATCTTAAAGGTCTTTCCCAGCCTAAATGATTCTATGTTCACATACAGTACAGGGTTGCATGGTGCTGGTCACTGAATATGTTAACTTAATCACACCTTTAGTGGTCCATTTCCTGAACTTCAGATGTGCAAAAAGCACTGCTGAAGTTCTGCTGAAAGGAAGCATCCCCACACCAATCTGAAGCAGCAGCACCTCCAGCCTCCACAAGGAGCTCCTTCAGTGATGGAGGATGGACATAGAGGCGATGGCCTGGTGACAGCATTAACTTGGCTTGTTTGGCTTCCACAGGAAGAAGATCTGGCAGAACTGGCTTCCCAGCAGTACTATGTGGACTATGGGTCAGAGATGGTACTGGAAAGGCTGCTGAATCTAATTCCATCCTACATCCCAGACAGAGAGATCACAGCTTCAAAAACAGTGGAAAAGTGGGCTCAGCTCATTATAGCTGCACATAAAAAGGTGGGGACAATAGATCACCTGGCAAGGACCAAGGTGTGCTTCAGTAGCTTCGTTTTCCTTTTAAACATACATCAGACATCATAGCTTAGCTCTTAGCCTGGCCTGAAGATAAACCAAAGAGAAAGGGCAGGTTTTTTACCAACCGTGTTCAGCTTTACCACTGGCTTTGATGCAACAGAACTACTTTGACAGAAGACAACCTGCAGAGATTCACTGTGAGAAGCAAAAAGCTGCCTCTGGGGTCTCATTCCTGGTATACAGGATTGTGGTGTTATTGGTTGTATTATAGTGGTGGTTCATGTCTCCAGGCAATGTCAGGACCTTATTGTGCCAGGCATTGTACAAAACCTCCCTGACTTCCATGAGAACATTTATGACACCCTTCCACAGCAACACCTCCCATCACTCATTACCCGTAACTCATCCAGGAATGAGAATTGGCATTAAATTAACAGCAGGAACCAGCTTCAGATTAAGACCCCTAAAATGCATCTCCATGTGTGTTAAGACTCTCACCTCCCATTACTGTCAATAGAGACCCAGGGATGCAATTTAGTTCGATCTTGCAGGTCGTCCATTAGCCTGTCGGCTACATATAGCAGTCTCAGGTATATGAGGATCTCCTAAACAAAGCTAGATGCCTGTGCTTAAGGTCTTTTGAGGGTCTGCTTCCAGCTAAAGGACTGTCAAGCCAAAAGGTAACCGACCTTACGGAAACCCAAAGTCATCTGGGTTATTCTCACCCAGACTAGTCACTTTAGATGCTTAGTCAACCTCAGAGTTGTCTTATTCCCTGAAGTGGGAACCAAAATTTTGCCAGGACTTTGGCCCTTAGTCTCACTGAGGACTAAATTAATATTAGTTCCAAGATCTTCAGATGACAAGAGTTGGTTTTGTTTGCTCTCTTCCTGACTATAACTGGGTTTGTACTTCATGTTGGTTGTCATTTGCTTTGTCTATAGGGAATTTACACTCAGAAGAGGGCAGACCCCAAAAAAGTCAAGGAAGAGGTAGTGGATTTTGCACGTTTCAAATGGCCTTTGCTGTTCTCTCGGTTTTATGAAGCCTTCAAATTCTCAGGTGAGTCAGTAGAGCACACCCCCAGAGTACAGGACACACCAAAGAAAAAGGAAGGAGAGATAGGGACTCCACAGACAAGAAGACTTAATGGACCATCTACCTGGTCCTATAGATACATTATTTTTGGTGCATTCTGACTGGCAATGGCTTACGCCATGAGTCTGTCACTACTTCTCTTACTAAAAATAATACTGAGTTTTTTGGTCATTGCACCCTACTTTAAAATGCTCACATTTTCTGTATCCTAACGGACGTTTCATGAAGTGATTGTATGTCTTGTCTTCAACCCAGGGCCAAGCCTGCCTAAAAATGATGTGATTGTAGCTGTCAACTGGACAGGGGTGTATTTTGTGGATGAACAGGAGCAGGTTCTCTTAGAGCTCTCTTTCCCAGAAATCACAGCCGTCTCAAGCAGCAGGTAAGACTTAGCTGGTGATCCCACCCTAAAAGAGTCTTTTTCCAGGCTTTGCCTCTTGACGCCGTTATCCTTCCTATTTATGTCTCCTATAAAAACATGTCCCAGAGGGGGAAAGCTGCAAGGGCAGAGTTTCACCTTGGCCACCATTAAAGGCGATGAATACACTTTCACCTCCAACAATGCAGAGGATATCCGGGACCTGGTGGTGACCTTCCTTGAAGGGCTAAGGAAAAGATCCAAGTATGTGGTCACTCTCCAAGATAACCCAAACCCTGGTAAGTAAATGGCCCAGCCCAGTTGCAAACATATAGATAGAATAATTACTCCAAAGGGATTTAGAAAACAAAAAAAAATCAAACTAATGGTTGTTCTTCTTGCAGTGGGAGAAGAATCTGGGTTCCTCAGCTTCCTCAAAGGAGACCTTATAGTTCTGGACCAGGACACAGGAGAGCATGTGATGAATTCGGGGTGGGCTAATGGGTTCAACGAACGGACCAAGCAGAAAGGGGATTTCCCAACTGATTCTGTCTATGTCTTGCCTACGGTGACCATGCCCCCGCTGGAGATCGTGGTAAGTTGTCTTACAGAATGCCACAATTTGATCCAAAGCCCAAGGAGGTCAAAGCCTTTCTGAAGAGCTTAGATCTGGCCACAGTCTCCCTGACAATAAGGCAGGTACCAGGGTGCCTGAGAGGTGACAAGTTGTCCAAGACAGAAGTGTTCAAGCCTTTTCTCTGGTCCAAGCTTGTGACTTGGAATATCGATGAGTCCTGCTACACCCCTCTAGCTGGCCTGACTACTTGTAAGTGTATTTGGGGTTGGTGGGCACATTCGCATATGGAGCTGTAGGGCCGAAAGCACATTATCTTAATTAGGAAATGATCCACCCTATGGAAACTTTTGTTATTCCTTGCATTAGTGACTGAGAATGACACAGAGAAATGACAATTTCGGAGTTCTTACTGGCTATTAACTGCAATTAATAGGTTATTCTTACTCACTGTTCATTTTGTATCTGCTTCCTCCCTCTAAATACATCAGATATATATTATATCAAATATACCAGGTGACAGAGACCTTTTAATCCCACAGGCACTGGTCACGATGACTCCTGACCAACGACAAGATGTTATCAGAACTTCTCAGCTGGCAATTTCAGACAGTGAAGAGAGGGTGAAGCCATACACCTTGGAGGAATTTTCCTATGATTATTTTAGGTGATTTTTAAAAAACATCTTCAAAAATTGTGGAAGTAGGAAAACATCTCCAGGTAGCTTGGGAATCAGGAAATTTTTGGCTACTGGAAAAGACTCTAAATGTCCTTTTGTGTGACTTTGTACAGCTGCAACCTCCAATTTAGGTCACGGCATTTGAACTGTAGGTTTTCCGCAGACAAGGTTTTATGAAGGACTTCTTCAGATTGGCTCAGCACAGGTGTAACAGTGTGAAATTTAGTATTATGTGGGAAGCTGTGCTTAGTGGTCTGATATACCTTCTCTACAATCCCATACACAGCCTCAGACCCTATAGGCAGCAGCTGAATTAAGTGTGAATCTTTTCATCTCAGCTCCAAAGATTTACGTGTGTACCACTGCTGACCAGACCAATCCCAAACCTCCCACTCCTGCTAAGATGGGCTGGCAATCCAAACAGGCAGACCAGATCCTCTGGGATGTCTTCACCCTGGTAGGCTTGTTCTGCTAGGCATTATTCTTTCGGTGTTGCTGCCCTGACCATCCATCGCCATCATCCTTCCTCTTGTGTTTCTCTGGGGGTAGAGAGGTTGTTTTTGTGTCAGTACTTGCGTAAGGTCTGTAAGGGACTTTTCTGAGCCCTAGGAAAGTACAAATGGTTATCTTTGGGCAAAGCTGGAGCTGGATACTTGCTGAACTCTGAATTTCCATTTGGTGTAAGAGTTCATTATCCAGGTGCTGTGAACAACCTTCATAGGTGAAACATTGGCTGCAAACTATCCCTTTTATCTTTGTAACCTTTCCATCTTTCCTTTTGCTTTGCCTTTGCCACCAGGCCACCTCCCAAGCACACCCTGAGCCGGGTCATGATCACCAAGAGCCGCGGGAAGGACAAGCTGTGGTGTTACACCCGTGAGCCCATCAAACAGCCATTGCTGAAGAAGATCCTGGGCAGCGAGGAGCTGTCCCAAGAAGCCTGCATGGCCTTCATTGATATCCTTTCACTGTCTGGGGAAGCCATTTTCCTTTTGCTGTGTCTTACATGTTAATTCAGAAAACTGTGGCCTGTTCTCATGCAGAATAGTTGTGATATGGCATGATGGTGAAGGCTGTCATTTGGTTTATGTTACTGCAGCTCCACCAGCGTCTGACATCAGCTGAACATGTGGTCTTTTACAGTGGTACCTGTACGTGTGATCAGGTAACACATGATCACACACAGCTTTCTTAAGTCTACACATCTTGACCCCAGAGCAATTCTTTCAACCTGAGATGATGCATGATAAAAGGAGAGAGCTTGCTGGGTATCTCCTAAAGCAATTTAAAGCATTTACCATACACTGTGCTGCTCCACCTAATTGCAACCACTTCTGTAGTCACGTGTAGGATGTCTTTAATCACATCATCAACAGAAGAGCTTCCCCAGACAACTGATCCTTGACTTCTACCTCCCACCAGTGCTGAAGTATATGGGTGACTACCCGTCCAAAAGGACCCGCTCAGTCAATGAGCTGACAGACCAAATATTTGAAGGTGCCTTGAAAGCTGAACCCCTGAAGGATGAAATCTACTGCCAGACGCTCAAGCAGCTCACAGACAACCACATCAAGTAACAATCGTTCATCCTCCTTGGCCCAAATGCCCTAGCCCGTGTCGGGCAAACCACATCTGAAGAGTCTGTGCAGTGAGTGATTTTTTTCCTCCTGGGTCTCTTGTCATGTAGGTACAGTGAAGAGAAAGGCTGGGAGCTGTTGTGGTTGTGTACGGGCCTTTTTCCTCCAAGTAATATCCTCCTGCCCCATGTGCAGAGGTTCTTGCAGTCCAGGAAACATCACCCCTTGGCGGCAGACTGCATCCAGAGACTCCAGAAAGCCCTGAGGTACAGCACCAAAAGACCTCCTAGACCTGACAGTGCCACAGCATCTAAATATGCATGAGAAAACATGATTGGGAGATACTGGGGTGGTTGAGGGGACAGTGAAGGCTCACAGCTTCTCTCTGCATTCAACCAAGCAGAATGAAAGGGACATCAGGTGGAAAATGTCACTAGTAAACTGTCTGGGGAAAAAAAGAGATTAATTAAGTCAACTTTGTCCTGCCAGCTCCATTTAAGTCACTTACAGCTTAAGCAAATACATACTACCCGTTACAATTTTTACTTCTTCTGTTTGGGCGGGGGGGGGAGCAGCAGAAACCTAATATTAAGAAAGTAGCTGAAGTTACTCATAAAAGAATATGTATAAAAGTAGAAGATTTAAACAAAGGATATTTGCTTTGATGCTGTGGCACTTGCCACGTCCTGTTCTGCAGGAATGGATCGAGGAAGTACCCACCTCATCTGGTAGAAGTGGAAGCCATTCAACACAAAACCACTCAAATTTTCCACAAGGTTTACTTCCCTGATGACACCGATGAGGTAAACATGGGAGAAGGGAGAACTTTCTGTCAGGATGTATGTTGATTTTCTTATGAAAATCTCAGAAGAGTCTAATATTGGTTCTGATTCAGAAAAACTCAGCCTTCCCAGAAGACTGGACAAAAGCAGTGTAAGAAAAATCCATCCTTATCTACCCAGACCAGCTCAGGGGTTTGACTTACTGCAATTCACCTTATTCAAGACATGGGTGCTGTGCTGGTGTTCACTGGAGGCTTTATAGTATGACCCCAGAAAGATGGAAACTGGGCGGGTTCATCTCCATTCACTCTCAGTGGTTCACAAGCCTCAGATATCAGATATCTGCGGCCTAGACCAACAGATATTGTCCACCCAACCGTACCCAGCAGGGTACTGTGATGGGGTTCCCCAGGGGACTGGGCATACTATGGCAGCACTGGCAAGTAGGTAACTGAAATTATACCTTCTGACCTGAGGTGACACAGAGTCATACCTGCATTCAGGGAACTCTCAGTAAGCATCTTACACGCTAAGATACAGCTAGTTACATTGATGCCAGAGCAGATATGCGTGTCACAGAATCACAGAGTCACAGAATCCCAGACTGGCAGGGGGTTGGAAGGGCCCTCTGGAGCTCACCCCGTCCCACCCCCTGCTGGAGCAGGCACCCCCAGAGCAGGGGCACAGGGCCGCGTCCAGGCGGGGGGTGAATGTCTCCAGGGAAGGGACCCCACAGCCTCTCTGGGCAGCCTGTGCCCCTGCTCTGGCACCCGCACAGCAAAGGGGTTTTTCCTCATGTTCAGGTGGAACTTCCCGTGTTCCAGCTTGTGCCCGTGGCCCCTTGGCCTGGCGTTGGGCACCGCTGAAAAGAGCCCGGCCCATCCTCCTGACACCCACCCTTCAGATATTTATAGGCATTGATGAGACCCCCCTCAGCCTTCTCTTCTCCAGGCTGAACAAGCCCAGGTCTCTCAGCCTTTCCTCACCAGGGAGATGCTCCAGCCCCTGATCCCCTTGGCAGCTCTGCGCTGGCCTTGCTCCAGCAGTTCCCTGCCCTTCTTGAACTGGGGGGCCCAGAACTGGCCGCAGCCCTGCAGGTGTGGCCTCACTGGGGCAGAGCAGAGGGGGAGGAGAACCTCCCTCGCCCTGCTGGCCACACGCCTTTCCATGCCCCCCAGGACACCGCTGGCCCCCTTGGCCCCGAGGGCCCGGTGCTGGCTCAGGGTCACCTCGCTGCCCCCCAGCACCCCCAGGGCCTCTCAGCAGAGCCGCTCTCCAGCAGGTCCCCCCCAGCCTGTGCTGGTGCGGGGGGTTGTTCCTCCCCAGGAGTGTCCTGGGCTTGTTCCCCAGGAGTGTCCTTGCAGATACTCCTGTCTCATGCTAGTGATTAGCCTTCCTCTGAGGATCACATCACTCTTTTCCCTCATGCCCTTGGGCACAACTAAATTCCTGTATTTCCAGGTGGGTTTATGTGTAAAGCAGTGCACACCTATGGAAGGAGAAGGATGATTTCACTCCAGCAGCTGTGCATGCCCTTGTTTATCTGTAATGGGGAACTGAGAGAACTGCTGGGATTTCTCAGCAATACGCAAGGCACTGCTTTATACACATGCAGCTGTGTGACAGCCAGTAGAAGGAGCCAGTGGAAACTTCTGCACTTTGATGGGTTTGCTGTGATCCTTTTGGCCATGACAGTCACACAGGTGGGCCAGCAGAGGAGCCTCACCCTCGTACAACATGCTTCTGCACCAAAGGGCTGCTGAACACCAGCAGCACTGTGCTCTAGGCCGGACGCTCATGGGATATGGTATGGTATACAGGTCCTGGTGGTTTGGTGGTTCACGCTAACACAGTCATGCATGTGGTGGTCAGAAGCTTAAATTCCTTAAAATCCTATGAACTGAATGTCGTTAAGTGGACAGAGCAAAACTGAGGTAGTGTAAGTGCTGAGCACAGCTCAAAAGGCAAAACGGGTTGGGACCTACATGCAGGTGAGACAGTCCTTTAGATATCCCATCCGCATGTAAAGCATATCCCCTCTCTTCAGCTATCCAGAAGTCAGGCATTTGGTCTAGCCTGGCATCTGATTTCCTCACCATTAGTAGAGAGACAGTTGGGACAAATCAGCCTGGAGGTATCTTTCTCTCTCCCCTTGCCCTAGAAGAATAGCTCTGAGACCTAACTGTTCGATCAGAAAAATCTCTCGCGTTGCCTGGAGAGCCCCGGATAAGCCAGCACAGGATATAGATAGAGCATCAGAAAGCGCAACAGTATAGCAGTAGCATGGCTGAGCTTCTACAAACGTCCCTTCCCATGCCCAGAGCCACAACCGACAATGTCACTGATTTCATTGGTCGTGGGCACCTAAATCCCTTCTTGTGTCTGAGCCTAGAGTGCCACAAAGAGTATAAAGTGCAAATTAACCTTGAGGTAGCAGTGGTGAGGATCCTTCTTTCTTTGTAGGCATTTGAGGTGGAGTCCAGCACGAAAGCCAAGGACTTCTGCCAGAACATCTCCAACAGGCTGCTCCTAAAGTCCTCTGAGGGCTTTAGCCTCTTCGTCAAAATCTCCGACAAGGTGAGTAACGCACCCAGAATCGGGGTAGCCCCAAGGCAGTCGGGGTGACCAACCTGCCAGTGGGTACACATTGGTGGAACCAGAGCTATCTGCACCCTCACAGGTGAGAAGCATTTCTCTGCAAGCAGTGTGGTGCTTCTAAGTCAGATCCAGCCTGTTACAGGTGACATTTGCAGTCCCACAGCCCTGACCTAATCATCCTGAAGGGCTTAAAACACAGACAAGCAAAGCTCTTCTAGCCTGTTGTGAGTCAGGTTTGTAAGAAAGGACTAAGAAAAACGTGCATCTTAAAGCTGCTTCAGGCAATTGGGTGAAATCTGTGGAGATAGTCATCGTGAAGGGAAATTAATTGCTCTGGTGAAACAGGAAGCTGCAGTTAAGGAGTAATGGATGAAATTAGAGACAGAGCCTGCAGCAAGGTGCTGGTAGTGGCTGTCTCACGTCAGCAGTTTGTAACACACCAGTGTAACTGGGTCAAAGCAGTGAGCAACAACTACAGGAGATGGGGCAATGGCCAACCCTGCCTGTGGCCTCTTGCCACTTGCTCAGCCTTTGTAACTGTGTGCTGTGTCCCCCCCAGGTCATCAGTGTGCCCGAGGGAGATTTCTTTTTTGATTTTGTGAGACACCTGACAGACTGGATAAAGAAAGCAAGACCAGCAAAAGATGGTAACAGTGACTTTTCTCCGTTGTGGGTCACACAGAGCCCTCCTAGAGCTCTCCAGCCCTTTCAAACAAGATTTATCTCACAGTCTGCCCTGTCTGTTGGGCCACGCTGCTGTGGTTGTGCTCTCTGCACCGGCCCTGGGGACAGCACCCAGGAGATGATCTGTCCAGGAGCAGCAAGACCTCTGCTCCAGGGCTAGACCTAACCCCTACAGGGAGTTTCTGCTGATGGGCAGTTCTCCAGGGCCAGCCTGTGGGAAGTTTTCAGTGGTGGGATTCATCTCACCTTGCTGTCCATGACCACAGCAGAGCTGGCTGCAGCTCTGCTGAATGTATCTGTGGTTGCAGGACACGGGTGCCTCCAGAGTGCAGTTCCTCTGCCCTGCATTAGACATGAGCATTACCATGGAAGTACAGTTGTTCCAATGAATCCAGACACTCTTTCCATTTTATTAAAGCTTTGCAAGGGAAAGATGTGGTTTTCCCTGCAAGGTCAGAGTCTTGCCAGTGCCCCTGTCCCTGCAGGTTGTGGCCGCAGACGGGCACCACTGGCTTGCAGGGACAGCGATTGATTGCCAGCTGATGCTCACAGCATTGCTTTTACATATCTGCTCTCTGCTTCCTTTGCATAGGTATAGTGCCTTCCCTCACCTACCAAGTGTTCTTCATGAAGAAGCTGTGGACCAACACAACACCTGGAAAGGACTCGATGGCAGACTCTATCTTCCACTATTACCAGGTACTCTGGGACCCTGCAATAGCAGTGGAGACTTGGGAAGGATTAGGAATGGTTTAGAAAGACCTTGTCCATCTGGAGATGGATGAAGGCTTGCATTAAATGAAAAGAAGTCCTGCCTTAGAGCACTACAAAGAACGCTGTTGAGTTTCACGTCAAGGAGCAGCCTTCATGCACTTTAAGGTAGCCAGCTCAGCTGGGATTTGGGCCAGCAGTTCTTGGGTGAACAGCAAGAAATGGGAGAGGCTGAATTCAGAAGCATCCTGAGGGTTTTCAGCCCCCTACATTCATGCAGATGAGCTGTGATGGTCCCAGCAGTCAGGTAAGAAGTTAACAGCTCTTCTGCTCTCGTTTCTTCTGGGATGGAAGAGACACCTTCACATCCCAAAGCTCTCTTTCATGCACACATACACTGCCTGTGTTCTTGCCTGGATAAAGTGGTTATCCCAATATGGCTGTACCCCTTAATGCTTGAGTCAGTCACCTGACACATTCTCAGACATTTTTGGTAATGAGGGAATAGGCTTTTAAAATTACAAAAAAAAGCAATTCCAAGTGGCCATTACTAGGGGTGGATTTCCTGGAACAAGGGAGGATGAACAAGGCTGTAGGCTCACACACCTGATAGCTAACATAGGGACCTCCCTGTTCCGTGTAACAGGAGACTGTTTTAGACCAGAGGCAGTCTTTAAACATCTAGTGTGGTCTCAGGTGAGCAGCTGCCTCTCCACTACACGCAACACAACTACTACGAGTGTTGCCAGGGCACAACCTCTTAACCAGGGCCTGGAGACCTCCGCAAACTCCACTTAACATCTGAGGATGAAGGTCTGTGGTCACCCCCTCTATCTCTGAATTGTTCTTCCCTCCATGCAGGAGTTACCAAAGTACCTGCGCGGCTACCACAAGTGCACACGGGAAGAGGTCCTGCAGCTGGCAGCTCTCATCTACCGGGTGAAGTTTGAGGATGACAAGTCCTATTTCCCCAGCATCCCCAAGCTCCTGAAGGAGCTGGTGCCTCAGGACCTCATCCGGCAGCTCTCTCCAGATGACTGGAAAAGGGTAAAAACAGAAGCTTGAGTCATATGCCAGGCCTAGCTGGGGAAGCCCACCCTCTCAGGTGACTTGTCTGACATTCAGCATCAAAGTGGTGCTGCCAGAATGAGTGACCCATGGTACCTCTTGAGCCTTAGCAGAGCTGCAGCCTCCCCAACATCACCAGGAGGAGGAATTGCACATGTGTGTTCATACGCGCATGCCTTGCAGTGGATTTTGTTTGGGCTGCACGTGCTGGCTGTGGCTGTAGTGGTGGATGCAGCTCCATAAGGACAAATGTTGGGAGACAGTCTCGCGTAAAGGTCTGTTGTTTAAGGCAGACGACTGAGCAGAGAGGGGTAATTCTCCCTGCTTTGTACAGGGAGAGCTGTGGCAGAGGTTCAGACAGGTCAAGAGACATCAAATAACATAGGTGCCTCTCTGACAAGAAGTAATCTTCTAAGTCCTTTCTGCTCATGGGACTTGAACTCAGCCACGTGCCTAACCAACGAGCTATCATCTTCGCTGGGTTGAATGTCTCTCATTCTCCTCTGCTGCATAAATTGGAGAATCAGAACTTATAACCCCTTTAATGGGGTCACCAGCACAGCTCATATAAGGAAGAAGGACCTGCCCTGGTTCCAGGCCGTGCTCCAGTGACCACCCAGCACTTTTGTGAAGTGTTCATTAGAGCAGAGACTACAACCAACCATCTTTGTGAGACTGATGCTCCTTCCCTGCAAAAATCCCTGGTGCTAGGTAGTGCAACCCTCTAGCTCTGTTTTGTTCTCTGTTGCAGTCCATCGTGGCATACTACAATAAGCACGCGGGCAAAACAAGAGAAGACGCCAAGCTTGCCTTCCTAAAGATTATTTTCAAGTGGCCTACGTTTGGATCAGCATTCTTTGAAGTGAAGGTACCTGCCCTGCTTGGGGGTTCTCTGGCAGCTTTGAGCCAAGGTCAGGAGCCCTGTAACACAGAGAGGTTCCAGGTAGGCACGGTTGTCCCAGTGTCTGGATCAGACTGGGACAACCCTGATGAGGCAGGGAAAGGGTGTGACACTGTCCATCACTAAAGGGCCAATATATTCATTTATTACTGCCCTGCACCTTTACACAGACAGAGGAATTGTAGAGCTTCAGCATATCTCAGTCATTGGGACTATCCTGGTAGCTGTGCTGCTGAAGAGCCAAAGAGCCAATCTCTTTGCCATGGGAAACGTGCAGTTTTCCAAGGGACATGTCCGCATGTACCACGAACCAAATTCAGACCACCCACCACGGAGCCAGGCTCCTATCAAAGACAGTAGAGGCCAGTAGTCATGAAGTCTGTCCCAGTACTCTGGACAGTTTATTGCAACTCCTTCTTCTCAGTGACCACACGGTGAGCCTGGGCTAGAAACAAGTTGCTGAAATTATTCATCAGTTCCTTGAACCTGGGCACTCCATCTTCTGTCATGTCCACCTCAGATGGCATAAGGGATCTGATTATATCCTGTGATTTATTCACCAAAAGTGAATTCTTAGCCAAGAAATATGTGGCAGGGCCAGGAGATGAGCCCCCCATCCCCTGTGTCGTACTTCATCAATGGAACAAATTGAAGGTCCTCATGGCACAGGGCTGGGAGAAGGGGTTATCAGCAGGAACAAAACTGAATGTCAAGGTCAGAAGGGGACAGAGCAATATAGTCTTGGCCTGGAGGTCCACAGCAGCAGGCATGAGGTGGAGCAGAGGGACTGGAAGGGAAAGGAGAAGTCTGGGCTTTTCCAGTCTATCACAGCTCTTCCATACTAATGGCAAGGAACTTAATGCTGTCAGCAACTCACCCACTGGTTATCATGCGTTTAGGAGATCTGTGCTTAACTAGACAGCTCTGACTATTGGTGATACCTTAATGAGCTCTATGCTTAACTTTAGAGGATAAACTGGATAGCAGTTAATGGGCCAGGAAATGCTGGCAGGAAACGACATGGAGAGAGGAAATAGGAAGAAATCTGATTTTGCATGACACCTTCCCTAACCAGTTCTCATCTCCAACAGCAAACTACAGAGCCAAATTACCCAGAAATCCTTCTAATTGCCATCAATAAGCATGGAGTCAGCCTCATTGATCCCAAAACCAAGGTAAGCAAAACTGAGTTCTTCACCAGATGTTCCTCATCCCACTCCCCAACACCTCACAGAGGTCATCCCAGAGAACGTGTTGTTCAGAACTTCAGGGGTTCTCATTAAACCTAGTTAGAAAGTCTGGATAGCCAGGAAAGTTTCTGGAGGCAAAAATTCCCTGTTGCACAGTACCAGCCCAGCTTTTTTCAAGAGGAGATGGATGGGGAGCATCAGCTGTTAGGGGCCTGTAGCTGGAGGACACACACACTCCTTCCTTAATCCTTTCGCAATATTAGGACAGGAGCCGGATTAAATGAGATCATACCAGTTACTTCTACCAGCCACATAGTGGTTTTAGTATGACAGTCTTCCACAAGCACAGGAGGATCCAAAGTCTTGCATCTCTCTGTCGTTACCATGAGGCCATGGTACAGTCTCATCTCAGTAGACATCTTTGGTCTGCTTTGATGGAAAATGAACAAGGACATGAGAGGTCCCCACAGCCCTTCATGAAAGTTGAGGCTCTCGCATGTTGAGTGTCAGTCTTGTGTTCCCACCAGGATATTCTCATCACTCACCCCTTCACCAAGATCTCAAACTGGAGCAGCGGCAACACTTACTTCCATATAACCATTGGCAACCTGGTGAGAGGAAGCAAGCTGCTCTGCGAGACCTCCCTGGTAAGGAGTGTTAAAAATTATTGGACATAGTTAAATGAAATCCTGACTTTGGCAGGCAAAATTAAATGCTTCCATCAGATTGTGTCTCAGGGGATTCTCTGGGCTGAAAGTGATCTCTTAGAAGATCCCTCAATATGTTTTTTCCTTCTGGATTTCCCATGGCTCTGCTCAACTGGCCCACCATCCAACTTACACGCAAGCCTGCGGTGCCTGGGATGTTGCCATCTCAGGAGCATGAGGGACTGCTCCCTGTCACTGGACTGGAAAGCATATTGAAGCAGATATGGGATCAGGCAGTGCTCTTGAGCCCTTTTACTAAGATCCTTTGCCCAGCTTGTCTCTAGTAACAGTCACAGCAATAAACCTCCTCCTAGACTATCTTAAACCTGAAGCAGGAAGGATAAAAACTCCTGCTGGATTAACTGTTATTATTTTGAGGCACTCAGGATTTTGTTGGCCATTTGAAAATCTAGGTCCCGTCTAAAGTTCCGTACATCCTTACCCTCAACATCATCCTGGGATGGTGAGTTCCTCCATCTCAACACTGCAAATTATGTTTGGACTGTGTTCCTTGTGGTGGTGTCATTTCACCCAAGGAGAATGGTGGAACAGGTCAAAATGTACCTGAAAAACTTGAAAGTCAACAAATAGTAGCCATAGTGTTCAGGAGGCACGAGCCAGAGACTGGTAACTGTGCTCTAAAGGCAGGTAACATCTTCTCTGTCCTCCTCAGGGGTACAAGATGGATGATCTTTTGACCTCATACATCAGCCAGATGCTAACAGCCATGAGCAAACAGAGGAGTGCAAAGGGTAGCAAGTGAACTGCAAGAAGCCACTGGCAGGTGGCCATGGAGCTAATTCACCAGCTGAGGCCTGTGGGATACCCATGCAGCTGGGGGACAACCTTTGCCTCCCAGATGTGGAAGATGAGCCGAACACCATCAGGGAGTTCGCTGGACTCTGACCTTGAGGGCTCAAATCCCACCTCCCCTTCCAGCGAAGATGACTATCTCTGACCTCCCATTGTCCTTCCCTACCCTGCACCCTGACTCCATCTTACACCTCAAAGATTTCCAGGGGACACCACCGCTCTCAGACAGTGACTGAGCAAAGGCACTCCACAGGAGGTTTGCCTGAACCCCAATGGTTGGCATCACAAAGGCTCTTGGAAGAGGATTTGTGTGTGTGTGTGTGTGTGTGGCTTGTTTTGATTTGGTTTGTTTTTTTCTTAAGTAAGAGAGAGCTATCAGGATGCTAACAGCTTTTGGTGAAGTTATGGGCTTTTCGGGTCTGAAGAGGAGTAACGGAGCCCTGGCCCACTCTGGAAAGCTATCCAGCGAACACTGCAGGGCTTATTTTTTGACATTACAAAAGAATACACTGTGTTCTTAAGGACAGACAGAAAAAGCAGGCTGGGAGGAGCACACTTGAACTAGGAATCAGAATACACAAACTACTGATTGAACAGGCTAGAGTACTAAAGTGCTGTCCGTGCAATGCTGGAAATATTTAAAGAACAAATTTTAAAGTTTTGTTTCTTCTTCTATTTATTTTTTAAAATATTAAAAAGGAAAAAAAAATCCTGCATTTCGTGCCGGTATCTGGATGCTGACTCGGGGCTGAGGGCGACCTGCAGGACAATCCCTCGCCCAGGGATTCCCCCAGAGCTGTGATTGCCGGAGGCTGAGTAAGGCACGTCTTTCCCAACTTATGGTCTCAGCTGGAAGTGAAGCTTGGAAGATGAATTATCTCCTTTTGCCCCTGGTGTCCAGGCAAATTAACACTGGGAGGATCATTACTTCAAGCGTCAGTATGGATGTAGGGGTTTTGGAGTCCCCATGCTTGGAAGACTGAGGCCAAGCCTGTGCTGAGCTGTGATTCAAACAGGGACTTGGCCATCAGGGTTGGAAACAGCTAATGATTTTATTGTGCTTTTGTGTGTTGCTGTATGAAACGGTTCTTTACTAGTCCCAGCTGGACCCGATCCACTTACAGAGAGGGCAGGCCCTTGATTTCAGTGGGCTTTTCTCCATCTTTTTTTGACTGTATTAATCTGTTGGCTGGTTGTCCTGTCTTCTATCCGACACCACTCAGTGTGGACCAGCCTGCTTTGGAGCAGAGATGGGACCTGCCAGCAAGAGGAGGCTGAAGCCATGTTGTGTCTGGGGGGATGCAGAGGAAGGAGCCTGGGGTGCCTTTCCAAAATCCAGGCTTCAAAGGAGCATGTGCCTGGGGTGTGTGGCAACAGGAGGGGCCAGAATTGTCCACCAAGACCTGGTGCTGGCGTCACTAACACTGAGTGTATCTCAGTAGGTGTGGGAGACCTCTCTTGGTCCTGTGCACTGGGCTGAGTTTGGCTGCTTTCATAAAAGTCCGTATTGTAGGATGTTGTATGTTGTTCTGTTAAGCTCAGCTGGGCTTGGTCACCCAACACCATGGCGTGCCAGGAAGAGTCGGCAGCACTGCCTACCAGACCTCAAGGACCATGACATCTGACTGGGCTGCAGCAGTGAATTTGGGCCACAGTTGCTCCAGCAAAGCAAATGAGATGCTGTGTGGAGACATCCATCAGCCAGGCAGGGCTGCTAAGAGATCCCCTTTGTCCACCATCCCCCTACCCAAAGCACTCTGGTGATGGGAGCATGGTTACACCAGCCAAGGCTACATTAGAAGCCAAGCTGCCTTCTCGCAATCCATCTCTGATGCTTCTCTCCCCTCCCAATCTGCCATGATTCCACTGTCCCAGCGATCCCACTTGTCCTTAGACATGTGCCCACCATCCCCACCACTACCACTGCTTTCGTGCGTCTCCAACCATCCCCGCCTCCCACAGCATGCTCAGTAGACAATGCAGCATAGCAACGTTTATAGCATTGTCCTGGGCCAGGTTTCTCCTGCCACCACCCTCATCCCTCCACTCACAGCTCTGTCAGCCTCCCATGCACCCCACTGTTTTGGGGGGTGCTGGGACTCTGTGTGTGTGTGCCTGTGTGTCATATATATTAGTGTCTGCTGGCCTCTTTGTATTCACACCAAGCGATGTAACACAAAAAACATATGTCCAAGCGAAATACTCTAATTAAAAAACGTTAAGTGGTTTGTGGGAGGCTGTTCTGCACTGTGCAGTTTTGGTGGTGTCTCCACAAGGAAGGGTGGGCTCAGGGCTCCCAGGTCCTCACTGGGTCAAGACCTCCTTGTAGAGGGGGACTCCTGGTGAGAGTATCCAGCAATGGGGAGCAAATCATCGGTTTAACTGGACTGGAAATTAAGTGCAATCTTTTCTTTTTTGGGTAAAATCACTGGAGCTTGGGGAGTCTCCATAGCTCATCCGCTAAGACAAGGGCTGGTTCCTCCACAAAGGCCAATTTTGAGCTGAGTCACTGAATGTAGGAAGTATTGGGTGAAAAGTGTATGTGTGGGAAACAGACTACCAGCGACGTGCTTAACAGTGTTGACAGACCCTGCTAGCTGTGAAGCAGCAAAAATAGTAGCTGAGATGTGACAGGGCGTAAGGCATTGCAGGAGAGCACAGTCCTGACTGGCCAGGCTCTGCCTGGATAAAGCTGCTGAGGATGAGGAAGGTGAGTACAGGGAGATACCACTGTGTAATGGCCAAACAGCAGCTAGATACATGGATGAAGGCACATTGATGTGGCTTTTCCTAATACATATTAAAAGCCATGATCGGGGACCACAGCTTGTCCGAGCCAAGTCCCTCACCTGGGCACCAGGGGACAGGCCTAGGACCCCATGGTGCACACCACCACTCAGCCCATATACTCTCCACCTCCTGGTTTTGCTGCACATACCTCCACGCAAGTGGTACCCGCAAAAAATTATGAACCAGCTCTGGATGCGGGGCATGGAAAGGGGGTTTAACACTATTAGTAGCATTCTTCCCCCATGCTTCATAGACCTGGAGCTGTTCTACACCAACCCACCAGCCCTTTAGCCCTTTTCCAAAGGAGGATGCTGCCTTTTTGCATTTCTAGCCTCCAAAATACTCCAAAATTGCAGCTTGGAAAGGTTTGAGTGCCTCTCAGCACAGCTAACTCCGAAACCTAATGTTTTCCTGTCACAATCCACTTGTGATAGCTTTATTTAGCAAAAAGCACCAAACTGCAATAGGCTCATGTATGAGAAAATGTCTATAGCCTGATTTAGGTAAAGACGACTATTTTATTCCCCTTTCCCAGTCTGCAGAATAAGAACAAAACAGGATAGGAGAGCTAAAATGTATTTAAAACATCACTTCAATTTACAAAAAAAATGTGTTCTTATTGTCTGTTCAAGTAGAAAATTATGGCTTAAACCTGGAAGATGCTCACATCTCCCTTGCAGAGCAGGGCATAAACCCCTTTCCCCGATGTGACAGCAGCCACTGGGAGAAACAAAAAAATAAGCATAAATCCCAGGGCACAGAGCCCTCCCCAAGGGAAAAGCAAACAGGACACTTGGTGGGACCAATTCACGTGCAGCTCAACCCTTCTGAAGAAAAATGTGCTCCTGGTCGTAGTCCCAGTAGCTACATGGCCATGGCACCAAAAAGCCCTTCAGCACCCATGGGAAGATATGCGCTTGCCTACAGCCAAGGGGAGGAGACTGTCCTGTCAGGGTCTATGAAAGGGCAAGAGTGGGGAAAAGGAAAAACTAAGCTGCCCCTGCCTGCATTATAGAAATGTACGGACCCTCATGACCCAGCCAGCAGCACTTGACCACCGTGGTGGGGATGGTGTGCTCTCAGGGGTGGAGGAGATCTGTGAGGAGGGAAGGAGGGAGTGTGTGGAGAAGAGGCTGAGCTGACATAAGAAATGTGGGAGAATGGGGAGGACTGGAGGATGCTCAGATGTTTACAGCATGCATAAAATGCAGCTGGGGAAACAGAAGGCTTACACACGCCAGGAGGGATCAAAGGATGACTGCCTTGTGAGATGCCAGTGGTCTCAGAGGGAAATGGCGGCTCCCATGAGGTAGCTGCATCTCATCATGGTGCACAGCTTCTTCATGGCTGCAACTCCATCTGTGCTCCCCTGCACCCCAGGGATCCCTGCCAGGCACAGGAACGTGAAGACAACTGTAGGAGTGGAAGCTCGGTGCTCATCTCCAGGAGGGTCATAGAGGCAAATGGTTCCTCCTCACCAGGCGATCTGACCCCCCAAATGGCCACCTTGGCAGGTTGGTGTTTGCATTGCAGGAAGGGGCAGCAGGGGAGGGTCTGCTCTCCAGTCTTCACCAAGATGACAGGTCCGTGTCCCCCCTCTGCCCGTCAGGCCATGACGACAGGCATGTCACTGAGCTCTGGAAAAGGGGACACAGAGTGAGCTACCGAAATACCTGCAGTTGTTTTGCCAGCTGTTGTGAGCAAACAGATCTTGGCTGAAAATGCCTGCAGCCCAGGTTGGGTCATTTTGTCTGGATGACAGAGCTCCATGGGTGCAGAAACCTGGTGCATGGGAGGGTCCCCTGTGATCCCACCCTGCCTTGCAGACCCTAGAGTGCTCAGCACCTCTGGGCTCTCTTTTCACAGCATCACAGTGTAATGCATGTTGGAGGGGACACCTGGAGATCTCTGCCCCAGCCTCTGCTCAAAACAAGACTATTTAGATCGGGCTGCTCAGGGCTTTGAACATCTCTGAGGGTAGATATTCCCCACCTGTCTGGGCCCCTCTTTCAGTATCTGACCACCCTCACAGGGAAGATGTCTCTTTTTTTCCTCTTTATATCTAGTAAAAATTTCCAAGGTTGTAGCTTGTGATGTTGTCACTACACATGCAAGAAGCATCTGGCTCCATCTCCTCTACACTATCCCATTAGATGGTTGCAGACAGTGATAAGATGCCCCTTGACCTTCTCTCCCACTGTGCAAACCGAGATCTCAAAAGCCCCATCCTCCAGGTTAGTGGCGCCACTGAGCTCGTACCCATCTGTAAGCACCTGTTTGGTACTGGGAGCCTGAACTGGACCCAGTGCCAAGGCATGGCCTCACCAGTGCTGAACAGAGGGGAGGAATCACTGCCACCTGCACCCTCACTGAGGTAACCCTAGATGCCTCCATCCTTCACCACAGCACGGGCACCCATTGCCAACCCATCCATCAGGACCCCGGTGCTCCCACAGAGACGGCCTGAGCAGGATGCGGCTCCTGGCGCTCCTTGCCCTGCTCACCTGTCCTGAACTTGTTGTAGGTGCCGCTCTCCAGCATTGAGCCACCGTCATGGGCGCAGCAGGAGAAACTCCGCTCTCGCCACCTGCATGGGGCAAAGCACCTGGGTCAGGCCACCGCTTGCTGTGGTTCCCCTCGCAGCTCCCTGCTGCCCTGGACACATTTTTTGTACTTTGTCAAGGAAGGATCTGCCCTGGAATTTTGGGATTTGCGCAGTTTCTTACCGAGAAAGGACTTCAGCGCATGACTAATATCTAAGCATCCACACTTCACGCGTGCAACAACTTTTTGGAGGCAACTTCGCGACTAAGCCCTGTTTTCTAAGAAATGTTTAAGAGCTCAAAAGCCCCAGAAATGTTTGCAGCCACTAGTTCCTAAGCAGCCAGGGAAATTTAGAAATTGTAATTTTGGCGCATTCATAAACCTGACAAACAAGGCCGCGCAGGGCTCGCGGGCACTGCTGGTGGCAGGGCTGGGAATGCCCTTGCTGCAATGCCAGCCCAGAAGAGGTGGTTGTTTGGCTGGATCAGAAGCAGCTGCAGGGCCCTGGGAAATGCACACCCAACATGAATAGACTCCTGGAGGAGACAGCCATGGGAAGGTCTGATGGTGGTGGTGATGCATTGCAGGGGTGATTGCAAACTCCCCTGCAACTTGCAGCCTTGAAAGCAAGGTGAAAGCTTCTAAAGCAGCACCTGAGGAAGGACTGCAGAGGGTAGGGCAGGGTGAGAGCGGAAGGAAGGGAAGGAGCCACTTTGTGCCTGTCCCATTAACCCCAGCTTCCTCAATTATTAAACAGAGGCAATGTCTTTGATAGCTTGGGAGGAAACAAAATGCAGTGTCTGTGACATACTCAGACATTTTCACGTAGAAGGAGGGATTTCCCCAGGGGCTCTGACATATGCAGACACCACACAGGGCGCTCAGATATTAACATTGAGAGCTTTCCTCCTTAGCCAGTCCAATGCGACAGTGTATAGATAAATATATAGATAAAGAATAGAAAAATCAGTTGCTTTCTCAGCCCATCAGCTTTGATAACTGGTTTATGTTGTGGTGGCTGTAAATCCACCAGGTCTCCACTGAATCCTGAGGGTAGATGCCTGAGCTGCCAAAACAGAAAGGGACAATGAGAGCAAGCAGGAGTAGCAGAGAGGCTTTTGGACACTTTCAGGGCTTTCTTCTAGTGAAAAGAAGTGCTCTCAAAAGTAGTTTTAACCCTTCAGACCACCTGAAAGGACCCTTCCTTCCCTCCACCTGGTGCAGAAGATCAGGTTAGTATGACCGTTAGCAACTTGGTAGTTACCAGTGCAGAGCAAAGATGAGCGAGATGAGGAGCGCGGAGGTCAGATCTGTCAGGATCCACATGATGTTGTACTGCTGCGGAGTCTGGAAGAGAACAACAGAGGATGTGTCTACCACCAAGGACCCCAAGATATGCAAAAAAGTTCCTCAAACTGTCTTGCTGCTTGACTACAGCAATTCTGCTGCCTGGTGTGCATGTGCAGTAACATCTCTCAGGTGCTTAAAGCATTTGGTGGCATTTCAAGGTGGCCACCCCCCAGGGGATGTTGGTGCCAAATCTTCACCTCTCATAAAAGCAGATCTGCTGGGTAGCCAAGAAGACTAGACCTCATCACGGTGAATATAATAGGGACCTCTTCTTTGTACAGGCAGGCCCTTTAGTTCTCTCTGCTTCCCTCTTACATGAACGTCAGCTGGTGGCATCTCATTTTCCCTGGCAAAATTGTCCTTTAGTGACCACCACAGAGGGGCTGGCATGGCTCCTGATTTAATTCTAAGAGCATCTGAAGATAATGCCTTAGACTGGACCTCCACCCACCCTCCAAATGGACTGAAACACTGCAGTTTTCTGGATGGGAGTATCATAAAATCTGCTTTAAGAGTGTGAAGCCAGTTAATTCAAAGCAGTAACCTTTAGGCTGCAGGGAGTCTGGTGGGACCAGTGCTCCAGGTGCTTCTTAGCTCTACATGCTGCCCAAGGCAGAATAGGGAATAGACAAATGATGTGTAAAAAATTCCTCCCAGCAAGGAAGGTTTATTTCTATGGTTGTTTCCCTTGGGCTTGTAGCACCAGATCAAGTCTGAGATGGGTGGTGGGAGGCCCTGGGAAATGAGGAGCTTCTGATATCAGTAAGGTGCATCAAAAGCTTAGAAATGGGACTCCTTTTGCATCAGCTACATGTGCCCTCAAAGGCCCTTCTTTTCTCCCCACACAAGAATCAATATGACTTCTTTTCACTCATCTCAAGGTCTAAGCTGCAAATCCTAACAAGCAGGGTGCTTCTACCTGTGCCAAGAGAAAAGAGGAGAAGGGTATGGCAATACCTGGAGTGGCTCACAGGTGCCAGGGAAGCCAGGTTTCAACTCACATCCTTTACATGCAAAAAGTCATCTCCTTTATCCATGCGTGAACTGGCCCATGGTCTCCAAAGGTAACCACGAACATCCCAACCCTAATTCCTACCCCTGGGAGGGGGAGGGTTTTCGCTTACCATGAGGAAGAGCGGTTGGCTGAGATTCTTCAGTGTGTGGACGGCATTGGTGGTCACAGAATGTGCCCCAGAGCACCATGCCAGGGAGAAAAGCCACGGCTCATTGACCACATAAAGGTTGGTGGTGATGTTTGCCTTAGCATACATCCTTTAAAAGACCAAAAGACAATAGATTTATTAAGAAAAGCAAGGAGGTTAGTACTTCCTTTGGGCTGAATAAAGGCGAAACAACTCTCTGTAGGAAAGGCTTGCATTGGGACGTAAATCAAGAATAGAAAGGAAGGCCAACCAGCCAATAATTAATCATTCACAATTGGCCAATACACAATACCTGACCCACTGGCAGTAAATGCAGTTAAAATGTCCGAAAGGTCAAAACTTTGCTCGCCCCTCTGCCATATGGATCAATGTAATGGTGTGTTTGTAATCTCCCAACAGTGTGTTTGAAACTACCTTGAAGCTGGCTACTCATGTTTGCAGTGTCAGCTGGTCACCGGTAGAGTTCTTATAAGCTATTAAAATGTAACACAAAGTGACACCATTCTCTGTGTAACACCAAAGGAATGTATCATCAGTATCAGCATTTGCAAATCTACCTACGATCTATCGAGGATTTACCCAAATGGATCTACCCAGGATTTTAAATTCTGTGAAAACTATTATTGAGAAAACATGAATAATACTCTCATCCAAAGGACTAAACTTTCTTCTTCTTCTTTTTTTTAAATTAGATTTCAATGGTTTTGCGCACAGGAAAGAGAAAAAAAAATCCTAATTACAAAAGAAGAACTGGACAGGTAAGACCTTTTGTTTGTTTGTTTGTTTTTTCCTTTTTTTCTTTTCATATGAGAGAGACATTTTGGAAACTCCTGCAATGAATGTGGAGCCTTCCATTGCAGAGATGATATTTTCAGTGTTTCACAAGCAACAGAGTACTGGTTGCAACAGAGACGAGAAACTAATCTTCCAAAACACAGCTACAAGAGGGCGATGGTCTCTCACCACAGCATTTCACACTCACACTGATGTTTATGGAAGGACCATGGGAGGTTAAATAGTTGCTCATTCTCCATGATTCAGTGTGGTGGGACTGGGGATGGCATGAAGAGGAAGACAAGAAATCAGGAGATAACTGTGTTATTCTACCAGAAGATTCTCAGACCCTGGACAAGTAATTATGGAATTGGGGGCGGGGTGGGGTGTGTAATTACATATGCCCCCTCTTGGCCATACACAGCATCAACAGTAGGAGTGAACTGCACTCCTTCACCTTCAAAATGTTACAGACATGGCCATTTGGTCTAAAGGAGCTCTTCCCAAAATGCTATAGATCCTGGGGCTGGTCACTGGAGGGAGACATTGCCACACACATGAGGCA
Organism: Phalacrocorax carbo; assembly: GCF_963921805.1. Classification (NCBI taxonomy): domain Eukaryota; kingdom Metazoa; phylum Chordata; class Aves; order Suliformes; family Phalacrocoracidae; genus Phalacrocorax; species Phalacrocorax carbo. Next base: position 214,444,580 of record NC_087513.1, on the reverse strand, counting down.
AATGAACGCCAGACGCAGTCCACCGACTGCACTTGGGGCTGAAACTGCAACCTACCGGATATCTTCACTGGACATTTCTGTGTAGGCCAGATTGAGTTTGACAATATTGTCCATCAATAGATCTTCAACTCGGGCCTTACTGCCCATTGTCTGCTGAAACCCAGGAGCAACAGACTGAACAAAGGACCTCATGTCATTCTCCAGCCACAGGACCTGCAGGCAACGAGAGGACCCAGTAAATTCCCAACGGATTACTAATATGCCCTGCCCTACGCACAAACCCAGTAAAGATAAGGTCTTGAGCCTGTCAAATGATGTATTTCTTTCAACGATCAAAGAACATTTGGATGCAGGGTTAAAACTTGCAAGTCATTTTCATCAAGAAATAAGTATTCACTGTTCCTTCCTTATCAGCTTGAAATCAGTGAGTACATCTCACACAGCCCGACAAAAGATGCGGTGTTTGAAGCGGATGGAAGGACAGCTTTGGTTTATGGGAAAGGCAACAGAAAATATTCTGTTCTCCCATTGTCCCAGCATGGGAGAAGGGAACTTCAGCAGATACAAATCAGCGTAACTTCCCAGACATCAATGGATACATAACCTGATCCATGTGGATTTAACATCCATCCCAAACAGGGAATTTCCTGGGGAAGGAGGAAGGCAGTGAAGGCTCCCAGCTCCATGTATTTTAATTTAACCAGGAGTTTCCATGCAATATATAAAATAAGCATGGGAAGCAGGAGGTAGGCTGCCAATTATTACAACGATGAAAGGATGCCGTTTGAGGGCTAAGGCATCAGCTGGTATATACACTGCCTTATTTCCCTGTCCTGCTGTAGGGTTACACCATTTTGTACCTGCTAAGGAACCGATAGTAGGAATATACTCCAAATGATGCCTCTTTAAACAAGTGAAATGAAAGAGGCCGGACTTTATGCAGGCGAAATCATGCAGGGTATGACCCCAAAGTCCCAATTCAGAGAGCAAGATAAAAGGATACAGAGGAGTGAGGCCACCCTACCAGATGAGGCCTAATCCCCGACTCATTGAGGATGACTTCCAGGGTTCTGTTGATCCATGAGTTCCTGTAAGGGTGTTTCTCTGGAGGGCGGTAGAGATCAAATATCACAAGTTTATTCTGACTGTCTGCGAGGCGCAAGAAATTACTTAGCTTGTAAATTGACTGATTCATTGCCTGGTTTTGATCTGCCCTTGACAGTGAGCCCATGCATGAAAATGGTTTGTCCTATAAATAAACAGATATAAAAAAGGAAATCAATCAGGTAGTCGCCTCTGAGACTCAGCTGCATACAAAGAACTCATATCTCTAAGAGGGAAAAAGTTTGAAATCAGCCCTCAGTAGGTGAGGATACTTTATTTTGCTTAGCTCTTCTACCTGAGAAACTAGCAAAATTAATCCAGGCTGTGTCAACACTGCTTCTGGGACCTAAACTGTGTAGTTCACAGCTAACTCTGCTGTGCTTCTCTGCCCCACCATGTTAGCTGTGACCGTTATACACAGCACCTTGCACAAGTAGCTGTTGTCTTCTTCCTCTAGAACACACGTTCTGCTGCAGCCATGCTAAAGAGCCACAACAACACCCACCAGCCAATTGTTATAGGTCTCCTAAGCCTAAAGGCTAACCAGACAAAGCAAGGAGACCTCAGCTGAAGGATTTTTACTAACTTCTTTGAGTTTTGGCTCAGCCAGTAGCTCCTCTCCAAACATTCATGCTATTAAGTAGCAGCCAGCTGGTGTCTCTTCTACACCTAGTTGATGACAGTCCTTTATGGTGCTTACCTTAAGGAACCATGTTCCAGCATTCAGCTCCTGCAGGGTATCCCAGGAGAATAACGCAGCATTTTGAGCAGTGTCATTGGGGTAGACCTCCTTGATGTTAGTTGTCCTCCTCAAGGTTCTGTCATGCATGAGGAAAGGAACGCCATCATAGCTGTTGGAGAGCAGGAGTTCAGGTCACCTGGGGTGCAGGTTCGTTCACAACATGAGCAGACTCATGCCAGGTCAGAAGAATTTTTGGGCCATCATGAATGCAGCAGTACAGCCTCCCTCAGTGCAGAGGCTGGGATAGGGATAGGTAGGAAGGCTGAGGCTCAAGACACCAGGTTATTTCCCACATAAATACTGCTGGGTGACCTTGGAGAAGTTGTGACTGTCTGTGCCTCAGTTTCCTCAGGGACAAAGTGGAGATGGTGGCTTTTATGCCTGCCAGCCACCCCAAAAATGGATACTAACTTATGACTGAAATCTCTTTTTGCTGACTCCAAAGTGTTTCAGTGGGTTTCAGAGGACTGAAGACTAAATGGACAGTGTTGGGAAGGCAAAACTGCCTCTTATACAAAGGTCTACATCAGTGGAGCACCTAAGCGTTAGTATTTTTCTCATTCAGTGCCTGGAAACTGCTCATCCTGCACAGCATGTTAGCAATTCATGGCAATGAGTCCCCCAAACAAAGGTAATTAAAGAACTAATAATTAGGATAATGCTTTCACAAGTCTGAACACAATTTTCTGTTGGTTTGTAGGCCTGATACAACCCTCACTGTGGCCTGGAAGTCAAACTACGGTAGGGACTTTACTTTATACTCAGCAAAGCTTTTAAAATATGCTGTAGAAATAATGATTTTTAAATCAATAACTACAGCTTACTGACTTGCCTGAGAACAACCATGCCCTACAGCCCTTATCATCACGCACCAGCTGAGGGACTCTGTCCCAGCCATCAGTAAAACCTAATGCCTGGAGCTGCACGTCTCCAAAGGCAACTCTTAGAAAAAGAAGTGTATATTCTGTGAGATGCAATGTTTTCCCCTTACCTAATGGTGACATCTGTTTCGAGACCATCCCCACCATGTTCAATTGTCTTCTGAAATGACATCTCAGTGTTTTCTGGTGCCAGCTGAAAAAAAAAAAAAGCATATGAGCAGGTAATTTTCAAACATACTCTGGAGGACTCTAGAAATACTTTCTGTCTCTTTGTAACACCTCTGGTTTGTATTAAGGGACTATCATTATCCTGTTAAAGTCTACTCTTTGTTTTCTTCTGCTTCAGCCACCAAACTCATCCTGTCCCTCAGGAACAGCTTTCTCCTTGTTAGCAAGTCCATGCAGTGATGCCTATGGCATGCAATTCCGAACAGAAATGTCTCCCCTTCCACCCTCCACAGGTTTCATGGAAAAACCCAGAAGATTATGAAGAAAGTAGCAAGACAGAGGATGAAGAAATGATGTAAAATAACTTCTCCAGACCTACCATTGGTGCTCCACGGTGTCCAATGAGGGCTGGCTTTGGTCCAAGTGTCCCCATCTCTCTGATGCAAGGAGAGTACATCCCCAGAGGTATCAAGAAAAGAAAGAGAAGGATAGCCAGGTATGGACCAACAATTATCACCTGAACAACTGAAAGAATTTGAAGGAGGAAGGCTAGAGTTAATTCATGTGGTAACATACGGGTTTGCCTTGCAGCTTGACTTTTAATACAGTCCTCCAGCTAAGTAGCTGTTGAGTTTCATCCCATCCCTTTTTCCATCCCTTCTTCCACTAATTTTCACTTTCTCTCCAAACAATGCAACCCAGGGCAACAAACTGGCCAAAACAAGGACATGGGCTGGCTAAGTCAGGACTGCAGGTTTTGTGTTTCAGTTACATCTCACTATGCCTTACAGCAAGGCATGGCCTTAATATCTTTTTCTTGAGAGGTGGTGCAATGAAATATCCCCATCTGTAGAAAAACAATCCTCAACAGAAGGATGCTCTTTTTTTTCTTAAATAAGAACAAGCAACGTTTTGAAGTTTCATTCACAGTGAAGAAGAGGAGGAACATTTCTCCTTCAACTATGTTACATCCCCTTCAAGCAGTCCCTGGTTCATTCAGATTGCTGTCAGCGTCATTCTGTGTGTGACCTACAGAACCCTACAGACTCTGACTGCATGGGCATTGCATCTCAGAAACTTGCCGACTAATTACCCACAATTTTCTCTGGTGTCTGTTGACACATTGCCCAAAAGCCCCAGTGAGCCTTCACCTCAGGGAACAAAACAGTTCCTCTGAGAACTGAGCACTATGCACCAACATCTCTTTTTTGAGCCACCACCTCTTTGCATGTGCTATCAGTGGCTCTGAACACACTTGGGCTTACACCAAGCTGATGTATTGAGCTGAGTCCATTAGGCATGGTGGACTGTAATGTCTAGGGTCCCAGTGTACTCCCTCCCAACCTCCCCAGTGGTAGTTTGATAAGAAAAAACCTGGGCAGGAAAAAAAATACCATTCACCAGCCCATCCTGTCTTTTAATTTTATTACGAATCAACATCTGCAGATGGGTGTCATGTAGATAATTTTGGCTATATGGAAAGACTAAGTCACAGAAAAACAGCCATTCCCAGAGCCAGGCTCTCCTGCTGTTGTTCCTGGCATCTGCCCTTGTTCTTTACACTACTTGGTCACAATGCTCAGAGGTAGACAGAACCTGCCATGGGATAACACCAGGAAACGATCAAAAAGCTCTTTCCCCTGTCTCAGCTGGCTTCTGAGATGCACTGTGAAGTGGATTGACTGGGCTGGATATCCCTTCTGAGACAGTGAGGCTGAGTATGGCAAGCAAAGGTCAGCCAAGAGAGCTGCTACTGGCTGCTGTCTCCTGCAAAGGGCTGACCAAATTTCCATGCACGACTCGGAAGGTGGGTACTTCTGCTAATCTTCATCTCAAGGCAGGTCACCGCCTTGGTAATAGGTCAAAACTGTGCAAGGGAGCATGCAAAGCAGTAACACACCTGGACGGCCACAGGACAATGCACAGCCCAAGCCCCGGCCCCCCTAGTTTCCCTGGGATACACAGAGACTAAAGGCTCCCCCCAGCTGGAGCACAGGTGTGGGAGGAAAGGGCTCCTGCTTGCCTGTGTTCCCACACTGATATATGCCTTTTGTCATATAGGAAGCAGAAAGCAGAGCTACTGTACCTTTCTTATCTGCTCTGATGGCATGAAGAGCCACAGGCCAGGATAGCAGGACCATGATGGCTATTGCCCCTATGTGGAGATAGGGAGCTGTGATCTGGCAAGGAGAGAAAAGGATTTTAGTCAAAGGATTCATCCTTTGTGTGGAAACATAGAAACAAACCCCAGCACGGCTACAGCCTTCCACCTGAATGGGCTCCTGCTGCACATACCAGCAGTTCAGCCTCTCTCCCTCACCTGTCTTGGACCCACCAAACACCTCTGGAGTCGGGGGAGAGAGATGTTCCCCCAGCCAGGCCAGATCCTCAGGCTGAGGAGTGCTTCTCACTGCATTATGCAGCTCTCCTTTCTCCTAAGTCAGCAGAAGGGGACAAGGCTGTCCTCTCCTCCTTGGACGGCAGGTCTTATCAGGAGAGGTTGAGGGAGCTGGGGGGGTTTAGCCTGGAGAAGAGGGGGCTGAGGGGAGCCCTTCTCGCTCTCTGCAGCTGCCTGAGAGGGGCTGGAGTGAGGGGGGGGCTGGTCTCTGCTCCCAAGTCACCAGTGACAGGGCGAGAGGGAACGGCCTCAAGCTGCGTCAGGGGAGGTTTAGGTTGGATGTGAGGGAAAATGCCTTCCCTGCCAGAGCGGTCAGGCCCTGGCACAGGCTGCCCAGAGAGGTGGGGGAGTCACCGTCCCTGGGGGTTTTCAGAAAAAACATGTAGACATGGCAGTTTAGGGTATGGTTTAGGAATCATGCTAGTGTTGGGTTGACGGTTGGACTTGATGGTCCTAGATGTCTTTTCCAACCTTAATGAATTCTATGATCTGTAAGGATGCAATCACCATCACTGCTTTGCCGTAATTCATGAGCTTCCTCCAGACAGCAGACACTTTGTTCCAATCTAACCCAATCCAAACCTGTCCAGATAATAGTCATCTCCACACCACACTGCAGCTAAGTCATTAAGCTGATGCCAACAAACCTGAGTAATAAAATGTGGTATTTACACCTACATGGAAGTCACTACTGTGGTGTAAGAGAAGTAGTTAATCTGGTACATGTCTGACCATGGACATTATTAGACTTGTATACACCCTACATCACCTAATTTCACATGTCATCAATATATTCCAGAAAAAAATTATGAATTTTCATTTATTTCAAAGCATTTAGTTCACTTGCATTAGGGCTAACTGTGGTTTTTGTCCTTTTTTTACTTTTAACGCAACATATAGATATTTTTCTTGATTTAATAACATAGAAAACCCCATATTCATTTAATGCTTATGCTATATTTGATAATGCCTATTGGTGGACAGATAAAGTAATTTGACTTTATTTCTTTGGTCCTAAAGATTAAACAAGAAGATCAGAAGCTAAGAATCACTTCTGTGCTTATCGTGAATTTATGAGCAGAGCCGAACACAAAGCAGAAATAGTTTGGCACTGAATGGATGGTCTTCACTCACATAATGTTGATATGACACACCTTTTATAAAACTAGGAAGTCTGTCAAAGAAACCAGTCCATCATTTTCTCATGCTCATCAGAGCCCTGTGGTTTCTGTTCCAGCTGGAACAAAGAGTTATTAGACACGTGCTAGGAAAAAATATCTATTCAGATGCAGGTCTTTCCTATTGCTTAGTCCATGCCTGAGTCTCTAAGCTGGAAGAGTTGAAGAAAGCAGCAGTCACTGAGAGATGTTACTGCCTGTCATACTGCCTGCCCCAGGCACTTGATACCAACATCTTTCGATTAGAAGCAGGATTCAGTTACGTAAACAGAGGTGCCATCTGAGATGTCCAGGATATTTGAGATAGTTTTGCAGGGCTAATGGACATGACACAGAATCTACAAGAGATTCATGTTCTTCGGGAACACCAGTGGGAGGCTCTGTGAAGCATCTCAAAGAGCACGAACACCTAAAATAAACAGCACCTGGGGGGAACACAAAGGCTGTTTTGTCTCCTCCTCGTCCACCTCCCCTGGACTCTGTAAGGGGGGAGAAGAAGCCAATGATTTCTCATTACCTTTGCCAGTGCATAGCCCAACGGTTTCCTAACTTTGTAGAGCAGGAATGTGCAATTGACCACACCCTACAAACACCTCATATCAAAGAGACTTCCATAACTCTGGAGCTACCAGCTCATTCCTCTTCCCACCCATGTGCATTGCTCTCCCAATATTCACAAGCAGGAGGCCACATGGGGGAGAGGTGATATGCCCAAATAACACCTGCAAGGCAGCTATGTAGTCAAAGGCTTACATATTTCCTCCTTCCCAGTACATGTGGGGACCTGGATGCTCAGACACTAAACATCGCTGGGCAGCTCTAGCTTCCATCTTCAGATCTGTTGAGAGTTGAGGAGGCCAGTGGAACATGCACTCTGACCTCCTGCGTAGAATCATAGAATCATTTAGGTTGGAAAAGACATTTCAAATCATCATGTCCAACCGTGAGCTTAAACACTGCCAAGTCCACCACTAAACCATGTCCCCAAGTGCCACATCTACATGCCTTTGAACCCCCCCAGGGACGGTGACTCCCCCACCTCTCTGGGCAGCCTGTGCCAGGGCCTGACCGCTCTGGCAGGGAAGGCATTTTCCCTCACATCCAACCTAAACCTCCCCTGACGCAGCCTGAGGCCGTTCCCTCTCGTCCTGTCACTGGTGACTTGGGAGCAGAGACCAGCCCCCCCCTCACTCCAGCCCCTCTCAGGCAGCTGCAGAGAGCGAGAAGGGCTCCCCTCAGCCCCCTCTTCTCCAGGCTAAACCCCCCCAGCTCCCCCAGCCGCCCCCCAGCACACTTGTGCTCCAGACCCTGCCCCAGCCCCGCTGCCCTTCTCTAGACATGCTCCAGCACCCCAATGTCCTTCTCGTCCTGAGGGGCCCAAAACTGAGCACAGTATCCCACAGGTTGTCCCACCTGACACCAGCGTTACCCACCTGCTCCCCAAAAACTCAGCACTGCCCTGCCCTCAGGAGGTGAAGCTCTGTTGAGTCACAGAAGACTGAAATTGTGTTAATGCTAAAGCTGCTGAACTGGCAGAATCATAGAATCGTTAAGGTTGGAAAAGACCCTTAGGATCATCAAGTCCAACCGCTAACCCATCACTGCCAAGTCCACCACTAAACCGTATCCTCAAGCACCACGTCTACCCTTCTTTTAAATACCTCCAGGGATGGAGACTCAACCACCTCCCTGAGCAGCCTGTGCCAGTGCCTGACAACTGTTTTGGTGAAGAAGTTTTTCCTAATGTCCAACCTAAACTTCCCCTGGCACAGCTTGAGGCTATTTCTTCTCATCCTGTTGCTTGTTACTAGGAAGAAGAGACCGACCCCCGCCTCGCTACAACCTCTTTTCAGGCAGCTGCAGAGAGTGAGAAGGGCTCCCCTCAGCCTCCTCTTCTCCAGGCTAAACCCCCCCAGCTCCCTCAGCCATTCCTCATATAAGACTTGTTCTCCAGACCCTTCACCAACTTCATTGCCCTTCTTCGGACATGCTTCAGCACCTCAATGTCCTCCTTGCTCCAGCAACCCTGCCAAGCAAAGGGGTTTGATTTACTTGCCCTGGGCACATGGAAATTAACAGTACACCTACAACATTATTTCCAGAAAAAAAAAATAGGAAAAAAAAGAAAAAGTATGTGATTTCCCAAACTGAGACGTGTTACATCAGATAGCTTGAAACTCAACCTCAGGTCTCGGCTTACTTTCTCCCAACAGGAAATGTTAAGTTATAAGTGAAAACCACATACCCTGCCAGGAAAAAAACGTGTGAAAAACACCATATGGAATATTTTATACCAATTACCACAGAATACTTCTATAAACAAGTTGTTCTATCAAACAGACCTCCCAGCCCCTCTTACCTGGAATGACAGGCGGACAGTTTTCCATTGATCTCCCCAGAGTACTGATAATATGAAGAGGGCGGTGATAGAGAAGCCCAGGACAAGAAAAGTCCCAATCTGGGGAGGTAAAGATATAAATCAGCTTCAGCATTTCTGCACAGGGTGTGCCATCCATTTGACTCACAGGCTTATTTAGGCACCTTGGACTTGAAAAGTTTGGGATGCATGAGCTTGACTATGCCGGTTCAGAGACAGAGAGATGCAACAGGACTGAAACCAGACCAACAGTGTTATTGACTGGGTTTTCTGTATGGCAAGACTGATCTTAAGAGTTGGGTAGCCAACTAAGTGAGCCCTCAAGGCTCCCTCTATAATCACTGGAGAAAGAGGAATTTCCAGAAGTGATCCATTTCCACTTGCTTTAAGATGGGAGATGCCTCTCTCTCTGGAGGCATTTAGGCTCTCTCCGGAGCCTAGATTATCAACTCACATTAAATCCTTAACCTGCAGATGGTTACACTGGGAAGTGATTAATGCCACCCAAAAGAGACAGCAACACAGCTTCCTTATTCTATGTGCTGCTTTGCAACAGGCTTCAGCAACATCAAACACTCCCATAATTAAGAATGAGAGTTTGCTCTTTAACCAAAGAAGTGACGAGGTAGCTCATTCTGTTCTTTGCCTTCTGGCACAGTTTGGTACAAGCACGGTTGTGATGGCAGGCTCTCCTTGGTACATCATCTATCTGCTGAGAACTAAGTGCAAACAGAAGTTGGACCGAGGCCCTGCCCATTCTTCAGGGGGATCCTACAGATCAACACCTTAATAATCCAGTCCCCGTCTCTTCGACCCAAGGATGCAGTCTGAATTTTTTTCTACAGATTGTTCTACATGTTTCTTCTGAAAGAAGTACATGGTTCTTCTGGAAGCCAACTTTCAATAGCAAAGATGACTGTCTTTTCCAACCTACATGACTCTATGATTCTATTCTATTACTTGAATGACAAAACGCAGGATCAAGTATCTGCATATTCAGCTCTTCCCTTCCACTGCAAGATTTGCAATCACATTATGTTCTCCCCTAAACTGCATGGCTAGAGGCTCATTTCTGAAATTCTTTTTATAACCTTAAGAATTTGCTAAGGACGGTGACTCTAATGCATCATTGTGCAGCAACAGCTCTCTGAGGATTTGTTTCTGCACCTTCAAAACTTCAATTGGCATTTCCCAAACCACCCAAAGACCAAAAGGTGTAAGGTACCAAGATGCCTTGGAAAAGCCAGATTTCTCTTCTGCAGATATAGCAGCCCTTTTTTTTCAGGGCTGCTGGAGCCTGCTACAGAAAATTACACCGTGCTTCTCACGGAAACTTTGCTTTTGTCCTCATGTTACCACATGTAGATGTGTCAAATATAGACATCTTCACCTGAATGAGTCACCGCAAGCTCCTTTTGGAGTCAGTGGGGGAAAAAGGTACTTTAGGTGTGATTCATCTTATCTTAATTTAGATGTCTATGACCAGCTGGATTAATTGCATCCTCAGAGGATTCATTTCACTCACCTGACTGAAAGGGAGTTCAGGTGATCAGCTTAGACGGAGATATCATTCATATGGGTACCTAAAGTCTCCTAAGTTTAACCTCTTCCCTCTCTTCCTTGAGAGGGAATCATGTCTTGCATGATCTAAGACATTTTTCATGCAGAGAAACACCCCAGGCTCAATTGGTTTAAAGCATAGATTAGAGTTACCAGAAAGCCCTGACTCTGCCCACCTTGTGACTCCAGTGTAGGTACAGCTGCTGACCTTCTGCAAGCAAACACATCGCTAGGACCTAGGAAATCAAGAAGAGATTGTTTGCATCCTGGTAGAAGATGGTGAAGCGTGTTCAGTGAGGTACTTCTGGAATTGTTTTTGCATTGGAAATCACTTTACACTAGGTTTTCCTTGACAATGTCTAGGCTGTTAGCAGGTCGGGTGTACGGAGAGAAGTGTTTATTGCTACAGTAAAAATGCTTCTGAAATAGCCAAGCATGTATCAAGGCTGCCCCGCAGGATCAAAGGCCTTTCACAGGTAACAAATAATTGGGCACTTTGGAGTACACACTTTTAATGACCTTTCTTTGTGAGTACAAATTCTGAAAGAGAAATGATGGCCAGGACGAACTGCTAGGGTATGAACCAATGCAGCAGTAACCTTGCCTATTTTCTGTGCATTTGTTGTGATAAGACACATATCAACCACGGGAGAGAGGTCAGGGACTGAAAAATGCCTCCATAGCACCACAGAAATACAGAGCAGACAGCAAAGGAGCCAATGCTTCCACAGGAATCACAGGAAGTGCAAGAAACAGGCACATCTCAGAAGAGGGAAAACTGCCTTGGAGATTAAAAGACTCTAGTTTTTGGTGGCTGGCACGTTCCTTCCCTCTGATGGCAAGTTGGGGCGCTTGGGGAGGGTTCCTGTGAGGCATGGTGCAAACCCCAGCCAGGGCAGGGGACAACCTGAGAAGCCCTGAACACCAAGAAGCAAAGGATGGGGAAAGCCAGTCCACTGCTCTGATAGAGAGTTTCTTCAAGTTGCCCCGGACCTAAACAACCAACTAACTTAGTAGATGAATTTCACCAGAAGCACCTTGCTGCTGCGAAAACGCACAGGTCTGTACCCAGGAATCTGAGTACCTGGGGCAAGCTTCCCTACCACTGGAAGGGACAGTCTGAGGACCAGTATCACCAGATCTCATGGTTCAAAGAAAAGTATCTGTTACTAGAAAGATAATTTATGATCCCAGTCCCTCCAGACTGTAACACAGTGGGATTGTGTGAAAGCAGGACGTACAGATTTAAGGGGAAGGGTCTCTGCTCTTCCAACGCACAACTACAAAGGAATTTAAACTGTTTCTCATCCAGCTACAAACACACTGTATTTCCAGGATCATGCTGATCTGAAGCGAGACGTAAGCTCAGCAGAGAATACAGATCAGCTTTTAAGTGCTTCTTTACATGTTAGCCTCCTTTAATCGAATCCTACACCCAGTACATGATGAGTAATCATGGGAGCAGTTCAGAGAACATTTAATTACTACTGAAGATCTTAAACCAGACCCATTTAAATAAGCCATTTCAGAAAAAGGAAGAAAAAAAAGACACTTTCAAAATTGCCCCTTTTCTGTAAGCAATGTTACAAAGACCTGGTCCTTGCCTAAGGTACAGCCAAACACTTATTTCACAGGCCGTGCTCAGCAGGACTCTGCCCTGCTACTGCGGTATAACTTTTGTATGAACGATGCACCACACCTGGGAACGCCATCAGAGGGTGAGCTCGTTTTTATGGGTGGAAACAACATCTCTGTATCAGCTTACAAGAAGAACAGTCACTAGGTTTCATCCTCAGAGGGTGAAGAAGGCACTCTTACTGTTGCACCACTGGTCACTGTAGGAGAAAACATCTTGATGGACCAGTGAGTGATGTGATGTGGACAAGGTTTATCCTCTGGCACAGTCAGCTTGAGTTTTCTTTGCCTTCCATGTAGCCCTGAAGCTTAACATCTCAAACTGCAATAACCTAGCTTCATCCCATTCCTCAAAAGCTGCTTCAAGACCTGTCCAATACGCTCTTCATGGAGAGCAGCTGCCTTTAGCAGTGTCCCACAGCCTTGCACCTAGAGCAGGTCTTCCTCAGGCAAAGGGACAACCAGCACCAGCAGGTGTGGCTCTTCCAAACTGCTTCCATACATATCCTGAGCTTGTCTAATACAGGCACACAGACCTGTGGGTTTAGGTGACTGATACGTATCTGACTATTACTGCTGAGGCTAGAGCCAAGATCCCTCTTGCCAGCCCTATCATCTCCTTGAATCTTACAGCCTCCAACCCTTACATCCTTCTCTTCTTTAGTATAAGGTGTGGAAGAGTCTCCCCTCCACCATCTACCTGCAAGGTTGCAATTAAGGGAAGCTTTCCAGTGGCAAGAGAGATGGATTCGCTGCAAGGGGGATTGCACCTCTGTCTCCCTCTTTTTGAGTGGACTCAGAAAGAGCACTGACTGTGAGGTTATGCTGCAAAAGGATGGACAATACACCCTTAATCCCCCTCTGCTTCAGCACGGGAATGACTTTGTGCTGATTTCAATACTGCTGGTGAGGCTTAGGCAGGCTCTGAACCTACCACAAGGATGAGGAGGCAGGCACTTAGACACTCAGCTCAGCTAAAGTATCTGCACCCTGAGATGTTCACAGCAGCAGAATTCAGGTCCCTACATTCACTTTCTGGCAAAAAAGCAGCAACTCAGAACTTCTCCTTGTCCCTTAGGGATGGAGGTTTCAGATCTCTTTTTGAACTTCAATGCCCATGTACTGTTTTCAGTTGCCTCTTAGCCCACAAATCAGAGGCCACAACACATCTGAACCTCTACACTGTACAGTCATGAGTCACCTCCTCAAAACCCTTGGAACAAACATGGCTGAACTGCACAGAGGAAAATATTATGTTGGTGTTTAAAGCCTGAACAAGAAAGGATTTTTCTTCTCCACTGAGCATGAACTGTTCTGCAATTAGACCCCCTCAGCTTAACCTTTTAGCTCTAATGGGGATGAGAAAATTGTCTTGCAGAGTGATAATAATTGAATTAATTGAAACGGATTGTCTGAAAAAATACAATGATGCATGCAGATGGAGAGTGTCTTTGTGCAGACAGCAAGTGCTTTGCTGTGCAGCGTTTTGTTCAGCTGGTTGTGGCCGGTGGGCAGAAGAGTATTTGCTTCAGTGATTCACAATAAGGTCATGGAAGCAACCTTGCAGGCTCCACTTGAGTGCCATCATTAAGGAAGAGGGTATGGACCAGCCACTGGTTGCTATAAAATCTCTCTACTCCAACAAGGGCATCAGTGTGCTCAGTTTTCTGATGCGATGGACTGCTGATGCAAAACATCACAAGGAAACATTGCCAGTGTGAAGGTCTCCAGTCCTTCCTGCAACACGTGCGGGGATAGTCTCTATCCAACACTGTTCAACCAGAACATGGGATGTAATGCATTGTGGGGGCAACCTATTTGGCCATCAGTTGTCTGGAATGTATTAGAGTGATCCAGCTATCGTATAGTACCCACAGCGATAGGTTTCTTTAGCTGTGAAAGGGCTGAGTTGCACTTCTTAGCCTGTGAGGCAACTGTTAGTGTTTTGCTGGGTGGTTCATCAAAGGCTACAGTGAAAGGCCAGACACTGTGATGGGGAAGCTCTGCAAACAGCGATGGAGGGGTGATTCATGGAAGAGTCCTCCTCTGAAAGGAGCCCTGCTGGGATGAGCATGGCCAAGCCACTGTTGTCATCACAAGACCCTGCATGCAGGCATGCGACTGTCGTATGATCCTGCGTGCTTTGAGATAGTGGGAGAAGGAATGGTGGTGCTGATTACTTTCCTTGCTCCCCTTTCCTTCAAAACCTACTCCTATTTAGGTGACAGCTCTGATGGTGCAGGGCCTTATGCCTCCCAGAGCCCACCACTCAATGTAGATGCATGCAGCAATCTTGCCGAATGAGACACGATGACATGGCGATGCAATCAAGCTTAGAAATACCCAATAGCTTTGGGTGGGTTGCCTAACAGCTTCCTGAAAGCAAGGAACAAATGGACCCTCACTGCAAGGGCTGTCCCCAGGGTAGAGGCATCTCTGAAGTGCTCCTCTTGCAGGACTTGTCTGATAGTATCCAAACTCCTCGTACGCTTTCAGATTTATCTGTGTTTCGCCCTCCTGAGGCAGACAAGTGTTGTTAGCCTCATTAGATAGAATTAGAAAGCTGAGAGGAGGACGATGTGCCTGCGCTACCAAGAATGGGACCAAGACTGAACGGAACCATGTAGGACACCAATTTCACCCTGTACTTTCCGTCTACCTTTCTGGCTTCATTTCGCCCACCACCTGCCCTGATAGCTTGCAGCCATCACAGCTGTGCGGCCAAAGACATGCAACTCCTCTAAGAAAGTCAACTGGTTGGACACTGGCTGATGTTTGGATCCGGACAGGGCATGATGGAGCTGACACACCAGCTCCAGGGGTCTTCAGGCTCCTCGAGCCCAGGAAATCATTTAAAGTCCATTTCTAGCATGTGCTATGATGGATTAGGCTGATCCTGAGGTTGACTCTAGATCCACAGCCTGCTGAGGTACAATCTCAGAGGTATCCATGTCACCTGGGTATTTCTGGCAAAGCTCTGAGTTGCCCAAAGTAGCACTGTAACTGCCAAACCACCCACACTGTCCCACGGTCACTGGGAAAGCCAGGTAGACTTCCCTAAATAATAGACGTTGAGCCCTAGAGCAACCAGGGTGTCACAAAATCCTTATAATTAAATATTGTTATTTGTCCTACTCAGACCTCAGTTAGTCCCCAGCATTTATGATGCTATTGATCCCTGTGGGCATGGCCAAGCAGCTGTGCTATTTATCACTTTGGTATATTATTGCTCGTACTAGAATAAAATCACTATTTATTTGTACTTCAGCAGGGACAAAGGACCCCAGAAACCTATTGTGTTAGGCACTGCATGAACAAAGCAAACAGAGATTCCCTGCCATGAGCAATTTACAGCCTGACTAATTGATGACACATCAGGGAATGGATAAGAACAGCAGGAATTGATGATAAAAGCTGGTTGTCTTGGTCACAGAGGTGAGTCAAAGCCATAACCTTATCCTCAGCACCTGGCATTTAAAAATGAAAGTTGGAGCAGGCATGAGACTGAACGTGGACTTCAGTCCCTGGAGTTAAAGTGATTTCTTAGCCTATAGTTCTGGATGCAGAGGGTGGAAACACAGACGCAGAGCTGTCTTTATTTGGGGGGTCCCTATGAGAGAAAAGACAAAGGAAAAGGATGACTGGGTAGAAATTTTAGGAAACACTTGCTTTTGGTGTGTTTCCAGTAACCAAAGCAGACAGCAGATTAGAAGTTTAAAGAAAAGTTCACAGGATTTGGAAAAGTGAAGATTTCAGGAACATTGCCTCTTTGGGCAATAACTTCAGGAGCATTTTGTGACCATGTCTGCAGACTCTACCCGGAGAAAAACCCTCCAGCAAAGCAGACAGAGTCAAGGCAGCGTCAATGGTAATATTCCCTTTCTTCTAATGAGAATTTTTATTCAGGATTAGAGGAATAACTCAGCCTTGATGACACATCTCCATTGTTACAGGACTCAGAGCCCCATACTGCCCTCCTGTTAAAGCTTAGGTTCCCCTAAATCTAAATCTAGCCACTCTTGGCTTGGCTTTCCTTGGGTTCAAGGAGAGAACGGACTCATTTACTGAACAGAAATCATCGAGAGAAATCACAGAAACTCCATCTGGCTCAGAGACACCCAAGCTGAAACTGATCATCTGCAGGTGGACATGGGGAGAAAGTACCATAAACACTCATTGTGTTCCCAGTCTTCCCCAGGTACCCACTGTCTAAGGATCACAGTTGAGGGATAGGCTGATCTTCGGTCTGAATCATTAAAGCCATCTCTATGTTTACTTTTTAGGACTATAAATCATGGTCAGCTTACAAGAAGCATTACTTACCAATAACAGCGTGATGTACATGAACAAGATTGCAGCCACAATCAGGAGAACAAGAGACCAGAGAAACCAGAAGCCCAGGTTCCCATAGTTATACCTAAAAAGCAATAAAATATTATGATGGTGTTTGTGTTTAGCACATGGACTGGAGGGGAACAACAGCCCTGTTCCTTGAAATTTTGAAACTTTCAAAGCAATAAAACAAAGAGGGAGGGAGGAATAACCTACCCTGTAACATGCAGAAGTGCTTAAGAGCGTCCTTCCCCAAATTCATGATGGCTTTAGCCACCAGACTAACACCCCAATGGGCTGGGGTGGTAAAATACAGGACCAAATTAATGGCCTTGCTGCAGAGAGCTCCTAGTCTGACTGTAAGACACAGCACCTTGCTGCAGACAAGGCAGCCTGGGGAAACAGTAAGATGACATGATTCAGGCCAACAGCCCACTGCATCTGCCTGTGGTTGTATAGGGCACCACAGCGAAAAGGGGATTTGAGTCAGGCCTTGAAGGAGAAGACGCCAGAAAGCTGGAGGAGCTGCAGAGGGATTGCCCAAGGAGAGGAGAGGGAAGCTTTACTTTTTACTCAAAGGCTCATTAAGGATGAATAATATTATTACACCTTTTTTCCCCATAATATCTGGGCTGTTTTAATTTAATTGTAGGGGCCACATTTGCATAACAGTTACCTACGTACTGCAGAAGGAAAGGATTTGCATAAATCCCTGCCAGTTATTTCTTACTTTCAAGCCTGGGAACATGCAATTCTCTTTGCAGTGAGATAGCTGGTGCAATGCCTCTGATGCCATTCCCTACATTTCTTCAGAGGGAATGGGGCGGGTAAAAAGACTCAGAGAAGGAAGGGGAAGAGCTATTTAGCCCCCTTCACTCACAATTTTTGTGATGGTGATTGTCTGCTTTCTCCCAAATTCACACTTACACCTAAAAACTGTAGCCAAGCAAAGTGCAGAGCCTCAGCACCTCTGAAGTCACTGAACATTCAATTTGGATGCTGTAACCAAGAGTTTAAGGAGTCAAACCTTTGGCTCATGGCTAAACTTCCCTGCTGCAGCCCAGCTGCTGGGGAGGGTGCTCATCTCTTCCCAGCCACCCTGGGGACCTGCCTGAGGAGCGGAAGAGGAGAAAAAGATGGTACTTACCAGTCAAAGTTATTGTAGTCATTTTTCGCTTCACCCCACATGTACAGGAAGACCAGAGAAAAGCAGAAAGCTCCAACAAGCAATGGGAAAAACACACATTCCCACTGGAGAGGGAAAGGAAGGACAAGTGGTCAGAGCCTTATCTCCCCCAGAGCAATCAGAGCAAACGGCAGATACTTTTAGGCTGCCCATAAAACACATGGCTTGGTGCTGGACATCCAGAAGTAGAGATGGAGATGATTTGCTCCCCCTGTCCTCTGTGACCGGGGGGGGTGGTGGCCCCAAAAGCATACTCTGCAGTATTTATTTTCAGAGAAAATAGATCTCAAGACATCACAAATGAACAGGATTTTAACCACCTCTCATGAGAGGGAATTGAACTCTCCAGCAGCCTGCTTTACAATTTTCACTGCATGCCTAGCCCAGATTTTCCTTCTTTAATTTGTTCCTATGGCTTTCAGACATTTCACTGGCCTGGAGGGTTTGGTGCAAGGTCCTTTCCTGCCACCACACTTTTGTCAGCTGCGTGGTGGCCCAGGCAAATTGAGCCTGGCATGGAAACACAGCAATACATCCATCGCCTAGAGCTGAAATCTAACAACCCAACAGATCTCAGTGGGCTCCAAATGATGTTGGGCAGGGATGCCTTTGGTCCATGACATCAACCACTTGTCAGCTTGGACCAACCTAACCCTACACAGAAATCAACACCTGTGCAGATTGTGAGCTAATTTACCGTCTTGCAGCAGCATTTCCCAGGCTCGGTCTTTCTGCGCTGGTACCGCTTCCACCGGCAGCTGTAGAAACCAGCCAGGCAGGAGATGAAGGGCTGATGCTCATACCTCTGTAGCAAGCGCCGACGTACCACTTTCAGCTTCCCAAACTTGTTCCTTTTGAGGCTGGTGGAACTGGCCTCCATCTGAGTGGCTTTATCTCATCTTCCTCCTGAAATAAGACCACAGGTTTTATGGGGAGACTGTAGCCCTCCTTTGCTTTTGGGTAAGTTTCCATATCAGAAAAAAGAGGGGAAGTTTTCTCAAGAAACAGCTGAGACCAGCAGGAAAGGGTGCTGAGGACACCCCACCTAATTTTATATACCTAAGCAAGATGTTTAACAGGAAAGCATGGTCATTCCAAGTCCCCTCTGCAGTCAGTGGAGCTCCTGGTTCTAACTTGTGCTCTGAATCACCTCTGAGGGAACCTCTGCCTCCTTTTGACTATACAGGAAGGTCTGGGAAATGAAATCACTAACTTAAGCACTCTGTGCAGATTCTCAAATTACATCAGATGAACCTGAGCCTAGGCTTAGCCATGGGAATTAATTCAACATCACTGTGGCCTGTCTGCAACCTACTACCAATTTAACTAGCTCTTGTAGGAAAGGGACTAAAACTCTCCAGACACACAGGTCTCTTGCCCTGGCAAAACTGCAGCACTGCAGAGACTGATCCCTTAAGAAGAAATTATTTCCTGTTTGAAATAGCTTTACCTGGCACAGTTTTTCAAGGGTAGCAAGAGTAGCTGTAAAGATGCACACATGGGAGACCTGTTCCTAATCAAGATTTTAAACAAAGAACTTGGTGGTAAATTGC
Organism: Phalacrocorax carbo; assembly: GCF_963921805.1. Classification (NCBI taxonomy): domain Eukaryota; kingdom Metazoa; phylum Chordata; class Aves; order Suliformes; family Phalacrocoracidae; genus Phalacrocorax; species Phalacrocorax carbo. The sequence goes on along the minus strand of NC_087513.1, from coordinate 214,425,466 downwards.
AACCAATGTAGTTAACAGCGAAGCAAACAGCAGAGGTGTTTGTGCCAGCAAAGAGCAGTTCACCCAGCAGGGCGCTACCAAGACCACAAGGAAAGATTTAGAAAAAAAATAATCTTGCATTGGTATACAAAGAAGCATCATTATCCAGCACTTCTTCAGAGTACAGAGAGAGACAGAGATGTTTCACTGTTGCATTAAAAAGTGCCATGTCCAAATCCAGGGATGTCTGCTGCAGGTTCCCAGCATAGAACTCAAACTTCCCAGATTTATCTGATGCAATAACAGTTATTTAAGAACAAGAGCGAATAATTTGCTGCACTATACATGTGGATGAAATGCACACATAAATTGTTTGCACATAAGTCAAAGCCCAGTGTTCCTTTGCAGAAATCAGTGGATAAATCCTTGCAAATTGATACTTCAAAAATACTGATCAATTTTCAAAAGGCACAAATAAAACAGAGACCCAAGACAGAAGTTAAAACTGATGCATCCCTGGTACCCTTTCCAAACGCCTCAGTCTGTTGGCAGCTGGGGTGCAAGGAGAGAGGATAGAAATGAAACAGAAGAGTGTTCAGTTTGGACTACTACTAACTGAGCAGTGCCCAAGTTTGCCATGCCCTGAATGTTTTCTTCAGACAGACGTGTCCTCCCACCCAGGACAGTCACAAAGAATCACATACTCTTGGATGTGGTGGGGTCAAGCCATCCCTAGAAGCTCAGCAGTATTGGAGCTGGGCACCAGTAGGTCACCCCATAGTAAAAAATTGATGCCAATCTCATGTAGCAAGATGGTGATCCCGCTCTTGAATTACGCAGAGCACAGACTGGGGGGGTGGGTGCTATGCCACAAGCGAGCGGTGCAGACGACAGATGATCCTGCTGCCTTCATCAGCCATCCCCAAGGACGGCTGGCATACACCCAGCAACTACCAAGTTACCCCAGCCACACCTTTTGAATATATTTGCATCTTCGGAGCTCTTACCAGAAGGGTGTCCTGTGCCATGGGGTTGCAGTATTTGTTACCTCCTCCAAGGATCCCTAAACCATGATTTTCCCTATCACTGAACCACAGCATCAGTTCTTCCCCAGCCCTTCTCCTTCAGCAATAGGAATTCAGGACCCCAAAATCAGCAGTTTTGCTGTAGGGGTCATGAGGTTTGTTATTCGCATTCCTGGTGTGGGTACGAGGCTCACACATCAGTATTTACCTATGAGCACATAGATTTGACAGGAAAACAGAGATAGCAGAGACGTCAAAACACTGTTCACTCCACCTGGCTGGCTACAGCAGCATGTCAGGTGTTAGTCTATCCCCTCATGAAAACTGGCAGCAATGAAGAACCCACCAGCTCCCAAGACAGGCTAATCCAGTCCAAACTAGCTTTAACATTAAAAGGTGGTTTGGGGGTTTATTACCCAAAGTCGAGTCTCCTGTGGCACAGTTTAAGCCCACTGCTTCATGCCCTGTTCATGGATATAATGAACAGTCTAAATTTGTCCTCTGTTACATATTTCACAACTGTTTGGATGTTTTCCCCCAAGCCCTCCCTAGACTGAGCAACCCCCACTTGTCTAGTCTTTCCTTGTAGTTCATGTTTTCTCTGCCTCAGAGCACCCTTGTGTGGATTCTCCTTGTGTTTCCCATGTTTTCTGGGACATGGCAGCCATAACAGGACATGGTGAACAACCCACAGCCCCTCCAGGTCAGGCTTGTGCACCCATAGCACAGGCTACTCAACACTGGCAGCATCCAGTTTCTCTCATGTATCAAACACCTCATCTGGCCTTGATCATCTGAATGTTTAAATAATTCACCCTGAACTCACCCCCAGTGGCAAGGGAAAGGTGTTTTCAGCTTTATGCACCAGAGCACTTAACATCTCTGTAATTAAGAATTTAACAAACTCCTGCCTTAGTCCTTCCCACGTAAGTGATCTCTCCAAGCCCAGGGGTTGTTGGGGAAGGAACCCTTAATCACAGGGGAGGCTGGGGAGGGTGGAAGAGAGGAACACAGCCTCTTTTCCACAACCAACTCCATCAATCCCTAGACCTTCAAAAAACATCAGGCTGGCCAAAGAAGAAAAACACATTTGTGTCTCGCATCCCCTCAATCCCCATTGACCCTATGGTCCAAGATGTTTAGCAGTACCACTATAGCAATAACCCCTTTTGGTACCAAGAGATTCAAAGAGCTGAGCCCAGGCACCACAGAGAAGGTCCTAAGGGCATGGTGGCACCCAGTCCTTGCCAAATTTTGGGGAGCAGCACTTACAAGACTTAAGTTGAGACATCTGAGTTTGCAAATTCTGCACCCAGGAAAAAATTCTTTGGTGCTATTTATAAGAAGGAGCCCAGCGCTCTCTCCCATCCTTTGCCAGCGTATTGGCTTTCCATGGCAAGGTTTTGGTAGCAGAGGGGCTACAGGGGCAGCTTCTGTGAGAAGGTGCTAGAAGCTTCCCCCATGTCCAGTAGACCCAATGCCAGCTGACCAAATCCAAGCCCATCAGCGATGGTGGTAGCGCCTCTGGGATAGTATAGTTAAGGTGTGTGGCGGGGGGGGAAACACTGTGCAACTGCAGCTGGAGAGAGGGGAGAACATACGTGAGAGGAACAACCCAGCAGACACCAAGGTCAGTGAAGAAGAAGAAGAATAAGGAGGAGGAGGAGATGCTCCAGGCGCCAGAGCAGAGATTGCCCTGCAGCCTGTGATGAAGACCATGGTGAGGCAGGCTGTCCCCCTGCAGCCAATGGAGGTTAACAGGGAAGCAGATATCCACCTGCAGCCTATGGAGGATCCCATGCCAGAGCAGGCGGATCCCTGAAGGAGGCTGTGACCCTGTAGGAAGCCCGCACCAGAGCAGGCTCCTGGAAGGATCTGTGACCCATGGAGACAGGAGCCCACGCTGGAGCAGTTCATGAAGAACTGCAGCCCGTGGGAAGGACCCGCGTTGGGGAAGTTCGTGGAGGACTGTCTCCGTGGGAGGGACCCCACGCTGGAGCAGGGGAAGAGTGTGAGGAGTCCTTCCCCTGAGGAAGAAGGAGCAGCAGAGACAATGTGTGATGGACTGACTACAATCCCCATTCCCAGTCCCCCTGCGCTGCTCAGGGGGAGGAGGTGGAGAAATCGGGAGTGAAGTTAAGCCTGGGAAGAAGGGAGGGGGGGGGGGAAGGTGTTTTAAGACTTAGTTTTTATTTTCTCATTACCTTACTCTGATCTGATTGGTAATAAATTAAACTAATTTCCCCAAGTCGAGTCTGTTTTGCCTGTGATGGTAATTGGTGGTGATCTCGCTCTGTCCAGCTGGGGAGGGGGAGTGATAGAGCGGCTTTGGTGGGACCCTGGCACCCAGTCAGGGCCAACCCACCACAACCAGCATCTGTTCTTACTGAAATTCTCCTTTGCTCAAATGGCTATGCACAAAAGACCTTGCAGTCGCCTGCTAGACGCATCCAGAAATAGTAGCAGAGACCAACAGAGGCTAGAGACCAGGGAACTCAATATACCTGTTATAACACATCTAGTGGGATCAGCAAGCTCTCATCCAAAGCAGAAACCACTCTGCCAAGCCCCAGCTCATGACTTGACCTGGGGATGTTCCTGCTCCCTCTGTGCATATGGGACTCACATAGATAAAAACAAACGGGACAGTGGGAGCCACGCTGCCTCACAGCTGTAGGGGACTGCTGGGCCTCTGCTGAGGAACACAGCACAGGAGATGCTTGAGACACCAGACAAAGGCAACACTTGTGTGTAGATGCAAAGGAAAGAGCTGACAGGGATAAGGGAAACCAGAGATGACCCACCAAATATTTGGGTTACTTTGCTCTGAAGGCAGTGACACCTAAGAAGAGCTCATCTCCCTCTGCAGCTCTGTGGGATGCAAGTATCTGCGATGCATTTGCACTGTGCTGTTGCTGGTATCAGCAAACACTCCAGTGGTGACTCCAGGAGAAGTCCAGGAGAAAGCCCTCTTAGTGGTGACAAGTCCCGTGTGAGGATGAGGAAGGCAAAGGCAAACACAAGGGCAGCCAGAAAGCTCTTTCTTAGCTCAAAATGTACCCAGATCTCCAGGCACCCCTTTCTTCTCTTTATCTGTGTCCTTCCAGACAAGCATCACTGCTTCCCTTTTACCTCCACGCTTTCTCCCAGGTTCAGGCGCACCACCATATGTTCATATATTGCATTTAATTTAATGCAAGCTCCCTCCTTGCACCTCAGCCACTCTTCAGGTTCTCCATGAGCTCCATCCCACACTTCCCTCCTTGCTCACAAATTACCAGCCTGCTGTTACAGCTGCAGTGAGGCATTTAGAAGGCATAAAAACATTTCTCCCAAGGTCTGGCTGAATCTCCCGTGCCTCAGACCACATCAAACATTGAAACAATTGGATTCACAAGCATCCGATCCTAACAAAGATAATATCCCAGCATTTGGACCCAGGAACCACCTAAGGGGCAAACAACACTGCAACACGTGGTAGATGCAGAGGCCAAAAGACGGGAGGTCTGCGTTGGGATTTGGAGTGGTTCAGTCATTGCCAGGACGTAGCAAGAGGCCTTACAGTGCTTGCATCTAGATTTGAAGCATAATGCTCCTAAAACTTAGGGGTCATCTGCAATCCCTGCCCATCTCCACCAGGCAAAGGTAAACAGATAGAGGAGGGAAACAGCAAACTTGGATCCATTCACTGGGAAAGCCATGGGAGCAAAGAGCAAGCAGGAAAAGATGCATCAGTAGGAGAGCAAAGTTTAGGACTCCTTAGCAAGTGAGCCGTGAAAACGGTAACATATGTTTTTCAGCTCCATAAACCCAAGGGACCTCAGGTCTTTCCCTTGCAAACAGAGACTTTGTTTGCTCACAGATAAGAGTCCCTGTAATCGCAGGCAGTTGTGCGGGGCTGCTCCTTTCCCACTGCTTGACAGAGAGTGAGGAAAAGCATGAGAAATAGCCCCAGGGGGATGATGGAGGAAGGAGCAGGGGCGAAAAAGCAGGAAACATATTCAGCTGCACAGGCTGAACGCAGAAAGTACTGCAAGCAGAGCTTGCCTGAGGCCAGTGCACAAGCAAGAGAGAGTGCCTTTGTCTTTTCTGGTGCTGTGAAGCTGGGGCATTCATCTTTCAGTGGGCAAAGAGGTACAGCAGCCAAATCTGGCTTTACCCTGTAGCTTTGTCTTTGGACCTTTTAGGTCCATGTTTTCTCCCTTTCCTTTGTCCTGCTTCTACCCAACTTTCTCCAACACAATAGCCTAAAACATGTAGGCAGGTGGGTGCAGGGCTCTTTCCAGATATCACAAACACAATTCCCAGTCAGCTGCAGGCAGAGAGTTAGAAAGAAAAATACATGGGTACCAACAGCCAGATGAGGGACACGGAGATGGTTACCTCTCAGCACCTCAGCATGGTGAGCTTGCCCTGAGCATCTTGATGGTGTATGAAGCCTGACGCAGGCAGGAGATAGGGGTGATGCCCACATCACCCTGTCCAAGGGATTTTGAGAGAAAGTGAACCTAATTCTAGGCAGAAGAGGTGCCCTGAGCCTGAGCTGAACCTCCCTGCCACCTGCAGCTCCCTTGTGTGGTCATCTGGTGCCATCCCACCGCTCTCTGGGGCATCATTTCCTGCCCTTCCACCTAGGAGTCCTCCACAGCATTGCACCAACAGATGCAAAGGAGTAAAATCAACCTCCTGGCAAGCTGATGGTTGATCACCATCACCACGAGCTGCACACAGACCTTGCCATCAGTCAGAGAATCTCAGCAAAGAGCATCCTTTAAACCTGCATTTCTACCCTATGGAGTCTGCCGTGGGGTCTGGATCACAGCCTCGGATCCCTTTTATTTCACCATCATCTGCTTTCAGTTGCTTTTCAGAGAATAAATGACGTTTAACGCAGGAAAGGAAAAAGGATCAATTAAAATAAAGCTAGTCATAATCTCCTTATGATAGGGAATATATTCTATATCCCTTCCTTTCCCTGACAGATGATAATTATAATTTATCACTAAGAACTCTCAACAGTTTCTTTATAAGCCCTAATTATACCTTACTTCTGTGTGAGATCCCAGGCAGTATGTGCAGCCTGGGAAAAACACATGCAAAGTACATCTCATGAGTTGATTAGCTGTTGGCTCTGAGGTGGAGGATCACAGCCATTAGCAAAAAGAAACACTAGGGCTTAACACAAGAAATAATGAACAAATGTGGAAGTAGAAGGGGTTAACAAGGAATAAGTGCTCCTGAGTTTGCAGGGACAATAGTTCTCCACTTATTTGTTGTAGTACACCTCCAACATGCAATGGCTGTGGTTTTCAAAGCAACGAGGAGGTTTCTACCAAGGTTAATGCCCTGTGCTTTGTAATATGCCACCACACTTTGAACAGACACAAATAATCAAGCCCATTTCAAACAAGTTAACCTACAAATACAGCCGAAATCCTGCATCTATTAGGATTGCACAGGGACTTATCCCCACCACAGAGGACTCTCTGGTCTAAAGGTCAGGCACCCAGCAGGAGCTGTGCTGGAAATGGGCGATGTGGCCTGCTCAGCAGTCAGTCCCTCACCTGTGGTCGCTTCCAAATGCTTTAGGGCAAGATCTTCTGAGGCAGCCAGTTCATTTTGTGGGGTCACTTTGACAAGCCCTTGAGGAACCCACATTGCTGGCCATGAGTGATATGGGTTTGGTAAAGCTGCTGCCAGCCCCAAACTTCTACATGTTTACCTGCATGGTGATGCAAGCCTCGCTCCAAGGTGGGTTCTATTCACCCTAAAACAAAACCGGACTTTGGCCAGGAGAATTTAGGGTAGAAAAGGCACCTTAATCCCTGGCGTTATTCCAGAGTGACCATCATAGGAAATAGAGCTCCAAACTTGAACCACATTTTTTGCACAGATCACTTTTTCCTCTCCCCCAACCCTCCCCCCAAAACTCTTGGTGTCTCTCTCCTCCTTCAAGGTACCTTTCTCAATAGTCTCTCATGTTTGTCCCCAGGGCTTACTAATTATTCGTAACCACTTGCAGAAACCTCATTTAATCATAATAATCGTCGTTAGAAATTACAGCTGTTCATCGTTAAAACACTTTGTGGGCTACATTAACAAATGTGTGCCCAGGAAATTATTGGCCAAGCCTCAGAGCTTTTACAAGGGATTTTATAGAAATGCTTTCAGCTTCATGTGGAAGCAGGCAAAGGGAAATCACCGTGTTTGTAAAAAGGTCTCATGGCCTGCAATAGATTTTCCCTCTCGCCTACTAGGAGCAAAATGTGCATTTTGAATAAAGCTGATGAATAGTAGCTTTAATTAAAAAAAAAAAAAAAAGTAAGAAAAAGAAGGGGCGGCGGAAGACTTTTCACAAATGCCACAACTTTGGCTGGACTCAAGCATGTTCCCATCAGTTGTTATTACTCAGAAACCTCCCAAAAGGGCCGGGTGCTTTCGATTCTGCAGAGGTTTGTGTGCCACCAGCATCCCTCTGTTGCAAGGAGCAAAGATGTGGGTCTGCCACGGATAGGGACGATTTCAGCCATGGAATTTTTCCTTTGAGGGGGAATGGGAGGTTATGGCCAGCACAGCTGTTCAGTGGGGTCTAGGATTAAATTATTTTTGACTGAGAGCTTCCTTCTGGAGAGGTCCACCTCACTTACCTTCTAGAGAAGTCCTCCCAGCCCACTCTGCTTTTCTTCTGGAAGGCCTTGCTCACTCCAACCCTCCTTGTAGAACGTTGCACCACCCCCTCCAACAGCCCCAACTGTCCTTCTAGAAGCTTCCACTGCACCATGGGAGCAAAGGCAGCCACCTGCAGCCACCAGCCCAGCATGATTGGTGGCCATCAGGCTATGCCAGCCATGGGTTCCCATGGTCTTAAGCACTAAAGCTGCAGCTGCTCTATCATGGTGGGTCCGGGACTTGAGTGGGCAGGAGGTGTGCCAGCGCTTGCTGCGCTGGGGAAGGGATGCTCCAGTCCCCAGGGCAGGAAAGGGTGACCTGTGTCCAATGCAAGGTGCTCTCCTAGCCCCAGGTGGCAGCAATTGCTGATGGCTTTATTGGTGGTAATGGGGGAGAGGAGATTCCGGCTGAGGATAGCAAAGAAGCCCCAAAATCCAACATCAAATGCTGACCCAAACACAGTGGAATTTTGTATTTCCATGTCTGTTTTCCATAATTTCCTCTGTACTAAAATGTGGGTAGGGCCTAGTTTGGCCATGTAATGGCCTGTAAAACTCTGGTACATCAGAAATTAGCCTCAAAAGAAGTCAGGAACAGTATTTGTCCAGCTGTGACCACATGGAGGCCTTCCACCACCCAGCCAGAAGCAGTCCCAGCTGGCAGCAACAAGATGTCCATGTCTAGGTGTCATTTTGCTCACCCAAAGAGGGAACTGGGAGCATCAGTGAACTCAGACCTCCAGGTCAAGCCTGAAAATGGAGGCTCAGCATGACCAAATTGGGGTGAAACGCTGCTCCCCACATGACAGCGTGGTCAACAGGAGAAAGGAAAAGTTCTGTCCTCACCACGCATGTGGCCGTGCAAGTACACCAGCAGCGATGTGTGCAGCCGTGCCCAGCTCATCCCCGTGCAGCACGTGGGGCGCAGCCCCAGGCTCTGCCCCTGGGTGGCCTGAGGCTTTCTGAGAAGCTGCTTTCCCACCATTGAAAAGCCGCAATGGGGAGGCAAAAAAGTGCTTCCACGGCTCAAAGACTGACTCGAGGGGAGGAGGAGGAGGAATAAATCCCTTGGGAAAAAAAAAAAAAAAAAAGGGGGGGGAGCTCAGAAAGGAGGGAAATATTTCTTTGAAGATAAATCCTACTTTGTGCAGTTCAGCATGCCCTGGCTTGGGTCCCTCTCTGCTCCTGTGAATGCCTGAGCAGCTCTTTGTGCCCTGCTGTTAAGGGGAGACGAGGAGATTGGGACGCAGCGTGGGGGACCCCCTCTGGCCCCACAGCCCAACCGAGGGCAGCACACTGCCGTGAGCATCGTCTCCGAGGGAAGACTTTGTCTGTCAGCCAAGAGGAGGGAAGAAAAGAGGTTTGCAGATCACATACCTCAGCCCAGCAGCTCTGCAGAGTGCTATTCAGCCCAGACAAAGGACGGGGGCCCTGGACGGCCACAGCGCCGAAGCCCCCAGCACTGGCCCTCCCCCAATCTCTTGGTGTTAATGTTCGGACTTTGGAGCAAAACACCCCTGCAAGAAGGGGAGGAAAAGGGAGGAAAGGACGCTTTCTGTGCCACCAGCGAGAGGTTTCGCTGTTTAGTTATACACAGCATCCAAATGCATCAGGGCTGGCCCATTTTTGCACTGTAAACATATGTTTCTGCTCTTTCCACAGGAAAATAATTCCTAGCTGATTAAACACTACCACGTTTCTACATGAGCCACCTCAGAAAACTTTTGAACCCACTTCAGAGGAAAAGGCTAGTCTGACACACAAGATCCATGCTCAAATCCCCTGACCTCTCACCAACCTACGGACGCAGCGGAGCCGTCACCCAGAGCCTCAGTTTCCCAACTTAGGGTTGCGCCAACAGCGTAACAAGAGGGACAGATGAGGACAGCACAGCTTATTTGATTTTCATCTGTCGGCTGGTGTGAGCCATGGCATGTGCTTACCAAGGCAGGAAGATCAGTGAGTTTCATTATGTGGGCATCACCCCATGCAGGCAACCCATGGGCAGAACCTCGACGGACTTCTTCGAGGCCCAGGACACCCGGCACAGTCAGCGCTGCTGGATCAGCGCCCAGCAACACTCACATCCAGCAGCCTGGAGGAAGGGAGTAATTTATTTACTTGCAGAGCTTGGGGTGGGTGTTCTCATTCCTCCCTTGGTCTTCCTGGAAGAGCAGTTGGACTCATCTCCTTGGTGTTTAAGAAGTCTCCCTGAGCTCCTGGTACAGCCAGTGAAAGGAAATTAGGACAACTCAACTCATCCAAGGGCAGATGTCTAAATAGGCCAGATGAATGTCCCAGGGTATGAATCCAGCCCAAGATGAAGAGGCATTCGTCACTCAAACCCTGCAAGCCTAGTTCAGCACTGCAAACCTTCCAGCTCACCTTCAAGGAACTTCTGCATCCTGGACTTCACAAGCTGCCTTGGTATGGGCACCAATGCCTTGGCTACCTAGACAAAGCCCCCATAGAAAAGCTCGGACCAGGCACATGAGCTACTGGGGTGAGAAAAGTGTTTACCAGGATCTGGGAGAGCCAGGCACCACCAGCACATGAAGGTCCTTCCCCGATCCTTTTTTCACTGTTTGGTTTAGGTCAGAGAGGAGAGTCGCAGGGAACATGAGCCAAGGCCACTCTCCATATACTCAGAGCTTACAAACTGCCAACCCCTCAGCCACCAGAAAGCAGCCAGCTGCAGCTCCTCCTTCAACGCTGCTGGGAAAGCAGCATCCAGCACATGAAGGACTGCATGAGGACAAGATGCTGACGAGAGGAGCACCTCCAGGCAGCTCGCTCAGCGCTCTCGCGCAGGGTGTCCACCGCTGGAGCACACGTTGCAACGTGGAGCCAAGCCTGTGCTGCCTTCAGGGCTCAGCCTACCATGAAGGCATGGTCCTGGGTGCATCACAGGTCGTGTCTCCAAGCTGATCTACCCACGCTGGCTCCCTTTCTTTCCTTCCAGTAAGGTCTGCAGCCCAAAGATCTTCCCAACTTCTTATCCTATCTGCTTTTCTAAAAAGTAGCCCTCATTTATCGCACACCACAGAGGTCTCTGGGGCAGCCCTACAAGCCAAACCATAGGTGGTCACTCCAAGATGAGGTAAGAACCTCCTCCTTCAACATATCTCAAGAAGCGGCGTTAGGCTGGGACCGAAGCCAGGCTATGGCTGCACGCACGCACGGCGTTGCAGTCTGCAGGGAGCAACCACGGCAGAGCTCCCTCCAGCCTGTTCCCCACGCTGAGCTGGGACTTTGCCACTGGGCAGGGTCTGCCCCGCTCTGCAAGGAGGCAGGAGCACACGTGTCTCAGCTGATGGGTGAGAACTTCTGAAGCCATTTGGTGACAATAAGAAAAGTTTGCCTGAAGGAGGTATTCGGGGCTCTCACGTAGGAGGAAGGGGAGAGCACATGGTCAAAGGGCCACAAACTTTAAAACAAAACAAGAAAAGCTTTCTCTTATATTTCGGATGATACTTTATCACACTAAGCGCGACTGCACGTAACAACTTGCGCAGAGGCACCTGGTAAGCTGCAGGTAGTTTCACAACAAGCTACCACCACCACATTTAAAGAACTGCATTTTCATCACCAGAAATGACACATAAAGCTCAAAAGACACCATTCGAGCACCTCCTCAGTCCGATGTCACGGCATAAGGAAGGTACAGGACTGGTCCTGAAACCCAGCTTTGTATTTCTCTGCAAAGTTTTCAAATTGCCCTGGAAACCTTGCACACCTTTTAAACATTTCAATAGCTAAGCTGGAAAGGAAGCAACAGCTTTGGCTCCCTTCACATTCACAACATTTTTTTAATTAAAATCCAGCTGGTCGCATGATACATTATGCTTCTTTCTTTTTTTTTTTTTTTTTTTTTTGTTAAATGCAGCTTAAAAGCTTTGAGCAGCTGTAGGAAATTATTTCCGTTCTCTCTTGCCCTTCCACCTGGTATCACGCGCTGGAGGATAAGTCCTGAGAGACGCTATAGTGGGAGATCAGGACTCCCAAAGAAAGCATACAAGTGAAGAGGAGGTGATGTACAGCACAGGTGGGACTTCTACCTAATCAAAGTTTGCACTATCCAACCCGCAGTTGGTCTGGTACCGGTCCCCAGGTTCACATCAGCTGCGTGCCCAACACTGAATTAAAATTCACTCTTTACTAGAAGTGAAAATTCCCCCGTTTCACTGCTAATTATGGTTATGCCTACAAATAACGTGGAAATATTTGGGCAACAACAGCAGACGAAAGCCAGGGCCAAATCCTGCTTTCAGGTCTGAACCGAGCTACTCTCCAAAGAATTGCCCTTCAAAACTCCGAGGGTGATGTGCAGCGGTGGGGTAAATGTTGGACCAGGGGGTTGCTTCCAGGCTTTCCAACTAGGTCTTGATTATTTACAGCTGTTCCCAGATGTTACCCTTTCATGGGTTATTTGTTCCCAAGTCAACCTCCCCGGTCACACGCTAGGCGAGCTCAGGGGAAGAAAGAGAGAGGCTCCTTTCTCCCTTTTTACTATGGAAACAGCCCTTTATCCCAAGCATTGCAAATGCTGGGCCGCCGTTTCTCTCCCACCGCTGCCCTGGCTACAGCAACCCCACCAGCCACCCACCGCTCACATCTCATCCCAGCTCCTGTTTCCCCCTTCAACAAGTCCCAGCCAACTCATCTGGCACAGACCCCGAGAGCGAAGCCGGACCGCTGAGCACCTTCTCCTCCCCAGCCAGCCATCAGAACCCCCCCACCCCTTACAAATCACCCCCTTTGCTCCCCTTTTGTTACTGATTGTCCCCATTCTCCAGCTCTTCGGGCTTTGTTTCTCGCTGCAGCCCAGGCAGGAGCAGGGTCAGTCACCCGCTGTCACATCCCAACCAACACACTCAAAAGTCCAAAGGAAAAAAAAGGAAAAGTCAAAGAAATAACCCCCCACACACACTCCATGGTACTAACTTTTAGGGCAGGCAGGAAAGAGCAGGCAGGGATGAATTTCACTGGGCAGGAGCATGTTTAAGAGTTAGAAGAGAGGAGGTAACTTACCTCTCCGGGACACACATGGAGGGGTTATTTTTATTTTCTCCACACTTGGGTTGCTGTGTCCTTTGCTTGTGACACTCCAGGACCTGAATGGTGGCACCGCTGTGTGATACCCAGTATTAGAGAGGCTGCTGGAGCTGTCCCTCCCACGGTAGGAGGGGCCACGCAGGGCATAATAAATTCAGTCCCCAAGGCTGGAAAAACTAAGATCTCACCATGGGACATGGGCAGCTGCTCACTGCATGGCTCTCGGAGACGCCAGGGACTAGCAGGTGAACCCGGGTTTCAGTCACCCCTCGCCCACCCAGGACAGGAGAGGCTGGTATTCAGATCCCGCCTTGGCAGAATTAAGTGTCCAAAGGATGGGCTCCGATGAAATATGACAAAGGAGATTCGGCAGGACACGTTGTTGCTGACCCTCAGAATTAAAACTCCCGAACCTCCTCCAGGGAAATGTTTCCCGCAGCTGTAAGCCCCAGGCAGGAATCCGCTGCACCTGATTTCTGAGCAACCCTAGGTGCAAAACCTGCTTATTTTACTTATTTTTTGCACGGTTTTGAGCTTTAATATTTAAATCCTATTAGAGACATTATTTCCTTTGGAGGGGGAGAGGGGGCAGGTCAGCACAACAAAAGCATTTTGTGTGGTTGTATTTTGTAATCTCCAATGTGCCCTGGACTTTCGGAGAGGCATCTGTAACGTTTCTCGGGCTAGGAAGCTGCGCAACGTTGTGGAGATCCTTCTGCTCCTAAAAACCTCTTCCCTGTATGAGTGGCTGAAGAAACATCTCATCCAGCCCTGGAGGGATCTCTGAAGCACAACTGGTGCAGTTTTTTCATCCCTGTCATCTCTCCCGTTGGGATTTTTCTTGTTGGATGAAAAGGCGGATCAGAGGGTCCCTCAAAAGCAAAATCAGCAAATTGCCCTTGCAAACAGAGAGGGGAAGAGCAGGCAGAAATGATGATCCAGCAGTTTTGGGGCAGTTCACATTACATAGAGGATCTCTGAATTAGAAGATGAGCTGCAGAAATGACAGCCTGGTTCACTCTGAAACCTAATGATGAGCAGAAGGCTTATAAGAGTTCCACTTTAAAAGCAGCATTGCTAGTCCTTACTTAGCATCAGGTCCTAAAATAGCATCATTCCCTTTGGTATTGGAATATGGAATAAATGATGGAACCGCAAGGTACGAAGTTAGAAGCAGCTGGCTTTATCTCTGATCATCTTCCAGCTAATGCTCAGCTGGCTGGAGTAAAAAAGCATGGGTCGTGTGTGAGCCTCTAGAAATATTACTTGCTTTAAGGTTTGATTCCTGGAAACCTGCTGAATAGGACAGGGAAGGGTGAGACTAAGAAGGTTGATGGCACTGACAAGGTGTAGGGAGCAGCAACAGCAGCTTTTCCAGGCACCTTGCGGTTTTAATCTCCCGAGTTGATCCACTGGGTTTTTCTCGTGTATTTGTGGCTGTGTTGAGCCCAGCCCCATCACAGGGCCACGCTAAGGTCCTGAAGGTCCATGCCCAGGGGAGACATGGCATGGGGGTGGCCTGGCAAGTTTAATGAGCAGGGGAGAGTCCAGAGAGCCCAAGAGCTTTGCTCTGCCTTTAAAGCCAGTGGCAAGGTCAGCGCTTCCCGAAATACCTTCTGAAGGGCCTTCACTATCACCCTTGTGTGAGCTGCCTTTCTCCCAGCTGCTGCATCCTCATGGCGTGGATGGACTCCAAGGGGTACATGGGGGATAAGGGGACAGGGTTGAGCAACATGTTTGATGCAAAAAAGCTCCCTGCAGTGGAGGGAAGAGCCCTGAAAAAGGAAAAAGGTCATTTAAAACACAGCCATAGCCCCACCTCCTAACAAGCAAAGAAAACCCCAAATATCCCTGTTCTTTGCCCTAACATAATGCCATGGTTTTGCTTTCTTCTGAGTACAGCCTTCAGTGCTGCAGTTTGCTCTTCAGACACCTGGCAAAGGACTCACTGGCTGGGCAGAGGCTGCTCTGGCTTCAGTATCTTCAGCTCAGAGTTCACCAGCTTATCTGCAAAATCCTCACCCAGTGTCCCAGCCGGTGTCCTAGCCCTGGCGGCAGCTAGCAACAAGGCAAGAGAGAATCTGCTGGAGCCCTGCTGCTGGTACGCCCAGCCTTGGAGTTTATGAGCCCATAAAGAAAACCACCTGCGTGGACCTGGTGCCACAGGTCCCCGCAAACCCACCCCAGGGATATCAGCAGGGCAGGTCAGCCTTGAACCCCAGTGAATTTTGTCTCTGTTTGTGTCAGGAGAAGATAAAACCAGGGGGAAAATGGTACAAACAAGGAGTGGGGAGGGACTCCCTGCCCAGCTGCTGGCCACGACGTGGAGTATTTTGTGAGGAAATATATACGTTCACGTCATCCCACCCTACATCCTACCCCATTTGGGAGATTTGTCCTCTTGCAATGCCCTGCCTTGGCAGCATGAAGGGGCTGGTGCGTCCCCCTCCCCGGGCTGCGCTTGCATGTTGTTCCCTGCCACTGCGTGGTTGCACAACGAGCTGCTGCAGAGCCTTGCGAGCAGGTGACTCATGCAGGTAACGATGTCCCCACGAGATTAATTACAGAAATGGCACCATTTATGGCGTTGGCATTTCCAGGAATGATAAGGGGCATGGGGGCAGAAGGAGGACACGACTTGAACAGATCAAAACCTCAGCCCTCACCCTCCCAGGGGATGGCAGCATGCTGGCACAGATCCCGTGGTCATGGGAGAGCAGCGCCTGCCTCTTGCAGTGAGCAGTATCCCACTGAAGAGCAAAAGTGTCAGCCGATGGAGGCACAGAGGATGGCCTGGGGGGAGAAAGGGGCCTTGGGTGGCTCCAAGCCCCATCATAAGAAAGCAGAGGTGCCACCAGACCTGCAACATGTGGCACGTGCTCAGGTTTGGGCCCCTCGGGACAAGAAGGCCCTGGAGGGGCTGGAGCGTGTCCAGAGAAGGGCAGCGGGGCTGGGGCAGGGTCTGGAGCACAAGTGTGCTGGGGGGCGGCTGGGGGAGCTGGGGGGGTTTAGCCTGGAGAAGAGGGGGCTGAGGGGAGCCCTTCTCGCTCTCTGCAGCTGCCTGAGAGGGGCTGGAGTGAGGGGGGGGCTGGTCTCTGCTCCCAAGTCACCAGTGACAGGGCGAGAGGGAACGGCCTCAGGCTGCGTCAGGGGAGGTTTAAGTTGGATGTGAGGGAAAATGCCTTCCATGCCAGAGGGGTCAGGCCCTGGCACAGGCTGCCCAGAGAGGTGGGGGAGTCCCCGTCCCTGGGGATGTTAAAAAAATATGTAGACGTGGCACTTGGGGACATGGTTTAGGAGGCCTTGGGGTGTTGGGTTGATGGTTGAACTTGATGATCCTAAAGGTCTTTTCTAACCTTAATGATTTTATGATTCTGTTATTCTGTGTCCAAGTATAAAGATGATGTCAGCCAGCTTCACGCTGATCCCTGGGGGACGAGGATGCAGTGGGGTATCTCTCTCCACCTCCCAGCCTGAACCCTTTGACACATGGCTCTGAAACATCAAAAATCAAGGTGAGTATCAGCCCTCACCCCCCCAACATATCAGTACAGGAAAACTCAGGGCAAAGAGGAGGCACTGTGCAAATGGGGAGCAGCAGCCTTTGCATGGTGCTGGCCAGCCTCCAGGGAAGCCAGGGCCTGACCCTGCTCCTGCATCCCAGGGTATCTGCTTCACCGCCATGTCTCAGGCTGCTTGGATTGATCAGAGTTATTCTGAAGCCCGCTCGTCCCAAGAAATGCTGCCATCCCTTCCCGAGTGACGGCAGCGGCTGTGAATAATGGTGCAAAGCCCATGAGACTTGCCAAAGACCCAGTGGTTTGTCCAGGAGTGTGTGCAGATGGCCAGTGGACCAGGTACAAAATGTACCCTAACTGTCAGGCTTTAAACTCAAAAAATCACCTTCAGGCAGCTACTGCCGAGTCCTGGGGTTCAGAGAGGGGCTCTGAGCATCGTTTCTGAGTGAGCTGCATCCCTCGGGCAGGCAGCATGGAGGGACCGGGCGGATTCACTGTGCAGCCCAGCTGTGGGGAACCAGCCCCCCAGCACAAATACACGCGATGCTGTGTGGATGGAGGGTGGCGGGGGCTTCACTTTGCCCTTCAAAGAGTCCAGCAGTGACAAACTCTCTGCCTCTCGCAGCTGCTGCTGCAGCAGCTCTGCCGCTCGCTCTCCCACGGCGGGGCTGGCTGCTGCTGGCGCCACAGACTGGCTGATACAGCATTGTGAAAAGAGAGGGAGAGACTGTCCTTGCTCTTCTTCTGTATTTTATGGCTGTCTTTTATGCAACGGCGTTGTTTTGTTACTTCTTGGCAGAAATCAGGGGGTTGCAACGCACCCAGGAGGATGGAACTTGAGTTACCCCAAAGGGCCAAGGGAGTCTCAGAAGGGAAAAGCAGATGCAAGGGCTGGTGAGGAAGAAGAGGGTCCAATAACCCATCCCTTGGCCATCTGTTTCTGCACCCAAGCAATGCCGTGTGGCAAAGGGTGTGGGGGGACCATGCTGCATGTCAGGAGCGAAGCACCTCAGGGTTTTGTTTTGTGAGCGCCTGGGCAGCTGCCCTGTGCTGCCTCCGCCTGCCTCACGCTCCTCTTTGGTGGGTGAATCTGGAGGACCGCATTAGCCCTTTCCCTGATGTTCTCTCCACGGGTGGTGGGAACAGGGATGTCACAGAGAGGTTCCCCCTTTCCCAGGGCTATAAACCACACAGGTTGCTCTATAGGGAACCATGAGGTGTGTGATGTTCCTGAGCCCCAATGAGTTTGGGGGGGGTGGGCGTTCAGATTTGAAGCTTCATTTTGGGTCAGCAGAGGTGTTTCCCACCACTCAGACTGTTAAGCCCGCGCTGCGCCCCATCTCTCCCAGCCCAGGCCACGATGCTTTGTCACCACAGAGGCTCTCAGGTGGCACTTGTCATGACCAGGATGAGGCCAGAGACCTCACAAGATGCTTCTCACCTTTCACATGGGTGGGTGGCCTGGATGAGCAGAGCCAAGCTGGTCAGAGGAAGCCACCAGCAATGAGACATCCCTTCCCCAGCACGCCAACAGAGGAGGTGGCATTGCCTAAAGCCCTCACACCTGCCTGGGTGCACCCAGCCCACCCTCCCCAGTGCAAGGGGAAAGCAGAGATGGATGGTGTCCAATGTAGGGACACAACCAGCTCGCTCTGCAGTAGCATCACCAGTGACCTTGCACTTGTCCTCCCTGGGCTGGGACCTGCCTGCTGGCTTCTTCATGGTGGCAAAAGAGATGGGGCAACTTATAGCATCCCTGGGTTGGGTCATTCCCAAAGCCTGGGGTGCTCCAGGGTACCTACAAAACTCAAAGACCTTGGGTGAGAAGTGGGGTTAGAGCCTGAGGTGTTTGGGAAACACAGGGAATAGAAGAAAGTAGTGGATGCTTCTCCCCTAGGACCATCATCCATGCAGCCATGAGCTTGGGGAACGAAAAGGAGGTGTGGGGCTGGGGGAGCAGTTTGCCCCCCAGCTCACTGCCCCCCTGCACTGCTCCAGCCCCCAGGAGCAGCCGTTGAGCATTTCAGCTCACCACTAGTGAGAAAGTAGAGGGTTGTTACTTGCCCATTGCCCTTCATGGAGCGCTTGAGACCTGGACACTGTTACAGCTGCACATGTGGCCAGCAGGACCCTGACCTTGACTGCCAGCAGAGGTGCTAGCAGGTTAGTGGGATTTGGGGCACAAGATGTGGGATGAGGGATGGGTCCTTGTTCACTTCACCCATGGCTTCACTCGGAGGGGACGAGCCTCTGCTCAGCAGTGCCTCGCAGCCTCTCTCAAACCCACCAGCTGTCACAGGACAGCGGGGACGTGCCCCTTCTGCCTTATGAGGCCTAACCAGTACATCAGCATGGACCTGGCCCACCAGAAAGCCCCACCAGACCTGGAGGAAGCACAGGGGTGTCTGCAAACGCCCACCCTGCTGATACAGAGCGGACCCAGCATCCAGGACCTGTGCTGTGATGGGAGCAGAGGGCCTGTCCTCGATGGCTCACACATAACTGTTGGCCTGGGGGGGGGGATACGGTCACCTTAGGAGCCTGCTGCAATGCGTAAGTGTAAATAATAACTTAAAAATGAGACGGGGCAAAGCTGGAGATGGGGTGATTGCAGGGGATGGACATACTGGGCCACCAAATCCCATGTCACGACCACCTCCTTATCCCTGCTGGTGGCTGCTGGCTGTCTTCAGCGTGCATCCTCCGAAAGAAACAGAAAAAGCTTCTTTTTATGATGCTCATGGAAACTGAGCAATATAAAGACTCGAATCCCCAGCGCAGCTGCCAGGAGAGGGCATTGCAGCCCCAGGAATGGGCGAGGAGCTGGCAGGAAAGCCCAGCAAGTTCCCAGCTCACCGTGTTCAAGGACAGGTCCTCCTGAAACGTGAGCTTGGGACCCGACGCTTAGAAGTCTTCTGGGTGCTGCTAAAACTGAGGTACTCAGTAAAAGCACCAACTGCACGGGGTGCTGCAGTTTGCCCTGCAGCGTGTGATAAGGAACATCTGTGCTGTACCTACCAGTGTATTGCTGCTCCTACCACTAATTCCCCCATTTCGCTCCCAAATAAACTGATATTACACAGTTACACACAAAACAACTGTTCCCACTAGGATTTAGATGCCACTTCATCCCATCTGGCCCAGACCTGAAGGTGTGTGTTCCCCAAAGCTTCTCCCCATCTTTCTTCCCCTCTTCGCTCCATAGATCAGCTGGGCTAACACAAGGCATCACCCCTCCCTGCAGACCTTACCCCAGAGTCACACAGGAGCTAAGAAGACAAGGCTCTAAATTTAGGAACGAAGAAGTAAAAATTTAAAGATCGGGGGGGATGTGTCACAGAAATAGCGATAATCGCACATGTAGCCTCAGGACACCCTTCTAAGATCATCATGTTGGGGTTTCCCTCCTATGGAGATGGAAGAAAATGAGGCATTGGGAATAGAGAACTGGGGCTGGGCTGTATTTTGCAGCCAGGACATTTTGGCCAGGACTGCTGCAGAGGCTCATCTCCTTTGCCATGGGTCTGCCTTCCCGCACGCAGCTGAGTGGGTCCTTCCTTTTCTCCATTTCAAAGGGGCAACCGCAAACCTGCCGCGCACACGTGAGAGTCGATGAGAGCGCTGCTGAACACCATTGCTGGTTTGGACCCACGATGGACAGGCAGCAAGGTTTGAGAGGGCAACCCATGCCTGGGCCAACTTCAATATGGGTTCCTAAGTGGAGATGTGTTGAGAGCTCAGTTTCATAGACACGTTTGTTAAAGGCTGAAATCTTCAGAATTATTTACCTGACTCTCCAAAACTGATTCGGCTATTAAAAAACCAACAAAACAAAACCAACCCAGTAATTATTTATGTTTGGTTAGGAATTCACCTTTTGGGAAAGCCCACTAGGGCTCTGAAGAGCCTTCAAATGAGTTACACTTTACTGAAATCAACATCAACCATTTCTTAAAGCCTTGAGCTCATTCATTGTCCAACATCTCCCACCCACAGCAACTGCTGGGTAATTCAGCCAAGCTCATCTGAAGGGAAGAGGCCTCCAAGACAGAAAGTCCTCACAGAAATCATGGAAAATGGTAGCTAGTCAGAGATAGATGGTGCATCCTCCTTGGGGCAGGAGGTAGAGCCACAAAACACCAACCCGGTAGCCTTTCTAGGGGCACTTTAGGGGGTACATTGCCTGAATCATAAGTTTGCCTGGTACCCTGTGTTGTGAAGCATCAGAGGAAGAGGAGGTGGCGGCAGCCCAGTTAGATTTCCTTTCTCTGATGGGACAAGGACAGCCAACGTGGTATGCTACCACATCACGGCAAAGAGCACCGCCCACAAGCCCAGCCAGCAGGGCTGCAATGTTCCTCTTGCTCAACTACAGGGCCCCTCATCTTCACAAAAAAAACAGAGAAACAGGTCTTTCCTCTGGCTTTCCTGGACAAGAGCTCTTGAAAGCCATCTTCAGCTAGAGCATCTGTTCTGGGCAGAGGAGATTTTATGAAGTAACATCAATTGCCTTATTCTAGTTGGTTACGTGAAGTCCCTGTGCAAGGTGTTCCCTTTTCTTCCAGCGCCCTCTCTCAAATCTGGCTCAGCACCCAGCTGACTCGCACGAGCTTGGCAGAGCGTCTCACTGCTCCTCACCCCCTCGTTCCCCGGAGGCTGACCTCAGAACGTCCTCTCAGCACTGGGTTGGGTTTATTGGACTTCAGAGTAAAACATCCGAGTCAGATGTTTTACAAGCAGGAGATGAACTGCAGGAGGCTTGTGGCAGCACACGTGTCCTCCCCGTATCACGATGTTCCTGCTCCCCGCTGTGATGAGGCACTTGAGCAAACAAGTACGTAGGATGAAACTCCTGCTCTTGTCACCAGCCTCATCCTACTGATCTCACAAGAAAGAAGGTGGTTGTAGGTACCTATCCCAAAGCCTCCCCTGATTTCCTCCTCCGTACAAGAAGCCTCAGACACCAAGATCTGCCTGAGGAGAAAACAAGCATCCAGGAGGCAACAATTTCCCCTTGCCAGCCACTTCTTCCTCTTCCTCCTCAAGCCATAGTCTAGAACCCGCTTCCACACTGATGTTTGTCAGAGCATTAACGACATGTGAGTGGTAAAAAATCACACTTGCTGCAACAGCTTTTAGCATAGTCACTTTGCTCGATCAAATCAGAGCTGATTAATCTAAGATAGATGAGAGAAACACAACCTCTCCTTTAAGCACCCCCACTCGGTTCTACTGTCACTGCAAGGGTCATTGAAACGGCAAGTGAAGGAGAACCAAGTAATTCAGTCAGGTTTTATTTAAGACTTCAATTTTATTTAAAAAATGGCCGAGCTGACCTCACATGTTAAACAAACCCAGCACTACAGGAGAGTTACGCCAAGGCAGCATGAAGAGAAACACACGATCTAGCTGATTTCAAAACAGCAACAGCCCCTGTATTTCCAGGACGAAGAGGACACAAAGACATTTGCTGGCAGGCGAAAGCGGCAGTCGGAAACCTGCAGGTGCAGAGCGACAAAATCTTCTTTACGAACAGAAGACCAAAGCCTGGTGGCTGCTGACACGATCCCAAAGCAGTGCTGATCCATGCAAAGATGCTGTACCGATGCTGCAAGGCAAGGGGGAATGAGCTGCTGCCAATCCACAGAAGCCTGTGTTAAATTGGCTTCTGCCATCTCACATACCCACAAAATCTGGCCTCTCCCTTCAGTTCCTTGGCACATCAAGGCCGTCTCCTCCGTTCTAGCTCCCGCTTTGCCTTTTCAGCTGAATTTTGTGATTTTTTCGCGAACCTCCTGGATTAGCTCCAGCTCTCTTAGCACAGGCTGACTCAAAGCCATATTGCTGCTCCAGTCACCGCTACCAGCACCTCTTCCTTTCCCAGGCTCCTTTCTGCTCTCCTCCTTCACACACGTTGCTGCCTTGAGATGCAGCAGGCTGCTGTGGCACCCCCTGAATATCCTCAGCAACTGCGCAGTCGGGGTTTTAGCCTTTGCTTCATCCCACTGCCGCACCCTTTGGACCAACTCCATCTCCTGTAGTTCTTCCCACCACTTCTCTGCAGGCATCCATTCTGGCAACAAGTCTCTGTCCAGCTCCCACCTTTATTGCTGGTTTGTTACTGTTGGCTCTTCCCTGTCAAAAGTTCGCAGCTGCTTCTCTAAGATCCCATCTTTGACATTCTGAGCTGTCATTGGCAACAAACGATGAGATCCTAGAGCGTTCATTATCCATACGCTTGATGCAGTTGAGCTCGTGACCCCAAAATACATCCACAGGCTCTCTGTTGCTGCTGAAATAAGAAGCCATTAAAAAGTCTTGTTATTTTATGTTGGGAAGATGAATGGAGAATCAGACTTCACCTTTAACAATTTTAACATTGAAGATGTCATCATCCACTGTACAAATGGATTACGTAAGCTCTTAATTAGGAATGAGGCTCAAACGAATACTGTTCTTGGAATTTGGTCTGGACCATTTTACTGTCTGATGAGGATGGCAGGCTTTAAGGAAGCAAGCACTGACTGACAGGCCATTGCAGCCCGCTCTTGCACCGTACTTTGCTGCAAATGTGCCCTACTTACACCAACCTGCGGCATTTTGAGAGACAGATGGATTAGGGTACTGACAGAGATCTCGGCTAAGAAGCGACAGCTTTTTCCACACCTCACATTTCTGACCAGGAAACATTTTTGGCACTTTCTCAAAACCAGGCCCCTGAAAAGAGGCATCAAGTTGGAAACAAAACATTTTGCAAAACAGCGGCTTTTGTATCGATGTGGTGTTTACCCCCCAAGCCTCTTCTCAAGCCCTAACCAGATTGTTTAAGTCAAGTAAGCGTCTCCATGGAAACCTCCTTTCTCAAGGAGCCTCCTTGCTGGAGGAAACCAGGCACCCCTTTTGTATAGAAGGGGAACGCAGTTTGGCAGGAGCATAACGCCTGCCTAGAGGGAAGCCTGTAACGATGCATCACGTCCTTCAAAAACACGTCCGTTCAATTAAGACATTTTAGGGCTGGCTAAAGGTGTGCTATTGTGGCTGTAACTAAACCAAGCTCTGCCGTCCCCTCCCGCCCTGCCCTGGCTCTGTACCCTCAGCATCACACGCCTTCTTCGACACGCACGAGGTCTGTGCACCCCTCTCACGCACAAAACCTCGGCCCTGGTGAACCCCAAATCAGTTGTTTGTCGAAAGAAAACCTAGAGCTAAAATTATACAACTCAATGCCTGTTCTTGAAATGTAGGAAGCGTCTTGTCAAAGCTACCAGTAGCTTCTTAACTTTAAGACAATATTCCATGTTTTGGAAAAGAAGACATGAGTTTTAGCCCCTCCCTCCACCAAGTTCTTTGTAAGCTGTAGCATGTTATAGCATTTCCGATATAGGATCCTTTGAGAACCCTCAAAAAGGAAGCCAATTTTCAGAAAGAACACTCAAAATTTTTAATATTTCATGGTCTAATATAGAAGCGAGGCTTTAATATTAATAGGCAAATAAATAATTAAGTGCTGTGATTAAAAATGGTCTCAACTCAGGCAAATCAGTTCATAGAGTATGTAAAAAAAAAAAAGCAAAGCCACTAAAGAAGTTTCCTAGTTAGAGTTGCTTTCAAATCACAGCAGAGCCAAGATGTTCTGAGGAAAATAAGCCCCATAGGTTAATTTTCAAGTCAGAGTTGCTATTTAAGAGCCCTCTGTAGACAGAAAGGTGTCATGAAGAGCTATGTCAAAGCTAACGAAGGTGCTGACGCCGGGCGATGCACAGATGAAGAGAGAGCGGGGGAAAGGATGTATTTCAGAACAACAAAAATAATCCCATTTTCCTAAGCTTAAAGTAGTTACAAATTTTTTAAGATTTTCTGAGAACATAAAAACATGACGTGCCTGGTAACCTGAAACTAGGTCCAGGCACGCTGTAGCCGTCGCCTCCTTTTCCCGCCCGTCATGGGTGGGGAAGAAAAAGCCTGGGACAAGATGGCACACGTCTATGGTCACAGTCTCGCAGCTTCCCAGTGGAGATTGAAAGGCTTTTGGCAAAACCCCTCTCAAGCAGCTAACAGAAAGCAGTCAGGACAGATTCAAAGTGGAAGTCATTGAGACAGAAGTACATCACTAGCATGAGAACAGGGATAAACAGTCATTCGTGCCGATTCCTTCCCCTGATGCAATAGAGAATCCTGAAAAGTGACTTAAACATATACAAATAACCTTTACTACCTCCTTTAGGGAAATGTAGCAGAAATCCTGCTGCAGAAAGATAAGCTCATGTGCGTGCTCACAGATGGGGTATACCTGCATTAAGGTTCTCATCTCAACAGCATGCCAAGGATGGAGCAGGGAAGGGAGTTAAAGAGAAGTCAGAGACATTAAACAAACACGTTTGAGGATTGGATTTAATCCTGTGCTGCGAAAAAAAGCCAACTGCCAAATCTGTAAGTCTGTATGAGACTTTAGATCAAGTGAGATCTAGCCCCTAATTCCTTTCTTCCCACATATGGCATCGTGAGACTCCCAGAGGAAATATAAGCAATCTCCTTATCAAAGGGAATTATTCAGGTGTAGGGGCCTTCCATTTCACAATCTCCACCTAAGCTCCAAGCAGAGGAGCTCATCAATAGATCATATCCATCTCCAGGCTGGCAGCTTTACTGTTTTGCCCAAGGAATTAATCCTTGGATACAAGCTTTGCAAAGGGAAACTCTTAATATTAGGGGGAGATGAAAGATATGTACACAAAGGGAGAGAGGCTGCAGATTTTGGCAATGGACTTCAGCCCTGTGTCAAGCAGTGACCACCCTGGAGCACAAAGGATGGGAGAAGGCACCACAGAAGCAAAAGACCTCACAAACTCTATCTACACCTGGTGAAACTAGTGACTACTAAGAGCCGTCGTGTATTGTGGAGCAGACAGGAAAATATATTTGAATTAAATCCCAGCTGCAGGGATGAAAGGGCTGAGCCAGCGGCAGGTCTCAGCAAGAAGCAGGAATGAGGTTCTGTGCCACGCAGGTGCTTTGGAGAGAGATGAGAGGTTGATCCAGAATGGGTTTAAACTCACCCTGTAACTGACCAAAGCAGTACAGAGAAAGCAGCTCCCCCAGTTATAACACAGATCTTTTATCGGTTTTCTTTATGTGTAAATTTACACCCTTGAGAGCCACTTGCTGTCCCAAAGGACTACGGAAGAAGAGGTGAGAGACAAGGTTATATCACTTTATCCAACACGCTCAGGCACCCGGTGACGATATGAACAATAACCCCATCCGACAGACTTGTCCGGTGACAGTGAATTCTCCAATCCTCCCTCAGCCCCAAGTTAAGAAACGGAGCAGTCATTTTATTTAAAAAAAAAAAAAAAATTGTTACACAGTTGAACATAAGCCCAGTGTTTACAACCAATCCCTCTAGTAGTTCCAGGTTTCTTGTTGTTTTAGACTATTCGCAACCAAAGGAATCAGTAGCATAAAGAAACCACTATCATTTCAGAAAATTAGCGTCCCCACGTCTCCAAGAAAGCAGCATCCACAATCAGTTTGTCTCCCGTTGGACTTGCTCTACGAAACAAGAGTTTTCAACATCATTTTGCAGGCAAATCTTATCTTTATAACAGTAATTGCTCTGTTTGCTTTATCATACAGGGCAAGGGTCTCTAAGAAACCTCACAGAGCTGATAAAATAACCCTAAAAGAGCTGTCAATTTTTCCTGTGATTTATCTTCTAGAACATCAGCAATGTCTGAGATTTGTTTAACTAGTTGAGGTGAAACTAAAGGGGGAGAGGGGAGCCCCGATTCACACAATGTGGCAACAAGATTATCCGTGAGTTAAGGTCTCCAACAGCTGCAGGAAGCACACAGAGGCTTTCTCCATGCTCCCTCGAAGCATCCAGCAGTGCTGCAAGAGGGATGCGTATTCACGCCTTCATTCCCCTTTCAGTTGTTACAACCGTTGACACTTCTGGTGCCTGCTCCCTTCGCTCCTCAAGTCATCCAAAGCACAGAGCGGCCCCAGCGGTGTCACAGCAGCTTGCCAGAAGCAGGAGGAGTCCAGCCAGCAAAAGATTTAATTTATTAAGATAAACTTGGATAAGAGTCTAAGGCTCCACATTCTTTTTAAAAATAAACACACTAAGAAACATGAAAACAAACTGGCTTCGGTACATGTAAGTCAGGTTCAGACGTTCTCAGAAAGATCTTCTCAACCATACAAACTACTCTTCCCCTCTCGCCCCCATCACGAGGATGGAAAGAGAGTTCACTATGTAGGATCAGCGATGTGCCTGTTGCGTGCCCTTCCACGTTCAGCTGAAAGATACCTCTGCCACGCTTCAGGGCAGGTCGAAGTTTTAAGAACACCGCTGTGAAGGAGGAGCAGAAGGGGAGAGGGGCAGGTAATTCAGTCTCTGAAATGAACATCTAAAAGTCTTGACATGATGACTGTATTGACTCCACCACTTCAATGGTTGTTCTTGGCTGCCTCTTTAGCTGCAATAATCAGAGGAGTGAGACTAGATAGAGGCTTTGCAATTTTCAGGAACTGGTGCTAGGAAGAAGAAAAAAGAAGAGGGTTAAATTTTTTAGAACATGGCCCAGAAGTCTGTGGCTACTCAAAATATTGGCACCTAGGCCCATATGAAGTCTAACATCCTACACTAATCTCTGAACAGGTGAAAGCACCACAAACCTCTGGGGCTTGCCCGAAGTGATGAACAGATTTGCACCCAACACATGCTGAAGTCTCCAGTGTTTGTACATGTTCAAGACCAAGCAAAACTCAGTGAATTCCTCCAGGGAATTATAAAGTCTTGCAAAATCTATTGTGAAATTCTGTGTGGAAGGAAGGTGTATTAAAAACAACCTGTGCAGTTCAAACACAAGGCACAGGGCTTCCTGCAGGGATCACCTCTCGTTTCTCTCTCCCCTGTTGTCACAGGTCTGGTGAAAGCATTGCCTTGGCCTTCTGCGGATATCAGAAATTTGCAAAGCAGCTGGAATTTAGGAGAGCAGCACAGAGCTTGCAACACAGAACTATTCAGTCTCCTACACAAGGTGCTCTGTTAAGTAAAACAATATTGATTATCAAAACAGCTCTCAGATGAGAGGGAAGGCATGTAGGGCAAGTTCACAAGCTGTTCAGAAAACAAAAAGCCATTATATCCCACAGGACTTCTGAGCATCCAAAGGGATCAGTCACCCAAGGCAACATGCTTCAGAGACGGGGGGGAAATAAAAAAAAATATCAGAGGCTAAAAGGTAGTTAAAAACAGGCAGAAATGTTACAGTCAAAATGTTGTCCTGCTCCAAGGAACAGAACATTACTGCTGTCTGATATTTTGGGGCTGGAAGGGCTGGAAGAAAAAGTGATCTTTCAACTACTGCCATTCTGCCAGCGATTAATGCTTCATTACTGCCTCAGAAGGCAGCAACAGATCCAAAACTGAATCCACTAGACAAACTAGTGGAAAGAAAGGAAACCATAAAAGGAAACTGTCTCACAGTTGAGGTCTAAGTCCCCCTGATCACAGATTTATTTTATAAAGAGCTACATTTTCTACCCCCATGGCAAATTTGACAGAAGGAACACACGAACCACTCCCCTCATCTATGTTGGTGAAAAGCCTGGCAGCTTGGCCCTCGCCTTTCCCCAGGAGTTCACATTAAGACACCAGGCTTTAAGTGGAATAACTGATGATAGGGTGGTGAGACGCTGGCCCAGGTTGCCCAGAGAGGTGGTCGATGCCCCATCCCTGGAAGTGTTCAAGGCCAGGTTGGACGGGGCTCTGAGCAACCTGATCTAGTGGAAGGTGTCCCTGCCCGTGGCAGGGGGGTTGGACCAGAGAACATTTAAAGGATCCTTCCAACCTAAACCATTCTATGGTTAAGATATCTCACAAGCTTTGTTCCATCACCTCTGTAAGGAGTAGTATCTGGCAAAATGTGGTCATGCCAAACTGCTCCAGTCAATGCAAGCCATACATGTTCCAGAGAGTTTTGTGATCCCTCCACCAGAAGGGAGACAACCAGAACATCGATAGCTAGGAGCTCTCCTGCCGTCCAAATCGAACAAGCAAGGCCAGACCATGACAACACATGCGATGTGAGGGCCAGCTCTGTGAAGGGGTCACGGGAATGAAGGGGGTCAGCATTTGGCAGGCCTGGGGCACAGCTATTGAGGTTGGTTACAGAACACGCTGCACAGCTGCTGCCAGTAACAAGTACAGCATAAAAAGGGAGTAGTCTGTTAACACTTTATTATAGATTTAGGTTTTGGGGTTCTGGCAGGTTACCTTAGCTGTGTTTGTGCCTTCAGCCAATGAAGTATTTAGGAACCCAAACCAGATCTCTGAGCCACACTCTAAGCCTGGCCTTACTCGGGATTGCATTATATTGATTCAGCCCTGTTCCCCATCACCTACCTGTAGCAGCTCTTTCGCAGAACCTCTCTTTTCCACATCCATTTCAAGACAGCGATTTAAGAAGTCTCGGAATAGCATTGAAAGCTTTTCTGGATTCTGCAGTTCTGGAGTCCCGTTAGTAGCAATGAGATACAGGGCCTAAAGCAAAAACAAGCACCAAAGATACAGGATGTTATGACGGTTGGATTCTATCTCTGGATTACAGACACACTCATTTCTCCTCTCCCTCCCCCCAGTTAAATGGGGAAAATAAAACCCCACCATATCAGGCTGACTAATCAATGCTTAAGTTTCTGCAAACAGAACAGCTGCCAGCCCTATTTTTATGTGGATGGGATCCAATCCTTTATTGTTTTACCCTCGTAATCTGGGTTTGGATCCTGCAGCCCTCTCAAGGGATTAGGAGGACAAAAACAACATTCCAGACCATGTTTACATAGGGAAGTTAACTGGCATGACTCTACCAGTGCTAGACTCCTGCAATAACTATAACCTCATGGGGAGGTACCCCTGAATAAATAGATTTTGTTCTGTCGGTACTTTGCCTGAGTGAAAGAGGCCTAGAAAGTCAACACTATAAAGATGCAGTTGGCTCCTTACAAAAGATGTCCAGCAGACCCTCAAGCAGCTTTTAACATCCTGCAGAAACAAGCAGTTTTGCTACTGCTTGGGAATGAAGCATTCACAAAAAATCCCCTCTGAGAATCAATGGAATTCATCCATGTCAAGATTTCATGCGAGAAACTTCCTGGATAGATTTTCAAAGGAAACGGAAATCTGTCAGAGACTTGTTAATATGCAGGCCCTTTGAGCACATCACTCAGCACATCCCATGGGAGCAGTCTGATAGCCTGGGAATTGGCACAGGTTGAGTTAAACGAGGCCAAAGTATTGTTGCTTAACCACCCTCGTTCAACTCAACACCCAGTTTCTTTCCTTTCACTCTCCTTTGCTGCTGCTCTTTTCTCCCAAAAATCGCTTCCAGCGCAAGAGACAGAGACAAAGTTAAACAGAGTTTTTCTAGATCCCCTCATCCTGTGTAGCTGAGGGAGAAGCCATAAACCTGGCTTATATTAAGAGCAATTACATCCCTACAAACTGAGAGCAGCTCCCCTTTCATTAAAAACTCAACAAGGGAAAGACATCAGGAAGCTTAAGCCCTGTTTAAAGATTTCTTAAGCTTGTAACTTTATTTGGAGCACGCAAGGAGGAACAATATGCCAGCAGGAGAAAGCTCCGCTTATAGAATAGTAACATATCGTATTTTTGAAGATAAAGGACAACCCTTCCCCACTCACAGGGCACAAGGATTCAAGAAGTTTGCTGCTTTGGCGCCATCAGGTACTCTTTCCATACCATCTCCATCTATCAGCACCTCCAGAAAGTGGGAAATTATGAGTGTGCATGACCTAACGCATCAGATCTGACCAGAGGGTCTGCAAGGGGAAGAACCCACACCTCTGCTACCCAGACCAAACTATGGCTTTTAACTGAAACCATCTCAATCTTCTCACTGCAACATCTAAGGAGATACGGGGCTGCAGGTGGTGAAACTGCACCGGAGGATTCGCCTGCCGCCTTTAGAGCCCAGTTTCATCAGCAGGCTTAGTGAAGACCTGAAGGCAAAAGAGACTCGCTTACTCTCAGGGGGTTCTCATTGAGGTAGGGGGGCTCTCCTTCGATCATCTCGATGGCCATTATCCCCAGCGACCAGATGTCCACTTTGGGCCCGTACGCTTTCCGCGTCACCACTTCAGGTGCCATCCAGTATGGGGTCCCCACCATGGTGCTGCGTTTGCTCTGCTCAGGAGTGATCTGGGCACAGAAGCCGAAGTCAGCTGGAAAATTAGAGAGGGGCAGGGAAGGAACAGACATAAAAATCAGCAAGTTTCTCCGAGAATAACGCTTACTGATGCCAGAGCTGTAGTACACGTTACCCGGCTACGCTGCCTGGTCCGTTGCTGCTGCAACTGTGAAAGGAGGGGTGGTTTTGTGGCTAATACAGAAGATGGTGTTGAGAGCTAGGTTTCTAAATCTGACTCACTGAGGCCATGAGGATTACAGAGCTGCTGACTTGTGTATGTGAGCGATGGGAACCAGTAAATAACCGTATATGGATGTTGCGACACTTGACTGTGTGCGCAGCATTATGGACCTGTAATACGCTATGTCGTAGATGGTCTAAAGCCTGCTCCTGGGTATGTGAAAATAGAAATTAATGCACAGACTGATCTAGATACGCCCCCAACCCACCTACTGTGCTGTCTGGTGATATTTTCAGTCCCAGAGATATTACTTCCCCAGTAGATATATCATCCCTCAGACAGGATTTGTTTACAGAGCAGTGTTCAGAATAAATTTAAAGTACCTAAATTTATACTGATTATTTTCTTCAAATAGATAGAAAGATGGAAAGCCTTCACATAAAGATTGCTGGGTCCTATGTCTGATTTTATTTGACTTACCAAAAAACCCCCTACTTCTGTTCTTGTGAGCCCAGCAGAATCAACACAGCAAGAAGCACTGCCCATCCTGACCCCCTGTGGCACCGTGGGTCTAATTTTAGGCAGGATGATGAAAACAAAACTGGTCCCTAGCTGAGTTTTCATCAAGGGTAACGACCAGGAAAGGTACATATGGTTCATAAACAGAGCAAATTTCCAGCAGAGCCAATAAGCAGCTCAGGTCCAGAAGGTTACTGCATCATATCCACAGGGACTTCTCTAACTTTAAACTACAGCCCGGTACCTGCATACTGTGCTGAAAGAAGTTCTTCCATAAGAACAGAGCACTTTGGCCCTGATCAGCTATTCATCACTAACTCTCCAGAGATCTGACTGTACCAAAGTACAGCTTTAGTCTAAAAAGCAATTATATACAAAAAAACCCCACTTTCTTACTCAGCATATCTGCACTGTGTGAATTTTGAGTCATATCTGCTGTCACCGCTGACAAAAATAGATTTATTTATGCGTGTTGGGTGCTAGCCAACAGAACTGGGAGGGAGGGAAAGGAAGCACAATTCTGTTAAAGCTATAGGTAGAAGATAATAATTCACTAGTTTCTAGGCTTATCTCTGCATGGGCAATGACAAGCACAACAGCTACCTTAGCACCCGAGGGCAGAACAGCCTCAAGGTCTTCTTTACAGGTGATAACACAAGGAGGAAACAACATTTAGAGTCCAGTCTGGGTTGGTGTTGTAAGATTAAATGTTTTCTAGTTACACAGTTTTCAATCTCCCTCCACCACCCCTGCCCCTCAAGTACCTGCAGTGTTTTCCAGGCTGAAGAGATCGCTCACAAATAAAGGCTTCTGGCCCTACACCTTCAAACCCAGCTTTCTAGACTGCAGTAGCATTAAAATACTGTTATTTTACTCCACAAAAACAGATGGCCCGAAGCTAAACGAACCCCAAACCCTACTTCGAGTCTGTTATCAGTTCACAGGGATTCATGCTTGCCAATCTCCATTAATACCAAAGCCACAAAAATACCTACAAGACTATTTCTACAGCCTCTTCATCGCCACAGCATCAAGCATCTCAAACACCCCTCTCCCCAACTGGGCTGGCCCACAGCAGGTAACAGGCCTGGGCTGATAACTCATCACCAGCAATGCTCCCCACATACTTAGTTTGACAGAGCCATC
This sequence comes from Phalacrocorax carbo, assembly GCF_963921805.1. Classification (NCBI taxonomy): domain Eukaryota; kingdom Metazoa; phylum Chordata; class Aves; order Suliformes; family Phalacrocoracidae; genus Phalacrocorax; species Phalacrocorax carbo. The sequence goes on along the minus strand of NC_087513.1, from coordinate 214,393,159 downwards.
CATTCCCAGCAGGATGTTGTCACTCTTGATGTCTCTGTGAATAACTTGGTTTGAATGGAGGAATTCCAGAGCTTGGAGACACTGAAAAAGAATAAAATAATTGAGGTATTCTCACTGTGCATGAAATTGTTCACCAGTCACAATTAGCCAACTAACAGACTCCAACAACGTGCATTTTCAGTAGCAAGGGCTTAGTATATTAGAGTCTTTCATAAATCTATGTGCAGGGCTACAGAGAGATATCCCACTGAGATCAGCAGGTCCTAGGCGGACAGGTTAGTCCCAAAAGACCTGGAGAACAGGGATAACCAAGGGGATTCCAACCCCATTTTGCACTCCAGTCCTCCCCTCTAGGGTGAAACATATTAGGCTTGCATTAGGATTGTACACTGCAACCTCCCAGGTGAAATCCATCCTTTGAAAGAATGAGTGTTGCATTACAGAAGGTGGAGACAGCTATTCCTATGGAGCCAGGGACAGGTCGTGGGAAGCCTGCGTCCCCTTCCCAATCGCAGCTCCCTCCGAGCGCGAGTGCCGCTTTACCTCTCGGCACACAGCTGCAATTTGCCCTTCATCCATGCAGGTCTCTGTCACAACGTCTGTTAGGGAGCCTCCTGCCAAGTACTCCATGACCACCCAAAGCTCTTCTCCTACAAGGTAACTGAAGAACCAAAATCAGATTTTAAGATCAGCAAGTATGAGCGTGCTACCATTTACCTAGCCAGAACGCACTGGGTTTTAAAGCTGTCTTAGAAACCATGAGGCTTGGGCAGTGTATTTAACAGTACTGGGGCACCAGGCACTCATGGTACTTTCTGCACTTGGGAGGATCCGATCACAGCCTGAATGAGCAGAGGGAAGGGTGAGTGCAGAAAGCTGAGGAGAGAGGTAATGGGAGAACAAGCTGCAAGTTTCTTGGCCGTAAAAGCAAGGCTGAATTTTTCTGCCATGACAAGGGCCCCAACTAAGCGGGAGACCTGACCTTATAACTCCTGCTGCCGCTGGGAGAGAAGGGGAAGAGCTACTAGCCAAGGATGGGGTCCAAGCATGAGGCCCAGCCATCTGGCACATAGCACGGCTTTTGAGGGGCTTTTGCAGCAGAAGAGGTGGCTGGGGGCTGCTTCGTTACTACTGCCATCCTGCTGATGTAAGCAACTGCCTCCTTCACCTAGGCCCAGGGACAATCCTGAGTGACAGAATGGATCGCTGTTCGTGAGCAACAGAGAAAGAACACTCTTTTTAAAGCATCATGCATTTGAAAATCACCTCAATCTTTTTCATGGTACAAAACCAGCTTGGGATTTTGTATGAAAAATTCAGAACGGTTCATAAGGGCAAATGAGAACATCTTGATGGATACAACAGCAATTCTAAAGATTTAAAATAAAAAAGGAAAGCCCAAAAGGGCAGGTCTTGTCCAAAAAGGCCTGTAGGAGGATGGGGAGGCGTCAGTTGAGGTGAGGGCAAGTTTTCTCAGCCATTTGCAATATTATTCTCTGCTGGGAGTGTGTGTGCTTACATCTAAAAGCAGAAGACCTGGGATGAAGACTTCAGCATTCACTCATTTTAAAAAAACCCAAACCACCAACCACTTCTGCCTTTTTGGGCCCATCTGGAAAAACATCAACACGATCGTCCATGACAGATATATCAGGATGACACATTCCTGAAGGAAGGAATCACTGGCTTGAAAACCCACCTTCTCAGCCTGTCCTCCCATATTTAAAGTGTGTAGGATGTCAAACATTGGCACAGGCTGCCCAGGGAGGTGGTTGAGTCTCCATCCCTGGAGGTATTTAAAAGAAGGATAGACGTGGTGTTTGAGGATATGGTTTAGTGGTGGACTTGGCAGTGATAGGTTAGCGGTTGGACTCAATGATCTTAAGGGTCTTTTCCAACCTTAACGATTCTATTCTATTCTATGATAGATGAGTCAAGAGAGAGAGCCGAGAATCTAATTAAAAGCTTCTGCTGGCATTAGAGTTGATCAAGCAGATGTTTGGTTTGCTCTGAAACACTGATCCTACTGAAGAGCGAATAGTGAATTTGCTAGGAGCCAAAGGCAAAAAAGCAGGGCAGGATCTAGCGAACAATTAGCTAGAAAGCAACAGTGATGGAGAAAGAAGTTAAGCCCAGCTTGGCATGGGAAGTAGACAGAAATGAGTGAGACATCACAGGAGTGGGCAGGAGGTAGGCTTTGACCCCAAAAGGACACACTACCAACACCTTAGCTGATGAAAAAACTCCCCCACAATAAGAATTGTGATCTGAGCTGTGTGACAGAAGTGTTGCAGTTATGGAGAGCTTTTAATATCAGAGCCAAAGATGGTATCTTTGTTTGGTGTTGCTGAAGACTACGCAGGGAGGCAAAGCCTGGAGTTTCTTTCAGGAGCCCAACAACACGGGGCTATGCTCCTGGGGCAGACAGGTCTCCAACTCTACTATGCAAGAGAAGCTGATGCACTTCTTCTGATGTGCACTTCTTCTACTGATGCAGTTTTTTCCCAGCAGCACAGACCCCAGCAAAACCAGTATCACCCACACAGCAGCCCCTCAGAGTGACAGAGGAGCAGCAGAATTGCTTTTAGAAGCGCTCCTGCCAACTATGCAGGTCACCTACCTTCTAACAGGCCCTGAAAGCCACCCCATCCACACCCTTCCTTCCTGCCCCTATGCTGTTGCTTCTTTTTCATCACTCTTGCGAAAGCAGGCTCTTTCCAGATTTTTCTCAGCATCCTCTCAACAAATCAGTGTCACCCTGGACATCACAGTGCTTCCCTTCATTGCCACTTACACCCTCTGCAGCCCAAACCCACTTGACTGTAATGATGTGGGCAGAATGGGCTCCACCACTCCTGCATGACAATCTCAGGTTACACATGCTGGGAGCAAGCTGGTATCTCTCCACGGCCAAAGGGGATGGAGCAAGCCAAGAACATCACACTGTGAACCCAAGTTGTGCCATGAGCAGCCAAAGGCATGTGCCAAGACCCGGACACCTCCGTAATTGATAGATCTGACATAACACACAGGAAGGTGGAATTAACGGTGGCTTCCCACCAGCTGCCGCAAGCAAATGTCATTTCGGAAGACTGGGTGATGCTGTCTCGGGGATCTTTTCACTCTCTTGCTGCAGCAGAGGCCAGTTTCAGTCACTGAGCTGCCTGCTGTAGGCATGCCTCAAAACCACTCTCTCAGCAGTTCCAGGGATGCCACAGGAAGTCCATACACCTACGTGCTGCTTGCCATGTGATGTCAGTCATAGCATGGTATTGCACCTCATCATCCACAGTCACCTTCCAAAACAAGGCTGGCAGTAAAAACAAGCTGATGAAAGTCTTTAAGGAAGAAGGACGTGGTCTACAGCTTTCTCTTCCCCCACTGCAAGAGCAGGTAATGTCTGCTCCTGTAAGGTGTTCCTCAGCTTCCACTTGGATACCTTAGGAAGGTGCCCACTAAGCCCTTCCTATCACAAACACATATCAGTCAGTCACAGCCCTTTTTTGTTGATAAACTTTATAAAATTGGGTTTTCCCAGAAAAGCAAGGTCATGTTACAGATTTCTGCACAAGTAACATGCCTCCAACATGCGAACATGAAGTTAGCCCAGAAAGAAATCAGTGTTTTCTTGTAGCATGACCGTCATACATCTTCAGCGTTATTCATTGACCTTCCAGCCCTAGTGGAGTTTGGGGTTGGGGTGAGGGTACTAGTGGCTACCACTTAAAATGAGGATTTGTGGGGTTTATTAGGTTAAGGAGAGTTCTTCAGAAAGAAAGAAGCCAAAGGGCAGGAGTCTGCTCTGGGCATTGGGCATCTGATGACTGTGTTTAAATGCCTGAGTTTAGAAGGAGGGCTCTGAGGGCCTTTTTCACACATAGAAAGAAACTGGCACCTCCAGCAGGTAACTGAGCACAAGTGGCTGCTTGTCTGCACAGGACAACTAGTGTCACTGTCTTCAGAGCCAGGTGCTTCTAAATTCAGCTCCCAAGTACAGCTGAATTAGGCCACGTCACTACCTCACAGGCCACAGCACACCTTCGTGCAACACTGGTTGCTTATACTGCAGCAGAAAGGCCGTATTAACCACAAGAAAGTAGGCCATGCAAGTAAGAGAGAATAAGGCACAGGAAACCCTTGTATAAGGGCAGGAGCTGAGGCAAATAGAAATGAGAGAAGTGGTTTATACCGATGAATATCTTGCAGCTCTCCCTCCCATCAGGGATTCAGGAGGGGAGAAACTGTCAGAAGGAGAACCGCAAAAAAGAAACCAGGTCCCACAGCACCAAGCGCATCCTTCCTCGTACTTCCTTCTGTGACAGCAGTGGGCTGAAGCCAGCAAGCGGCATTCAAATGTCAGCTTAATTCAGCACTCGGGAAGCAAACAGGCACGTTAGGCCAGGCAGGAGGGACGCAGCTCCCCAGCAACAGGACCCTGCAGTTGCAAAGCTGAAGTGGCATAATAGGCACAAGAACCCCCACATTCATCCCAGTGGCCGCTCTGTCCATTTGCAGTACTCAAACAAAAGCTAATCCCTCTGAAAAAGATTAGTAAGAGAAAGTGGAGGACAAAAGCAGCAGCTTTTGTTGCTGGAAGTTTGAACAAGACAGCAGGACGTGCAGCTATCCTACAGCTGGGATGTACTGGCTAGACAAGGCAAGTGCATGTACCCAGCGATGCTCTCTCTAATGGGAAGAACGTGTTGCTCAAACGCTTTTGCCAAAACAAAGCTTCTAATCAGCCACGAGGAATAAAGTTTCAGCCCAGATTCAATTCTTAACTCTTCTTTACCACTTGTTTCATTTTACGGAGGTAAAAACCTTCTGCTCTTTGTAAGAAGAGGGTGTCTGCCCAGCATTGCTCCCCTGTGCCCACACCCCTTCCACAAAATCTCAGGAGCAGACTTTCTGTCCCTTCAACAAAGCAGCTCTTTACAGCCATGCATAGGACACAGCACCATATAAATTCAGCATCGCAACTGACGCTGCAGTGTACAAGAAGTACTTTTGTTGGTTAAGACATTAAAAGCTTGTTAAAGAAACCTGTTAGAGAAACAGCTGATGAGATTTTGATATGCACGCAGAGCAAACAAGTGTGCAAATACTCTCTCAGATTTACAAAACAGATTCTAGGTCACATCCCTCCATTGCATCTATAGAAAAAACGAGCTGCCAAGATTAAAGCCTGCAGCTCACCCTATCTAAGCACCCTTTTCCCCACAGTAAGCCAAACCCGAGTTCATCAGGACCGCTGGATTCGGACGTGAGTGCAGCAGACTGAAAATCCTGCTGCAGCTCAGCTGGAACTAGCTGTATCTTTAACATAAGGTGAATGACACAGGCTTCGCACAACGCACCGATGTTATGTTGACCGTGAATGCAAGCGACCATGCCACTCCTGCTGGGCTTTCAGTACGCCCCGGATTCCAGTGCTGACAGCTTGTGACTGTTTTACTGGAATCCGAACAGGGAAAACGCAAGAATTTCTTGCACTTCCAAAGGCAGCGCATTTTCCAGTTACTCTTTCTGAAACGGTCAACTTCCAAACAGCTGATGATGGTGACATTGCTACCATCACCCTTATGCACAGCATTAACATCCTGTGGGAAAGAGGGGCTCTCATGGCCACGTTTGTTTGCAGACTTGGGCATTTTACTGCCTTGAGCTATAGTGACCAGAATTTTCACTGCTACACATGCTTATTTTAAGAACTCTTTACACTCAGTACAGGAGTCACTGCGCTGCTTGCTTCTGCTCTGTTATTGTCCCAGTCCAAGGAACACCAGCTCAAGAACAAGCAGAGCAGATCTGTTCATAGATGAGGTGCTGCTGTTGAGGTAAGGAGTAGTAGGGATTCAAGGAGGAGCTGACCCATATGGGTGTAATATATCCAAGGCTGAGCAGCAATGCCACAGCACGTGTATGAGCCCACAAAGCCCAGCTCTGAGCAGGGAATAACCCTGTTCCCTCTGTCTTCTGTGCCAGGTCTCCTTTTCTCCCTTACTCACAGCCACAAGAAAGCGGCCTTGCTTGGTTACGTGTTACTTGTCATTCACCCTCGTCACTGTTATGCAGAAAACCTTGGTGGACAGCCTCAGGGGCGAGATCACCATCTATCCCTGGAAGGAGTTTGCTCCTCCACAAGCTCTGTGTCAGCATTGCTCAGCGGAAGAGGAAAGAAGATGAAAGCAAATACAAATAACAGTTCAAAATATTTCTATTTCTCCTCTAGTAGCAGGAAGGAAATGGCTTGTGTCAAATTTGGCAAAGGAGAGAGATGAAAAATGGAGTCCCGACAGCATACTGCTAATGCCTCTGCTGCCAGCACCTCTGAAGAGAGCCTAGATACCCCGTTAATGCCAATCAGTCACCTCGACCTCCTAGGATATGGAGAGACACCACCAAGGCACGCACACCCCAACATTGCCACATGCATTAAGCAACGCAAGGCCGTCCTATACCTGCATTAAACTGAGACAGGATGACTCAAGAGAGTAACAAGGAAGCGTCTTTCAGAGTCCTTTTGTGAACTCTTCAAATCATGACATACCTGTCCAAGTAGTTGACAATGTTGGGATTTTTGTTTTCCCTCATCACAAGGATTTCATTAATAATCAGTTCTTTTTTGGGCTGCTGCTGCAAATTCATCTGTTTGATTGCGACCTGCAGCGAAGAAAGACCAAGTAAAGCATTATTACAGGAGTCCCCTAGAAACCTGCCGGCGCTGCTGGTGATTATTTTAGTCCCACATTCACGTGAAGCGGGAAAACGCTTTTTCATCACGAGTTGTTCGGCCATTTAGGAACCCTGTGAGCTCCTGCAGCCATTCCATTTCCACACACACTGGAGGATACTTAATGCCAAAGAGGACAAGAGGAATTACTATATTTCTACTGGACCTTTATGTTACAGTTGGATAACCATCTCCAGCTTCTTGGTAACAACAAAGATCCCCTTACTCTAGTATGGACTGATATGTCAAAACCTTTTTATTTCTTAAATGATTCTTATTAATTTTATTTTGGATTGGATGTTTCTGGAAGGTGTTTTTTTTGCATTTTTTTCTGCTACCATACAAATTTCTGCTTCCAGAAATCTACAGCAGGGCGGCCATGCGTGGAAGGGGTAAATAATGTAGCCTAAGCTTAGTACTTTGAGGTGGTAATTCTATTTTTTTCTGTCACAGCAAGACCTGGGGGGGAAGAAGCACCAGTGCTTAGATAAAAGGCTGAAAATAAGTAAGTTGGATTCATCTTTATTCCCAGTCACAACTAAGGGCAATAGGGATGGATTTGTCAGTTGTAGCCCTTTGGCTTAGTAGCTTTCTGCCTGCTTCAGGATACCTACTCTGTGTATATATATGCAGAAGGCAGGAGGGTACAACAAGTTTTTAACTCTTTTGTTCAACTCCCCACACTACCAGCACTTGGCGAGAGCACACAGCCCTCAGACAAGCCCTCAAGTCAATAAGACTACTCAGCACAGCAGGAGGCAGAAACACTTCCATAGACGTTACAACCCAACTGTATTTGGTACAATATTTAGTCAAAGGGAACTAAATGTAATTATGCCGTTACAAAACTGCTGCTTGCAGAGAAAGAGGCCTAGGTGAATGGAGGGGAGCCAGTAACTCCAGCTCACAAAAGCAAGGATTAAAAGAAACAAGCCAGAGCGCCAATATAGATGGATACAATTAGCATTTTGATAGTATAGCCAGGGAGACTATAGAAAAATCCCAACACATGAGAAGGCAAGGGCAAACACCATGCTGGTTTTCCACAGTATTTACGAGGGCTGCCAAACAGTACTTAAAGAAGACAAAACCCCAAAACCCTATGCTGCTCTTTGTGCAAGACCAGAGAGGAGAATGAAAGATGAAGGGAGGGAAGGCATCTGATGTAGACAAAGAAATCCCAGACCAATACTGAAGGAGCTTCAGAGAGGCTCCTGTACTTCCTCACTCCTGTTCAGAGGTAGCCCGTGGTCCAAGTGAATATAGGGGCATTTTCCTTATCTAAGACTGTCCCACACATTAGAATACAAAATAAACAGCCATAGTTACACCAGATAGCTATCATCAGTGAACTTCTTCAGTATTCTTAACCCTGGGAGCTGCCCAAGGCTCCTGTATAGTGCAAAATAAAGGAGTTGCCTTCTAGTGCTTCCAAAACGTGTTGCCATTCACTGAGCTCCTGAGCTTCAAGGACTGGTAGCAGCGTGCTTCACAGAAAGGAACAGGTCAACAGCATGCCAAGGTTACAGGGATCCCAAATGCAAATTTAAAAATCCAGGGCCCGATCACAGTAGTGTAGTGGGAATGATTTAAAAGTCTGTTGTAATGTAAGGGTTTAAATATTCACATGGGGGTCACGGAAGGGGTCCAGAAAGAAAGCAGAAAACCATCAGAGGAGTTCCTGCTCCTATAAAATTTCTCACTGCTTCCAAATAAAGGCAGCACCCCTTCCTCAGGGGCTGCGCTTAAACTGTATTAACTCTTCAGGAACTAGAAAAGGGGGTGAAGGAGTTTTAGCAGAAAACAAAGTTAAGAAATTTACTGGTGGCTAACCCTGACTTTGAACAAATGCTGAGTAGATATGCATTGCTGCAGACTTCTGTAATATGTTTGGGATAATGCATACACTTTCCTCTTTAAAAATCCTCCATCCAGCAATAATGGTTTCCACAGATGCTGCATATCTGTCACTACTAGTTTGTTATGGACGCACGCAACACACAGGGCGCTTTTCAATATTCAAGAAGGGCAAAAAAACCTTCAAAAACCAGACAGACAGACATTCCTCATCTCTCAATTCAAGGGCAGGAAGCAAGTGGGCAAAGGGCGGGAGAAGAACTATTTCTACACAAGTCAACTAGTATAAGCGTAGGAAGCAAAGGAGCAGAGGGCATATAAAAAAGTTTAAATGGGGACAGGCAGGAATCTTGGGGATGAAGAGAGAAACTTCCACGAGGAACTATCCAGTCTGAACATTTGCTTCCAGCCTTTGTGGTCACAGAAAGGTTCTTTACAAATATGAAATGATTCAGGAATCAAAACCTGGGAAATCATTTTTTTCCAGTTCTCTGCCCAGATCACTCGACCACACCTCATTAGCAAGGAAATAAATACCTCATCAAAAATAAGATGTCATGAACCCCTGAAAGACTGTACTTTGTAGCATCAACTTGAACTTTTAGGACACAATCCAAAATCCACACACAATCCAACGCCACCGCTGTGGTCTTCTGGCAGCACTTACCTCCTGTCCTGTAGCTACATCCATTGCTGTGTACACTGTACCTGAGGCTCTAAATGAAAGAGAGAAAAGAAAAAAAACACTTAGTGGTGCCTCATAGCAAGAGTGAGAGCTTAACACCTGGCCTTCCCACTTGTCTCTTTGAGGTGCCCTCAGTCCCATTCCTTTTCATGCAATAATTCCAGTGGTAATTATCACCTGATATATTTCTGAGCAGAGACTGCTGTTGGAGCAGAAGCCAGAGAATTTCTGGGGAACAAGGCTCCTAGTATGGGACACTATGGTCATCCAAACCCCTGCCGCTAAACCAGCAATGCAGCATAGCTTGTAGGACCGTGAGTTGATCCCATCTAAACTGGCATGACTGCACCGCCCTGGCTTGCAGACTGCCCAACATGATTACGGAGCAGATAGGATCAGCTAAAGTAAACAAATGTGGCATTTGTAGTGAGGGAAACAAGAGTTTTGAGCCTCAGCACATGGAGCTGACAGCAGATTTCTCGGTGATTTGCCTCACCATAGCCTCTCCCCCAACCCCTGTTTTCCCCCTACCCTGCTAAGAGGAGCACAACACTGCCATTGAGGAGAGTTAATTCAGAAAGTAAATCCGTAATTTGAAGACTGTCTTGTATGCTGAAAATAAGCAGTTCCTTCCCTGATCACAGCTACTTTTAGCAACCTGATCATCTAATGACATCTTTTCTTACATTAAAAGACAATTGCACAAAAACCCCAGTCCCTGTGACTCAAGACTTTGTCAGGAAAGGGAGGAGAGGGCGGGGAGGGGTAGAACCCACCAAAACCCAAAAAAACCCCACCCCAAACCTGAAACCAAAGAAGAAGAAAAACCCAACCAAACAAAATAAACTCTCCAGCATCACCAACAGCTTTTTCAGCAAACTAATTTAGCCTGGTTTCAGTGCTCCCTTCTTAGCATAAGGAAAGGTAGAGAACAGAGAAGGAGCATATACTAACCCTTGTCCAATCTTCTCAAAACATGTGTACTTCTTTTTTGGATCACCCACACTCACAATACTTCCTACAAAAAAAGAGAAACAAACACAAGAGGATGTTATAAGTACTTTTTTGTACAGCTATAAGAACCACCTGTACTTTAAGAGCAGCCCCACGGCCACGGCAGGCTCAGCTGAGCCTCGTGAATCACCTGCCAGAAATCCAGAGGCACACAAACACCAAGGAAGTCCTCAGTTATTTAAACACCCACCAACTGTGGCATTCCCCTCTCACAGAATCCCAGACCGGTGGGGGTTGGAAGGGCCCTCTGGAGCTCATCCCGTCCCACCCCCTGCTGGAGCAGGCACCCCCAGAGCAGGGGCACAGGGCCGCAGCCAGGTGGGGTGTGAGTGTCTCCAGGGAAGGACCCCACAGCCTCCCTCTCACAGGTATTTCCGCTCAGAAATGGTGGAACACAGACATTAAGCATGTTTAATCTTCACTAGCAGCCAGTGACTGCACACTGCTAGGCATGGGATGGGCACGTGTAGACCTTGTACACAGAAATGTAATTCTTTGCTGGAAACCTGCAAGTCACCCCCAGCTTCTACACACGGGATGACCTAAGATGCCCCTGCACTGGAACATCCTCTGAATTTGGAGGCCAGGGCCTCGTTCATCTCAGAGCCAACAGTCTGTTGCAAATCTAGCCAAAGATTTCCCTCCACCACGACGACTTCTGGCAGAACAAAAGTAATTTACGATGTATCTATCTGTATCAGCAGGACCATAGCCATTCCTGACCCAAGACTCGGGGAGGGGAAGTTGGAGAGACCCTTCAGAGCCATATCTCCCCTGGTCTGGCCTGGGCAATGCTCAGCTGCTCTTCCAGGAACCCTATAGTCAGTACAGGTTTCAGCAGCAGTTGCCACACGACTGGCAGCACTGCTCTGGTTTTGGAGAGCAACCCGAGGCAATCTCAGCTCCTTCTCCCCTAAGGTGGCTGTTCAGCCAGAAGAAAGAGTATTATTGCATCCCTCGGAGGGAAAAGCACTTTGCCTGGTGTTCTGCAACACTGGGCAGCGAGGGGCCGCTCAGGCTCAAGGTGGATTCGGTATCCCCGAGGAACGCAATGTTTTCTATATGAGGGGAGGGAGCCCTCAGCACAAGGGCAGGTGGTTGGCAGGCTGTATAGATGCGCTGGAGCCCTGCGAATGGTATGGCAGGTTGCCAAGGGGTAAACCGGAGCAGCTGACAAAAGGGGCATCACTGAAACTCAACGCTCCCTGCAAACTTTAACTGATCTCCATAACACCCTTGTAGCAGGCAGGAATCACACCCTTTTTAGGCTGAAGAAATCAGAGCCAACAATTCCTAGAGATCAGCTGGGAGCAAGTCTCCTCTCTAACAGCACCATGATGGCTAATCAAGGGATCAGAGCTGCATCTGAGTTGGTGTTTGCAGGTCACTCAAGCTGCCAACATATGGTGTTGCTTTCACAGGGGTCTAGGGCTGAGCCTAAACAGATGTATATTGGCAAAGAAACTGCTCATGGTCATTAGGCCAAGAAATCCAGTAGCAAGCAGAATAAGAGGTGGCTATTTTCAGACACTACTGGAGAGCAGCCAGACCCACAGGATTTAGGAGACAGAGGTAAAGGAAGGGAACATGGTCCATGTTTGGAGAGGAGGGCAGGAAGAGAAATCTGACTATAGAAACCCCACTGTACGTTATGGAAGCAGTGCTGTCAGCCCTGAGGACAAGCATTCCTGAACAAACATTTGTAAAGTTTCCCTCAAAGCCTAGCACAGGCTACAAGTTCAGACTGTGAGAGGGGCAAATGCTTCCCTGCGGCAGCGACAGGACAGTGCCGCAGTGACAAAAGGCAGTTGCCAATATTACCCTGTTTAACGGTGTCATCTGTAAAGCGCGGCAGTGTTTCCTACCTCCCAAAAAGCCAGCTGAGGATTCATTAATGTTTGCCTCGATGCTGTGTTAATGCTAAGAGGGGGAGATTTATCAGCTTCCTTTTAACCTTTGTCTATCTTCAGTATGTGTAAACATATATATGCTTTTAGATTTTAGTCATTTCATTCACATGTCAAACCAAAACATGAAAGGGTAATAAGTCTTCGCACAAGTACAACTCCACTGCCCTCAGTGGAAAAACACCAGTTTACAACAGCATTAAACTTCATCGTATATTTCTGACCATCCCACATCTAGAAGGTGACACCCAAGAGCAGCCACTGAACTTCACACACCCGTATATTTATAACAAAACATTTCAATGCTGAAGAGTCAGTTCAGCACTGAACACTACTTGCTGGAGCAAGCCAAGAAGGCACATCTGACACCCGCCACTCCTAAGAGTGGCACTTCCATTTCTCTTCATTACAGAAGTCAGGGTGTCGGTATTAAAATAGCACCTTTTTCCTGGCACAGCCCCTGCTTGCCCTACCTGGTCACACAAATGGCTTGAATCTTTAATGATACAAAGGTCCTGATAATTAAGTGAGTGAAGTCGCTGCTTCGAAACAATGGGTATGAGTTTTCCAATAGCAAGCAGTTCCAGTTAACATGTCATCAATTCAATTTAGGCTTTATTCAGAGGAATGAGGTACCCAGATGCCATTTTTTTTTTTAAGTTATACCCTCAGATTAAATTTTCCTTCATCTAGCTACTAGTCTTTGCTTCATAAAATACTGACCTTTACGCTTATACCCTCAACCGAAGAGACCAGCCTGACTGTAGGGGTGCTAACACAATTTACATCGACTGACAAGCAAGGCATGTATGTAATTAATACAGGATTAGTGGTTCAAAGAATTAGAAATGCTCTACCCTAATAAAAACAGGCCCCAGGCTCAGGATAACAACCAGCTGCCCAGAAGAGCTGGTTCAGCTGTTGGATATGCCACAGAACACCAAGAACACCAGGCAGCAGAGGAGCACTTTAGAAGACCCATGAACTGAAGGCAGGGACTGTTAAAGACACCAGGACACAACAGAGGGACATGTTTCTCAGAAACAACTACTAATTTGGGTACCCACACGATGTCAGGGCACTTAAAAATAACCAAGTCGCTTTATATCATGGTATCGTGGAAGGTGAACTTGGGGGGATGCGTTAATTTTCTCTCCATCTTTAAGACACAGTAGGAAGCTCTGCTCACCTTACATCTAACATTTCAATATAATCAACCCCGCTCCAGAGCTACGGAGTATCAGGATGTGGAACAACCTCAGACTTCATAGTTAAGTAGATGTTTCTTATTCAGCGCATGTTCTGCGGAGCCTGAGGGTCTGTAACTCCCTGGGGGCTTCAGTTGGCATCACCGGTGCTCAGCTTACATTTGCGCTCCCCCCTTACATCTGCCCCCAGTTTTGGCACACAGTCACAATGCAATGTCTTCAGTAAAGGATCTCAAAATGGGAATGTCAAAACATTTCAGCTGATTAAGATTTTGAGAAATCAACACAGCAGGATCTGGAATTTAATTTTTTTTTTTAAATCAATCAAAAAACCCTACAAAACAAAACAAAAATGACATACTTAATTTTTCCAAGATCTCTTCATCTGACATTTTTGGCTTTTTCTTTTGTTTCTCTGTGTTCCTGACCAGCATGTCAGGCACCGTTGTGCTGTTTTCCGAGGGAGAAGAAATAGGAGAAGTCGCCACATCTCTGGTAGGAGGAGGAAGGGGGTCTATCACAGAGCGGGTATATATCTAATTTTGTTGAGAAAAACATACATATTAATACAAATCTGATGAAGACTTAAACACTTCTGTTAATTTCATTATTGTTCTTGTTGTCGGGGACACATTTCTACAGCTACTTAGTTAACAGCTAACGTCACTAAGCAAGGACTCTCTTGTCCTCCCCCCCCCAAACCAGGCACGTGATAATATGAAGGTGCGCTGGCAGAAGGAGTGGCTCCCACCTCCTCCCTCCTGCTCCCCAGAAGGGCTCAGCACCATGCCACGCAGCGTGGATGAGGAGCCACCGTCAAGACCCGACTGTCACTACGGCGGCAGGGGCTGAAGGAAGCGTTTCTGCTCACAGATTTTGTGTGTTCAGGTCGTGGAGCTATCACAGGGGGTGGAGCTGCGTCATCTTCATCATCTTCATCTTCAGACACTGAGGGCACTGCAGGGGTCTCAGAGACAGCCTTCACATTCTGCATGTGGTTACACAAATGGCAAAAATAAAAACCCAATTGCTTGTAGTAAACAAATTCACAAATATTGGACTAAGCTCCTAACAGAGACTGCATTGAAGCAAGCGCAGAAAAATAATAATCAGAACAGGTTAACGAGTTACAATATCCGCAAAAATTCAAAACCCCAAAGATCCTGAGCCTTCGTGGGAAATGGAGGGGCAGTCCAGCACTGCCTGACGCAACGGTTCACACCGAGCTCGTCATCTGCCTGCGTGACGGCAATCCTCTTCCCAAGGACCCAAACCCACCCGGGCTCTCCCACTGCCTTCCCGACACCCACACGGCAGACCCAGCAACTCTGGGGACAACTTCTGCCGTTGGAAGTATCTGCCCTTATTTATGTTGCCTCTTTTGTTTTGCTGCTTGCTTCAAATCCCGGTCACGCAGATTGGAGATTTCAGTCTTCAAATGTTTTAATCTGCATCAAAATCTTAATGCTTTCTTTAAAAGTTGGGTGGTCAAGTTAACATGAGCTTTGGTATTGTGACTGAGAACTCAGTAATGAGAGATTTTGGAAGCAGAATCAGGTAAAATATTTTCAAATCCCTTTTAAAATTCCTTTCTAAAAGAAAATTTTATGAAAAATAGGAACAATGATTTTTTTTAAGTTTTTTGTTTTTAAAAAAAGTTTCATAAGTGGTTAAAAAAATTATCTGGAATTTTTGCATGACTAATTAGAAATCAAAGTCACTTTTAACTTTTTAAATTTGAAACTGGATTTGAAGTTCATGGCATCCTTTACACTGTAAACATTTCAAAATAAACTTGGCGAGATCCTCAACCCACTAGACCAGTTCTGCTTATGCATCATCAGTTCCCTAAGAGTGGCAGGGGAAAAAGTATTTAAGTTCTTTTTGAGAGGGGGGGAAAACAACGTAGTATTTCACTGAACCTAAAATACTCGAAGTCCTAACATATACTGACATATACTTGCTGAAGTGCCCTTGCCTTAACACAAAAGCTTAGCCTGTTAAAAACGACAAGAAAAACCACCTATGTACTGGGGATTTCCTGGATATCCCCAAAATTAAAGGTTACCCAGTGTCTTCCAGAAACATCAGGCTATCTCAGTAGACTGGTAACTATTACTTTTTCCAGGATTTACTTTAAAATCCAACTGCCTCAGATATTCTAAACTCCCGAGGACTGGCGTACGTGTAATAGCGAACAACGGCAGAAACATTCTCCTTTTCTCTTTGCGGAGAATCCTAAACAGCCAGATCTGCACATGCTGCCTCTGGAAGGGAGCAGAACAAGCCAACTCTTGATAATGGCATGGCAGTGAGAAAACAAGAGATGAGGGAATTGTGGGTTTTTATGAATCATCTTAAATTGAAAGTTTTGTTTCTTCCATCCCACATGAACATACAGAAACGTATTGTGTCTCCTAACAAAGCAAACAGGAGCGGTTCCTGCCCTGGTACGGCCAGAGTAAAGGTCAAGCAAAGAGGAGGGGAACCTTTTATTTCCTTTTCTGCTGGAGATTAGTTTGGTTAATCGACACTCACCTCCATTAGTTTTGGTCAATCAGACCTTGCAGGTTAGTAATTAAACTTTGTTATATCACAGATGTTTATAGAGACATATAAAACCTGAAAGCAGAACGGTTATCAAATTCTAGGTACAGGAACAGATGGAATTCTAGGAAAACAGAACTATTTCTATTCACTAATTCACTAAAAGCTACTTCTGGCTACTTGTTTCTCCCCCAGTTGAAAAAAATGTGGAAGGAGCATACCTGTTTTTACAAAAATGCATTCACTATACAAATATATAGTTCTGATTTTAAAACACTAAGCAAACTAAAAGTTTACCTGCAGTTAACTACTTAACACAAGCTTTTAAATCCCCAAACTTAAGACAGAACGTATAAGGCTTACCAACGTATTCGATGAATTGTAATCCTCTGTTGATTTATCTGAAAGAGACAGATAGTAATGCCATTATAAATGAGTTGTAAATGCAGCAGCAGTGGGGAGAGGAGAAAGGGACGAGCTCCCTTCGGAAGGAGCAGGAAAAAAGGCTGCTCCCAAACCTAGGCATTACTTTCAGCTCCCCAGAACAAGCTGACACCTGGAGATATGGGAAGAGAGGAGAAAAAATTCTGCAGATAAATGCAACGGCCCCAAATCCCTGCTGCAGGAGGGCGGAATTTCCCCGGGCAACACCTGAAGGAATACTGTCCTCCATCCATTTACACGACATAACATCAATGAGCTAAATCACCAGCAGAGGCACTGCGGTGAGCCCAAGGCCTGCAGGGTGTTCAGTCTCAGCCACCTAAACTTCATGGAATAGCAAGAGAGAACCCCACAAGTCAACTGGTGGGCTTCTTGTTTGACTCTCCAGGCACACATGGGGAAGATTTGTGCTTTCATCCCTGCCTGGAGCCCTCCTAATTAATACCAGTTTTGGTGACATGGCTCTAAACTCTTAAAAAGAGCCAGAGCAGGGATTAATATTTAGAAAGGGAAGGAGTTAGAGTTGAAAGGGAAAAGGAGTGCTGCTTGCAGGAGTCCTCCGGTGAACAGGTAACATATACAAAGAAGGCACAAAACCTTGGCAGCTTTGATTTTTAGAGGAATCCAGCCAACTGTTGTCAAGCACCTAGCAGCCGAGGTGTATTCCTCAAATAAGGCACACAGGAGCAGAGAGACCCTCTCCCCAGGCATGCACTAAGCAACACCCACACCCACGCCAGAAATGGAAACTGGTGCAAAATTTAGCCACCTGTTTTCTCCAGGGATTTCCATGACCAGGAACCCAACACCAGCCCTCTGGGATCTGCCTTCCAGATGCTGGCTGTAAGCTTCAGAACACCTATGTGTTTTGGGGATTTAGCCAGTTGACTGACCTCCTCTTTTGCAGCTATGCTGGGCATCAGGATTAACAGAACCGCAATTTAAAGGAAGAGGGGTGCTTGAGCAGCCAGAGAGTCTCATTCATATTTTCCTTGAAAAGACAGATCTACTTGTTGATTAAACACAAGAAACCGCACACGCAGTGACTAATGGTAAGCTGGAGAAATCAGCCATACGAGACGATCACCGTGTACCTGTGAAACTCATGTACTTCTGGCTGTTGGAGATCTTCTTCGAGTTGTAAAACTCCAACACGTCCAGCACTGCCTGGGGGTTCTTCTTCTGCTCCGACTTGGTGATGTTGGAAGTCTGCAGTAAACGCGCCCATTGCTCGGGCATTCCCTGTGGGGAGATACACCTCATCAGCTCACAGTCAGCCTAATGTGGTTCACAGCACGCCCCCGCCACCGCAGTTCTGCCACAGTTTCTGGGGTTACTCAGTGCTGTGAGGGAAACGGGGAGAAAAGAGGAGAGGAAAGGAAAAGAGGCAGTGGATTGATGCCTTCCCAGCCACTGCCTGTGTTAGAGGTCACATGTTCCTTACATGGACATGCAAAGGCACTCTGCTCACAGGGCTCTGGGTGAGTCCCAGCTCCTTTGGAGGCCAAAACTCAAAAGACAGAACGGAGCCTTAAGGGAAAAAAAAACCCTTTATGCACAGGTACACACATATTTACACACATCCAAGAAAGACTACAGAAGTAACACACGCTGTATAGCATCTAGGACAATGAATATGCAACGTTCACTTGGGTCTTCTTGTAGCACTAGAGTTCAAATAGTGGTTTGGTGTCTGTTGTAACCAGAGCTGGGAAAGCAGAGATGTTAACTTCCCATATGAAGCTCCGAATTTCGTTACAGGGACATCATTTCAGTCAGAAAATAGATAAATCTGGAGTACAAGTGACTTGTGCTTTTCGCCACCAGCAAGAATAACCGTTTGTACAGACGAAGTGGTGAGTGACTGGGATCCTTTATCAATGAAGTTACCCTCCCTGTTCAAAAGGGTGGCTGGATACACCACTCAGGTAATGCCCCACTGGTACATCCAGGTTAACTTGGGCAAGCCTAGAGGCTGACATGCAGAACAGAACTGTACACACGATTCAGGCTAGGAGAGCAAAGCTTGCTCACAAACGACTTCTACTGTTATTGAATACTATCTCATAATCAAATTCAGAAGAATAATATGATGAAAGACAACTCTGCCTTCCTAGCATTTTGCATGTCAATAAAAAAAGCAACTCATAAAAGCATCTGCCATTTAGCCTTAGGACAGCACATCCACATTCTGTCATAGGCAGGGTCTCCCCTAAAGGGGAACTCTCGGAGCCCCGTTTGGCTGACACAGAATATGCTGTAGACCTAATCCAGCTCTAGAAGAGGAGGGGAGGGGAAGGGAGGAGAGATATACCATGCTTTGCTGTCCACATCAGCCACAAAAACAGGAAAGGAAAAGTTTGCTGGCAGCCTGAGCTCCTGAGATGTGCCAAGTCTGACAAACAGTCTCTCAGTGGGAATTAGTGGGTAACCTCTGCAGATGTGTTTCAAAGGAGATCAGACTAGATGATGGTAATAGCCCTTCCAGCATTACTATATAAAAGATTAATGGGTCCTGGCTCCTCCTAGCCATAAGCCAAACCACATAGTTCTCCTTTCCTCCAGATTCACTTACTGTGAATTCTCCTGTGACTGCATCAAACCCCACATGAATTGTGTGTTCAAAGTCTGAAGGGAGGGAGATCTCCGGCCGCTCTTTCTCTTTCTTTTTATTGGCTGGAAGAAACAACAACAAAATTCCATAAATCCATCAAGAATTGAAATCTCCCCAACAGCTTCCAATTTACCTACCCAAACACACCCCCCTTTTGCTAGCGATAGGAGTTTGATCTGGGGCAGACAAACAGCAAGTTTTAAAACTTTGTTGCCTCATTTAAGAGAATCCACAGTGAGGGGACAACAAAAAAATCAAAGTTCTGTAACATGGGACAAGCGTAAGACAAGGAAACTGATATTTTGGGTATGTCAAGTATCAACCAGTAGGGCTAGACTCAAGAGCACAAGAGCTATTTACCTAAAATATTCACTCAAACTTATACAGGGCAGCGTCAAAAGCACCACAAGTGGCAGAAATTTGGAGCCCTGCAGTTTTGAACACAATTTTTTGTTCGTTGTTTTAAGCAACTTCTAAAAAAACGTGCTGTTAAATCTACATTCACCCCCCCATATTTTGACAGGGACAAAATTAACTACAAATACTGCTTATAAATCACTTCCTTCATCCTGCATCCTCAAAACAGAGTTGATGAAGAAAACCAAATATGACGTGCGCTTCTGCTACAAAATCTTCTACGAGCAAAACCGTTTATATTTTCCTGCTCACAAAATGAACTAAACATGGTTTTAATAACAAGCTTTGAAGACACAGAGCAAGAGGGCAGAATCTGGCAGAAGCGATGAGCAGAAGTCATGAAGAAACAGGAAAGGAAATAAATCAAAGCAGAAGCACCCTGCAAATTTTCAAGTCAGGTCTTCAAAAAAGATTATCATTATACATTGGATTAAGTTAATCCACATTCATGACATATTAAGGACTCCACCTTCCTTTTAATATTTCCTGTATTGAAGAAATTGAGATCAGTTTAAGGAAGAGCGACGTTCTACTCTGATTTGCCGCTGCTGCTTGCAGTTATAAAATAAGCAGAGCCAGCAGAAGGTGACTAAACCACTTATGTTTCCCAGCTGCTACCTTTTGTATCTAAAGCCAAATAGAAATTGTTTCATGGCTGACATTCCCCAGTGCGTTTTTGGCAACATGAACGCCAAACCCCAGGTATTTCAGAAACTTGCGAGGCTAGTGCTCAATACTGCAATTATTTAAGTCACTGCTGGTGGTTAGTCGCGTAGAGATGGTCAGAGCTTGCCCCAAAGGACCGAATCCTGCTTCCTTCCGTGCCAGCTCTGGCACTGTTCTCTGCATCATTACAGAGTTACCGTTGCACAGAGCAATTTTGGAGAAAGTAAAGGATCAGATGCTCCATTTGGGACATGAAGATGGAACAGATTGTTTTCGATTCCTCTTTTAAACAAAGGGGATGGGGGAAGCTGCATTGCAGAAGAGCGACAGAGTTGCCAAGGGGAAGGAGGAGAGAAAGCTGCCATGCTGGAGGAGCCATCACAGAGGGGGGAGATAGAAGGAGTCAGAAGCAGCTGCTGGTTAGCAGATGGTGAGCATCTGCAGTACGGAGGCCTGCCAAAGAAGGAACAAGCAGCTGCATCCAGCAGGTACACAGAAAAAGCTGCATGCACTAGGGGTGGATGGAAAGCAAGAGAAGAAGAGATGCAGAGAGAGCCATCAGAAGCACCAAATTCTATAGGCCTGTCTACAGGACCAGTCCATTAAAGGTTGGACTAGGTGATCCCTGAGGTCCCTTCCAACCTGTGATTCTGTGATTTCTCCAGTCCAAAGAGTAAGGTGTCTGCTCAGCCTAGAAGCCCAACACGCAGGTGAGGAAGGAGAGGGCACCTGTATGAGCACCACTGTGCAGGAGTGCTGCATGGGTGACACACACCCACGTATGGTCCCGGACGGCTGCCATAGTAGATACGAACATATCCCCAAAAAAGCCAAAGGGTATTAAGTTGCTACCCCGAAGTCAATACACTTAAGTCTTTTTTTCAACTTCTACATTCAGCCAGCCTGAGCTCCCTGCTGCACACCCAAATCCCAACAACCTTCTCTGCAACCAACTGTTCCAGTATCCATTCAACCGGCAAACCGAGATGACTGCTGACTGCTAACTCATCCAACGCAGGAGACGATGGCCTGAACGAGCCTCAGCTACACAGAGCAGTACAAACAGTTCCGGAGGGACTGATTAAATAATGTAATGGCCTCTGTCACATCAACACTCCAGCTCTCTCTTCAACACATAGGTAGAGAGTTTCAGTAGGGCTACAATGCAATATAGAAACAGGAAGAGATATTTCTGCATTTATGGCTTATGTTGTTTTCATACCCCACTGAAGAAGTTAATATTCTCCCAAATATCTTAGTTTCCTGCAACCATTTCCTACACTTCTCAGTCCTTCGCATTTTCCCTGACTCTCAACAACCCTTTGGGACAGACACCAGAAATCACGCTGAAACCACTTTGCCTTAGCGATGACGTTGCAGCGGGTGAAACCATAATTGCCCTGTAGGCTCCTTTAAATCTGCCTGCCGCACTCAGGGTTTTACAGCGCCCAGACTGAATTCACCACCATGTGAACGCACATGAAGCTGGCACACGAATTCAGAGATTTTCCTCCAGCAGTCTCGGAGGACAATGGACTTCAGAAGCTTTTGATCCAAAATCTGACAGATCTAAAAGCTTAAATATATTAAACATTATTAACATAATTGCTTTTTGCAGCAGATATTTATGTCACAGCGGGAGGTATAAGACAAAAAGAATTAAAGAGATGGGCACTCCCAATCTTGCTAAACACTTAATCCACGTTCTATAGTGATTATATTATCCTTGCAATGAGTCAAAAGCCTTGAAGAATCTTAAATCAAAAACAAAAGAAATCATATATCTGATTAAGAAGTCCTACCTACCACCAAGCGCTTTATTCCCACAACACCTTATCACCTTCTCACTCAAAACCTCACACGTTTGATGCTGTTACAGGAGCCACCCATTGAATTTCTTTATGATGCTCTGAGATGCAGCTAGGAAGCACAATGTCCCACTGAGAAGCAAGCCTTTGAGCCCATCCTGAAGCACACTGAGGTGAGAAAGGTCTTCTCCACTGGTAAGGTTGGGTAAAGCGCTCCCCCTGTCACCACGGAAAGGGCTCCCGGCCGCTGCAAACTGTCACCTTGTGGGTGAAACCCTGCCTCCGTGCGAAGCTGCAGCCAAGGTCAACAAAGCTCAGAAGAGCTAAATGTGCCGCAGTCAAGCCAAATTCGTACCCCCAACTAGGACACTGATGAGCCCTGAGCCCAAGAAACTTCAGATGTTCTCAACTCCTCTTGAAACAACAAGTCACACAAGCTCTGCATCCGTTTGGATAGGACCCACCTAGTATTAAGCTGACAGGTTTTTTTTAAATACTGGTTTGGGGGATTAGGCTGGGACAGAGGAAATCAGGACTATAAATTACATCCTAAACTATGTCCAGAGCACCCTGGCAAGGGGATGTTGCTCAACAGAAGCATGCAAACATGTATGAGGCCCAGGATTTAAGCCCCATGTGTCCTTTACACCACGGCTCTGTTCATGCACAGGGGTAACGCACTGGAAAAGACCCTTTCCAAAGTGCCTTCAGCTAGAACTGCCCTTCTTGACCCAGTGACCTGTAAAAGACACCCTCAGGATGTGCCCCCTTGTTGGCTTCCCCTCTGATCTGGACCCACAAGCTCTCAGCAGGTCTGTTGCCTGCTTCACAGCAGGACTCCACGTGTTTGAGCTGCACCTTTGCATAAAGCACAACCCATCCTTCCCACCTATCCTTCATAAAGTGCCAGCTCCAGAACTGTTCCCTCGCCAGCGTAAAGAGCTACCACTTCTCTGAAAGGATTGACAGCATCGACTTCAGCAGCTCTCAGGCTGCAACATAAAAGCCCATGTCCACATTTGCTAGCAAAATTAACTGCCGAGCATTTCAGATCTTTGCAGGCTCTTCGCAGGCTCTTCGCAACCCCAGCAGAGGTTAAGCACAAATCACTGGCTTCCCCGGGTTAGGATCCAAGATCATGGATTTGCCCAAAACTACATTCCTCTAACTGAATGGTGACCAACTCCCCATTTAGTCCAGCCCAAATAACAAACAACCCCCACATTATTTCAGGCACAGACAAAAGAGACTATCTTAACACCTGGGAATTTAATTTTAAGCTGCAGGAGGCACTGGGAATTTAATTGTCATCATGAGATTAGAAGTAGTTTTCATAAGACGAAAATCAATCAATCGATCTGAAGTGAAGGTGACAGTGTTAAAGGTATTTTTTTGCTCGACAGGAAATAGAGGACAGACGCAACCATTCTCGTTTGGGCAGGTGTATTGCAACAGAAGGCTCTGCTGGGCTTGGCTACGCAAAAATCTCTCATGTCTCGAAGCATCTGCCACGTTGGCCAATCTTCAGTAAACGCACGCATCTTCAAATCAGTGGCAGCATGTCCCTGATTTTACCTGAACCTTTCACTGCAGCTGTCCTTTAAAATCCAGTTCAAGCCACCATTTCAGGTTGTATTTCTTTTACTCTCTTACAAATTTCAGCTGATTTTTTTGTTCTCTGCAACTGCTGAGCCTAGAGGTTTAAAAACCCCACTCCCTTAAGTAAGGCGACAGAAAAATCCTGCAGCTCTTTAGGATTAATACGCATAATGGCAAGTTCTAACCGAATCCGGCAAAACTTTTAACACAGAGTTCATGGGTTTCTGGATTGCAGAATCAAAAATCCATGTTTCTAAAATAATCCAAAGTTGCTGAAGGTATATAATAATAATTACTATTATTATTATTATAAATGTTGCAATATTTTGTAGAAAAGGATCCTAGATCTTGCTTATTTCAATTAGCGGAAGTATCACTCCAACTAGACTTTTCGCCAACAAAAATTAAGGAGGCAGCCTCCCTCCTGAAGCCCAGGAACTTGAAGATACCTAGGCTTGCCTTTGTTATCCAGTGTCCAGATACCATTGCAATGCAGACTTTGCAAAAAACCTGATGTATTAGAAAGAGGAACTCCAAAAAATAGGCCAGATATAAAAGAAACCAGCTCATATTAGCGTATGGAGATTTTTTCCTTACATCATTTCAAAAGATTCATATAAGAGAGAAAAAGTTTTTTAAAATATCCTGATCTTAAAAATTAGAATTTCACGTACAGTTCACAGTTCCTATCTCCATTCCCATCTGTTGCGCTCCCGATAACAGGACAAAAATTCAGTTTGCAAGAAACGTGCAAGAATTTGCAGTAGCGGATTATTCTTAACAGCGAATAGACAACGCCTGACCCAAACACTAGAACAGAGCAAGTGAGCATGCAGTAACGTATGACAGGCCTGGCAGGAGACGGCCTGTTAGTCATGCTTAGCTCAAACTATTTGCTGTTTAAAATGATGAACAAGCATAAAACCTCTCCCCACTCCCCACCAAAGGGATTGCCAATGCCAGCTTTAAAGGGCTAGCTTGTAATTGGTACAAAAATGCATGTTTTTCGAGACCATTAAGGACAAAGTCAGGCTGGGAAGTGGCAGAGCTAGTCCCGGTATTCAGGGATGCTGCTCTAATGATATAAGGGGAAAAAAAGGCACAAAACAGAGTCAGTGGGATGGATTAAATGTGGCAGGATTAATCATTAGGAAAAAAAACAGATCTGCAGCCAGCACTTTATGTACCCCAAAATGACCGAGACAGTTGTGCAGGAAACAAACACACAAAGTTTTCTAAAACCTAAACCGCTACTAAGCATCAGGCGCTTAACTAAGGTCCTTCAGACAGGAGGTTTATCAGAAGAGGCAAGATACTGTACTTTTATCTCCTGGTAAAATGGACCGGTAAAATCGGTCCTTCCTTTTCTTTTCTTCCGGGTTGGGAGGCAAAGGTTTTGAGCCATGGTTTAAAGTCCCAGCGTCTTTGCTTCCCGATCCAATCATAGTGCTGGTATTTCTCATCGGAGGAGCAGGCGGTTTGTCTTCTGTTTCAACTCCATTGTTCGACATCTTCAGTTGGGAAGGCCGTTACTAGGAATAGGAAAAAGAAAAGAAATAAAAAGAAATTATTTATTTTTCAAGAACTAGAATCATACGCTGTCAAATAAAACACACAAAGGTATTTGCAGGCTAGCCTGTAACCTCAGAGCAACACAGACCAAGTGTCAGCGCAACAAATTCTACTCGACCACCAAATTTTCTCTGTTAACAAGACTATGTTCAAGCATAGGAGTTTTTAGTCATCAAGAAAAGCCTGTTTCAGGATACAGCCAATTCTCAAGCAAACCACGGAGTAGAAACGTTGGGTGGGGAGGCAGGGTGGTAAATACAAGGTAGCAAAGAGCAGGGACACCCAAGAGGAGTGAACAAGCTGCCGAGCTCCTAAGACCTCTCAGGTCCGTGCTAGTTCCACTAAAAACTATGTAAAAAAGTTTGTATCTGCCTCCAGCACAGCACGATGCAGAAAGACTGAAATTTGCGCTCAAAGAATTTCAACACAGCCGCTCAGGCTCCTTTGCTAAAAAGCTGCTGAACTGGTTCAGAGGCAGGGACGGCAGGAAAGCCGCAGAGCTGTACCCACGGAGATGCAGGGCCACGGTCCCAAGCCGGCCCTGGCCCTCCTGCGGTAGCAGCACACTCCAGCTGCAAATCGAACTGCCGGAAAGTTGACTGCATTTTGTTCTGTTGGAAGGGTCAAACAAAACTAGATCCCCAACACACACATAAATCCTTAAGTAAATAATCCCTGCTGTGAGGATTTAAAGACGGAAGCTTTGGAACAGGGTAATAGATTATTCTGCAACAACTAGCTTGTTCCACCCAAATGAGATCAGCGTTACTCCAGACACAGCCTGGTTGCAGCGAGATCCTTCTGGAAACTGGAATTTGTCCGCATTATGTTCTCAAAAGAAAGTTGGGAGTTAACTGCAGAACAAAGACCAAAGCAGGAACCGTTTGTTTGGGTGGAAAAGGCAGTTCAACAGCCTTAAGAATTTCACAAACAGTAAGGGAAGGTGTTTCACCCAGGGAGAATTATTGGGTGGCAGAAAGTCAAAAGCGGTTTGCTCTCCACAAGTGAGAAGTCCGGTTTCAACACCGACATCGCTGCTGGCTTCCAGGGAACTGCTTTTCCATAGGCTGGACTCAGAGGAACCACACTGGCTCACACTCCAAACAGATCCCACAACCACACGACAGACCTACGACCACACAACGCCGCCCCGCCAGTCTTCAAAGTCTTCTTTGGCCAAGCTACTGATGCTCAGCGTTAACTGGAGAGATTTGGACCCAGGGCACTCTGCTCTCACAGCTGCAGGGAGTTAAGAAAGGCCTGCAGAAGGCACTCAGGGGCAACATTAGACTTTGCTGAAAGCAGCGGCTCCCTAGCTGTTGCCTACCAAGCCGTGGCTCGTCTGCAGCACCACCTTCTCCTCCCGCTTTTTTGGCTCCTGGTTTCTTCTCACTTGCTGTTAAATGGGCGGGCTGGCAGTATTGTGCAGCCCGTAAGGCTTTGGACAAGCCTTCACATACAGGGAGCTTCATAGAGGTTTGCCCCCAGCCCCGCTTCCTCCCGACACAACTGTGCAATGGAATTTTATATGACAGACTAGCACTTGGGTATTGATTTTAATGATTTTGGTGTTTTGGAGGGGTGGGGGGAAATCAGCTGTGCTTTTGTCTGGGCGTGTTTTGGCACGTGTCCTGTGCATCTCCCGTCACTCATGTTTCAGCCTCATGCCGGTTTCCAGTATAAAACAGAGCAGAACTAAGTGAGAGCTGGAGTGCCAGCCACGAAGTGGTGCAAATGACTACCCTCCCCATCTAAGCAGTGGAAAAAAAGTCTAAACTAAAACCCAGCTGGTAAATTTGGCAGCCACTGCTGCATGCATATCTTGTGCAACATGAAGATACTGAGGCCTCACTGACGGGCTTTGCACATCGCAGCATCGGTGGCTGGTACTGAACTGGCACAAGTAAAACATTTGAAATGACACAAGCAGAAGGGCCATGTAAAAGCTGCGTTCTTTGCATTGATGCTTATTTAACCTGGAAAAAAGCAAATTGCTGGGAGGGTGATAGGATAAGCTGCAAATAGGGAAGCAGAAGGAAAACAAATGTTAGCAGCTCTGTGCTTGCCAAACGGCCCTCCCCAGGAGCAGGCACCACATTTGCTGCTGTGACACCCTGGTTTAGCCCCCAGGGGTTTGAGTAAAGGTGCATCCAAAGATTCCCCCACCGGCCAGCCTGGCTGCAGCTGCAGGCATGACTGAGACGGCAGGGAGACTGCCTCATTGCTGGGTCCCCCTCTCACCAAGCAGCGAGGTGAGTAGGTGAGAATCGGTGCTTGCTACCTGCTGTCAGAGATGTGGGACTAAGCAGGGGACAGAACAAAGTTTACTGCACTGGGGAACAGATGCAACATCAGGCTGAAGGGCAGTACAAGGAAGAGAATACATCAGCGTGTGGCTCCAGGCTGGAGAAAAAGAAGTGAGACGAGGAAGAAACACACCCCCCCCCAGTTACAGGCAGAGGCTGGCCTAGTGCTGGGGGAAGGAAAAAAGAACAGAAGCAAAACAAAACAAACAAAAAAAAAGCAAAACCAAAAAACAAAACCAACCATGAAAACATAATAAAAACCTCTGGATGTCAAGCATCCTCACTCTCAGTTCCACCAGTGCAAAACCCCAGGGGCATCTGCTCAGAGTTTCTTCAATATAAGAGGGTTTTTCAAAATCGTTCAGTCGGAAAGGATAGAGCACAAGTGAATCGCTGTTTTACCAGGGCTAGAAACACTGGCAGTTATAAGCTCTTGTTTATCTTACATTATTCCCTGAATGAGCAAGTATTTGCTGAGAAGTTACATAGTTTAACAAACATAGTTTGTTACATATACTATGTGACATATACTATGTTACATAGTTACATAGTTTAACAATATTGTTTTACACCTATTTGATAACCACAACTTTTACGTGGACAAAGCCTACACCCTCTCCTTTCTTCCCCGTCACTCAAGACCTTTCTCCTCATCAAAGTCCTATGTTTAGAGTTACAAGAACTATTTAATCTGATTGGAAATGGGGGGCGAGAGAGATCCCCTGTAATAGCAATACTATCGTAAAGGGTTCCCCAAAACCTTTTCCCACTAGATATTTGAAGGGAAAACCAAAAACCCGCATACATGGGTCCTCCCACTGTGATTCAGAGACGCGGTCTATCCCCAAACTCAACACTGTTATACTTCAAACTTCTGTTGGCCTCAAATTATGTGGATGAAACCCTGTCCTGACAGAATTACACCCGCCTCTCCAGGGCTTTACAGCACAGCTGAGAGCCCGGAGCCATGCCGAGCTGTTGCAGAGGCAGCCACCATAGCCCAGCTGACTGTGCAAATTCTCTTCTTCCTAAAATAATCTCCTGCCAATTCACATGTAAGCAGGCTTTAAACAACCCCCTCACGCGTAGACCCTGCTCAGATTCAGAGCACGCGGCAATTGCTTCACCGGCCGGCATAACACCAGCGCTACGCCACGGAAGGGAGTCACCCTGCTCGGCGCGATCCGTCCTGGCAGGAATGCCAAGCGCCACCGGTCCGAGCCACCTCTTCGCACTGGCACGACTCTGCTCTGAGAAACTCAGAGTGATGAAGCCAAGAGCGGAACCAATGAAACAGCACATGAACTCTTCAGCCGGAGTCAGATGAGGGAACATGTTTTAGCTGCAGACACAATTATCCTCAACTACTATATATGTTAAAATAGCAGCGCTCGAACCAAACCCCACAGACACCCCTAGGAAGGCAGAGCCGTGATGTAGGACTATTGCTTCTGCAGCAATTTGAGAGCACTGAGAGTTTGAGTTGTTTCAGCACAGAGTACTTAAAAGTTTTATTACATACTGCAACCTGTGACTGCCATAAGTCAAGTTATGGCGGCCTTCAAATGCTCCCTGCCCCTGCCCATCAACTTTTGAAGCCCGTTAGCTAGATTAGATTACCCCAGCCTCAGCAGAGTCGAACAGCAGGCCTGACAAACTCTCCTTTCACACCTACAGAATGCTGCTGCAGACAGGAAGGAGCGACAGGCAACCACGCACAGGGGAGAGGAGCCTCAGGAAACCACTTCGCAGCTCAAGACGGAGCAGGCGGCGGTACCGAACAAAAGACGGCACCCACAGGTGCCAACAGCGGCGACCGAGAGTTCGGAGCGCACAGACGTGTGATGATCCGCACAGGACTGTAGATACGGCCTAAAAATCATGAAGTTTATGGCTGTAGTTTTCCTGTAATACAGGCACAGGCTCCTGAACCATTCATCTAGCAGAGTGGGACCCCAACATACGTGGAGCCTTCTGGTGCTACTGTGTGTAACACACAGGCACACGAAAGGGGGGGAAAAAAAAAGAGAACAAAGATCCTCTATTTATGTCATTTTTCCTTCTGGTAAACCACATCATTTCAAACCTGATGCTCCACACTGAACTATAAGTTTCTATCAAGCTGGCTGTATTTTCTTTGCATTCCTCAGCAAGACAGGCAGATGACTGATTGCTCAAACAGAAAGCAATTAAAAAGTCAGAGGAGCTGAAACCTACGCTACAGTAGATGCCATAAAGATAACTATGTCCAACGCATACTAATTGCTGGAGTCAACACGAAAACTCGTAAAAGAGCCATCTATAATTCATGCAGTCTGGCAAGGCAGTAGTTGTAAGTTACTCACTACAACTTACAGATGAATAAACTATATTAAACAAGAAAGGGGGGAGGGAGATGCTCAGCAACTGTTTTCCCCTCTCTGTCTACTACCAGAAGGAAACCTCACATTTTTCCAAGATGGTATTTTTCTGTTGTTGCCAGGGTGAGGAAAGGGTGTCCGGCCCACAGAAAAGGCAGAAGGAGTCTTGACTTTTAATTGAGTTCATCCCGATCAGAACAAGCGTTTTACCTCTGCACCAGTATCCCTGCACCCTTCCGCACCATGGCTAGAGTCTGCTCGTGCACACACGCAGTTAAAATCTCCTTGCACTGCCCTGGTGGGAAGGAGCAGGGGCCATCCCCTGCCCTGTTCAAACACACTGCAAGCAGCAGATTCCCTCCCCGTGTGCCGCACTTTCATCCAAATCCCAGCAGAAAACGAGCGGCACAGTTTGCCAGCTGGGTTTCGACACAGGATGAAAAGACATTCATCATTTTTTTCTTTATCACTTTATGTGGGACTAAGTTTCAAACACAGTCTCACGTTGAAGGAAAGGCACCCCACAGATGTTCCACCTGAAAAAGAGGCCAGAGGTGTCCTTTTCCTCCACCGGACAGAGGATGGGATGTGGGGGACGTGCTGTCACTCAAAAGGGCAGCAGCAATACACATACCCTGAGGGAGGACAGACTGATCGGCACATTTAGAGGTGATTAAAAAAAACTCCCCAGTAACTGTAGCATCTAGCTGTCTCCCCAGCCAGCTACCGCCCGTCTGAGTGCTGTGCAAGTGTGCCAATTAAACAAAAAAGTGTCAAGGGCCATCAGTGCATCAGCCCAGACCCAACATTTACATGTGAATTAAAAAAAAAAAACCAACCAAAACCCCAGGTTTTCATAAAGTTCTAATTAAGAAAGAACTATAAAACAGCAGAGTTTGCTCTTCTATCTTTAGAATTTACCTGTTAGGTCCCTGCAGGTGCTGCCAACACCCAGAGGTGCAGATGAAACCACTAAATTAAATGAAACAATCATCAGTAAAAATAAGCACACATTTGGAAGAGAATGCATCCACTGCTACAGCCAGGGTGGGGGCGTGGGGAGGGGGAAGGGAGACACTCTCTCGTGGCAGCTGGCCAACGGGTTGCAGTCTTGCTCCAGTGCCAGCGTTATTTCCATAGTGCTAGACATAAAGGATGACTGACCAGTTACAGCCCAACAGGAATGCTGGAGGACTCCACGGCCTGGAATTTTAAAAGCCAGAAGGGTCCTTTTAAAAAAAAAAAAAACCAACAACACAAAAAAACCCACTTTAATCCAACCCCAACTGTTTGGGCTAAATGCAAGACCTGCCGGGTGGGATTCCCCAGCCTGTATTTTGCAGGAGGACATGGACACCACCGCAACGGGCACTACTTGTGGGCAGGAGAGTTGCAAAACCTTTCCCTGGGCAGATACACTTGCTAACCCATCGTTCTGCATAGAGATGCTTCTAAAGAAGAACAGCCTAATTATAACCCCTCGATTCCTAGCAACAGAGCAGAGTTCTCCTTTCAGTCAAGTTAAGGATGCTTCTTTCTGTTTTGTTTTAAATCTCAAGGCCCAGCTTTTGCCAGCCTTGGCGGTGCGGGCCCACGCGTGACCGCTGTGGCAGCAACCCAGACACATGGGAGGTTTCAGTAGCGCTGTGGCAGGTCAAGCCCTTTCCACCAGATTAGGCTGGAGTCCAAAATTGCAGAGGCAAGGCCAGCTTAAATTGCCACGCTCTGACTTAGCTTTGGCTGTTTCACGAATAGCCAGCTGTGTCAAACAATAACCACTTTGCAGCCAAGGCCAGCTGTGCCCGAGTACCAGGAGTACACGATGAGTTCGCCTTACTTGTGCTCCAGTTGGGTAGCTCAGGCTTTGAGAGCTGCAGAGACCAGCTCCAGTTGTTCCCATCCCCGGGCAGCCGCCTGCTCACTTTGACCAAGCACTTCCCCTGTTCTAACAGTGCTTTTAAACAGCCCGAGAGAAATAAATTACATCCATATTTAAAAAAAAAAAAAAAAAAAAGAAAATCCAAGCTGAGGCAGAAGGAACCAAGAGTATCATTTTTAAAACTTCTCAGCCCACAAATCATCCTCCGTATTTCCTCATCTCCAGAAGTGCTGTCTCCCCTCCCCCAGCTACATGCCTGAACAAGCAAGTTTGCTGTTGCAGATGTCAGTACAGGCTCCGTTTTCCAGCACGGTCCGGGGCGGCCTTGGCCCTGGTTCCACTTTTGCTCACAGGAAGGCAGGGCATTAACCGCACAAGTCAAAAGTAGCCACTGGAGTCAGAGCTTGCTAAGCAGGGTGGGAAAAATCAAGGCCTCTTATGTTAAAGCATACCCAAAGCCCATATAAGCAGGTTTCCTGGAGGAAATCTGTGTTCCAGAGGAAATGACTAGATGCAGCATAAAGAAAATATATTAAACACATGCAGTTAAACACCCCCCCACTACTCCCCACCTAAGTTACTTGCCTCTAAGTCCAAACCGCACGTTAGCAGAAACAGCAACTAAAAGCAGACCAATCATTCATCATTTTTCCATTCAAAAGTTTCCAATTCAGAAGAAGAACATAGAGCACAGGGCTCAGAATTCAGCCCCACTATCCCTTAACATGGAATAACTCCCAGCACCAGGTATTCACGTTTTAAATACATGTAAGTATTTGCAAAAGCGCAGCATGTAGGCACGCACCTTGTTAAACACAGAGATTTGGCGTTTGCCACTTAGCAATGGGGGCAGGGGTAAGAAGTATGTCAGAAAACTGGAACATGGTCAGGTCAAGTCAACAACATCTCACACGCGCAGACGACACCGTAACTCAGCGGTTCGCAAAAAGCCAGGGTATGTAAATAGCAGAAAGTTTGCATTAACCTGCAAAATGTGAGTCTTTCTGAAGAGAAGAGACACCAAGACAGAGACCTGCAAAGAGAAAACAGATGTTCTTAAGAGCAAAACTCGTCCAACTCCTTTCTCACTGGGAGACTAAAGAGCAAGACGACGACACGAGCATCGTTAGCTGACGAAGGCATCCAAGAGCCTCAATTAGACTGAGAGGGAAATGCCGCAACAGTTCAGCGCTAATTGGAAATGCAAACATTTATCATCGGAGTAGCGCTGGCTCCTGTGTATGGCTCCATTGTGTGTACTGCAGCTAATGACAGTAGGAAGCCCTGTGCTCTGCAGTATTTATGTAACGACTGGCAAAGCTGTCACATTCTCTTAATTGCCAGCCAGGATTTTCATACTGGCAGTAGTTTTCAATTAAAAAAAAAACCAAAATCTATAAGATCGCTTCAGTTTCACATTGCTTCGTTGAAGTTTTGGTTCTTCTTCAAAGCTGGGGAAAGAGGAAGAATGAATAATTCTCCCAAGACAGAATGAGCTCTGCATCAAACACGAGCTATTTGTAGATGAACTGAATTAAGAGACAAGGAAAGCACGGTCAAATACCCAGAAAGAGCTATTTTAGCATCAGTAAAGACAAAAAACTAGAGAACTGCACATAAATCTGCTTCAAGTTTGCAATGATTGCTCCTTCAATTATGATACACGTAATGCTCTAAAAGCAGTTCATTTAAAAGGCAAAATGAAAAAGCCTAAGGTAGATTAGTGTTTCCATCTGATTGAGCTTTCACAGTAGAGCCTCCTTTGTCGGCAGAGCATCAGCTCTGTGTTGATAATTATAAGCCATCTAGCAAAACGCCCCATTGTACCTACTTTATAATCCCAGTACGTACAGAAGTAAGCGTAGTGAGGATACCATGGCAAGGTCTCGTGTTCCTAGACCTCCTCACTTGCACCAAATGGACTGCAGAGCATTCGCTAGTCCATTTAGAATCATCATCGTTTAATTTAATGAGCAGCCGTTTGTTTTAAGGAGGTACCATCAGGCCTTTTATCACATCATTTACTCAGATCCCAGTCATACTTACTGTATGTCAGTAGAGAAAAGAAAGCTCTATCAGACTGGTACAAAGGAACTGCTGTTTCTGCAATATATTACAACACAACTCTGCATTAGCGCTCAGTTAAATAAAGCCCATGAGACGAGTGAACTATTTTTACTGCGTTGAATAAAAGAAAATATAAGAACATCACTTATTACAGCAGCAGGCCCGTTCTAAGGCGCTGTGTAATTAGGAGTTAATAAAAGGACCAGAAACAGTAGGCAAGGTTTTCCTCAATATCTTTGTGCAAGACTTTCTGGGGCACAGATGACCTTATCCTGTGTTCTTGCTACGATTATCCAAGCAGCTTTACATAGGACGAACGGACCTTCGCTGCTACCTATTTAAAACTCATTCTCTCTCACGAAGCAGTGACATCGGCTGCAGCCACAAAACTCAATCCAGCAGAGACTGATCGAGCTCCTGTACGCAGCCCTGTCAGCATCTGCAGCAAGTGACTTGCTCGCCCACTGGGAATTGGATTGAAAGAAGCATCTACATCATAAAATTAGCAACAGTAAGAACTGCAAATTCAGCAGAATTTGGATTTCACTGATGGATGGATTGCCAGCGTGCATGTTTTATTCATCTCAAGACTGCTTTGTCTGGTTGGTTGCATCTCCCCTCTGTACTTAAAATGCAAAAAATTGGTTTACGGTCACTACTGAGCAGCCAAGAAGCTCCTCAGACAGGGTTTGTTGTACCTCTTCTAAGTGCTAGCCAAAACTCACCAGATTTCCAAATTGACGACAACCGAAGAGCGATGTTCTAGGAAGGCATATGAGCCAAGGCATTTTGTCAGTAGGAGCATTCCCTCCCATCGCTGTAAGTCACCTAGCTCAAGTCCCACAGCTACTTCCCGCTAAGGTCATCAGCGTGTGAATTAGCCTCCCTACGAGAGCACACCATGCAGCAGATCAAGATGCAGAGTTTTCTGATCATCCTTCCTTAATTCCGATAATTAAGGTTCAAGGATGTTTGCTACCAGCACACTCTCATAGAGGTTCCTGCTACCTACCCATAACCCTAACGCTTCCTCGGTGGTCAGGCACTCAAACCAATTCTCATTTCAGCATCCCCCCCAGGCTACCTGCCCGCACTCCCTCTCTCTCCTATTGTAAATCCAAGGCAACAGAGTGTAAAGTGAGATAGATATTTTAAATTCTGTAGGTAGCACACTACAATTTCACTGCTCAGCTTTACAGCAACAGCTCTGTTCGCTATAAAACTCAGACACAAACAGGACAGTGAATTTTGGAAACAGCTATTTCACAGCCCGCAAGAAACCTCAGCACTGGTCCCCAGCATACACAGGAGGAATGCATGGGGCTGCACTTCCCAAACCAATTTTGCTCCATCCACTTTATGTCATTTACATCCTGCCTCTTCGCTGAAGCTCGCGTTCGTACACCCACTGCGGCACAACCTGCGCTAACTCCTCCTTTCCTGTTCCTACGCTCCTCGCAGAGGGATGCAGTGAAGTGAAATACGTGGGCTGTGGGAAAGGAGATCCTGCAAATCAATCCAGAACAGGGGATGACCTGATGGCTTAAGTGAACTGTCTCCTTTGCAAGTTTGAGGTTGCTCCTGCCACTCTTTCTTTCCAGTAGTTTCCTTTGAGCTGAGTTTTCCTCCACTCCTGGTTATTCTCATACTGCTGGTATTCACAGGTGCTGATTCACAGCCTCCCAAGATACGCTTATTTGGCTGCTTTTATTTCTAAGAAAAGTCACTTCAGGCTGGAAATAACTGTCGTTTTTCTATGAACGCTCTTCAGTGTGTATCTAGTTTTATCTGAGCAGCCTAAATATTCTACTGTAACTAAAGCCTCAAAGTTTTGAAAGCCTCTGTGTCTCTAGTCAAATGTTATAAAAGAGACATCCAAATCTGTGGCCTGCCATTGTGCTAAGTCCTTTTAGCCTTAAAAATAAAAATTGGATTTGAGCCTAAGATATATTCTTTAAATGTCTAGCATGGTTTGAATTTACATCCCCATAGGTGAAACTTCCCCCGAGGGTTTCAATCCTTAACACAATTAAGAATCTGCAAAAACCTAATGCTTTTGTTCTGACAAAGCTGAACCAAGACATCTCAAATAGAAGTGGACGAATCCCAAATCACGACTTTTTGAAATGGGCTCTCAAAAAGCAGCCCTGAGCAAATCAGCCCGCAAGGCTCTCATTTTAATATCTTATGTTATCAGCAGACAGCTTCTATCTTAGATCTGAGATGATTTACAGTCTCCAGCCCCTGCTCTGCTGGCTCCTAACCTTCTCTCCCCCACAGAGCATCCGTATTCCGGGTATTTCCTTGGAGATTCATTAACTGCTCCTTCCTCAAAGGCTATGATTATTGGCATTTTTCTCAGACTACATTTCTAAGCATTTAAAAAGACCTGTCAGGACAGAGAAATAAATAAATACAGAACAATATCAATTCATCATTCTCTCTGTCAAGACACTGCAGGTAAAGAGAAAACCTAAGTTTTGGCTAATGCCTTTAAAGCTGTTTTCTATCCTGCATGCCTGTATACCATTTACATAGCACGTCTTAATGTCAGTGTCCTCAGAGGAAGACAGTGAATTAGAATATTGGTATCTCTAGTTTAGGAGGCAATTAGACCAATAACAACAAACCAGAGCTGAATGTATGCTCAAAACAATCTAGTTAGAATTCTATTTTAGGTAAAAAATCAGTCAAATAATCCCATTATCCCGAGGATTGCTTTAGGCATGGTCCCAACCCAGCACATCTTTTTTTCATCTTTCAGTTCCACGACCAGAAAGTGATTGGAAAAAAAAAACCAACCCACTGAAAACTACCAGAATGGTCCTTTCTGTACAAGTTCCTCTCCCAGTTGCAAAGCCCAGGAAGACAGAGAAATAAATGTTCCAATGTCAGTCAGCCACTTGCTAAGCCACTTAAGAAAAGAAATTAAAAGAAAAACAGTAAAATAAGTGTACACCTCAGGCCAACAAATACAATTTTCCTGTTCTTCACCCCACTTCCTGCAAATACCAACTCAAAGGGCGCCTCTTATTTCCTCTTATTTCCACCCTTTGCCTCCTTTGTCAAAAAGTAACACGTGCCTCTTCTACAGCTGCAGTTTACCTGATTTTATTTAAAAAAAAAAAAAAAAAGAGAGAGAGAGAAAAGAAATGTTTCAAAAATCATCTTCCATTTCTGGATTTGCTCTCACATGCTCTGTACAGCTCTGCTGCATAACAGGCATTTTTTCCATAGGAGACAGCACCACCAGCCAGCACAGCCGCCAGAGCCAGTTACCTGCGTGCGTCACTGACCTGGGGTCCCAAGGAAGGCGGCAGGAGCAGGGCAGAGGCAGAGTATGTAGCACGGTAGAGCGTGTGCATGTATAAACATACCTATATACACGTACATAGTACACAGGGGTGTATGTGCGCATGTCTCTGTGTGTAACTTGCACTATGCAAGTAACTCACCTATTTTGTTTGCTCCCGGACAGGGAGTATGCGTCATATGACTGTTTATAAAACATAATTATCCTCAAGTGATATAAAGTACTAACAACAACAACAAAAAAAAGGCTATAAAAAGTTATAAAGTACAATAGACAGCTCTGAATTAATCTAATTTGGTATTACGCATTGGCTAGTTACCTCTGTAAGCATGCATACACCGGATCTTGTTTCAACTAAATGGAATCCGTATTAATTTAAAAAAATAAACCGACTCCCCAGAGGCATATAAACAAGGTTGTTGCCCAAATCCATGCTGACCTCATGCATACAAGTTATTCAGCCACTACCACTCACTCCATCGAAATCATCAAAAGAGAAAAGAAAATGAAGGCACTTCTTGAGTCCGTTTCCTCTTCCAAGACACTTGTGGGAGGAAGGGCCAGGCAGCTCAGAAAAGGATAACCTCATGATTTCCCTTTAGGCTTGTGCTGAAGAAAGAAGGCATTCAAGGACTTTCAGTTCCAGAAATAGAAATCCTCCTCTGCAGAAGTTTTGTTCTACCAGGTCACCGCACAGAAGACAGTGGTGGGTCCCCAGCCATCTCCTTCACCGCTCTGTGTCCGGTTGAGCCCTCAGGTCTGCCACACTCAATCTCCGAATGCCTCTGGCTTATCGGGAGGTGGAGAAGATGCCAACAGATGTAACTAACAAAGCTCCTGAACCACTTGGAATATCTTCATGTTACTTATTTTTAACATTTGAGTGCAGAATTCCAAGGAACTTGTGGGTAGAAACAGGTTTCGCTCATCCTGGTATTTAGTAGTGAGACTAAACTCCAGCTGTGAAGCCCTCTTGCCTCCTCCACAGCCTGCGTCCCTCAACTACCAGTGGGAAATCAGGTAGGATGGTTTCAGTGTGTCAACAGTGCACGTGATTATGGTGAAGTAGGAAGATTTTCCTTATTACAGGCTTAAACTTTGAGGAAGTCTGCCTGAAGAGACAAAAGCTCACTGCCTGCTGCTAGGACAGGGGGTAGACCCAGAGCAGCCTCCATGACTATGCAGAAGCGGTGGGTGAGTGTTTCTTTTCCCCTCCCCACCCCCAAAAGAACAACAGCCAGGGCAACTTTTAGACCTTTACACTCAAGGAAAAAATCATTACAAAGCAGTACGGTCTTAGTTTTAACCTAGCAAATTTTCACAGTACGCAGTCAGAAAGCCGGAGCAACTTGGCTTTGCACGTACGCAGGATTAAGCACGGCCGTCCAACACCGAACCGTCCCGCAGGATCAGGATCGCCGTCGCAGGACCAGGATCGCCGCCGTGCTGCAGCTTGGGGGACACTAGGGCCAAAGCCCACTTCACCTACACACACAAACCCAGTGCAGAATATTGCGGTACTGGGCCACGGGACCACATGGCAAGAGCGTGTCTGACTCATGCAGCCACGCGAGTATGAAGCTGAGGGAAGACGTAGTTTTTGGTTTGAAATTTTTCTATACCATTAGCGCCTGCACTAATTACGACAGCCAACAGCAGTCACTCTGATGGGAGGGCTGAACAAAAGTGGCACAGCTGTCAACTGCATTCAAAGAACCAAATCCTTAAGAGTTCATCATTTTGGGGCCAGAACACAATCCCCATCCAGCAAGATACATGGGCTCGCAGCTTTTCTAGGACAGAATGCTTCAGAGGGTAAGTACAGCCAAAGCAGACGTTTAAAAAAACACAAGCGCATTTGCCTGTTTCTCAGGGGGATTTAAACAGCAGGTGAGTGGGGCTGGTCTGTGGGACATGACCCTTTTTTATGTCAGCTATTTAGATGCAAATTGTTCCCCCTCCCTCCCCCTCTCAACACCATCTGTTAGCCCAGAGGTTTAGACTGTGCTTAGGGTGTAGGTTTTGGGGGAGGGGTGTATAGATAAAGCATTGAGAAAATTTCAGTTGATGCCCCTATTTCCTCTGGGGCACAGTTTAGGGGGAAAAAAAATCACTTTGCAATACTATTAATTTACAATAGCATTTTTCTTACATTCTGCTGCACTTTACTACCAACCCCATGGATTTCTTACCCTAGAAAGCATTCCTCGTCCAGCTTTTGGCCAACAAGCAACATTACATAGTGACACTTCCAGCAGGTTGCTATGGCGTTAGCATAGGGCATGAGCTGGTATTGCAGGAAGTAGCAGAGATTCAAGGAATTAAAGTCTTAAATAATAATTATGAAGTCCTTCACTACAAGGTGTAGTATTTAATGGTCTTCTAGTGCTAGGGAAGTCACCTCATCTCTGCTGCTCACTGGGGAAAAATCAGACAATATACTTTTCAAGAACTGTCGAGAGATTTGATTCATTAAAACACTTCACATAGGGCTCTGGATTCTTTGTAAAGGAAAGATTATGGGTGATGGCGCAGAGTGGGAGGGCTGGCTGACAGACCAGCTGGGGGTGCTACCACTCAGGGGGATATGGACAGGCTGGAGAATCGGGCCAACACCAACCTTGTGAAGTTCAGCTAAGGAAAATGCAAAGCCCTGCGGCTTGGCAGGAATAACCCCGGGCACCAGCACAGACTGGGAGCCAACTGGCAGAAAAGCAGCTGTGCAGAGAATGACCTGGGAGTCCTAGTGGACATTAAGTTGACCACGAGGCTCCAAAGCACCTTTGCTGTTGACCTTTCTTGCTGCATCTGGGCTGCATTAGGAAGGACACCGCCAACAGGTCAAGAGAGGTGATCCTTCCCCTCTGCTCAGGGCTGGGAAGACACATCTTGGAGCGCTGGGTCAAGTGCTTGCCTCCCCAGTACAACAGAGACGTGGACATACTGGAGAGAGTCCAGCAAAGTACCACAAAGATGATGAAGGGACTGGAGCATCGGACATACGAGGAGAGGCTGAGAAAGCTGGGACTGTTCAGTGTGGAGACGGAAAAGCTCAGAGGGATCTTATCAATGTGCATAAATACCTGAGGAAGGTGTAAAGAAGGCGGAACCAGGCTCTTCTTGGTGGTATCCAGCAACCAGACAAGAGGCAATGGGCAGAAACTGAAATACAGGAAATTCCATTGAAATGTAAGAAGGAGAGGGCAGGGGGAGGAACCAAAACCCAAAGCAAAAAAAACCAAAAAACCAAAACCCAAACCCAAAGCTTTTCTCCTGGGAGGGGAACCAAACCACAAAACAGGTTGCCCAGAAATATCATGGAGTTTCCATCCTTGGGGGTGCTCAAAAGCCCACTGGACCTGCCCCTGAACAAACTGTTCCAGCTGCCACTTTAAGCGTGGGGTTGGACTAAACTATCCTCAGAGGTTCCTGCCAACCTCACCAATTCTGCAATTACAAGCCACAAAAAGTGGCAGGGAGGCTCTAAAGGCGAGATCATCATTCAGACTACGTATCTGAAGAAAGTGTTTCTAGTCAACTGCATCCAAGGCCCCAGTTTAGTGTTGAAGACAAATTAAAAGGGGTGATAAGTGACAACCTTGTGCAGAAAATCAGTAAAAGAGTTGGAATCAGTACTACAACACCCTTATTTTGAGTTTTAACATGTGGAGTACAGTCCTGGTACTTGGGAGATGCAAGCCCTTGTCCCAGTTCTCACACAGACCTCGTCTGTGATCTCGGAGGCACAAGGGGCGGGGGGTGGAAAGGGCGAGTACTTCTTGTTTGCTCTGCCCTCCTCCGATCAGTCAATCACCTCTTTAAAGGAAAGGCACTTCAGGCAGTTACAGAGCACACAGCATGAAAAAAATCCCTTCCAGGTGCTTCTGCAACTTCAGTTACCACAAGAAACACATTCTTAGTTAAAAAAAAAGAGAGAACTGCCTGTGCAATCCGGATGGGGAACTCAACGGCAGAGGGTAAAGGGGGCATGGAGGGATGGGAAAACCGTTCTGCCCCCTTGGGGCCCAGGTGATGGGACAGAAGAGCCCTCCAGAGCTTGGAGTACAAATAGGCAGAGACCACCTAGGGGGAAGTGGGGAAGGAAGAAAATACAGTGTGGGCTTCAGAGCTTCAACTGCAGCTGAGCAAGTTCTCAGGCTGCCCTTGCACAACACCCAAGGCTGACACCAAGATGGGTTCAGGCAGACTTTAATGATGATGCTCCACAGGAGCAAAGTAAAGGAGCTCTTACTTCAGCTGGGAACACCTCCTGCCAGGCAAGGCTTGCACAGCAACAGTTTTTAACAGGTTTTTGGCCTTTTTTTTAATCATTTTTTTTACTGTTGGGATATTGTTTTGGTTTTTAGAGTGTTGCCAACACAAACGCAACACTTTCCTCTTTCTTGCGGAAACAGAAGAGGCCAGACCAACATACGATCTCAACTATTTGGTGACAGACAGGACCTTCAGGTACCTACTTCCAAACTATTAACTTCTAAAACTTATGCAATTCAGTATCTCCTACTGGAAAGCAATATTCTGACAAGAGTTGCAGGCATTTCATAGAAACATTTTTTTAAAAAAACCCATCAGTTATCTGAACAAACAGTGTTTCAATACATTTCTGCTGATATTTTGAAAGAACTTAAAGTTACCATTTTAAAATAAAAGCGGTTATATTTTCTCCCTCTGTGAAAAGTACATTCTTCAGAACATCGGCGTTTGCCCTACAGAATGAGAGGGGTTTTTATGCACTGCTCTAAATCACCAGCTAATTTCTGTTTCCAGATCTCTGGCATTTCACCAGCATTACTGAGAATCTCAAGAACAGTTACTGGAAATGTTTTTATTTAACCAACTTCTTGTTCATAAATCCAAGCGCATGTATAAATGTTAAGGGCTGCAATCCTGCAGTTTGATCTGTAATACAAGGTACAGGCACCAGTTCTCAGCCTCCTTGACTTCAGAAAGACAGAAAGGTCATCTGTGATAGCTAAGGGGGACTTGGCCTTAACGCCAGCAAGCCACCCACTGGAAACAGTGGGAGTTTGGCCCAAATTAGAATTTCAGGATTTATCCCATCATGCCCTGTAGCACTTCCCACACAGTACTACCTGACAGCTTCTGAAAATTGGCAAAATGTGAAGGACATGCCAACAACATCCGAGATGAGGCTTCCAAGGGTGTATTTTGTAACAATTGAATTCAGCCAATACGTGTCTGCATACGCAGGTATTCTCGCAATTCCACGTTAACGGGGTTTTCAGCACACTGACTTCAAAAGTGCAGTGGCTAAAAACGCATCTCCAAAAGCTACTCAATGCCAAACAAACCAGACTCTTAAAAGCAAAAACACCCACAAAGCAGTTGCATCCAGGACATCACTGAACTTGTGCAATAACCCCCACGTTTGGTTCCCTGCCGTTATTAGCGATTAGATAAGTAACGCCAACAACAGACAGACGCTTTTCTAGAACCTCTTTCCCAGCACCACCTCCCAAATTGTCGTCATCTCCCACAGATACCTCCAGAACAGCCCCAGAATAACTACTGCCACCCCCAGCGTGACCTGGCATGAGGTGGATGGGTTTACAGCCAGGCGTTGAGGTCCAACAGCCAATTGCTGTCCACACGGTGCCTTTGCACCCAGATCTAACAGCATGGGTGCTCGGGAAACCAGTCGGCTACTGGTTGACAGTCTTTCCCATCCCTGTTCCACACTCTTATCCGGTCAATATTTCTTTAGTTAACAATATGCCTGCGTTGAACATTTCCCTGGAGGGAAATGTGGCTATCAGCCCTGTTCAACCCAATACGACCTTTATTTTGTAGTAAGCCAAGCAACTACCATGTGTTCCATGAGCCAAGGGCTTCGTTCAGTATCGCTGCTCTGAACGGGGGGCCTGGATCCTGCCCAGACTGAAGGCACTGATTTCACTGACAACCGCATAGGGTCTGCGGCATCTAATTCTTAAATGGATCCTTTATTTGGATCCCTGGAGGCAGCAGGGGC
Source organism: Phalacrocorax carbo (assembly GCF_963921805.1). Taxonomy (NCBI): domain Eukaryota; kingdom Metazoa; phylum Chordata; class Aves; order Suliformes; family Phalacrocoracidae; genus Phalacrocorax; species Phalacrocorax carbo. The sequence goes on along the minus strand of NC_087513.1, from coordinate 214,350,150 downwards.
TTGCACGTGACTGGATCAACACCTACGGTGCAAGCCAGATTGTACCCTTGTACATAATCAGTGCAGCAACTGGGACAGAGTATGTAAGGGTTTGGTACAGCCTCTTTAGCTGTCACAGCAGCACCGCAGCAACAACCACCAGGAAAAACCCCAAACAAAACAAAAGAAGTTTAAGAGATAGCCAAGGGATGGTGGGTCTTTCAGGAATTGAGACGTGACTCATTTTGGAGCAAGAGTCAAATGAAGTGCACGAGCTGCTGAGAGACAAGACAGGTTCCAATTTAAAAGCAGCACTTAGTTATGAAATGACGAAACTTCCACAGATTAGCTGGTATGCTTGCATTTTACCCTGAAACTAGTCATTTTTCAAGATGATCTGAGTGCAGGAGTAGGAAAGAACCCTGACTCAAAGAAAAAAATAAAAGAAAATAAAAAGAAATAAAGAAGGAGAGGAGGGGCCGCAAAAAAAATTCCCATAGTTGTCATGACTTACATTCTCTACACAGGAAATCTCTGGAGCAAGCAAAAGCCTGCCTGCCCTCCCCTTGACGAACCCTTGATATAATCACATTTTTAAAATATTGCCTTCTTGAATGATGCAAATTAAAAGGCATAAGTAATTCTCTGACATACTATTGAAAACCACATAACAACACGAAATAGCAATTTATTGCATGCAAGTCCATTAAACTATTACTTACAGAGTAATAAACAGCAGCCACACAGATACCACTGTCACCGCTGAAAGGAAAACCGAGAAAACTCCTCGTCCCTGGTCCCTGGAGTTTGAGTGAGTGAAGTTGAACTGCTCCTGCTTGGAGCAGGGTTTTGTCCTCCAGAAAGCCTGCAGTATTTCAAGTAACACAGCAATTGTCCTGTAATTCTCATGCACGCTTTATAGTCCATAAAACAAAAGGGACCCTTACCTTCAAAAGTAATTTTTAAGGAAAAGCAGCAGAAAGCTTTTCAAGCAATGACTGTGAAAGGACAAAGAGAGGAGATTGTGCATTTATATTGGTCAGTGAGGCACTCATCGCAACAACTGTGACTGAGGATGGTCGTGGGGGGCCAGGGCTCACAGGCTACACCGAAAGCGGTTTTATTTTCACGGCAGGAATGCAGTTGTTGACGGCTCAGAAAGAGCCCCAAATGAGAAGGCAGGCTGGCAAGCCAGAACAAGACACCCGGCCGGCTCCACAGCCTAGGCAAAACCTTGGTTCTCTGAAGCTTTTTATTTTCCCTTCCTTTTCCAGAGTTAAAATTGAGGTGGTATCAGCTCCTCTTTCCCAAATGGAAAGCCCTTGGAGAGCAAACCAGATTTTGAAGCTTTCTAACAACTCTGCAGACCACGCCGTCGGAGCTTGCTGCTTAACATGTGCATGTGAGCGTTCAGGGCATTCACAGGGTAGTCTTGAGATCAGAGCAGAGCTACAGTTGGACCTTCTCCAGGGGTATTTTAGGAGAACAGAATCAAATTGCCACACAAACGTAATTGCCAAGTTTCAGTCTAATGTTACAGCAATTTGCTTGATGTTTTATTTCAGAGGACAGACTGGTGGAGTAATATTTTGTTGTTATTAACGTGTCCAAGTCTCTTGATGCAGCATTCGTATCTTTGTCAGGGATGGGATTTCTTCTTCAAGTTCTGCTTTTGATAACAGAAAGTATTACAGATTCTTCATGCAGCTTGGAAAAAAGATGTGGATAGACTGAGTTTAAGGCAGTTCTTAGTAAGAAAGATGCAGAGGAGCAGATGATGTGCGGTTCTCTGCTTTCTCTTCCACAAGTCCATTCAGCAAGCCAGCCTGAAAGAAATTTGCTAAGTATCTGGTGGCTGCATTACCCAACGCTTTCAATTCTTGCAACCCACGCAGAGTCCAAGCATCTGAGAAACCGGATTTTGCTGCCTCTGACCCCACAGTATTTAAAAGAGATCAAATTTTGACCCCTTTTGAAAAGGCTGCCCAGAAAACTTGTGCAGGATGAGCATGTTTCTATGCTCCCATCACCAAACGACCATCCGCCCAGCTCTCTGGGTTGACTTGCAACTCAGCCCGCAACTCTCTAAGTCTTGCAGGCATCTCGCAGCTTCACAGAGAACACTTAGACAATCTGAGTGCATCAAGATGCATTCGGCCAGTGTGTTAAACCCACAGGGCAACCACTGTCAGAAGATCCCTACAGCGCGGAGTCAGCGTTAAGCAGCAAGTACGGTGCTCTCTTCACTATTTCTTTTAAAAGATGTTTTGGTTCCAATTGCCACAGAATTGGAATGTCACTTCAAGACGACTTTGAGATTTCAGAGATTTCAGGTTTCAGAGTAAAGCTGAGCTGTTGAAAAACCAAGTCACTTATCCGTCTTGTTTCCATTATGGAGCGGGAAACTCAATCGGGTTCTTCAAGCTGGAGGAAAGGACCTTCTCCACCAGACAAGGCTTCCTGAACGTAGAGTTAGAACCTGCCACTACCTGACAGACATGACCGGAGGAATCAACCCCTACTCTTCATTTGTTCAAGGTGTTTGTTTAAATAGAAGCAACCACCTCTAGGAACAGAGACTGAAAGAATATTTTTGCTCATACTGCAAGATCCTAGTGCAGTCTAACAATCCAAATGTTAATTCTACTAAACCAGAATCAGTAAAGTTTTATCTAGAAAGCAAGAAGATAAGAGATTTATTTAAAGAGATTACAGACCCCTAAGCCAAATACAAAATCCATGCCATTCTGTAACACTGTCCATAAGAACTGAGCTCAACATTCAGAAGCCTGTCATCCAGATTATTATTTTTTAAACCTGAAAGGGCTCTATCCCAACACTGAGCTTCAAGCCTAAGAGCATTTCTGAAGATGACTGCCTATAGAAAAAAAATCAAGCTGAGTGTGAAAAGTGGCTTCAGAACTATTCACTAGTTGTATGATTCCAAGCAGGAGCTTGTTAACTAAGTTGAGCATCCAGAGACACAAGAGGCACCAGCTCTAAGCCAGAGGAGGGACAAGTCCCAGTCTACAGTCACGTGGAGGCACCAAAAATCCATTTTTTGCTCTCTCTTGAGTCCCTGGAAGAAACACGTTATTTCAGCTTTATTCCATTTTGCATGGGATTCCTTTTGAAGTACAAATTCCCCCTTTCCCCTTTTTTTTGGAACAATCTCCATGCAGGATGATATATTCTAAAGGGAGCTTGAGTCTGTAAGAACTGCAACTTCCTACTCCACCAGTGAGACAAAGATACGCTCTGTGTAATGACAGAAGTAAAGATCTTACCAACTTCCTCAGAGCCCCGTAGAGTCTATGAAAATCACGCAGTGATCGAGTCACAACCACCACCGACCCCATCAGCCTCGTGGGCTTGGAGTGGTTTCAAAGAGCAGGCCACACTTCTGCGGGTGACCTCCTAGCCTTGAGCAAGAACACTGCTGGCCGGAGCTGTGACAATGCAACAGTGAGAGGCTAACGACGGCATCACTTGAGCAGAATCTGCCCTGCAGGACAACCGTTACTGCTTATGGATCCCAAGAGATCTCCCCTAGAGATATTAGAGGAAATATATTTGTAGAAATTCACTTGCACACAGAAAAGGTGGAAATGGCACAAAGCTCACAAACGCTACTTTGCTTGCTCTTGTACAGAAAATCCACAGCAGCACAGACTTCAGCGTAAACATTAGTCACTCACATACATACCTTGGACTCCAGGGCGTGACATTGCTGCTCGTGCTGCAAATACACCTCCGAATGCAGGGCAGACCGAGCTACAAAGACAAGCACGGAGCCAGGCAATCTCTTCTCCCTGGTGACCAGTGCCAGGGCCCGAGGGAATGGCAGGGAGATGTGCCAGGGGAGGGTGAGGCTGGGTATTAGGGAAAGGCTCTTCCCCCAGAGGGTGGTGGAGCCCTGGCACAGGCTCCCCAGGGAGGCATCACGGCACCAGCCTGGCGATATTCCAGAAGCACTTGGACAAGGCCCTCAGAGACAGGGTGTGAATTTGGGGTTGTCCTGTGCAGAGACGGGAGTTGGACTCTATGATCCTTGTGGGTCCCTTCCAACTCAGGGCATTCTGTGATTCTCGGTGACAGAGATTTCAATGTGATAGCGCTATTTCAACAGAAGCTCAAGCACAGCCCCAGTTTCCACTAAAAATTGAAGGCTTCAGGAAGACAACTTATGAGATTAAAGCTACACACAGCCCTAAGTCACTTGCTGGGTCACATCCCAGGTGATTCGAAGAATCTGTATGCAGGCTGCTTACCCAAAAATTAACCTACTGCCTTGGAAAGTGTTGCTTAATTTAGAAGAGTGATTACTTACAGCACCTGCTGCTAGCCTCACAGCCTTTGATATGCCAGCTTCCCCAAAATTAATGCTAAGTCTTCTAAAATTGTTTACATAAGTAATTAAGGAAAGAACTAAAAAAAGACACTGCTAAATGTATAACACAACAATCAGCTGGGTTATCAGCAGCAATTGAAACTATAATTTCCAAAGCAAACAGCATGAGTCGAGGCAGTCTGAGCCGAAGTCGCACAGTCGGTCCTGGTGGCAGACTGACGTCCTCAGCCAGGCACAGCAGGAAACGCATCACGTGGGCTACGCACACCAAACCGTATGTGTGCATGACACCACCACCCTGGAAGAAGCTCCACACACCAGGAGAACCTTTGCAAAAGGGGTGTCCTGGCTTTAAAGCCACATTACCGGCAGGCTTTAAAGCTAAGGCCAAACCCACAGTTGCCAAAAGCTGTCTGGACACAGTCCTGGGCAGCTGGCTCTGGGTAGCCCTCCTTGAACACAGGGGTGTTGGACCAGATGACCTCCAGACATCCCTTCCACCCTCGATCAGTTTGATTCTGTGAAACATGTACCTTAACGCGTCCAGGCATAGAGAAGAGCACTTCCAATGGTTTCAAAAGGCAGTGCAAATCTTTACCTTATTTGTAATCACCAAACAGACATTTCTGTTCTGTTTGAAAAACAATGACATTTCAGTAATGATAACTGGAGATGCTGGATGCTTTCTTCCAGGGGAAGGAAGAGTTCAGAAGTGAGCTAGTTGATGATGTCAAGATTGGAGGCAGCTGGGCTGCAGTGGTCACGCACTGGTGGCGTTCGCAGACCTGAGGGATGTGGGTCAGGCAAAGAGCAAAGTCAGGACCCTGGATTTTAGGAAAGCAAACTTCCAGCTCTTCAAGGAGTCAGTCCATTGGGCCCCCTGGGCAACTGCCCTCAGGGACAAGGGAGCAGAACGGGGCTGGCAGGTCTTTAAGGACGCTTTCCATAGAGCGCAAGAGCTCTCGATCCCCAGGTGTAAGAAATCAGGAAACAAAGGCCAGAGACCAGCATGGCTGAGTTGAGACCTGCTGGTCAAACTAAAGGGCAGAGGAAATGCACAGGCAGCGGAAGCTGGGACGGGTATCCTGGGAAGGGTATAGGGATGCTGCCCGGTTGTGTAGGGATGGGGTCAGGAGGGCCGAGGTGTGGATGGAGCTGAACTTGGCAAGGGGTGCAAGGAGTAATAAGAAGTGCTTCTACAGGAATGTCAGCCAGAAAAGGAAGGTCAAAGAAAGCCTGATGAGCAAGACTGGCAAACTGGTAACAATGGACAAGGAGGAGGCTGAGGTACTCAACAGCTGCTTTGCCTCAGCCTTCACTGGCAGCCTCTCTTCCCACACCTCCCGAGTGGAGGGATGGCAGGGCAGGGACCGGGGGAGCAAAGTCCCTGCCACCGTAAGAGCAGATCAGGTCTGCGACCACCTGAGGAACCTGAAGATACACAAGTCCATGGGACCTGATGAGATGCATCCCAGAGTCCTGAGGGAATTGGCTGGTGTAGTTGCCAAGCCACTTTTCATGAGGTAGTTGGTAGTTGGGAACTACCAACCCGTCAGCCTCACCTCTGTGCCTGGGAAGATCATGCGTGGGCAGCAGGGCGAGGGAGGGGGTGCTGCCCCCCTGCCCCGCTCTGTGAGACCCCCCTGCAGCGCCGCCTCCAGCTTGGGGCTCCTCAGCACGGGACAGACACGGGGCTGTTGGAGCAGGGCCAGAGGGGGCACAGAAATGCTCCGAGGGCTGGAGCCCCTCTGCTGCGAGGCCGGGCTGGGAGAGCTGGGGTTGTTCAGCCTGGGGAAGAGAAGGCTGCGGGGAGACCTTATTGCGGCCTCCCAGTGCTTAAAGGGGGCTTGCAAGAAAGATGGGGACAGACTTTTTAGCACGGCCTGTTGTGGTGGGACAAGGGCTAATCGTTTTAAACTAAAAGAGGGGAGATTCGGGCTAGGTATAAGGAAGACTTTTTTACAATGAGGGTGGTGAGACACTGGCCCAGGTTCCCCGGAGAGGTGGTCGATGCCCTATCCCTGAAGACATTCCAGGTCAGGTTGGACGGGGCTCTGAGCGACCTGATCGAGTTGAAGATGTCCCTGCCCATGGCAGGGGGGTTGGATTAGATGGCCTCTAAAGGTCCCTTCCAACCCATACCGTTCTATGATTCTATGAATTAAACATGGAACCCTTTACCACACAAGCCTGTCTGTCTGTAGAGTCGGCCCACTTGCTTGTGCGCACAGAAGTTGGAAGCAATTCAAATTTGGGGGCTTACTTCTGTTCCTAATCAAGACAGAGGTTATTTGCAAAAATTCAGCTGGGATCTTAAAACCTCCTTCACACACTCAGAAGGACTTTTTCAGCCACTTGAAAACATCTAACAGACTATGCCTGCTTCCTCCCCTGACCCATATATATCAAGCTGTAAAAGCTGCAAGCAGCTTATACAAAAAGGCTTGCCTTTTAAGAGGTGGAACAAAGAATGTAACATTCCTGTCTGAGTGCAACAAAACCAGTTTCAACAAGGTTTCAAAAGGTCGCAGTCATTACAGCCTCCCAGAACTAGAGGCACCCAGTTGCAATTCAAGCTCATCTCTTTCAAACCCAAAAGCTTGGCTAAGTTTGCAGGTCTTTTGGGGACACTAAGCGAAATACCGGAGTGCCTCAGTTCCAGACACTGGCTGTCTCTGAAGCCAAAGAAAATGAAGCAAAACTCAAAGTACTGAGGTTTAAGAGATCTGTGCAGGCAAAATCTCACTTCACCATCACTTTACAACTCTTCAGCAGTCCAGAAAGCATCACACTTCATATTATTCCTTAGGATGTTCTTATTCTTCACTTCTGGCTTACGCATTCAATATTCAATATTTCTAATTCATATTCTAATCTGTGCAGCTTTCAAAAAGAACCAACTATCTGTTGTTTCACTGCACAATGAATCAACAAATGCTTTGAATAAAGAAATACCCTGAAATAGCTTTGGAAGAGAAAATGAGCAAGAGTTTCTGCAGAAAAGGACAATACTCCTACCCCAGCCCCTTGGTCAACTCCTTCTTGCCTACACTAGAGGCTCATAAAATTTCAGGATCCTTTTCTAAATTTTAAGCCATGAACAGAAAACCATCCCTCCATAACACACTACTTGGTTACAAAATGTTACTAATACAGGTGAAGGAACAACTTCTGCCAGGTAACACAGAATACCTGAAAGCGTACAATAGTTCTCAAATGAGGACATAGTTTAAGTGAGTTGGGAAAGGTCACACAAGTTTACAGCAGAGGACGAACACCACGTGGGTATCCATACTCTGATCCTGCTCTGGTTCTGGGTCTTCTGTTTCTACCCTCCAACCCCATGCTAATTTTGCAGGCAACTCCAGAGCAAGGCACAGACCGGGGATCTGGTGCTTAAAGCCCTTGGCACATCCTCTCAGATTTACACAACTGACACTGACCTTGTTCCCCACTTCCCCCATCTGACACCAGGGTGAATCTCTGTTGACCTCCACTAGAAGCACATGCTCCAACCTCCAACTCACCCCACAGCAAAGCACATCCAAGCTGTGACCCGACCATCAGATTCCTTTTGTCTGAAGTGGGCTCATTTACATTGCGCTGCTGAACAGCTGAAAAACATCCATCTCTTTTGACCAGCTTATCTTTGCCCCACTTCCTCGCTGATCTGCTCCTCCAAAATGTTTCCTCCTTTCACAGGAGATGGACGGCAGAGGCCCATCAGCTGTGTACAACTGTAAAGCCCCGGCATCACCAGTTACTGCCCACCCATTTTAAGCCCTAAACACTTTTAGGATCAATGGCATGAACTGCCACGTCAATAAAATGGAAGAGTTGAGCATCAAAACCCTCCTTTGGTTCATGTAAGATGACTATTTTGGACAAGAGAACCCCACACTTCTAGGCACTCTCTAGAGATGGCTCCTGGGGCAGAGAACAGGTGTAACAAAAGCAACAGGGACCTCTCTCAACGGCGTCCGTGTTTTTGGCTGTGTTAATCCCGGTACAAGAAGAGGTGTCTACCCTTTATATCGCGGATGCAATAAACAGACATGCCCAACCTCTCCAGGGCTTTTGCTTCAGAAAAGTAATTGCCAGCCACCACTGGGTTCAGCAGGACACCACGAGGTTGCAACTGCGCGGTCTATCAACAGTTTAGCTTCTTCAACCACTGCAGTGAGATTTTGATAACAGGGTAGTAAAACTACCTCCAGTACGCAAGGCTTTCTGAAAGGGATGCTCACTTCAGCCACTGTAAACAAGCAGCAGACGCTAACGACATGCCAGGTTTGACTCACAGAATCCATTAGCATCTTTACAGAGTTTGTGGTTTGTTTTTCATATTTCTCTTTGCGCACAGAGAGAGATCCTCTTTTATTTACATGCCTTACCTCCAGTACTGCAACAATTGTGTTTTAACACCTTTATTGCTTCTTTCTTCTTATGAGAAGAAAAAACAAACAAAAAAAAGACCACGCAGACACCCTGGGTTCTCCCTCCTTAATGACACAGAAACATTTTACTCATCTGCTCCCTGTCCCTTTCAGGCTTTACAACTAAAACCAAATTTTAGTTGACAGCATTTAAAAAAAAAAAAAAAAAAACCCAAGAAATACCCAACCACCCCTAAAAGATTCGCTTGTGACTTCCAGTGCTGTTTGTTTGCATTCAAAGAACCACCTTGACCCAATCCTGCTAGCACCGCTATTAAATCTGACGCGACCCAACCGGCTGCTGGGGACTGGGATCGAACAGGCGCTCCTGTTCTAAGGAGTTGGGGGAACCGAGCGTTGTAATGCAATACCCTGGCACCGGGCATGGCACAGAAGTTGTCTGAGCTAGCATCAAACCATAGCTGAAAGGGCTTGGCAGCAGATTCACATCCCGTTTGGCTATTCCCACCACAGGGACAAGACCCCCAGGCAGAGCTGCAAGTGCCACCCCTGTATCTGCCCAGAACCACAAATTAGTGACCCAAAATAAAGCTATGAGGAGTCAGTCCCTTTCCATCAGTCCAGGCCCTCTGGCTGTCAGCCAGCCCAGAGCAAGTCCCACGGGTAGAGAGGACCTAAGACAGATTGGAATCAGGCCTTCCATTGGTGAGGCAACTGATTTCACTGGCCTCTTCATCAGTCCCTCCGGGCTGTTTTCACTCTCTCATGAGAATCTGGGATATAGTTATGTAAAACAGATTCCTCACCCTTAATTAAAATAAAGTTCACATGCACACCCTGCTGAAGGAAGCATTTAAAAAAAAAAAAATCACTTCTATGAGGGATAAGTCACTTATAATTGAAAAAAAAACAACCCTCAGCATGCACACAAGGGAGTGTCGAACGCTTGCCAGCCACCTGGATAATCACTTCCTATGAAAAGCTGCAGAAGAGAGCCCTGGGGAAAGGAAGGAAAGGAAGGGTCACGCAGACTCTCTTGCAAAGGCAATGCAGGTGGATTTGCCCTGCATGGGTGAGAGCTGCAAACCCCACCACCAAATTCCACCTATTCTGAGGGCACAAGTGCCAATTCCTCCACTGCACTAGTAACCTCTTTCATCTATTTTAAAATCAAATACCATCTGGTTTGGTCAAAAGTTCCCTGGTTGTAATAGCATGGGAGCTGATGGATGTTTCATATTCCCAGGGAGGTGGTTAAGCCTCCATCCCTTGGAGGTATTTAAAAGAAGGGCAGACGTGGTGCTTGAGGGTATGGTTTAGTGGTGGACTTGGCAGTGATAGGTTAGCGGTTGGACTCGATGATCTTAAGGGTCTTTTCCAACCTTAACGATTCTATGATTCTACAATATTCAGCTCTCCCTGCTGATTAAACCTCACCCATGTTCCTTTCCTCCTTCCCAAGCAGAGGAGCCCCAGCCATTTTAGCTTCCCCTTGGCAGGCAGCCCATCTCTTTGACCCTTTTAGCTGCCTTTCTGCAATGCCACTGCATCCTTCTGGAGATGTGGAGACCAGAACTGCACTTCACGCACAAGACGGAGGTGCATCAGGTATTTATACAGAAGCAAAACAATACCCTTCAACTCCTTCCTGATGAGGATGGCAGCTTTTTTTGGTTGCTACTGCAGTGATATTTCCCTCTCCATCCTGAAAAGTGAAATCATCCCCAATTTTTTACTTCCTATTATTCATGCAGCTTTCAAACTATAAAAATAACCTTTCCTCCAAACTTGTAGGAGCTCAAGATCTTGAGAGAAGTTTTCTGAAAATCCAAATATATTGCATCCACTTTAACTCCTTCTTTCTGACACCCCACGGAACTTCATGGGGTAGGGCAGCAGGGTTTTCATTTTCAGCAGCCACGCCGACTCTTTCCCAACAGTTAACATTCATCTATGGATTCCGAGATCCTTCTTACAGACCTTTCCATTCCTGATAGTGTGATTCTCTGGTGTGCTGTTCCCAGGATCCCCTCTAGAGCCCTTTTTATAGCTAGGAATTACATTGGCAACTCCCCAGTCCTCTGGCACAGCAGCCGTCTGTGGTGATAAATTATACAGCTTGGCCAGTAGTTCAGTAGTTTCACATTCAAGTTCCTCAGGACCCTTGGTTGAACGCTGTCCAGCCCCGGTGACTTATTAATGTCTAACTTATCTATTAGGTCTAATTTCTCCTTTTGTATTTATCTCAAATTAATTTCTCTGATCTACTGGCTACAAAAAGTGCACTTGGTGAGGGGATGTCTCTAACACCTTCCTATTCTTGATATTCCTCATAGAATATGATATATTCTTCATAGACTTGATATTCTCTGCTATGGCTTTACCAACTCCAAGCAACCCTTTTACACCTTTGTTCATCAAGCACTCCCCAAACTGCCCTAATCCTAATGGATTATATCCTAATGTATATAACATTTATGCCCTAATGGATATAAAAAGCAAAGTCCTAACATCTCAGAAAAGCAGTCCCAAGACAGACTGTGTTGCCTGCCTGCTGCCCCTGCTCTCCCCCTCATACCAACCTGTGTCCTGGCACGGCTGTCACCCTCCTTTCCTTTCTGGAGGAGGTTTCAGATACCACTGAGAGGCCAGTGAGATTAAACTGTGTCACCATGGTAACCAGCTCCGCTCTAACACAGGGTGGAGATCCCAGCCTAACAATGCAAGTCTGGGACAGGAGCTATCGGGGCCTGAAGTGGGGTTTCTGTCTGGGCTCCTGATCCGGAAGGCTGACGCAAAAGGAAGGTAACTTCTGTGCAGTGCGATGGCACAGAGAGATGCCAGGCAATCCGAGGTGCAAACGACTGCAGATTTACATGTCTTACCCTGACTGAAGTACTAAAGCAGGCACTTTCCTTGCTGCCACGCAAAGTGTTTCTGTTCCTCACCAGCACGTCCCTGTAACACTCACAAGTTCGATGAAAATGGTCCTTTCGGATGAGGCTGTGTGTGAAGCTACCTGCCTGCACAGGCACTTGCAGAGTGCAGACCAAAACAGTTTCCTTCTTCCACACCCTCCATTTCTTGGCATTTACACTCTCCAGAAACCCATAAACAGTCCTGCCCTCCTCCTCATTTTATAAAACTACACAAGTATATAACTCTTTTATCTTCCTTTTGCGTCAATCCCTCCAGCCCCAAAGTAATTTCTGTTGCTTTTCTTCATTTCCCTCCTGTTTATCTGCTAGAAAGTAACAAGGATCAAAGGCCGCAATTACTTCAGAAAAAAAATCCCCCTACCCCTCACACTGATTAGCAACATCAGACCCAATTTTCAGAAAGATTTTGAAGAGTTTTTAAAAATACTTTACCAGCTTAGGTGCCAAATCCCAACAGTTTCCGAGGGAATCGAGCGCCCACGCGCTTTCTGGATTCCCACTAGATGCCTACCCACTTCTTTTAGTATGCAACCACATGAAACACACTACTTTTGTTCTCAAGGTTAGGCTCCCTAAGTGCTGCAAAGACAGTGCCTGAATGTTCCCACTGAAACCCATAGGCTACTGGGAGAGTTATGTCCCCAGGTAACGAAAAAAAAAAAGAGAAAAATGAAGGAAAAAAACCCCCACAACTTCTTCTTGTTCCTTCAAGCCCAGCCTCACGATCTTACTGAATACCGGCTGCACAGATCCTGACAACATGAAAGTTTCTCGTCTTGTTTTCATCTTGACTATGAATTCTGAGGCACAAGTGTTGCCGAAGTCTTTCTGTACATATTTCGGGGGATTCAGAGATAAAGCAACATCGTGCTATACCAGAAATGTGGTTTCCTGTTCCTCCCTGTGCCTGCCGCTTCTGTGCTTGCCCTTTCCACCTTACTGACAGAAGAAAGCATATTACTTCTCCAGCATAGTCATGTTTTTATGCTCACTAGGAGCTTTTATGTGCAGTATGTATGTAGGTGGAAGGTGATAAGGAATCTCAGCATCTCCCTGAATAAGCCAGGAGCACTTGTACAAGAGATGACTCCTGAACTATATAGCACTTTGACTAGGAGCTGAAGGACTGCGAGGTAGAAGGAGCAAACAAAACAGTAGGATTACTTAAAAATGTTAGTTAGTGTAACTGGCAACAGCATTAACAACCTAATTCTGTCTTGGATTAAAATTATAGTTCGAGCTGGACACCAGCAAGAAGTTTGGGCCCATTTTATAACCTGCTGGGGAAAACATCCTTTCAATTCTGAATCGTCTTTTCAGGATTACAGGAAGATATATAACACTTACAGGACGCAAGACATTATGCAGGTAGGTGATGGGAAAACCCCCAAAGTGCTCTGCTACACTAAAAATGAACCCACTGGGCAAAGCGTGGGAGTCCCTACAGCACAGCAGGGATTACAAGCATTATGCTTCCACACCGGATCAAAGGAGGAGCCGGAACAACACAGCAACAGGAGCGAGGAGATATACGTGATCCAGTTGTGACGTCCCGTCAGGCTCTCTCTCCCAAAGACATTTATTAAAGACAGAGAACCAGTTAGAGAGGAATCAAAATCCATTTTGTAGCAAGGACTTTCAGGTCCAGCAGGACCAGCAGGAGCTGACTGGGCAGGGCCTAAAGGTTCAGAGAGCTTGGGGACAGAGGAAGGTAAGAACAAAATAACCAAAATAAAAAGCCGTGTACGGTGGGTACCACAATGACAGACAGATCTTTCAAGAGTAAAAAGGCACTTACTTGTGAAGCTAAACTCCACCAGATCTAGCCATACGTCTAACAGTCCTTACACCCAGGTTTCAAACCTCCAGAGATCTCCAGGATCTTTAATACTACACCACAGCTACATTCGCTCATGTTGCTCTGTGAAGTTTTCTGCCAGGTCAGCTCACAGCCGAGCGCTGAAAGGGAAAAGCACCCTTGCCTTCGGGTGGCTGCGTGCCACGATGAGCTCAGCTGTGTCGAGCTTCACCCTCTGATCCAGCCTCCCAGAAAAACTCAAGGGAAGAGCACACTCCCAGCAGGCGGAGAGAGAACCCTCACGTCCTTTCATCATGCATTCGGTCTCCAAGAAAACGCAAGTTCAGAATTACACTTTTAATATTAATTTTGAGTTGACCACATCAAAAGGAAAACAGCTGCTGACAGCCACGTCCTTGCTTTATAGTTTTGTGATTGGGGGGTGGGAGGGATGTTTTTTTGGAAAAAAGCAAACACAAGCTTCTCATCTGTTAGTTAAGAAGAATGCAAAGGCAACCACAGGCTCTTTTCTTCCAAATTTGTAGGTAGCTCATTAGGAATTTAGGATCAGAGCCCTCACAGAGGTCAAAGAGTCTTTATGCTGAAAGCAGCACAGGTCACGCGTTATACAGAAACCTTTTACCGCTCGCCCCATTCCCATCCCAGTGAAAAGAAAAACATCGCTAACAAGAGCCCCACCGCAGAAGCAAAGCGTGTGAATTAATTCACGAGGAAGGAGGCAGGCGGACCACAGAGATCACACATGCTCATCCTACTGGATTTCGATGATTTACCTACAGCTACAGGAAGTGCAGTTGGAACAGAATCTCACGGCTTCAAAACCAAACACAACTACACCACGCGTCGGATGAGGTCACTTTGTTGAAATCACTGCTCCTCGATGCTGAGCCAAAATAACAGGGTGGGATTCAAAGACAAACGGAACATTATCAGATATGACAGACATCCACTGTAATACTGAAATTAAAGCTTGGTGACAGAAATAGGTACGACGTTAAGAGCAGAAAGTCACTTGCTGTTCAGGTGAGATTCTTTTAGTCTCCATGACCATCACCTCCTGTACTGCACAACGGTGCATCTAATGCGGCCACATGTCGGCATGTGATCAAATGTTTTTGAAGCGAACAAGAAAAGCCCACACAAGCACTGTTGGTGGCATCTGGACTAGGTCCCAGGATGAATAAGTATTGGATCAGAAGGCAGGAAGGGCTCTTGCAGGATGTACCTAGTATTAGATAGGAACAGCTCTTAAAAAAAAAAAAAGCAAAGAGCATCTAAAATAAAATTGATGATGTGAATGAAAAGAAAAAAATCCCATGAGGCTGATGATCCCCTAATCAGCTGCAGGAGATGAAGGAAATCAAGCTGAGACCATTTCAACACTGGTATTTTTTTAAAGTAGCCAATAACTTTAAAAGAAGACACAGCACACAAGAAAAGACATTTTTGGTTGGACCAAGTAAATGACTAAATTCTTACAAGTATGGCCAGCTCATCACTTCTGAATGTTTTTCTTTTGCAACACAAGCGAAAGAGGCACGGAACAAACGAAAAAGCCGGCACTCAGAAGTCTACAAGGAAGAGGCAATGAGATTTCTGACCATTGAACCTACCCTTGCCTCCTTCTCCTGCCCTGTCCCCCCCAAAACCCCTCTTCACCATGAGTAAACTGGAGATGAGCCTGGGAGGGGGGGACCGTTAATATGAGCTGGCAGGACGCTGTTTCAGCAAGTATAACTTTCATGGGAAAGCCAGAAGTCCTACTATGACAGAGCAGTGAGTCACTGGATGACAAGTCGTTGAGGCATTTAGATACTGGTTTTGAATTCTAACAAACGACACTGTTTTGCCTTGCCTAACTGAAGGATATGCGTTTATTGAACCTAGAATTCAAACGCTGCCTGTGACCGTCTGCCTCCATTCAAGAAGGATATTTTATATATAAAGAAGGATATACTATATATAAAGAAGGATATACCATATCCTTCTTTAAGACCGTCTGCCTGTACAGAAGGATATACTGGTTGCATTCTACTTTCCGGCTTTCAGGAGAGCCTGGAAGCAATCTGAATTTTTTGCCTTTTCTTCTTGAAAAAAAGTCCTGCTTTTGCCATTCCCTACCCTCACCCCCTCAGCCTTTCTAAATGAAATCTACACATTTAAATATTTCCAGGTATGTCAGCAGCAGCACTGCCTGCTTGCTAGAGGAAGGCAATGAATGAGCCTAAGGCTTCATCCCCTATCCAGTCTTCATCCTCCTCCCAAGCCCTGAAGAGGCTGCTTCTTACTGGGGTGGAGGACAAAATACCTTAACCTCCCTGCCGTTCATCTGTGCTTGCCCGGTATCTTCAAGATCACAGATGTACGAGAACTCTGTTTCTCATCAGTCTTAGAGGTGGCCAGGGAAAGTAAAGATAGGCAGGAGATGAACAATGCTTCTGTAGAAAGGCAAAAGGAAAACAAACAAACAAAACAACCAAAAAAGGCTTTAAGAGATGTAAGGAAGGAACAGAGACAGGGAAAAGAAACCAACCAAACAGGAAGAATACAGAGGTTAGTTCCCACATACGTGCTGCAAGTTAAGCTCAGTATGACTGTCAGGGCTCCCAGCTACGGGCAGAGAGACGCTAGTCTGACATTAGAGGTTACAGCTTCATCAAGATACAGCATCAGTTTCATTTTGTTCATACTCTTCAAAATCTGGTTTAGGAACATAACTAAGGGATTAAAGCAGGCCTGGAAAAGTAGTACTAGTCCCACTCTTTCAGACTCTGTTGGCACTGGCCTGGTAGTGGACGAGACTCCTGCTGCTTTTTGTGAATTTGGTACAGCCTTTTTAATCATTCTCTCTGCTGCCAAGGGAGTCAAAACTGTGTAGAAGAATTTATAAGACATACAAATGTAAGAGACTGCAATTTTTACCAGATGCCTTATTACCGAGACATACAGACTGATGCAACAAGAAGAAATTTGATGAGCCAGAAATTAAAAGAAAGATATATTTTTTTTAATTAGCTCAACATAACGGTGACACAAAACTTGTCACTGGTGCTGCAGTTCCCCCTCCTTCCTCCCCTCACAACTCCTCTGGCTTTCTGTAAGGCTACCCCGTGAAGCTTTCACTGATTTTGGAGAATTCAGTTATAATATTAACAACTTACTGTTAAGATACAGTAGATACCCTCACTTCCCCCCACAAAATTAGGAACTGGAGGCTCAAACCAAAGCCTCTGTGTGCTTAACTTTCATTATCTAAGTCTTTAAGGCACACTTGGATCAAATTCTGTCATTTCTCTCTGCAGAGAGGAGTGGGAGAAGTCTCTTTTATATGACACAGATTTTTGCATAGCTTTCACATCTCCAGAATCTCGGAGCTTAACAGAAAGCATCAAACACCTTAGCACACACCCACAACATGCATACATTTTACCAAAGAACCTTACCAATTACTTTGGTTATCAGAAAAGGGGTGGTTTCGATGAAGGGCTATGCGGCATTATCACCATTCATTTCTAGGCCACCACTTTAAGTTCAGCTCCCAAAGCTTTTCCGTTACCATCTGTGATCTGCTGCGATCACGATGCCAGAGAAGCAACACGAAATTAAACTCGCACCTTATTCCACAGTGGGACTGAAGATGAGCACGATGGCAGGGCAAAACAGGGATGTGAACCGTAAGCTTGCCGTTAACGTTTTGTGGTTAAGCAGAAGAGTTAGCTCTCCTGGGCAGCGTGGCAAGAGAATTCAATCAAACTCCTGTGGAAAAGAGAATCAGCAGTGGCTGCATCCATGACAAGTGCCAGCCACTTAGAAATCATTCCAGGATCTTCGTTTTACACCTTAATCTTCCTCCAGCCCACCTCTTGCACAGGAACCGAGTAATCCTAGAGCAATTTCTCATTTCAGCAAGAAGTGCCCTGAGTCAAGTGGCTCGAACCCTCTAAAGCAAATCCTTTATTAAAGATATTGTTTAACAAAGTACAATACTTAGGAAAGCATAGAGATTCACATTGGAAATCCAGCTTTAAGGTTCTGCAAGGCAATTAAATCTGTAGCCTGAAAATCTGTAGCCTGAAAATCACGTTTCTGTATTATGGAGGCCATATACATATTTCTTAAGGGTTAGGGAAAATGTGACAATTCTCCTTTTTACAAACCAACGTTCCCTTTCACAAACATGTTCCTTGAGCTTGAATCAAAGGGTTTCCCCTCTGTGTGCTTTGGTTTGAAACAGAGTTGTCTGATTTGCTGAAAACGAGCCAGTAAGCCAGTATACGACTGTCTGCCTTTGGGCTTTTGACCCTAACTACAGTGCCATTAGCCCAATTATACACCAATTTGGATCACTTTCAGTTAGAGCAACTTTTAGTACATAATACTGTGACTAAGCCTTCCACTCTACTAAAAACAATGTTTTACTAAATAAAACACAAACTTGGGCTCCGCTAACAATTAACACATTCTGTGGTTTGCAAAGGAAATGACATTGAAGTTTGTCTTGAGTGAATTATTCCTAAAAGGATAAGGACATAAAAATTGTTCTGTTTCCAGAACTGCAAAATGTAATGGGAGTTCTCTAATTGAGTGTCTTATTAATTTTAATGAGCTAATCAATATTGCATTTCAAATGCTGATGCTTTTGCATTTGCTGCTAATTCCTTTTTGTGCTGTGGTCTTTGCAGCTGTTACCTGACTGTTAAATCTACCTCCTGTTAGGAAGGGACACCAGAGTTCAGACTCAGGTGAGCAGTTTACTGAACTAGAAAAGCAAAGAATACATTACGAGCCTGGTCTCATTTTATTCCCTCCCCACGCTGGGGTTACAGAGGTCAGTAACGGCCTCAAACACGTGCTGCACCTTACACGGAGGTTAGAACCGGGCCTTGAGCAGAAACGAATCCAGCAGCTTCAGTAGCATAGACAGGATTGGGAAAGGCGGGGCTGGAATATTTCTCCCTGCTGCTGCTGAAGGAGATCAGCTTTTTCTTCATCCCAAACAAGTCTGAACTATGGAGGCCCATGAATTCTACGTTCAGCTGTGACTTCTAGCCTCTCAAAGGCACAACTGAAATCAGACATTCTTGAAATACCTACTAAAGGCAAATGATAGATTCATCCTGGCACAAAGCCCTTAAGTTGAACTTGTCGGTGAAACTGCAGAATGTTCACTTACAGATACTGGGGAAATTAAATTCAAGTTTTACAAAAGGAATCGCTTCTCTACTCTTTCTACAGAGGAGTTTGGGTTAAGTGGCCAAGCCACTCATATTTTAAGATCAGCAGAGAATGCACATTTGGGAATATGTAGGTGCAGAAAATAATCCACA
The DNA here is from genome assembly GCF_963921805.1 of Phalacrocorax carbo. Taxonomy (NCBI): domain Eukaryota; kingdom Metazoa; phylum Chordata; class Aves; order Suliformes; family Phalacrocoracidae; genus Phalacrocorax; species Phalacrocorax carbo. The sequence goes on along the minus strand of NC_087513.1, from coordinate 214,331,338 downwards.
CTGGAAATTCTTTATGCTAAAGAAGTGATAAGGTATTTCACATTACACTAAGCTTTCTACATATAAATGAGGAGAAAAACCACATGAAGCAAGGCACCAGTTCAAATAATATTTCTCACCCCAGCTCCTATTTCCTGAATAGAACATAAGCCCTGAGAAATGGGCTTCATCTTGTAAGAGAGGCATCACCTGAAATACTTGTGTGCCACTTAGAGTCACTAAGAGGACTGATAGCTCGAAGCCCTACTGATGCTTAGAGGAAGTAACTCAAAGTCCCAAAGCAGTGCTGTGACACCTCAGCAAGCCAGTCTGTCAAACTGCGCCCTAACCTTTTGCATTTGATTTTCCTTCTCTCCGCTGCCATCTGTAAAGTCATCAGATGCCATCCGCAGTAACTACAGGCACGCTGTAACTACATGCATAAGGTCTTGAGAGCAGGAGACAAAGCCTTAGGGTAAACTTGGACGACTTCCCCCGCCCCCAGAAACACACACAATATGAATAGTGATTCTTTTCCTCCCCCATTCTCCATTTAGATTACAGGTATTGATTGACTTTCTGGAAAAAGAAGAGAACAAAAGGCATGAAACACGGTTTTATGCCCCACTTGCACACAGCACGTACTTGCCGCTTGACTTGCTTGTAGTCCCACAGCTACAGGCCCACCTAGATCAAGGAGATGTTTGCAGCTAGACGTCATACACTTCAAGGTAGTCACAATACTCTGCGCGCATTGCCTCTCACGTGGTAACCGGGATCACAAAAGGCTACTGCAGAAATTATTTATTTTCAGAAAGTACATTTGGTTACTACTTCTGCAGTCTTCTGGCCTGATTTTCCCAGATTAGGACCTTTCTTCTATCCCATTAACTTTCTTTTCTCCTCCTTTTTTTAAAACTAAGATGATAAAAGGATGCCTGATTCGCCACCACTTTACTTCACTGTTTCTAGACAGGAAGTAGGAAGTAGAATGACTTTAAGGCAGTTATATCAGCTTAGGAGTAAAGTGAACTAGCTATACAGCAGGTCCAAAGAGCACAAGAGTGCAAGGAGGAAAGAAATCAGGGAAAGAAAGTTATTGTTTAACCTGCATCTCCGACTAGACACAAGAGTCAGAGAAAGGCCATCGTTAGCGATACAACTGGAGGCCGGGACACCTGGGTTGCCAGTTTGAACAGCTATTCTAGAGCCTGGACAATTTACCAGAAGTATATCAGTACACAAACCAGAACTGAACACTTCCACTTTTTCTTCAAATTCCCCTGGAAATGCACTTAATCAGATGGGGGATTTTTGTTTCCCCTTCCCCCACCCCAACAAACAAGCGCTAAAATGAGGGGAACTCGTGAAAGCTGTGCTCCTACAGTACTTTTGTCAGTGGATTTGTTAGCAATGCTGCCTGCCTGCATTCCCAGAGCGGGAGAAATAAGTGAAACTCCTCTAAGCTACCTGCTGCCGCGTACAAGACAACACAGGGGAGATAAAGGAGGCCAGTGTGTCTACAAAAAAGAATCAGCATTTTCAGAGTGCAACTCTCTGACTTATTTTTAAACCCATACTGGAGGATGATACAGACCACACCCTAGAAGGGCCTTTTCCTCTCTACTGATCATATGGGACCCTGGAGAGACTTGTTCAGCCCTGAGCATCGACGCTTTCAGCTCTGAGCACCTATGTTTTCATCAAGTGAATCCCACGAAGGGCCCTGAAACTGTGACAAACGCCCCATTGCCACGTGCTGAAAAGGAGACAGAACGTGGGAGGACCCCATGACTTGTCTGTAGCTCTGAGGATGTGCCTGAGGAGGAAGAGGACAAAAGGAAGCTGCCTCCCCTGCACAAAGCCAGGAGCAGGCATCACCAGTGGCAGCACTGAGCGTTACCCCTCACGGCCATAACGTCCATAACGTCCACGTCTACACGTGCCGTGCACAGCCACACCCAAGGGCGGGAATTTCAAGCTTGGACTTAAGTTTGAGTAAAAACCTGGTTAGCAAAAGCAGCATCAGACATTTTTAAGCTATTAATTCCTAAAGAGCATCATATGCCTTATGCTTAGAAGGGAAGAACTGATCACAGTGACTTATGTGCCGCATGAGTGAGCATCTGCTGACAGTCCCAGTTGTGCTGCCAAAGGGGAAGGACCCAGCCACTCCCATCTCTGGGAACACGGGTGCAAAGCAGTTCCCCCCCCTCAGGTCAGAGCTGTGCAAGTGCATAAGAAAAGCCACACACTAGACAAATTATTTTCTCTGTAAGAGCCAGCCCTCGGTATCAAGCAGAACATGTCTATGTCCTCCCCAGTTCCTATACAGGCCAAGACATCAGGCTGAGAAAATGAGTTCAGCTCCCTGCCAGGCACAGAAAAAGGCACTTTTCACAATACAATTCTGGCACACAATACTCTCTTGCTTTCTCATAGAGGTAAAAGCCAACAAGAGATATTCTTGTACCTGTCAAAGGGTTAATGATGGACTAGGGTTTAAAGAAATATGACTTCTCATTTTAGTCGCCTGGTTTCAGTCTGTTTCAAGTACCTCCTCACAAAAGGGTGGTTGTTTTTCAGATCCTTTACAAAGTCTATTTACTTCTGTTATCTGCTGTTGACAGGATGAACTGTAAACCCAGACCACTTTAAGGGTGGAGCTCTGGATCGTTTCTATATATTTCTACTAAGAAAAATCTGTTTCAGCTCTAGATGGTTCTGTACGTTCTTAAAAATATAAGAGAACTGGACCATAACAACTGGCTTTTGAAATTACAAAACTTCCCACGCTGAGGAAGCGAGACAGGTGCACAGAAGGGAGAAAGAAGGAATGAAGCTACACTGCAGCTCACTCATTTTTAAAAAAACCCCAAAACACTAATTAGCAAACTAGGAGAAATTCATGCACTTGTAGTCAAAGTTGAGAGAAAAGGTCTGCACAGACCTGGAAAAGGATACGCAGGTATCAGCAGTAACTAAACGGTTCTTTGAGCTCTTGGGCAAAAAGAGCTCTAGCATCAGGTTTTAATCCAGTGCAAGCAAGGCAGTCAGAAACACAATAAACAGGCAATATATTTTCACTTGTGGAAGTTATGCTGGACTTGTCACACGTTTCTTCCAATATCCCCATGATGCATAGAAAAGCGTGAACCAAAAGCCTTACGTTTCCCTACTCTTCTGAGCAACATCCAGAGCACACAATATTCCTTAAAATCAGTCAAAGCATTCCTGCTGTCATGCTACAAAAGCATTTTCCTCTTCAATTTTATTTTCGGCTTTCCTTTCCAAGTCAAAGAACAGTAGTCGTATCACCCTTTTTAAAGAAGCTGGTCCCTCCCCACAGGACTCAGACAGACTAAATACCCACCCCGCTTATCAGTCCCAATTCTTGAACTCCAGCTTTGTTACACAGTACAGCTAAGAACAAATTTTGTCCCATGGCACAAGACAGAGGCAATCCACAGTTTAATAGATTTATTTAAATTTCCACTGTACCTTCTGTTCTCCGCGCAGAGATGAGTTTTACTCCTCTGACTTATCCACAGAAAACGTGCAGGGAAAAGCAATTTCTAAGCATTCAGTGGCGATGCACACACACAAACTGTTCCACAAGGAGGACTTTTCCCAGCCTTATCCTAAAAAGCTGTGAGCAAGATGAACACACCCACACTACGAGATGTTAAAACAGCGGAGGGGAAGATGCTCCCTGCTTTGTCAGGTAATGTGTGCAACACCAGGAAACTCCAGGTATGGAGAAGGGGGAGGTAGTTCAGTGAAAGGCATCCATGAGTCACTGTACAAAGAGTAATCGCAAGCAGAGAGAACACTCTTCCTCCCGTGCCCGACACAGCCATTTCACCCAACTACAATACCCGCTTTCACTTTGAAAACCTTGGCTAACTAAACAGCTTTTCCAGTTGTTCGTACATATATATAGACAGATACATAAAAACTACTTAATCACCACACAAAGTGTATATGCCTTACAGCCGGTAACAGGTCCCCAGCAAAGAGCCACGTTTTGACATCTATTTATAAATCTTGTTCCTGAAGAAAAAACTCCTGGGGGTAATCTCGGAGTAAGGATCAAGCAGTGCTCAGCAGGAGCAGATGCACCACGACACACACACGGATGGAGCCAGCTATTCCCACCAATCATGAATTTTAAGCCCGCTGGATAACAAAAGCGGCAAGAGCAGGGTCTGCAGGCATGGGAGAGCTGTGGATCGGGGCATTTTCACGCACAGTGGAAAGAGCACCCAGAGGTGCCACCCATCTCACGATGTCCCTTCACTGCCACCCACTCCCCAGGCAGAAGCCCCTGCTTTGAGCAGGAGGCTGGACTAGAGACCTCCTGAGGTCCCTTCCAATCTGAATGATCTCACGATCCTAAGTTCAGCTTTGCTTTTGAATACTTTAATAGCAAAAAGCCACGGTTTCATACGCACACTGGCAGGGAACGAGGGGGCGGGGGGGTTACAAGACACGCTCCCACCTCTCCATCCCTGCGCACCAGCCACACAAAGCCCCGGGCTGCATCTCCCCACCGCCCAGCAAGGGTCCAGCTCCTCAATTCTTTGTGTGTGCCCAAAGCACCCGGCCCTCCAACCGAGGCCAGGACCGGGTGCTCAGGAGAAACTCTAGGCTAAGCCCCGATTCCCACCCCAAGCTCTGCCCCGGGACCCCAAGCATGCGGCCCCAAACGGCTCCCCGCTTGCAAAGCCCGGGGGCTGAAGAACAACTCCCTTTGTTAAATGAATGAGCCGGGAAGGCAGGAGGAGGGAGGCAGGAGGAGGGAGGCAGGTTCGGTACCCCCCCCCCCCCTTCTAAAAGAAAAGGGGGGTTAAAAAAAAAAAAGAAAAAAAGGGAAAAAAAAAAAAAAACAACCCGGCCGCTCGATCCCTTTGCAAACTTCTCGGCTACAAAAGAAGAGTCGAGGAAATCCCCTTCCCCAGCCCGGCGGGACTCACCTTCCGCCCGCCGCAAGGTGCTGCCCGGCCCTCCCCGCTCCCCGCACCGCCCTCCAGCCGCCCCTATTGTCGGCCGGGCACCGCCTCCCCCCTCCCTCCCCGCCCCAGCCGCTGCCATTGGCTCGGGGGGGCCCCCCCTGCCGCCCCCCAAGGTGGGCAGCCGGGTTCGACGGGGCAGGAGCCGGGGGGAGAGGCAGGACACCCCCCCCCACCACATCCTCCGGGCGTGGGGAGCCGCCGCTGGGGCGCAGCATCGCGGCCGAGTGGCCCAGGGTGAAAAGTTTGGGGGTGGGTGGGGGGGGGTGTTACCTTCCCGGTGCAGCAGATCTGGAACCCGCAGTTTGTTTCCCCTCTGCGCTGCTTCGGGAAATCCGTGGGCTGTGCTCCAGCCGTGCTGCAGCTGCAGGCTGCCACCCGGAGCCCCGCACCTGGGAGCTGCGGGCCGTATCCGGCACCTTTTGGAGGGCAGAGGGAGGGAGCGGCGTTGGCCTGGGACGTAAAAGTCATGGGTGATCACGCCATCGACGGGGCAACAACGCGGGAGCGGGTCACCGGCAATTACACCCTTGGCATGCAACACCGTAGTGACTTTATTTCTGTTACTCGCAGCAGCCCGTGCTATCGCAGAGCCGGCTCCATTGTGCTAGGGACCGTGTGCATGCAGATCCAAAAAAGGCGAGAATAAAACGGGCTCTACCCTGCTTCTGCGCTGCACGAGGCGAGACATCTGTACCTTACATCGTGGGGATACGGGTGTTTGCTCTCCCTGTGATCCAACGCTCGCTGGAAACTTGTCGCCCTGGTTAAGAGGAGTTTTCGGCTCAGCACTCGTGCTCTGCTGAGGGAGAAAGAGGAGGGATTTGATTGCACAGGCGTACAGCTGCACCGCTCGCAAGAACAGAGCATGGGCACGCTGGGGTTGCGTGCTTGGAATGTGCTGTCGAGACATACAAAAGTAAAATGTTAAGCGAAGCAGGTAGATACAGGCAAAAGGGAGGCAGGTCACCACCCCAGACCTGCCTTTTATACCCACACAGCTTGTCCATAAACGACAGATTAAGACAGCGCTGCCACAGTCTTGCCCTTCCCCCTTGTACCAACCTTTATCAGTTCCCCTGATAAGTTTGTCTGGGAGCTAAACCAGCAGAAAATTAACCCCGTAAAAATAAACAAATGGAGGAAGTGAGAACACGAGGCTGGGGCTGGTAGGGAGAGCGGGGCTGTAGCAGAGCTGATTTCGATCAGCTTAACCTGTTGTGGAACCGCACGCTTAGAATTACTTCCCTCTGTTGGATACATTGAAAATTGGATTCCAAATCACACAGGCAGTGTGCGCACTCCCCCGGAGCACGGCCCGGCCGCAGTCTGCAGTCTGGCTGCAACGTAACGGTGCTTATGTGGGTACAGGGCAGCGTGTCGGTCGCTTCGCTGCAAAGGCGGCCGCGATCAGCCCGTATCAAGAATCCCCCAGTTACGTGGGAGCTGTGCATACATGATCGCTGCAGGAGGAGAAAAACTGTGTGGCTCAGCTTGGACGTGGGATCCACAAAGCTGGAGTTAAAACTGACCAGTTGCCCTTCAGACCTGAAGAGTAACTTCATTTTGTAGCACACTCAAAATCACAAAGCCCTTTAAGAAACACAGAATCATAGAATGGTTTAGGGTGGGAAGGGACCTTCAGAGGCCATCCAGTCCAACCCTCCTGCCATGGGCAGGGACATCTTCTGCTAGATCAGGTCACTCAGAGCCCTGTCCAACCTCACCTCGAACACTTCCAGGGATGGGGCATCGACCACCTCTCTGGGAAACCTGGGCCAGGGTTTTACCACCCTTGCTGTAAAATTTTTTTTCCTTATATCCAGTCTAAATCTCCCCTCCTTTAGTGTAAAACCATCACCCCTTGTCCTGTCACAGCAGGCCTTGCTAAAGAGGTCACCCCCATCCTTCCCACAGCCCCCCTTTAAGCACTGGGAGGCCACAATAAGGTCTCCCCGCAGCCTTCTCTTCCCCAGGCTGAACAACCCCAGCTCTCCCAGCCCGGCCTCGCAGCAGAGGGGCTCCAGCCCTGGAGTCACGGATGCTCCCTGATAGTCTGAAAAATAAATCTTGAAGCCAGGCAAGAGATTGGTTCAAAATACTCATAAACATGCCTTGCTTGACAAGATACTTTAGCAAATATGTTCATTCAACCACTTGGAGAACGGCTGTGTAAGGTAACAGCAGGGGTTGCCCTAAAGCCCCGTACAACTGGTGTATTGCTCTAACGGCCCCTGCTATCGCTGTATTTATATCTGTATAAAGGTACTTAAAGCAGCATGAAATAACCAGGACTTTAATTATAGGTGCTTTTAAAGCCACTTCAGGATGAAAAAAGACTTCATCTATACGCAGGTTAACTCAGTTCAGAAATTGTTTCAACTAAATCTTCAGATCTTCACTGCCAAGGGATCTCAGCAAAACGTTCAGAACTCTATTCTTGCATTTAATTATTATCCTACTCTGTAGTAATGCGGAATCCTAGAGATCCCCTGAGGGGATATCCTGGGATTACGATATTTATAGTTTTATGAATTTACCCAAATTTTAAGACTCTTTTGTCTGCAACTACTGCTGGATATTGCAGAGGGAGTTCCCAAACAAAAGGTGGGAGAGGAACTTGGGATGTCCACGAACAGCATTGGAATGGGACACAGAGCTGCCGCTGCAAACCAGAATTTGGTACTTGAGAAAGGAATGAGTGAAATGTAGATCATTTTATTTGCGTTCTAAGCACTCAGAGCACAGAAGGTGCTCGGGGTTTTCAGGGAAAGGATCCATCTTGCCTTTTACTCAGGGTGAAGTCAGATGGCCCCTTTCCAGTACCAAGGGGAAAAGGGGATTTCTTACACCTCAGAAGGGTCTCTTGTGTTCTGTGGGAAGAAGCCTGGCACCAGGCCCCAGCCTCAAAGACCAGCTCTGTTGAACAATTGATTTTACAGTGATCATGTAAGAACCGCATTTTCCTTCCCTTCAGACGTATGGCAGAATGAGCAGTCCGGCTGCCGTAGGGCACAGCCCGATGATTTGGTTTTGTCAGCAGCACCAGTATTGATAGTTCTTACCCTGTGCCTGAGCTACTCCCCGCACTGTGCCAGCACAGCTATTTGGGCAGCTATATGTAATGGAAGGGATCAAGGAACTGGTCCACCTAAGATTTTTCCCGGGTGTTTTTCAGCCACATCAAATCCCCAAGTACCTTGTCTGACACAACACAGGGGGAACGCAAGAGCATGTGAAATCACAGAAGCTAAATCTCTGCTGAGGGACAGCAACTTGTTATGACCTACCAACTTAGTCCCCTGCAATCTTCTGTCCACTCCTTTATTCTGCTCTAGCAATTAGAGACAAATTTTCCTCAGCCTACAAGGAAGAAACCAGAGTTCATGAATGACTTGAAAACTAATTACAAGTTTTTAAGTCTTAGTAGCCAGGTAAGGATTGGAAAAAGACAAAAAGAAAAATGGAGTCTTGTACAATACACAATTACGAAGTTCCTCAGCCAAAGATCTCACTGCAAAGATGTAGAAACAGCAAGCACTGGCAAGCAAAACTGAAGGTGATGGTGGGTCAACACACTACTGCCTGGAGGTTTTTCACCCTGTAAATCAGAAGTCAGTCCAGCAAAATAATGTTGTTATAGTGGTGTGAAGCGATGAAGAAGACAGACCGTGATTCGTCGCTGCCCTACATATCGTATAAGCTTGTTCAGCTCTGCAAAATGTACATGAAACACTTCCAAATCAGAACTATGTCCTTTTCATTCTACTTTGTCCAGGTAACAGATTAAAGCAATGGGGAATGTGTTTCTGGACACAAATCTATGAAGCTCAAGAGTAAACATTTTCTCTAAAGAAACACACGAGAGCACATCAGCAACAATCTTTCATTTCCTCAGTAGAGCTGCAGGGTATTCTAGTGCCAGAAAAGCAAAGCAGCAAAATAACAAAAGGGCCAGAACACCTGGCTGGTGGGAAGCAGCCCCCGGTTCCCATCTTACACATCCCGATGTCAGATGGTGTGTAATACCCATCGCAAAGGAAGCTAGAATCAGTTCCAGATTCTAGAATCAGTATGGAAGCAGCGCATTGCATCGGGTGCGTATTTAACATGGACATGCATTTCCTGCCATCCTGGAGACAGGTTTGCTAAGATTTCTCTGCCTAGAATCAGTTCAAACACAGGGCTAAGAACCACGGCCGCCATTTTAGGCAAGATGGCTCTGGATTACACTTGTTTGATCTTAGCACTGTCTGCAGTTTTATCAATTGAAACTGAAAATCCAGCTTACACACTTCCATTTCTCAGTATTTGGCTATATCCAGTTGTTGCATTCTGGATAGAGCGTCATACTGGACGTGTTCCCACTTGCCACTTGGCCCTTCATTTCTGTAGCAAGAGGCTCGCAGTAAAGAGTCAGGGTCTGTCTGGGACAGGTATAACAGTAATCACAACCTGGTACAATTCTTTGGTGCTGAAACCCCAAATCATTCAGGTTCTCCTTAAGGGTTACTTTCTTCTTGGTTAAGTTACCCTATACTTGATTGAAAACTCAGAGGAATCTTCATGCCATTCCAATTTTAAAACATCTCTTGCTGCTTCACTGAAGTCCTGGAATCTGGCAAAACCTCTGGTGATGAATACGTTTTTACATTCCAGATCTCCTTTAGCCAGGAAATTGCAGAGAGACAGCTAAGAGCACTCAGTGCTTTGGTGAGCAGTCAGCAAGTCGGGGTGAATACTAGGGAAGCCACAAGTGACTATTTGATTCTGGAAGCCTTGTGTATCTCTGGAAGTCATAAAATACAGATGGGTAATGGCTTAACAATGAGGTCAGTCTTTGATTCATTAGCTAACAGCTGAATCTAAGCACACATATCACAGTTTTGAGCCATGCTGCTAACTCAGGCTGTAAGTTTCTGGGGAGCTGTACTGGATCCTGGTTTTGACTTAAATTTTGTATGTTTTCTCAGTGATCTGAAGAGGTTTTTTTATTGAAAAAATATGACTAGCCACTGGTAATCTTACGTAAAAAAACATATTCAATTGCCATAAGCTTTTTTGTGGGTGGTGGGGCATAAGCTTCAAACACATTGGGTCAGTCACCGGAACTACGCGAATTCACACCAGAACCTGACTGATGATTTTGCATTTTAATCCTAGGTTGTGCAAGAATCTGTGGAGATGAGCGCCACAGCAGAAAAGCCTGCTTTCAGATATTAAAAACCAGTATTGACGTGCTCCAAAAGCAGGCATGAAGCCAGAGTCAGAATTTCCTCTTTTTAATCTCTCAACTATACTCCCTGTGTCAGAACTTCCCTCCGCCTGCAGCCCAAAAAGCCTCTATCCATCCCTGCCCCTACTCTTCTCAGGTGTTTCTAGTCCTGCTTCCTCCTGTCCCCCCTTCCCTCCATCACCCCATCCTTACTGAATCGTTCACCTCATCTTCAAAAGTCCTTTCCCTTCCTGATCCCACCCAGCCAGCCTAAGGCAAGGCTAGGCATCTAGTATAGATACTCCTTTAGTGATCAGCTTTCCATCTTGACTGGAAATCATGGCAGCATCTCTGCCTTGTAAAATACAGGCAGTATTTTACAGCAGTGCTGCAGACGAAGAATGAGGCACCCAGGGAGAGCTAAAGGGGCACCACTGAGAGGTGGGGGGGGGAAAGGGGGAGGTCATAAATACCACTTATTCACTTGGGCCTTTGGAGCATGAAGGAACTTGCTGACAGGGCAGGAAGTGTGGAAAGCAGCATGGTAAAGGCAAACATCCCAAACACATGAGAGCACATCTTCAGACTGGCAAAATACCTGCAGAAATCGCAGAACGAGCTCCCGTTGCTGCCTCTTGCCCAGCTGCCAGTATACGCAAGCGGCCCTGGCCTGCAACATTGTGTGTCAGAGCCTTCTGAGATCGGTTTGGGTGACTGTCCTGGCCTCAGGTGTGAACAGGTTCTCTGGACTGGCCCAGAACCATGACTCGCATCTTCCCACTGCAATACAAAGAATTCAGAAAAAAAAAAATAGCACCATGTTGCCCAAAATGTAAATTTGCTGCCCAGAACAGTGTTTCCAGCAGACAACTCTGTGACAGGTTTTCCTTCCACGATTCAGCTTACAGAGTTGCGATGGTTCTATAACATACACTCGGAACCACCTTTCTGTCCTATAATTTTCTACTCATTTTATTCTGTCTGTTTTACTCTAGACCTGTAATGAGATAAATCCTTGTCTGTAAGCACGTGGAAGACACAGTAGAAATGGATTAGAAATGCGTAACTTGAGCTCAGCAACTCCCGCCGAACCAGTAAGAAATCCAGAAAAACACTTCCAAAAGTGAAATTAATCCAAATTATCCTGAACTCTGTTATTTCTTAAAATGTTCCCTTACCTATAAGTGGGGAGAAATAAAAAAGAAAGGTATAACATCCAGGCAACAAGGGAGATGACTTTGAAAGCGTGGTAAAACACACTGCAGTGAACTTACCTTTCATTAGGGACTGCCCAAGTTTAATGGGCTACCTTATAAAGAAAATAATAATTAAAATAATTTAAAAATCCATTAGCTTTTCCTCTCTTTATTGATTTTTTTAAAGTAGGCCTCTGGAGACCTTCTGCTTCCAGTATCAGGATCTAAAAAAAAAAAAAAAGGCTAGGTAATGCAACAGACGGTCTGAATGAGACATCAGGCAGGGACTACTAATCCAGGGCTATTTATTACTCAAAACCTAACAAAAGCAGCTCATTTTTCTACACAGAAAGTCTTGGCTGCATTGGAGGACACAGTAAACAGAGGAGGGTGAGCCTGAAAGAGATTGTAACAGTGTAATGGTGTAACAAACCCAGATTCTTTTCCTGGTTTTGCTGAGCTTATTCAAACTGAGTGACTCGGAGGACCCGATCCTGTTCTGACTGAAGCCAGCGAGAGATTTGCCGCACACTTCAGAGAGAACAAAACCAGCCCTTCAGTCATAGCACCTCTGCCAGATTTTGTTTCACACCCTGCCAAAATGTCATAGCTTGAACCACTTCAGTAGCTTGAGCCATTTACAACGGGACTGAACAAAACCCTGGAGAATAAACTGCAGAGAGAAATCTTCCCCTGTTCTCTCCCTTATCTCTGCTATTCCGCCTCACTGGGTTACATGAATAGCAACCAAAAACTGCAGAGCGCTGACAGCCAGGGAGTCTCTGGGCGTTTCAGATGCTTCACAAGCTGTGAAAATACAAACCCACCACCCTTCATTTCTACCTATTTGCACTGTGTTCGAGATGGACTAAGTGGATCATAACACAAAGATTATGGAGCAGCTGACTTCAGATGTTTGGGGTAAAATTTCACTGAATTTGAGATATTTCATGGCAGCTTCTAATATTGGTGCAGTTAAATTCTATTAAAGTGCAACGTAAAGGTCTTCAGCAACATCATCTGTACTGACTCAGAGCACGCAAAGTATCATAAAAACAGCAAGATAATTCAGATTTGTGGAGCAACATTAACTCATCAAAAGGCTGGAGAGATGGAGCACCCATTTGCCAGGTAAAGAGCAGCTTTGATAGTTAATCCAATAGAGGGAGCTATAAAAGCTCAAGGGCAATTTGGCTGAGGACAGTGACACCAGTAATTTAATTATACTGGTTGGTCACACTAAAACCAGAGTTACACTGGAGATACAGATCACACCTGAGGCCTGCCGAGAGAGCCGGTCCTGCAGAATTCCTTTGATATGATGTACATCTCGGTGCTCTCCAAATCACTGATGAGTCATGGATTGTTCTGCAGGACACAGGAAATCTGAATAAATTAATCTTATTGCATAATCTTTTCCAATTGCTTCCTCGTATATACCTGCAGGAACTGCAAAATAACATACAACCCCCCTGAGCTTTTTCACTGGCTACTTTAGCATACTATAGATCTTCCAAAACCGCCAGGATAAAACTGAGGTTTCGGGAACATGCCATCCTCTAATTTTACATTCCTGTCAAGCTGCCTCTGGAACCAGAGGAACGTCAAGTTGCACTAGTCATGGAAGAGTAACTTCATCTAGGATCTTCAATTTAGACAAAAGGCACCACTGTAACTGGCAATAATCTCTCTGATGAGGTTTTGGTCCTGAATCTCACCATCTTGTCTGGGTTTGTTAATTAACAGATTTGGGGCTGGCTATTTTCTTTTCCTTTTTGCCACATTTTCTGGGATATGTAGAGATGCTTATCAAATTATTCAATTCTTACCAAATAATTATCTTCATCAGCATTAAATTTATCACCAAACCATCCTATGAGCATTGTTGCAGATGGGGAAAATGAGGTAAGAGCTCAACCAGTAGCCTCAGGCTGTGCAGCAAAACCACTGCAATTATGCTTCCTGAATTCAGGCGCTCCTGTCTCCCAGTTCTGTTCCCGGACTAGCTCAATCCTTTAAACTGCCTCTGGATGCTTCCAGTTACAGCAGATACAAACCTAGTGGAGCAGACCTGACTCAGTGCAGTCATACAGAGAACTAATCTTCAGCAGGCAGGTGAACTATTGTGAAGAAACATTTAATATTGCCGTCTCCATCAGATTGGCAGCCTCTGTCCAAAGGCTTGGTGTTAGCAGACAGCAGCCTTGCAGAAAAACACGATACTGAAACTTATTTTCTGTTGACGGTGGCCTTTATCCGACCCAGACAGGAAGATGTAAATGGCTGTATAGAGAAAAAGGGCCTAGAGGCGTAAGGTAAATAATTTTCAAAGAGTGCAGCAAGCGAGCCAACTGCTGATGTATGCGGACTGTGTTTGAAACAGTGTGGGAAAGCTACTTGCTCACGGGGAAGTGGGGTTGGGAACATTTAAGTTCCATGATGGACAATGCTCTGTTGTGAAATCTGTGTATGGAGGATTTCTTATTTTTTGCACGTATGCCTAGATTTCTGGGAAGAGCACATTTAATAAAACCATATTCAAGAGGACCGTGCTGAAGTAATTGGGTTTCCCCTTTAATTTTTAAGAGGTTATAAAACAATGAAGCTCTCAGTTCTTTACACTTCACAGCGGAGAACGTACAAAAAGCTGCTTAATCTCTTTCAGTTCAGCTCTTTTATTCTCATGGGTATCCAGTTGCAAGGTATCCATATCAGTCTCTGAATTCTCAGCCGATCCTCAAAGCAAAGTGCATCCAACTGAAAGCTCCTGTTTTAACATGCTGTTTCAGGACGGACCAGGTTTCAGCATGAGCACGTGAGCGCTGCTATGCCCAAATCCGTTTGACATTGGCAGAGGAGCAGTTATCACAAAATCCAGCAGTACTCATCCTGATGATGAAATGTTGAGTAAGCGCTTTCACAATGCTAGGCTAATCTTAACGCTGATGTTTGCGATCTAGAAGGAAGCTAGGCATGTCACCAAGGAAGATTTGAATGCTTCCTGATTGGTTTTCCAAATAATTATTTCATTTGCTTCTAACAGACTAGCTTGCAGCTCAAGCATTATATGGTTTTCTTCATTGCAAATTGCAATTAAGGAATCAGATGGCAAGATATAAATCATATCACAGGATCAGCTAGGAAAGAATGGTGAAACCAGACAATATTAGGGATGACAATATTAGGGATTCAAATTAATTTTCTCCTGTTATTGCCAGGCAGTCTCAAATGCAAAGAGGAAAAAAGGAACATAAATGTATTTATAGTTAAGATAATAAATTAACACCTGGATGCTAAACTAATTTGTTAAATTTGCTAAATTAAAATGCTAAATTTGGCTCAGTCACTTAGCAACAGCTGCATCAGTTTAAGATGTCTCCATTCTGCAGCTGCTAGCTGTCACCTAGGGCTGGAGCTCCCATCCCTCTAGCAAAGTCAGCAGAAGGAAACATGTGCCTACATTTTGCCTGCTCCTCTCTGAAATCCAGCGCCTTAACTCAGATTCATCTTTATCATCTATCTACGAGCTCGGCTTTGTCGTCAGGTAGAAGCCCCAGCATGTGTTTGTTCTGACACCTCTGATGTGAAGCACTAACCCACACCAGAGGGGCAGAACAAACAGTCACGTCTTAAACTGCCATGGCGATACTTACCGGAGTGTATCAATCAATGCCTGAAGTTAAGACGAAAGTAGAATTGCAAATGAGCATGAAAACGCCCAGGGAAATAAGGATAAGAAAACTTCTACTAGATTTTTGTCACAGAGTAACAAAGAATTTAGGAATTACTAGGCCAAAAAGAAGGAGCCTAAGGGTTAGAGCACACCCCAGGGGAAAAGGAGAGCTAGTCTTGGTGCAAGTTCTCTCGACTACTTAATTACAATTCTGCTGCATCCTTGGTTATTTACTTGTTTCCCCAATGTAAGTGACTCTGTTCAGTTCAGCACTATCCCCTGTGAGGCAGGTGTGCCTGGAGCACATCTTCCAGACCGCAACCCTCAGTGGACACAAAGGAACGCCTACTCTGAGGATTCTGGGTAGGGCTAAAAGCAATACAGGAGCCGGACTGCTTGCCAAGGCAGCATCCAGCCTGATGTGCAGAATTCTGAGTGCAAGAAACTTTGCCAGCCAGAAAGAAATCACTTGCCTGGTGATTTTGGAGGACCGTGCTTGTGAACCTGCAAAGCTAAACTCCAGTAGTATCATTCTTAAAATTAAATATTTTGATCCTTAGATGTTCCTGTTAGGGAACACCACTGGAACAAATAAATTACATAAGTTACAGTCACAGAAAGAGAATCACTGCGGGCTGGTGCTCACATTTGCTTGTTCAAGCGGATCAAAGACACAGCCCTCTAGCAGCTGCAGCATCTGCACCTTCACTGAATGCCCTTAGGCTGGGCATAATATCTAGAGCAACAGGGGAAGACCATCTGCCAGGTATCACTGTTTATTATTCATCAAGCTGGAACTCCCTCAAACACCCTGATGTTTTCTCCCATACTGTCCTTCAACAGGAAGAACTTAAGAAAATCCATAAGAACAACACTACAGCCTCCTTCCCACCATAATAAAATCTGGGTTAAGGATGATGCTTTCCTACCGCTCAGCCACAAGGAAGCAGTCGGTCTGCTGGAAATGCTGCTTATTTTACTAATCATCATCATTTTTCATAGTATTATCTCTCTTCATGAACAGAAAAAGACAGGAATCAGCCTTTCTCTCTTACTCTCTGCATACACTGCATAGTCACAAGGGATGCCAGTCTGTGGCTGATGCATTTCAGACTTAAAAACTAAGCAGACAAAACATGTGCCTATCCTAGGCCATACAGTCATTAAAGTTCTGT
The DNA here is from genome assembly GCF_963921805.1 of Phalacrocorax carbo. Taxonomy (NCBI): domain Eukaryota; kingdom Metazoa; phylum Chordata; class Aves; order Suliformes; family Phalacrocoracidae; genus Phalacrocorax; species Phalacrocorax carbo. The sequence continues at coordinate 214,315,088 of NC_087513.1, read as the reverse complement.
TAAATGCTCCTACGTGAAAAATCATACCTGAACCACATGTGTATGACACAGACCAAGATCAAGATTTCCATCTGATGTACCCCAAAGGCCAAGGTACCCCCAAAGGCCACGGTACCCTCAAAGGCCACAGCTTGTAGGCACCATCATAACAGAATTATTTCACAGAATGGCGGGGGTTGGAAGGGCCCTCTGGAGATCACCCCCTCCCACCCCCTGCTGGAGCAGGCACCCCCAGAGCAGGGGGCACAGGACTGTGTCCAGGCGGGGGGTGAATGTCTCCAGGGAAGGGACCCCACAGCCTCTCTGGGCAGCCTGTGCCCCTGCTCTGGCACCTGCACAGCAAAGGGGTTTTTCCTCATGTTCAGGTGGAACTTCCCGTGTTCCAGCTTGTGCCCGTGGCCCCTTGGCCTGTCCTTGGGCACCCCTGAAAAGAGCCCGGCCCCATCCTCCTGACACCCACCCTTCAGATATTTATAAGCATTGATGAGACCCCCCTCAGCCTTCTCTTCTCCCGGCTGAACAAGCCCAGGTCTCTCAGCCTTTCCTCACAAGGGAGATGCTCCAGCCCCTGATCCCCTTGGCAGCTCTGCGCTGGCCTTGCTCCAGCAGTTCCCTGCCCTTCTTGAACTGGGGGCCCAGAACTGGACACAGCCCTGCAGATGTGGCCTCACTGGGGCAGAGCAGAGGGGGAGGAGAACCTCCCTCGCCCTGCTGGCCACACGCCTTTCCATGCCCCCCAGGACACCGCTGGCCCCCTTGGCCCCACGGGCCCGGTGCTGGCTCAGGGTCACCTCGCTGCCCCCCAGCACCCCCAGGGCCTCTCAGCAGAGCCGCTCTCCAGCAGGTCCCCCCCAGCCTGTGCTGGTGCGGGGGGTTGTTCCTCCCCAGGGGCAGGACCCTGCACTGGCTCTTGTTGAATTCCCTGAGGTTCCCCTGGGCCCAGCTCTCCAGCCTGGCCAGGTCTCGCTGGATGCCAGCACAGCCTGCTGGTGTATCAGCCGCTCCTCCCAGCTTGGGATCAACAGCGAACTTGCTGAGGTTACACCCTATCCCTTCCCCCAGGTCACAGACCCCTGGGGAACACCACCGGTGTCAGGCCTCCAGCCAGGCTCTGCCCCGTTGATTACAACCCTCTCAGTTCTGTTGTTGAGCCAGTTCTCTGTCCACCTCACTGTCCACTCATCCCACCCACACTTCCTTAGCTTGCCTGTGAGGAGGCTATAGGAGACAGTGTCAAACGCCTTACTGAAGTCAAGATAGACAACATCCACTGCTCTCCCTTCATCGACCCAGCCAGTCACGCCATCGTAGAAGGCCATCAGGTTGGTCAAGCATGATCTCCCCTTGGTGAATCCATGTTGACTGTTTCTGATAACCTTCTTGTCCTCTACATGCCTGGAGATGACCTCCAGGATGAACTGCTCCATCCCCTTTCCAGGGATGGAGGTGAGGCTGACTGGCCTAGAGTTCCCCAGGTCCTCCTTCTTGCCCTTTTTGAAGATTGGCGTTATGATTAATAACAGTTTGCCAAGCCAAACTCACAGCTCCAGCACGATACACCCCTTCCCAGCTGACCACTGGTACTAAAGGGAGGAGGAGGTTACTTTGTGTTTTTTTCCACTGAGAGCAGCACATCCTTGTGTACAAATGGAGGAAAACCATACAGCATTGCAAATATATGACTAATCTCTGGAATGAACAGGAATCATAAATCTACCCAGGAAAAAGAGCTAATAAGCTAAGCAGGCCTGATTGTCCTCTGCTCAGTACCCTTCATAGTCATTTATGTCCTGTCGACAGGACAAGGGGTGATGGTTTTAAACTAAAGCCGGGTAGATTTAGACTGTAGATAAGGAAATTGTTTTTTACTATGAGGGTGGTGAAACCCTGGCCCAGGTTGCCCAGAGAGGTGGTCGATGCCCCATCCCTGGTAACATTCCAGGTCAGGTTGGATGGGGCTCTGAGCAACCTGGTCTAGTGGAAGATGTCCCTGCCCATGGCAGGGGCGTTGGACAAGATGGCCTTTAAAGGTCCTTTCCAACCCAAACCATTCTATGATTCTGTGTTATGACAGAAAGTAGGAGAGCAAGAATTCACCACCTCTTTTTAACCTCTATTTTGTTCTGCACCATATGTACATACACAAAACCGAGCTATTACAAAAATCAACTTCAGAGTATCTGCTACTATATTCACACCACTAGTAAGTCCACTTACACTTTTGTTCACCTATGTAGGGACTGCCTGTAGTTCCCTCCTGCTACAAGAGCAAAGTTTCCTTCAGCAGACAGTCCTCATGCGTAGTAAGTGCAGGTGAAACAGAGTATTTGTGGGGAAACATGACAAAGAAGTAAGCAGCATGCTATTATTAATCAAATTTAGAACACAGATTGCCAGCGGCTATATCTTTTCCCTGTTTTCTTCCCCAAACCCTGTAAGACAATGTGATGACTAAGATGATCACAAAACAGCAGCAGGTTATAAGGCCCACTTTGTAAGGAAAAATAAATTTAAACTCATAAACTCATGTGACTTAGAAAAGTAAATCAGCTCAGCAAGCAACCTCAGTCCTCAGAAACTGTATAGGAAGCTCTCCATTTCCAAAGTGTTCTCTCCTCTTTAGCCTTCCAGGGTTGTTTGGTTTTTTTTAATAGCACAGTTATTTGCAGGTGTTCAGAGTGAGCAGAAATGCAGCTGAAATCACTGCTTTGCATGGTGCGAGGAATGCTTCTAGCAGATTCCGACTACAGACCAAGTCTCCTGCCTGTCAAATGTAAGACGCTGCTGTTTTGCCTGACAAACCGTGTTGGGCTGCTGCCAAAACTTACCTCTCTTTCCAGACTGACCCTTTGCCTTCTGACTGTCTCAGCCTACCTGTCCTACCCTTCACCCACTCCAAAGGCTGGGAGAGAGCTCACCCAATCCAAACAAGGAACTCAGCTTTTCTGTCTACTTCCCAGGGGTTTTTTTGAGCATATCTAGATACAAGCATACAAATCAGATAGATAAAACCAAGACTGACAGAGAAATTTCCCTTTTAGGTCCAGTTTGCAAACCACTTCCCAAACAGGCTACTTAAGTCTCAGTCTACTTCATATCATACCAGAAACATGACCTTTTGTAGACTTATAGATACTATATGGAGAGAGGAATTTGCCCTTGCCCAGGACTTACCAGCATACCATGTCAAGCACTCAGTCCCTTCATCCAAGCATTGACAATTCAGCATATCCAAATCACACAGGCCTCAGAAAACCTGCACAACCTACACACACGCAGTGATGACATCCCAACATCTGTTAGTCAGCAGCCCAGGTGGAGCTTGGCAAACCCGGGATGTAGTTTGCTCCCTTTGCTGTTTACCTGCACGTTTTCCATTAGTCTTTCCTTCACTAGCTGTTAGTCTGACGTAGATAACGCGGCACAAAACAACCAGTTTAATGGGCCCACGGGACACAATCATGAAAAACCCCAAACAAATAGGGAACTTTGAACTCGCCTGTTTACGTCTCCATTCAAGCCATAATCCTCATTTTTGCCTGTTTGGCTCAGTTTACTTCGTAGCAACACACCAACTACTTCACTGAAGTCCCGAGAGATCATATTTTTCTGCACAAAGATCAGTTATTTGACAAAATAAATACATACCCTTGTTCTGATACTATCTGTTTTGGTTATCTCCTTTTACTTTTTACCTGATCTCCACTTGCCTCTAAATTCTCCAGCTTTGCTGTAAAGCCTCCACTTCCAAGGCCAGATTAGTGGGGCTGAGAGATTTACTGGCTAAGCTGCAGTTTGCTGGTTGCGCTGCAACCAAGCAGGGTGGCCAGCGAAGAAATAGCACGCTTGAGACCTCTACTCCACAGAGATTTGGGTTTTCTTTAAAGTAATTTGCCTTTTTGCTTACAATGCAGTCCCAGAGAAAGCATTATATAGCAGGGAAGTCTCAATGTCAAAGTGTTACTTACACTTTGATGGCGAGAGAACAGTTTTGCTAGCTATGCCCACTATTTTTGTTTGCTGTGGTGTCACCTTCTGTGGCAGGGAGGGGAGGCGTCATTAGGAACATCTACACTAGCACTTCTCCCTTATATAACAAAATAATCATGTAAAGTGTGATCGCTGGTTCTTACTGCAGATCAAAAGAAGGCAGCTGATGAAACCAAAGTTTATCTGAGCACGCGAAATTACTTTTCTTGTTATTTCCAATTGGAAAGGAAAGTTTTGATCCTGCAGTTCATCCGCACACCTGCAAACTGAGCCAAATTCTCCTGTCAGTCACACGTTTGCCACATGCATGACACCAGAATCATGCCAGGTGTAAGTCTACCGACTTCCACGCAATCAGACCATGACAAATTTAGCCTACTCTTATCTTTTTTTGAACTAAATCTTTTATCCAGGCTTCTAGGATATGGTAGAGACTTCAGTGGATATCACAACCTCCTTGTATGAAACATACCAAAGAAATTTAAAGAAGGGGGAGGCAGAGCTGCCAAAAATGTTTTGACTTTGAAGAGCTGCACCCGGAGAGCTGAAGACAGCTGGAGCAGAACGATGGCTGGCATCCAGAGGGAGCGAGCTCTGCAGACAAGCTTCCTGACCTGAGGAAGCCCTGTTCTCCCAGCTCAGTCAGAGGGGACTGCAGGATGAAGAACAAGACAGCCAGACTGTCCTTGACCGCCTGTCTGCCTGAGGAGATGAGCGACGGTCACTCAGGCGATTTCAGGGAAGACGATTCTAGCTGTTTCATGTGTTACAAAACCAAGCAGTTTATCTAATACTGTAAGAAATGTATAGAAGCCAGAAACTTTCCCGGTCACTACTGCCTGCCCAAATCGCTCTGAGCTCTGCGGGAAGGAGAAGAATGGATTTCTTCAAAACCACAAGCATTTACAATGAAACAAAATGACAATCTGTATTGTCTGTTAACAGCGCTCAGCCTGCAACATCCAGCAGGGGAGTTCCGACGTGCACCCGTGGGGCGTCAGGATTTTAAAAGGTTTTATATTACAAATTATTACCAACCATCTTTATCACCACAGAATTTAGAGCCCAAAGGTGGTAACACATGATAGCAGAAATTGGAGAGACATAACACGCCTCCTGTACTGAAAAGCACGGAGTCTAAACAGGCAAGTCAGGGGCTACACACCACTATTCATGTTCCCAAAACTAAGGTCATACGTCTCAGGTGTTTTTCAAATGTAGCCCAAGTCAGAGGTAACTGAAAAATCTGGGCTTCTGACAGCTATTCTGTGTAGTGACTGCAAAGCTGTACAATACTTGCCTAGGGCTTCCAGGCTCAACCTCTATACAAACAACACACAACATTAATTAAACACACAAAAAGCATGCTAAAGAAACACTAATGAAATTTGCAAATCTAAGCATTTGAAGGCCACGAAATGCCAAAGCGAATGTCAGCTGCACCACCTTAATTAATGCCCTCTGCATATATGCCTTATAATGGATTTTAATTATCTGAGTTGGTGCTGGTTTTCCACAGCTCCCTGATTCCTCATTTGGTTCACAAGAACAACGCCCACTCAGGGGGAGATGGGTGCCATTTGTCTTTCTGCACCAAATTTAGGTAGTCTGAGTCTTAAATAAACTGAATCTCTTTTTGAAATACAGATCTTACCATGAAGAACGTACAAAACCATAATTTAGGTATCTCAGGGATGTGGCAGTAATTCACCTTTTAAAGCAAAAGCAGCTCGATTCCTTTCTTCCCTCCTTATTTCATGCACGTTCCAATGCCATACCACTGTAAGGTGGCCAAACCTGAAGACAGAAAACATTAGTTTATTCTATAGTTGTCTATGATTTTCATCATAACAGAACCTCAGCATTTCTTTCTTATTTTTGTAACACCCTAGAAGGGGGAGAAGTGTTCTCTCCAGTCCTAAGGGAACAGCTCTTGATCAGTCCCAGTTTCTCACTTCCATACATACTGTCATTTCTCGTTTGTTTGTCCAATATATTTCTCCGCACGCACACCAGCCCGTGTAGGTAAATCTGCCTCCACTCCCCCATGGCTGATCCAACACCTTCGTAAGGCCAGGCCTAGTCTCCTGTTCATGTCCCCTCTCCCACCATCTTCTCACCCAGTTTCTGTCATTCTCCCACCCACTGTTTTATTTTACTGTTGAAGTTCAGCACGTCCCCCCAGAACACGAGAAGTGAGATTCTTTTTCAAAGGCTTCTGACTTGGCCAAATTCAGGTCAATTTTCACAGGCCCATGAGGCCTGGTCCTGAACACACAGTCCGTTCTCTTGCCAAACTGGAAAAAAACACAAAAGCATCCGAGCTTCTAAGATGTTTTAAAACTGAAAAACAACCTCTTCTTCTCTTTTCATGCTGGGAAAAGACTGAACAGCTCTGGCTGAAATTTCAGGGGAAGTGGGGATGAGTCAGCCCCAGACAGACCCTTGGCTGAAAAACACTAGAGTTAATTAAAACTAAATAGGTAGCTTCAATTAGAGGCCCCATTACAACTGGTTAAAGGAAAATATTTTTATTTAAAAATATGCTTTTTTCATGGTCTCCATAGGAGTTGTGATAACCCTGCTAAGAGATCAGTCACATTTCTGAAGAAATCTGCAAAGTTATGGTCTGCTGACTCTTGACATCAGATTAATCTCAGATTTTAAACACTAAGAGAGGGAATTAGGTTTGCACATGCTCTTGCTGAATACCTCACTCAAGGGGATCCACGCAGCTAATTATTATGTTTTGAAGACGTTTTAAGTATGTTTTGAATGCATTGCATCCTTCAGCATGCAAAGGCTACTTCTTTTAAAATTTATTTTCCATGTTCTCTCTTCCTCAGAACCAGCAGGATTCATTTTCTGAGTAGTATTACCAAGTCTAGTTCCGTGGTTCGTTACAAGTCCGTGTCTTGGAATCTTAAGTATTTATTATCCTTGTTATTGGTGGTTTACCAGTTTGAGATTGTGGAATTGGACTGGGGCAAGCACTTTTGCAGACAGTGATGCAGAATCCCACACAACCAGGATTTCTTTTAAGTCCTAGCTCATACAAAAAAGCTCAGGCTGTGTCTCTTTAAGGTATATTTACTTCTGAAAGAAAACATACATCTTTCTCCTTTTGCTGACCTTCAGTTTCAATTTTGCTCTAACACGCAAGTCAGTTTTCCCACATCCTTACTTTCTGGGGTTGGGCTGAAGGCTCTGCCAAAAGCAGACTAGGAGAGGCATTGCATTTCTGAGATCCTCTGATCCTCAGCTTAATTAAAATCCACTTTTCCCACTTATATTTATTGTTCAGACAAATTACGCTGGGTCAGTTTTGCTCTGGCACCGCTTAGTGAACCCTAATACAATTGGTAACTTGACTTTGGCTTTTCTTTAAGATTGCTTCCCGGGTCCCTTGGAGGTTGCTACATTTTAGCAGGGAAAAGCATTACTGACAGCAAATGAGCCCACACATTTTAGCTGAGATTCTGGGAACGTAGCTGGTAACATGACTGGAAAGGAATCATGAATTCGTGTTCTCTGCTACTAGAAGCATGGGAATCAAAGCTTAAAATAGATGTGTTTGGGTTTTGGTTAGAAATCTTCTACTTTTTATTTTACACTTACGTCTTTCCATTTGTTCTTGTGTCAACATTGTCTTTTACATTTAACAGGCCATCTCTCCGCAGAGCATTCGCTTGCTCCATGTATTCTGAAACAGCGATCAGAGACGTTTTAAGATTTTATTTGCCTTCATCAGGCACGCCTTAGTGTGGGTCCACAGTCCACTAGCAGCTGGCAACTGCAGCCAGATGTTTTACCTCTACTCTTTCTGCAAATCTCCTCTCTTCTATCACATTTTTTTCCCTTAGTCCCCAGTATACAACTTTTGATTCATACTATCAAACTCCGCCTGATTTCTATTACTCCGATCCTCAGGGTTATGCAGTGCTTCCTATATGATGTTCCAGTTCTCCTTTGTTTTGATATTGTCTTCCAATTTTATGTCATCAGTAAATTCAATTAGCAGATTCTGTCTTGCCTGAAAATTAGCCCTGAAAATATTGTTCATTTACTGTTTTCGTATGGTTTGTTTGTATTGTATTACTGCTCTCTGGCTTCGCTATAAACACTGCCAAGCCTATAACCACATAGATCTCATTAAAAAAAAGTGTTTGTTTAAGCAGCACAGCAGTTATTGCTCCTGTCGGTTTTTTCCATCAAAGATCTTCTATCAGCTTTAAAGTTGCTGTTCAGGGTTACTTGGGCACTAGGCAGACTAGGAAATCGTGATGGCACTTCAGTCCAATTCCTCCGTGATATTCCAACTATGGTGAAATTATCTTATTTGTTAAGTTCAGAAATGCTATCCGCTCACAAGAAAGGCAGCCGTTCGTGCTTCTCAGAACTGTTTTTCCCAAGATTTCTGAAAACTCATTTCAGTCACATACTGAATTGTTTTCTGAAATCCTGAGGGCTAGAAATCGGAGCAGGTGGGAGAAAATGGATCTTTATAACAAAAGCTTCAATTATTGGACATTAGTGGCATCACAGAAAATTAGCAATTGTCTGTACTTATGTGCTGGCTGAATCTGACCCCAAACCAATTTTTGTTTAAAGGTGACATGGAAGTTCAGGCTTCAGAGACTTTAACATGGCACCTCGCAACAGGCTAAAACTCATACAAAGGTAGAAAACAGAATAATTGAGAAGTGGCAGGCTGGGCACAGAAGTTGTTTCAAAGATCTGGTGTCTCGATGTTGTCCTTTAAGTTACCTTTTATTATCCGTCTGGAAGGATGTTGCCTAACATCTACTGAGGAAAGAAAGTCTCTTTACACTCAGTGCCCCCATTTTACCCTCATGAAAACTTTCAGAGCTCCAGCTGATGCAGCTTGGGCCCAGCATGTCCAGAGCAAACAGCAAAGCCATTGCTTACTTTTTTGGCCAAAAACACCCAAGTGGCAGGAGCTGAAGGTAAAAAACAACCAACAAGACCCAGTCACCTCAGTGCAGACTGTGCGCTCTCCGTACACGAGCTGGGTAACGCTTTCTGATAGCGCAGTTCGCAGGTTTACCAATAACTTGCAGTGGCTGGAGGGAGCATTGCGGTGGGGGGATCCATACTTTGCTCTGATTTTGTGATCATGGTAGAAACTTGGGAGTCAAGTACTGCTTAGTTCCTCCATATAATCCACAGCCTTCCTGTCATCATGGGCAAGGCATTTAACTGTCTGTTGATGTACTTACCCAGTAAAATGAGTCATTTTCTACTGCACCTTGTAACGGGCTGTGAAACATACTTCTAATGTTTATCTAATATTCTGAGATCATTGACATTACTAATTCTTTGTATTACATTAGGGTTAGAGATCCTGTCTGAGATCTGACTGCATGCCACACTGCGATGATGATCCATGCACCCAAGTGTTTATACTGTAAATTGACAAGGAGAAAGATGCAGACAAGCAGAACAGGAATCAAATCAGGACCATAACACAAGTAATTAAGCAAAAAGGATTAGACTGCATCTCTCTTGACTAACACACCTCACCTGTTTTAGCTTTTCATAGAAAAGCTAAAAAAAAAAAAAAGAGAGCTTTGCTACCAGATTACCTCATCTCTCGCAACTAAATTATGACCACTATATAGAAGTAGTCCACTCAACACCTCTTCTTACACTGGACAAAAATATATATTAAAGTATAAAATATAAGCAAACAAAAGACCTGGCAATCCCCCCATAGGTAAAGTACTGCATCTGCTTGAGTGAAATGGGGGAAACACAGTTGTGTTAATAAAGCTTTAATCTTATTAAACTTGCAAAGCAATTACATGAATGCAATGATAAACAGGCATGAGATGTCTCCTGGTGCTAGAAGCAACAACTTCACTGACATAAACTTCTGCCACAGGGAGCCACTCACTCAAATTGATCTTCCTGTCAAACGCTGAAGACTTCCTTTGCTTCAGCTCCATGGCACCAGACGCAGACAATGAACAAATGCACCTCACCAACAGGGACTCCAGCAAAGATGAGCTTACAAAATGCTCTCTCTGAAGGAAAACACACAGGACACAGGCACGGTACAGCTCAAACGGAACACATAAATATAAAATCAGGCATAAATCATAGTCATGTTCCTTTTCCACAGTTCTGCAGTCTTTCCTTTGGCATGGGAAGCAGATGACATCAGAGCAAAATAAAGCTTGTGATTACTCCCTTTATATCGGCTTCTTCGCTCACCTTTGGTCAAGCTTGCTGCTGCAGCTGTCTGATTTGAATCCTTCTAAGATGGGCTGCCTCCTTCTCTTAAAATCTTTCATCACCTGTTCATAAAGAAAAGCAGAGCTCCCATTTGCTTTCTGAACTACTGCTATTGTATTTTCAGGGCTACAAGCAACGCATGAGTCATTATCGCTCACAATTGAGGGAGGGAGAACAAAAGAACTCACTTCTTTCCCACAAAGAAGTTTCTGGCACGCTTGCTAACATACGTTTTTTGATAAAGGCTTCCATACTTGTCAAGCAAAGGTGATGGCTGATAGCAGGTTCAGAAGGGCACTTGGCAGGTGTATGCTGACATCAGTGGGATGATTTATACTCGAATATACTGTTTACCTACAATTAAACCTTAATTCAAGAGCTGCTTTGCCTGGGCCAAAACACTGCTTTGGTAGCAAGTGTGAAACGAAACACTACGAGCACAAGCCCTCCCGCTCACACGGTGCAGTGAATGCCACTCACAACCCAGACCTGTGAAGGACAAAGCCAAAAATGAGCTAGCTTTAGGGTTTTTTTTTTAAACCAGGTTAAAAGTTTTCACAGAGTTTAAGTCTTTTGCTAAAAGCAAGATGGCATGCTAAAAGGCTGCTGGACTCCAAGTCTCTAACTCAGCCCAGCAGAACACAAATGCATATTTAAATCTATTTTAGCGCTATGCGAGACAATGTAGTCCCTCTTAATGTTCTTTCTAGCCCTGAAACCAGATTTGTACAAAAATGCTAAATTTGAGCCACTGTAAATTGCAGTGCCACGTTATTTGTTGGTTTTGTTCCATGGCACTTCACAGAGTCAGAGAAAACTAATTAGCAGTGACAGCAGCCGGAATTCAGTAATCTCCCTTTCTTTACAAGTTCAGCAGAATATTGCGTCTTGCTCTTATGTAATTATTTTTCTCAGAAACACCCACACGTAAAGAGATAACAGAGCAATGATAACTCTGTTGATCTATGGCACTACGCATAATAAAGAGAAGCAGAGAATTCAGTTTGTTGTTTTGGATACTGTTGTTCTAAATACACTTGAAAACTAGTCATTTCACCTCAGGGCCTTCTACTGGTTTTTCAGCATTTACAATTCTTAGAAATATGGTTCTATGGAAAAGTATTTTGAAAGTTGGGTGCAACTGCTATACTAGGACAATAAGCATTCACTTCCGGGACTCCCTGTTCAATACAGGATCATGTTTTAAGGCAAGCAATTAGATTCTGGAACAAGCTTCAAACAGATGGAAAGCAACACGATATGGACAAAAGCTGAAGGACCGCACACTGTGCAATTTTTGTTAGCAAGTGTCACTTTAGTATTGTGAGCGGGGCCGTGGCAGCTAACAGCAACACTTAGGAAAGGAAAAGCTAAGGATGATTTTGTGTTACACAGCCCAGAGGGAAACAAAAGCCCCACCCAGAAATCGGCTTAAAAAAACAAAAGCCTTTAAAAAATGTGAAGCTTTTTTCCTCTGCCTTCAGTTTTTCGTTTGTTTTAGCTTTTAGCCTTTTGGATTATGCCTGTGAGCTTGTCGTCAAAACCAGGAAAGTTAGATCCTCCTGTTTTTAAATCAAAACTGGCAGATACAGTTACTTCAATTCAGGATCTTGGTCCCAGGCAGAAAGGAGAAATACTGTAGCACTCATAAGAAAATCAAGCATCAGTTAACGCAAGGGCTTTTTGCCAACAGGACCTACTTCAAAACCTCCTTTACTTAAAAATGATGGTTTTGCTCCAGTTGTATTAAAAATTTTCTTTAAAATCCTAAGTCTACACAGCCTACAGCAGTAATAACAGGTAGGATTCTACAGCAAAATATCTGGTTTTGTATAACATTGAAAGCTGTGTCTATTATTACAGAATAATGATTTTATTTACATTTATTTGTTTATGTCTTGTTACATCAGAGACGATGAACACAAAGCAGTTTAGAGACTTCACTTCTCCATGATTTATTAGGAAAAATGTCTTCACTGCAAGAGTGGTCAGGCATTGGCATAGGCTGTCCAGAGAGGTGGGGGAGTCACCATCCCTGGGGATGTTCAAACAACGTGTAGATGTGGCACTTCACAGAATCTCAGACTGGCAGGGGTTGGAAGGGGCCTCTGGAGATCATCCCGTCCCACCCCCTGCTGGAGCAGGCACCCCCAGAGCAGGGGCACAGGGCCGCGTCCAGGCGGGGTGTGAATGTCTCCAGGGAAGGGACCCCACAGCCTCTCTGGGCAGCCTGTGCCCCTGCTCTGGCACCCGCACAGCAAAGGGGTTTCTCCTCATACTGAGGTGGAACTTCCCGTGTTCCAGCTTGTGCCCGTTGACCCTTGAGGGCACTTGGGGACACGGTTTAGGAGGCCATGGGGGTGCTGGGTTGATGGTTGGTCTTGATGATCCTAGAGGATCCTAGAGGTCTTTTCCAACCTTAATGATTCTATGATCAAATAGCATTGCTTGTTATATTTTTAGGAAAAAAGTGCTTCCCATCAAAGCTAAAAGCATGAGCAGAAAACAAAAAATAAGTGGTAGTACCCATTTACCGCACAGGGTGGCCAGTCATGACTGAAGAGCAAATAAACTTCTGGGCCTTGGTGCAAGGCTGCAACCTTTGGTAGCAGAGCAGGGGAACAGACCAGGGTGACCCCTTTCCAGTTGCTGCTGCCTAAACCCAACAGGGTTTGCAAATCTGAGTTTTCAGTCCAATGGCTGGGCCTAGTCACAGTGATTACACCCACCTTAGTAAATTAAACAAGTCTGGGGCCAGTCTCTGCCCCTGAAGCCAATTGGCGCAGGACTCCCAATGTCCATTCTATTAAAGCCTCCAAAAGTTAGTGAAAGCACACAATCTGCCTATTGGGGATGGCAGGATGTATCCCCTAAACCGTGTCCTGGCATATTTTGGGAAGCTGCTTATTGGCCCAGGCTAAAACCACGGAAGGATTAATGAGAATCAGTAGAAACAACTGAGCTCCAGTGCTCAGGAACATCCTGATGCTGTTTAATTTGCTGGTATCGGCAGAACTTTAAAAGAGCCTGTACATTTTTCAAACTTCTGTCTGTGCTAATACCCTCACCGGGTCCTTACAGCAATAGCCTGCACGTGCAGTGGTGGCATTTCTTGCCCTGATATCAAGCACTCTCAGATATATTGCCTAAAAGCTCACACTCATGTTTACCAAGCAATTCCCCTAACGGCATCATCCCTGGCTCTTCCCTCCGTCTGCATAGCAGTGTAGGTGCAGCGTTGCTTCTGAGTGCCCTCTGGTGCTAAGCCCTTCAGCTGCTGTGAAAAGCCGCCAGAAAAGGGTAACGTCCTAAACCTCCGCAGCCGCTTGCTAAGAAAAGCTATGCTGAAGCTGTGCCTCAGCTTGCCAGGGCCTGTGCTTAACAAGGTTCTTCTGTTTGGAGGCACTACGCCTGCTTTTAGTTTCTGTATCTAATCCATTTCCAGTTTTAAATGTCAGTGGAAAGCTACTGATTTGGGGGAAAACCAACTAAACCACAACAGAGGAAACAGGAGCGCATTAATTCCCTGCTATACAGTCAGCGGCACTACAGATTCAACCCCTCTGCAATTGTTCATTAACATTAAACTGGTTGGATGCCTTTGCCAGTTACTTCCAGTACGATAATGTCCAATTTCACCTCTGCAAAACCCATCTAAGAATTCTTGGCATGCTGGTACCCTCCGAATGACTCAGCCTCCCATAGGAAAAGGAAGTAGATCAGGGAATTTTAGGAAGGAAGGGCGCTGAAACCATACACAGAGCTAAGAACAGTTAACTGCGTAACTGCTACAGAAAAAGCAGGAAATATGAGGGCTTGGGCAGAGAAGGAAAGTAGGAACACATACAAATATGAAAGAAAATGCAAGCACTAACATGCATGGTAGAGCAAATGGGAGAAAAAGATGTGGAAGGGCTTTGAAGTGAGGAAAGAAAGTGCGGAGTATCAGAGAAAAGGGTAACTATATACATCCCCGTATAGCACAGGCAGGAGCATGAAGGCGTCTGGCACATGGAGCAGACACAAGGACAACCTGGTATGAGACACGGAGCCAGCAGTGCCACAGGAAGAAGAAACTGATGAGCCCAACTTGTTCAGTTTCAAGAAACTGTATGTTGTAAAATGAATTTTAAAAGACATTCCAAGCTTGAATGTTAGGTTTTACAAATTACAAAATTAAGGGCTTACACCTGCGTCTAGAAGATCTACATTCTCACCTACCAGTGGCAAAATGCAAAATAAAGCTGCTCCAGGATCCCGCCAACAGCAATTGTTTGGAATGACACTACCCTCTGGCGGTCAAAAAATACAGATATATGCACACCAGAAAGGTAAAACGTTTGGAGCTGGCCGTACAGATAACTATGGCTTGTTTGATCCCCTATTCACATCATTGGCAGCAACTATACTTTAAAAAAATATGCAGTCAATTCCCATTCACACTTCAGTAACGCACCTCGAGCCCGTGCTGTTAAATGACACGTCCACCTTATTAGTCTGTGTTTTAAAATGACGCCTTCATGACTGCTCGTAAGCGCAAGGAACTGTCTGAGGCTCTGAAACAGACTGGCGATAATTTTTATGTTCTCTGGCAACCTGCAAGAATAGGAACAACACACACTGCTGTGCTCAGCTATGTAAGTAAAGGAAGTAACACAATACTATATTCCCAAATTACTCCCAAATGAAACGTAAAGCTATTACCAGCAATTTTCTGCTTTACCTTTCTGGAAAATAAGCTCTTCAGAACTGACATTCACTCGCAAGAGAGCTCCTAGACCAACAGACCCCATTGTCTAGATGTCACTTTAATACAAGTGCTTAATAAAAACTACAATACCACTGTAGGAAAGAAAAATAGATAATTTTTCCAAGTTAGTGCTGCGCACATCTCTAATTGTGTACATCATCACCAATTAATTCAAAACAGAGTGCATAAAGCTGTGGTGAGAGGAAAAGAAAAAAGAGGAGCCTATGTATACATATTAAAAGCCAGCTTTCTTATGCTGACCCTTACTTCTAGCAGGACATTCCTTAATTCCATCCAAAAGCTTAAACACATAAAGGATGTAACTGGTTTTTCTTTTCTTCCATATTACAGTTACAGAACATCGCTTCTGAAAAAAGCAATTGCTTCAATTCAGGGTCTTCATGAAGGTGCTCTGGGACTTACGTAATGACTTAACACAGTTGTCTTCTGCCTTGCCTCACATTTCTTGACATCTAATCTTGTACAAACAATAAAAGCCAAATATTAACCACACTGCCATTTTCTCCTTTCCTCTCTCTACATTGTCACCGTTCAGTTACTGGGTTTTTCCCACTCTTGTTAAAAACATCCCTATTTCTCATAGCCAAATGATCCTCATGGAAGCTGAGCTTTCCAAATAGCCCCAAACTTCTCAAGACCAGATGTCTCGATGATCCTACATTGCTGCAAATGAGGAAGAGCTTTTCATAACACTCCCTCCTAGAGAAACGATTCTGTGTTTTGCAACTTTGATCTTTATGGTAGGCTGACCTTCACCTAAAGTAAAGGTTTGCTTTTATTGCTTGGAAGCAATATTGTTGTGTATTGCCTCTTTGCAGACCTCGGTCAGGAAAAAGTCGGTCCTGCTGGGTCCGATCAACTGTCAGCTTTGATGCCACCTTGTGGCAAAAATACTGGAACTTAGAAATACATTTGTCCCTCCTTGCAGGTGGATTTAATTGCGGCACAGAGGTAACCGCTGCCAGCGGCGCTTCAGTTTTACTGTTCATAAAACCAGGATTTTGGCACTCCTAAAAATGCAGCACCAGTCAGTGACAGAGAGGATGGAAAGCAGGAGAAAGCACTGCAAAATGCATTTATTCTTTCTACAGGGGGAAAACTAAAGTGGTACGGTCAAAGGACACATGGCACAATGATTTCTGTGCTCAGAGCCTGTAACAGGTCCGCAGGATTCCCAGAATCACAGAATCACAGGTTGGAAGGGACCTCAGGGACCATCTAGTCTAACCTTTGATTCCTATGCACAAAGTTCACCCAACACGCAACATTTAAAAAAGCACAACAGTATTTATTGCTCTATTATAGCCTGGCATAAGCAGTTACTAGTGTATTGTTTTCCCTTTATGAAAATCTTACCAACCGGACTACGCCCCAGACACTGCTGAGCAGGAGGGTGACCATTAGCAGGGTCATCATGGAGAAGGGAGGTAGGTGCGGCACCTTCAGGGCATCCCTTGTGGTTCATAAAGCGTGCTCTGTGTCTTCGCCCCTCTCTCCGCTTTGAGCCGCGCTTTTTTACACCCTCAGCGGATTCAGTGGAAAAGTAGTGACTAGACATTGCCGCACGCACGGCCAGTGTGTGCAACAAGGCCTGCCAGGTGCGTGCTCTGCCGGCGAACAGCAGCCCGCAGATTGCAACAACATATTGTTCAATAACAATCCTCCCAGCTCCCTTCTTCAAGGTTGTGTTCTCGCAGCTCTGTTCAGCTTGTGATTTTTCCATCGTGGCCCTACACAGACCATCATCTAAAATCCCTCACACAGAGCCCACGCATTTTATTTCTCTCTATCCCCCTGCAAAACACTCACGGTGAGGTACCTTTTCCAGAGGGTCTTTTCCAGAGGCATAACTGCAAAATAGCACTTGAGGTAGAGACTGAGGAAAAACTCAGCCCAAGCCTAATAGGACTGGAGACATTTACACCAATACTTCACACTGGACTTACTCTTCTCAGTTATGAGGCAAAAAATTATCCTAAAGGAGGCCATGCCTATTTTTCAGGGCCATCCCAAGGCCATTTGGGGCCTGCTACAAAAGCCAATGTTACCACCTTCTGCAGCATGAGGACAACACCTATTTTTAGCATTACTTCTACCGGCAAAGCCAAAAAATCACCACCTGCCTCCTCCTGGCACCCTGTCAAATGCCTTTCTCCCAGCTAAGTGAGTGGGAGGAAAAGATTGCATTAACCCCCACACCTGCCCTTGCGCAGCGAGGTCCCCACGAAGAAGGGAAACCTCTCTAAAACCCTTCAGCCAGGCTGAGGCCAGCAGCAGCTGCTGATACCACCTTGGTCTTGCCTCCCTGCCTGCCAGCCGGAGGGCAGGGACCGCTCCTCACTTCGCTTCACCTCAGTACCAAGGGCCCGCGCGCGGGAAAGGGCAGGGCACGCACACCTCGCTACCCCCCCCACCCGGGGAGCCTGGTGCCGCGCGCGCATGCGCAGTCCCGCCGCTCTCTCCTGCGCTGCTGGCGGCTGGGGCCGCGCTGGGTCCCTCAGCGCCGGGCTGAGGAGGAGGAGGAGGAGGAGGAGGAGGAGGAGGCGGCAGCTCGCTTTGGCTTGCCTCGCCTCACCCCGCCGCGGTGGACGGAGCTTATTCTTTAACCGCTTTCGTCTGCCTGCCTGCTGAGAGGCCGCGCTACCCGCCCGACCGAGAAACTGGCTCGTCTCCTGTTCCCCCGTGGGCGGGAGCGGCTCCCCCCTTCCCCGGCGGGCTGAGGGGAGCTCCCTCCGCCCCGGCGCCGAGGGGCTGAAGGAAGGCATTGCTCCCTTCTCCCTCCCCAAAGTGTCTCTTCCTCACCGCAGCGAGAGTCCTTCGTTCTCCTGAACCCTTCCCTGGCGGGGAGAGGAAGGGAAGGGATCCCGCTGCCCTTTCAGCCCTGTCAGGCTGGGCTCCCCTGCCCTTTGCTCCCCGTCAGGCGGAGGCTGAGTCAGACATCTCGCAGGCTGCTGGCAGCTGGGGAAAGAAGCTGGCTCCTACCTCGAAAGGGTGGTCGTTTTCCCTCTCTTTCCCGCTTTCTTTCTCCCCATAGGTGGTGGGGCTGGACCGGGGCGAACTCTTCCTTCGAGTCCTTCGGCCTGTGAAACCCCTGCTATGGCTGTCGGTGGGGTCGGGACCTCGCTCCTGATGATGGCCGGCATCATGGTAGCGGTGGGGCTGTGCAGGAGATTGACCCGCCGCCGGCTGCGCTACCGCCGGCGCCTTTGCACTTTTCTTTTGGAGATGTTTAGCACCTTCCAGATTTGCGCCTGCACTAACGAGCTGTCCCTGCTCAGCAGTGTGGAGCTGAAGCAGCATATCGCCCTGACTTTCACCTACGGTTTCACCGTCCTGCACGGCCTGACCCTGACTGGTTGCACATGCAATCCCTGTGGCACCTTGCAGCCAATGTGGGAAGGTGGGATATCGGTCAAGATGGGTGGACTCAAGATCGCTGCTCAGTTCGTGGCCGCAGCACTTGCTAGAGCGTTTATGCACTTTATCTGGAGCCTGGAAATGGCAGAGCCACATTTTGGAGCACTCTCAAAGGGCTGCAGCAACCCTATGCAGACTACAGAGATGCAGGCGTTTTGCATAGAGCTGCTCTTTTCTGTTGTTTTCCAGCTGACCGTCCTGCGAGTGGAAAGTGTTAATCCCAAATACAAAGTCCATTTGACTGCTCTTCTCAGCACCATGCTCGTTTATGCAGGTCAGTGTTTTTTTTTTCTCTCCGTTCCTGCAATAAAGCTGTAACAGAAGGTGTTCTTTTTTTCATTTTCTTAGAAGTGTTAATACTATTTTCTTAGACTCCAAAACAAATGCATGGTACTACATATGCAGAGTTCATTTGGAGTTTATGTAAAGTTTGCCTGGTTAGATTCCAGGCAGGTATAGGGTTAAGAATGAAATGAATTAAGAATTTAAAATTGTGTCAAATCTACAAGTAAATAACATTCAGGGTTTCACTTAACACTGTTAAAGTATCTCAGTGAAGGATCGTTTCATAATTCGACTATATGTAGCGTGAGAGATTTCCTACTCTGTGCTCTGATTTCTAAGTGGCATAGTGTCTGCATCAGAAAAATGCTGATTGTACAATGGTGGGGTACAGACCGCTAATATGGAAATTTGGTGTTTCAGTAATGCATAATTCATATCAGTGCAGTTTGTTTAACTGCATTAAATCCTTAAATCAGAAGCAGGAATGGTGATTTGTAGAATGCATGCAGAAATTATCAAATAATACCTCATGAAACCAAATGCAAAAAAGAAAAAATACCCAGGTGCCTGTTGTGTCACGGCATTTACAAGAGGCTTCTGTCTATAATGCTCTATGTGTCCACGTCCTTGTCCCTGCCTGACTGTCACCTCATGCTTCCCAGAGCTGGGACACTGTCACCTGCACAGCCTCTCTGGATCAGCGGGGAGGAAGAGTTGAGGGAAGTCAGTCTGAACTTCTTTCTGCTGATGGTTGATGCTCCCTGTTGTCCCCAGTGAAGTGCCAGACTTGTGTCACTCGTCACTTGAGGACTGCCCTGTAGGGAGTGGGTTGTACTAGGAAGGAGATTCTGTAGTGTGGGGTGCAGGGAGGTGAGAGAGGTGGTTATGGAGCTCCTTGCTTGTGCTACAGCCCCCACCACAGAGGAAGTCACCTAGGAAATTATCAAATCCATTTATGAGAGAGGGAGATCACTCTTTTATCTGCAAATATCTGGAATGTGATTGGCAACTTGTCCAAAAGGTTTAACTGTATTATGCTGTCTAACAGAATACCATATACTAGTATAAAGTAGAGTTGAATTTTCAGATACATTAATGAAAAAACCTTTGCTCATTATGTTTAGCTGAAATTAGCTAATATCTGAAAGATTAAAAGCAGCCCATGGGGAATTTTGAGAATTAACTTGGCAATTTGAACTACTTTCTAAAATTAATTTTTGAAGGCAGAGGCAAGGTGTCAATGCATTTTAGCACATTAAATGTATTTCTGAATTTCTCAGTAAGTGTAGCCAAAGATTATCCTACCTCTTCTACAAGCATAGAAAGCTGGATTCCCGATTCTTAACATTCCTTTCCTGCTTAGCAAATAGTTGTATAAAATAACATGTGTCACATTGCTTTTCTCTTTGCTGGTTCATACAAAGAATTCATGCCCAGTGTCATTGGCCAAGCTGGCCTCATATCCTTTCCTAGTGGGAGAAGGCTGTGTACGAAATCCCCTTCCTTGTCATAAACTTGGACTTGTTACAACTATCCAGTGCAATCGATCTTCACATACTTCTAGGAAACATCAGACCTACTGTGCCCAGGCCTCTTTTGCATGCACAGTTTGTGCTGTAACATGTGCTGCCTGGACATATTTCTTTCCATTTCTTTCCATTTCTCATTTTTACATTCCAGAGAGGAGATTCGGAACCTAGTTTTATCTCTTCCTTATTGGAAAACCTAATGCTTTCTTGTTCACTCTGCTCCAAGCTTCCTAAGGTTTGCACTCTTTGCTGTACACTCAGGTTCAAAAGGAGAGGTGAAAAGTACCATCCTCCCTCTGCAGATGTCATGAGCCTGGTGCTTACTGTCCAAGATGTGGATTGAAGCCTCCTGAAGTGGAGGAGGGCATAAACCCCAAGATTCCTATCATGGAGCTATTACACAACAAGTGTGGGAGCAGGCTGCTGCTATAAATTTCTTTGGTGAAGTCACAGGCTTGCACTGTAACAGATCCCTCTTTCAGTGGAAGGTTAGGTAGATACACGTAGGATACCTTCCTGGTTCCCAGACCTTTCTTGCTGCCTCTTTCCCTCTGCCCACATCTACACACACACGCGTGTTCACCAGGATATCCTCCATTCTCCTGCCCCCTCTGTTTTCGTGGCTGCTGCTGAGGAGCCCCTTCTCACAGCCTGTCAGCACGGCTTCCTGACAACATGCCAAGTAGCTGCAGCCAAAGTGAAGGGCCTGGCAGGTGGCCATGACCTGCGTCTGGTGCATATATATGACCCACAGTATATCCTGCGGGTCTCGTAGCGTAGGCCTAGCCATGTCTGTTCTCGGTGTGTCGTACATGCAGTAGGAAGGGTGACCTCCGAATCAGGCATTACAGATAGCGGCCGCCAGCAGGCCAAGTTCGTGTCTGTAGGCGTGAAGATAGGCAGATGCTTAACTTAACTGGGCTGGATCATTCTCAGGAAACCTTCTGGGCCTCTTTGTTAACAATTTATAAGGAACTTGAGTGCTTCTCTAAGAGCTTTCCCAGACGTCTGGTAGTAAGAGTGTTCCCGGTCTTCTGGAGGCTTGCTGATGTGACGCCCATCTACAAGAAGGGCCAGAAGGGGGATCCGGGGAACTACGGGCCTGTCAGTTTGACGTCTGTACCAGGGAAGGTTATAGAGTGGTTCATCTTGAGTAAGCTCCCTGAGCAAGTACAGGACAACCAGGGGATCGGGCCCAGCCAGCATGGCTTCATGAAAGGCAGGTCCTGCCTGACCACCGTGATCTCCTTGTATGACAGGGTGACCTGCTTAGTGGATGAGGGAAAGGCTGTGGATATTGTCTACCTGGACTTCAGTAAAGCCTTTGACACTGTCTCCCACAGTATCCTCCTAAAGAAGGTGGCTGCTCATGGCTTGGATGGGTGTACCCTTTGCTGGGTAAAAAGCTACCTGGATGGTCAAGCCCAGAGGGTTGTGGTGAATGGAGCTAAACCCAGCTGGCAGCCGGTCATGAGCAGTGTCCCCAGGGCTCAGTGTTGGGGCCAGTCTTGTTTAATATCTTTATCAATGATCTGGATGAGGGGATCGAGTGCACCCTCAGTCAGTTTGCACATGACACCAAGTTGGGCAGGAGTGTCGATCTGCTGGAGGGCAGGAAGGCTCTGCAGAGGGACCTGGACAGGCTGGATCCATGGGCCGAGGCCAGTTGTGTGAGGTTTAACAAGGCCAAGTGCCGGGTCCTGCCCTTGGGTCACACCAACCCCAGGCAACGCCCCAGGCCTGGGGCAGAGGGGCTGGGAAGTGCCCGGCAGAGAAGGCCCTGGGGGTGCTGGCTGACAGCCGGCTGGGCATGAGCCAGCAGTGCCCAGGTGGCCAAGGAGGCCACCAGCCCCCGGGCTTGTGTCAGCACTGGTGTGGCCGGCAGGAGCCGGGCAGGGATGGGGCCCCTGTGCTTGGCCCTGGGGACGCCCCACCTCGAATGCTGGGCTCAGGTTTGGGCCCCTCGGGACAAGAAGGGCCTGGAGGGGCTGGAGCGTGTCCAGAGAAGGGCAGCGGGGCTGGGGCAGGGTCTGGAGCACAAGTGTGCTGGGGGGCGGCTGAGGGAGCTGGGGGGGTTTAGCCTGGAGAAGGGGAGGCTGAGGGGAGCCCTTCTCGCTCTCTGCAGCTGCCTGAGAGGGGCTGGAGTGAGGGGGGGGCTGGTCTCTGCTCCCAAGTCACCAGTGACAGGGCGAGAGGGAACGGCCTCAGGCTGCGTCAGGGGAGGTTTAGGTTGGATGTGAGGGAAAATGCCTTCCCTGCCAGAGGGGTCAGGCCCTGGCACAGGCTGCCCAGAGAGGTGGGGGAGTCACCGTCCCTGGGGATGTTCAAAAAACATGTAGATGTGGCACTTGGGGACATGGTTTAGGAGGCCTGGGGGTGTTGGTTTGGGGGTTGGACTTGATGATCTTAGAGGTCTTTTTCAACCTTAATTATTCGATGATTCTAAGAGGAATGGATCTTTCTTGCTCACCCAGCACCAAAGGGCTAGACAACCAGTGCCAATTAACAAAGCAATGTTAATTTAGGCAAACAGGAGCATTCTTCCTTTTTCCTACAAAAACAGCAAATAGTTTAGAATATTGTATGAATAATGATTTTTTCAAACTTTAATTTGATGGTGTTCTAGCTAGGAGCTTGGAAAGGTGCATTAAATTTACAAAATAAAATTCATGCTAATGATTTATTTTTACACCCTGGTTTTAAAACTGAATCGTGTCTTCAGGATCCAGGTATATTACAGTCCTGTATGAACTAGAAATGTTAGAAAATCTTTATCATACATAGTACATCATATTTCATTCCATGAATTATGTTCTACTATATGTTTGATAGCTGTATCCTATAAGAGGAATGATCGCAGTCTAAAAAAGAACTGCAAGAAGAAATGTCTCTTACTCGATATCAAATCTGGTTTACGTAAAATTTTGAAGGATGGCCGTATCCCCATGGCTTACTCCCATCTAAGTGCACTGATGCACATATGCGGCTCAAAAACATTAAATAGTATTTATATGGTTGACTAAATTAAGTTAAAATAAATGTTGACAAGTCACTGTTGTGTGTAGCCCATTAAAAGTGCTTTGGTATGTCATGC
The DNA here is from genome assembly GCF_963921805.1 of Phalacrocorax carbo. Taxonomy (NCBI): domain Eukaryota; kingdom Metazoa; phylum Chordata; class Aves; order Suliformes; family Phalacrocoracidae; genus Phalacrocorax; species Phalacrocorax carbo. The sequence goes on along the minus strand of NC_087513.1, from coordinate 214,291,744 downwards.
AACTTACTGCAACAAATAACATCAGATTGTACAGCAAGTATTTTCAAAATCACAAGCTGTGCCTTTAGTTTTTCTTCTACATTTTCATAGTTAAAAGTATTTGGATTTTTTTCACATATCAACTGAACACAGACCAGATTTTTGTAATAGTGCATACTGTACACAAAAGCTCCAATATTTCATTCACTGCTGCTTCTACTGAATAGAAGGAAAAAGAGACTATTATGTCTTTTCACATTAAGGGAATGACTCGGAAACGAAAGAGCAGACCGTACACACGTTGGTAAAGAATATCTTTGTATATTTCTTTTGGGAAAATATTTAATTAGGGGAAGAAAAAATACACTTTTTGAGGGCTTTTTCATTTACAGGCAATATTACAGTGATGACATTGGTTAGATATTTCTGAGCCTCACATATCAAGGTAAAAATGACATATGTATTTTTAATTCCAAGTTACTTCCTGCTTTTGGCTTTGCCTTTAGTCATTTCAAAAGTTAAAATTACTTTCTCACACATTGTGTGGAGCACACATTACTTCACCTTTTGAAGTTTTTATGTGTACAACTGCAAAGGTGTTACACTTTTGCCATAAAATTGTTTATCTTTTCTGGTACGCAGACTGAGATGTTTAATAAATATTTTAACATAAGTTTATAGTAGTGGCCCTGGCCTGTGGTTGTTATTCCAGTAGTTTTTAGTAATGAATATTGAAAAAATAGAGGGATAAAACTCTGTCTAATGTTTAACATTCAGAAACAGCAACTGCATCCTGAGAGCAAAAGTCTACTCTTAAATATGTGTTTGTGGATATGAAAGCAGAAGCAGTGAATTCATAAATGGATTAAAGCAAAGTAAATTATTGTAGATGGCCTTCCTGGCAACGGTGGAAGCTGTTAATGTGTCAAGGTGCGGAAGAACAGACTGCACCGTAACTCTGAGTTGCACTTGAGAGCAAGTGTGGAGCCAGAGTAAACTGAGTAGGTCAGCAAAGATTAAAACCTTCCTGAACTGTAATCACAGTTAAAGAGGTAATGAGTATATAGAAAGAGAAATACAAGAAAACGACAAAGACCCTCCTAAAACTTTTGGTAAATCATTGCATGCTCATAACCAATGAGGATTACAGCAGCATGGTCTTTATACAAAGAAGTTTGAAGCTCACGCTAACCTATTTGGGAAAATCAAGAATAAGCTTTAAGAAACTAGACAGACACAATTATATTTTATGGGAATAGATTAATAGATAAAATAAATATGGGGTAGTTAGCAACTAATAGTACAGAAATACAGATAATTTTGTTATGAGTAATGCTTTTTCTGCAGGATTGCAATGAGAGAAACAACATATGTCAGAATTAAAACCAGTTACGTCCAGCTTCATCTGCAGTGTAATTAAAGTCTGGTCTCTATGATGTAGTATGTTCAGATCAAGTTATTGAGAGAATGTTTAGGTGAGTCAGAGGCAAGCAAAGATGCTTGGCTTCTTTAAGCTTCCTTTTCAAGAGAGCGGAGTGGCATTCGCTTTTATTTTCTTCAAACACCATATGGAATGATTGTGAAAGCCTTTCCCCAAATTTTTACCATATGATAATCTTAGCATTCTGTACATTGATATGATATTATTAGTGTGCAGTAAGAAAGCGGAGAGGTCAGCTTAGCAAGAACAGCGCTTGACAGTTTTTTCCTTTATCTTGCATATGTGTTACATGCGACATGGGATGTAATGAAAGCTCAGTATTTGTTTCCTAATATTTGTGTAATTTCTCTCTCTTCGAAAAGCATGTTGCAGGCTCTTCATGGCACAGCTTGTAGTTTTATCAATAGAAACATTCAACATTAGCCAAACCCACATCTTCAAAGAGTATTTGCTGGAAAGAGATAAAGGAGGTTATAGCCTACACTTCAGTTATTTTAAAGCATTTTAGAAAAGCTAAAGGGTTAAACATATCATTGGGTAAACAACTTCAGAAGAGTTTATCTGTTCAAATGTTTTCTGCTAATTCATTTTATTGCAGGGTGTACATTCCTTGTAGTATTTGTATCTGCATTTCAATATCAATTTAAAATAAATATTAAGAAAGATGGTTTGATTTCGTGTTGTTTACATTTTGTTGCAGGTGGCAATCTCACAGGAGCATTATTTAACCCAGCATTGGCTTTTTCATTACATGCAAATTGTTTCTATGACAAATTCTTGAGTTACTCACTAGTATATTGGATAGCACCATCCTTAGGTAAGTTCTTAATACTTTATGTATTTGGGAGAGAGTTATTTAGTATGTGGTTCAGAAATCAGGAAAAAGGTATTCTTTATTTGATAGCCTGCTTCTTTTCTGCTTTAAATGAAATCTGGAAAGTAGTCAATTATAACTTATGCGTAAAAGTAATTTGGAATCATGGTTTCATTTTGCAGATGTAGGCTGTGTATTTTAAACTCCTTTAATGCTCTACATAAAGCAGCTGTAACACTCTGTTTTGTGAATCAAGCATCTAATACTGAGTTTTATACACCAGTTCTATTCAAAAATTAACATATATTGTTTTGATCAGTTTATTTTAAGAAACACCCATGTCAGGTGTGGGGGGTTGACCCTGACTGGATCCCAGGGTCCCACCAAAGCCATTCTGTTGCTCCCCCTCCTCAGCTAGAACAGGGAGAGAAAATACAATGAAAAGCTCATGGGTTTATTACCAGTGGAATCAGAGTAGGGTAATAAGAAATAAACCCAAATCTTAAAAACACCTTTCCCCCACCCCTCGCTTTTTCCCAGGCTCAACTTCACTCCCAATTTCTCCACCTTCTCCCCCTGAGCAGTCAGTTCATCACACATTGTCTCTGCTGCTCCTTCTTCCTCAGGGGAAGGACTCCTCCCACCCTTCCCCTGCTCCAGCGTGGGGTCCCTCCCACAGAAGACAGCCCTCCACGAACTTCCCCAACGCAGGTCCTTCCCACAGGCTGCAGTTCTTCATGAACTGCTCCAGCGTGGGTCCCCCACAGGGTCACAAGTCCTGCCAGCAAACCTGCTCCAGCGTGGGCTCCTGTCTCCATGGGCCATAGGTCCTGCCAGGAGCCTGCTCTGGTGTGGGCTTCCTACAGGGTCACAGCCTCCTCAGGCATCCACCTGCTCTGGCATGGGCTCCTCCATAGGCTGCAGGTGGATATCTGACAGCCTTCCTCACCATGGTCTTCACCACAGGCTGCAGGGGAATCTCTGCTCTGGTGCCTGGAGCACCTCCTTCCTTTCCTTCTTCATTGACCTTGGTGTCTGCAGGGTTGTTCCTCTCATATAAGGTCACCCCCTTCTCCAGCTGCAGTTGGGCAGTTTCTCCCCACCCCCTTCTTAAATTTGTTATCCCAGGGGTGCTACCACCATTGCCGATGGGTTCAGCCTTGGCCAGCAGCAGGTCCATCTTGCAGCCAGCTGGTGTTGGCTCTACTGGACATGGGGGAAGGTTCTCGCTACTTCTCACAGAAGCCACCCCTGTACCCCCCCCCCCCCCCCAGCTACCAAAACCTTGCCACACAAACCCAATATATTATGTTATATAATTAGTTAGGTTAGGGTTAACTAGTTTGTTATAAACCAACAGCTGTTAACTCGGGAACGTGAGCTTTTTGAAGCTGCCTGTTGTTTGGGACTTTATGCCTTGGTATTAAAATCCACCCTGTTTGAGGTATGCTGCATGTTCTGGCACTGGCCAAAGGCCCACTGGTAGATTCTAGCAGAATATCAGAAAGGAGAAGAGGCTACCTGAAAGTAAATATTAGCCTGATTTAAGTTCAAAAAGAGAAACATACTGGTTAGCATACAGTTTGTGTCTTGCTTTGTGACAGTATGCAAGAACATAGGTATGATTAATTTAAAAAGAAAAAAAACCCACAGGTATTAGGACAAGTGCTTAATACATGCTTTCTCAATTATGACTATTATAATATCAAATCTTTTTTATCTCCATAAGTGTCTAAACTTTGAAATTCCTATTCTATGTTCCCCTCCTCTCGCCCCCCCCCCCCCCCCATTAGTGTTGGAAAGAATCTGTTCTTAGTTTAAGAATAAAGAATATTAGTAACTGGAAGTTTTCTAACTTAAACTATGCTTTTAATTGGGAAGCTAGTGACACAACTTCTAGTTGTGTGCAGGTTAAAATGCTCCATATATTACTTCATGCTGCTGGTTGTTTACAGTTAGTCCCTACAAATCTTGAGCTCTCTGCTTAGAGGGTATATAAAGCAGCAGTCTGCTAATCCCGAGTTCTCCCATGACTCTTAATCCTATTAGAAGGTACAACAGCGCTGAAGGTACAACAGTATGTGAAACAAACACAGGAAACATCTCAAAGGGCTCCAGCTGTAACAAATAACTTCTTTTTCTTGTTTGAGTTCATGTCTGTGCATGTTCTACTTGCATTGACTCTCAGTCAGTGAGAAATGGAGACAGACTTTTTAGTCTAACTAAAATTCACTGTAGTATGATTTTGTTAAATCCGATATCCAAACAGGAGGACTGAACAATAGAGGAAGCTTGATAAAAGCCCATGCACCGTTCCAGTTAGTAGCTAATGAAATGTCTCAGGCAAAGCTCATGAGCATCACCTGCATCCTAACAGAACACATGCTATCTCTCAGAATTCGGGTTTAGCGTTCCAGTATATGAACCAATTTCAACCCGATAACTGTTTTGAGATTTTCCAGGTTATAAGTACTTGAGATTTAACGTTTTAGCAAGTGACCTAGGGAGAGAGGAGGAATTCTGAAACACCATGTTCTACTTATTTAGCAAGATGCATCCTGCAGAACTACTCAGCAGAAGGAAAGCCTTCAGGTGATTTCGACTTGAGTAAGAAAATCAGCAGACGTTAACTCCAATGGAACCGAGGCTTGAGGAATTTAGAATGTGGTTAGGGACTTACGTTTCATTTCTGTGGAAATCCATAAACAGGGGTTTATCGTCAGTTAAGATATAGAAAATGCATACAGAATGTATTGAATGCTGTCCCTTAATTTATGAGGGAAAGGAACTCCAGACGAAGCAGTTGTAAAGATGAGAATGCTGAGGACACATCACTTTTTGTGCAGTGTCACTACTGTAGCCAACCATTTTGTTACAGATCTCAGGTCTGTGGATCACCTGAAGGGCCGAGTAGTCTATTGGAAATTCAAATATCTCGTTACAAAACAAGGGTGCTTCACGGATAAACTAAGAGTTGTAAACAAATGTAAGGGGTCTGAGGTGGAAGTATAGAGGTGATACAAAACTGAATTGATGAATACAGGAGTGCAGATCTACAAATCTAACAAGAAATTAATTTTCTTGACACCTTTTGAAAATAAGAATTGGATCTTTTTTTCTTCCAAAATTGGACCAAATGGTGAGGCATCTAAGAAAATGACCTGTTATGATGATGATAAAAATCTTGTGAAAAGAACCTCTAAGCAGAATTATAAAAGTAGATGATGAGGGAAGGGATATTTTAGATTTAATCATAAAAATTACTTTGAGAATCCATGTGTCAGCAGAAATACTGCTTCACTGTTTCACACTTCCTAGAAACTGGCAGAGTCATAGCGATATGCTAATTTGATGTCTCACTTTTCCCAGCATCAGCATCTTAGATGGTTAAATTACTTTGTACTTATTTGGGGGAATTCTTTTTTGTCATCTGCTGTAATAACTACCATATGCAGAACCATACACAGGCGTACTGTGGAACTTCAAATCGCCTGTGCAAAGTGCAATATGATCTCATTTATGGGCATAGCAAATACCCATGGGGACAAGGACATTTGGTATATAACAGATATCCTGATCTAGCTGTAAGCAAGTTCTTAACCATCAACTTTAAAACAATTTTCTTAGAAGGGATGCTTAGAACAAGAGGAAGATGGATTATCACCTTCACAAGAGGAGGAGGAAGTAGAAGTTTTCTTTTAGGATAAACAAATCTGCTGCTGGTTTATGATCTTCCGTTAATATAATCTTGGAACTGTAGTTAAGAACTCATTTTTCAAAATGGCTTCACTGACGTTTTGGTGAAGGTGATTTTCCAGTAGCATTAAAACAGCTAATTCCTGTAGTAAATATAGATGTCAGCAGGTGTTTATGACTTAGCATAGGCAGGCCTACATTCTGCACTGTGAACACAGAAGCAGTAAGTACCAGTGGAACAAAGGTAGTTTCTGTTTTGCTGCCAAAGGAATTCATGTTAATTGTCCAGCCACGATTATACTGTTACTAATGATGGGGACCTAGCTAACCCTTCTTTTTCAGTACCAGGGAGATGGCAGCTATGAATGGAAGAGGTCGTGACAAGCTACTGGATGTGAGGGCAGTAAAAGGGGATGTTCTTTCCTGGCCAGGTGCCAGCTTAGCATCCTGCTAGGTTTCTAACACTATAAAACCAGAATCAATGCCCATTTCTATAGATCAGTATTACCAGAAAGACTAATACTGTTCCTTAGTAGAAAATGTTCTTTCACCATCAGGACAGAAAATAAGTGCCACAAAAGTTGCTTAGCAGTAGACGTAAATGAAGGAGATAAGCTAGGGAGAAGACTACAGGTGAAACTTTCACCTGTCTGCTGAGAGGAGAGGGTGTTCGGGGGGTTCCATCAGGTTCAGTACACTTAAGCATGGAGCCTAGCAAAGGAATCAGAATTGGAAGTGTATGTGCGGTGAAGTGATCAGCATCGCAGGGACTTGGTAGCAAAACAGGGTTTCAACAAACAACTAGCAGAAGCCTCCTACTCCCAGATCCTGGGCCTGCTAGGGGTTTTCAGCTATGCAGACATCATCTGGCAGAGCAAAACTCTTATGCAGTGAGTGAATGCAATCCAGGGAGTTCCTAGAAAACGGTCACTAATCAAGTCTAATTCTAATTCAAATACTAAAGGGCCAGTGAGTGGTAATCCTGTAGTTGACCTGCTCACTAACAGGGAAGGATGGGTGGTGAGTGTGGCCACTTGGGTTGTAGTTCTCGCCAGAGGTCGGTGTCCAGAGGAAAACTGGGAAGGTAAATAGCAGAGCTGTTTGGCCTTTGGACTTCAGGAGAACAAAGCTCTGCTTATTTAGGGAATTGCTAGGTCAGTAGGGATTCCCTCAGAAGCTGCCACAAATCGCAGAAGTGTCCCATGGAAAGGTGATTTTTCAAAAAAAGCTTAGTGAGAGCTCAGTAACATGTTCTTAGTCTGCAGGAACAATCTGTCATGTAGTTAGACTGGGAATTTTGACGCAAAGCCTTTCCCTGCTGACTAGACAAGAAGGTTCCCTGTGAACAGAGGAGAGCATGCAATGAGTAGAAACAGGGACAGGCAGCAAAGGAGGAGTATAAAAGCTTTGCACACATACTTAGGAACAAAATCAGGACTGTCAAAGCTCAGCTGGGACTAAGGCTAGGGACTTAGAGGTTACAAATACACTAATCACAAAAAAAGTCCAGAGAAAATGCAGGTGCATGGGTGGATTGGGAGACAACCTGGTGATGGGTGACGTGGAAAAGGCTGGGGTACTCTTTCTCTTCTGCCCACCCCAGTGTTCCCAAGCAGAGTTTGCTCCCAGACCTCTGAGTAGAACAGCAAGGTTTTGGAAAGAAGGCAGTAAATAGTGAGGGAGCAACAAGGCAGGAGCGACAGGGAAGCTGGATGAACACAGATCCATTGGCTCTACTGATATTCACGTGAAAATACAGGCAGAGTTGGCCGATATCATTGTTGTCCATCATTTACGGGAGGTTACAGCAGTTGGAGGAGCTTCCTGACATTTGGAAACGTGCTAATACTATGCCGGCTTTTAAGGACGATGAGGAGGAGAAAGAGAAGCCAGGGAACTTCAGAGATAACCTATGCAAACTGGATCCTCACAAATCCATGGGCCCCAATGGGACGCACCCACGAGTGCTGAGGGAGCTGGTGGATGTTCTTGCTGAGTCACTCTCCATCTTCTTTGAAAGGTCATGGAGGACAGGAGAGGTGCCCGAGGACTGGAGGACAGCAAATGTCACTCCAGTCTTCAAAAAGGGCAAGAAGGACGACCTGGGAAACTCTAGGCCAGTCAGCCTCACCTCCATCCCTGGGAAGGGGATGGAGCAGTTCATCCTGGAGGTCATCTCCAGGCATGTAGAGGACAAGAAGGTAATCAGAAACAGTCAACATGGATTCACCAAGGGGAGATCATGTTTGACCAACCTGATGGCCTTCTACGATGGCGTGACTGGCTGGGTTGATGAAGGGAGAGCAGTGGATGTTGTCTATCTTGACTTCAGTGAGGCATTCGACACTGTCTCCCATAGCATCCTCACAGGCAAGCTGAGGAAGTGTGTGGATGGGATGAGAGGACAGTGAGGTGGACAGAGAACTGGCTCAACAACAGAACTCAGAGGGTCGTGATCAACGGGGCAGAGCCTGGCTGGAGGCCTGTCACTGGTGGTGTTCCCCAGGGGTCTGTGCTGAGTCCAGTCCTGTTCAACATATTCATCAGTGACCTGGATGATGGGACAGGGCGTAACCTCAGCAAGTTCGCTGATGATCCCAAGCTGGGAGGAGCGGCTGATACACCAGCAGGCTGTGCTGACATCCAGCCAGACCTGGCCAGGCTGGAGAGCTGGGCCCAGGGGAACCTCAGGGAATTCAACAAGAGCCAGTGCAGGGTCCTGCCCCTGGGGAGGAACAACCCCCCGCACCAGCACAGGCTGGGGGGGACCTGCTGGAGAGCGGCTCTGCTGAGAAGGCCCTGGGGGTGCTGGGGGGCAGCGAGGTGACCCTGAGCCAGCACCGGGCCCTCGGGGCCAAGGGGGCCAGTGGTGCCCTGGGGGGCATGGAAAGGCGTGTGGCCAGCAGGGCGAGGGAGGTTACCCTCCCCCTCTATTCTGCCCTGTGAGACCACTTGGGGAGTGCTGTGTCCAGTTCTGGGCCCTGCAGTTTAAGAAGGATGTGGAACTGCTTGAGCAAGTCCAGTGGAGAGCTGCCAAGGTGATCAGGTGACTGGACCATCTCCCTTGTGAGGAAAGGCTGAGAGACCTGGGCTTGTTCAGCCTGGAGAAGAGAAGGCTGAGGGGGGTCTCATCAATACCTATAAATATCTGAAGGGTGGGTGTCAGGATGATGGGACTAGGCTCTTTTCAATAGTGGAGTAGGGGTCACGCAAAAAGACTGTTAGATGGAATAAAAATTGGCCAAACCACTGACTTCAAAATGTACGTATCAGTGGGTTGACATCTGGTTGATTGATGACTGGTAACATGCAGTTTCCTAGTGTCAGTATTGGAGTTGATATTCCTCAGTATGTCCGCCAGTGTCCTGAATGTGGGTTTGTTACGATGGTTTGTTCCCTCTGCAAGTAAGACAAACCACACGATTTAGAAAATTGGGGCCAGCAGACTACAGGATGTTATTGTCTCTACTCAATGCTTGTGAGGTGGCCTAGAGACCCCCAGTTCAAGAGAAGTGTGGAGAAGAGAGAGGGTCCAGTGGAGGACTACCAGATGGTGAAGGGTCCTGGACTACCTGATCTGTGAGGAGAGGGTGAAGATGAGGGAACTGGACTTGTTTAAGCTGACACAAATTAGGCGGAAGGGTGACTTAAGAGCAGTCAATGGTTATTTGAAGAGTACTTAGAAGGATGATGGAGATTAACTGTTCTGGGTGCTAGCAGACAATGCAAAGCTGCAAGTTGTGGTGTGGAGGTCCAGATGAGACTGCAGGAAAGGTTTCAGGAGAAAGGTCCAGCAACCAACAAGAAGTGCTACCGTCTCCATCTGTGGAGGTTTTTCAGGATGCTGGCCTATCCAGCATGGGCAGTAGTCCTGCACTCAGTGCGAGATTGGACTAGAGACCCCTTCTGCTAAGTGTTTTTGTGATCTAGGAAGCTTCAAAAAATACAAGCAATGGCTGAGAAATGCTCTCAACCAGAATCCGTTTCTGAAACAGAATATACTGGGTTTTTTTCCCAGGAGGAAAAAGAAATGGTCTTAAAATACTGTATTCAGGTGCCCTTGTCATGAAGAATCTACAATCCCTAGGTTTACCATTTTTCAGCTTCAGAATAAACCCTTAACTAGAACGGTCTTCAAAAAAACCAACTCCCCCAACATTCTTTTATACCCATTTGCATCACCTAAACCTGACATGGTTATCAAAGCAGGCACAAGTAGCAAATGCAGCCTTACCCTATCGGCCGGGGAATGGAGGTTTAGTTGCTGGTTGAGCCATTTCGACATCCAGCTAGAAGGAGCACGTGTTGGATTCGCCTGGTCAAACTGCCCTGCCTTGGGCTCAGCTTACACAGAGAATTCAAACAAGCTTATTAACTCGTAAGGCTCACTTGCACAGTCTGTTGAAGCTTTCTTTGTGAAGAAGATTGTGTTTGCAAAAAGCACCGACGGGCCTCCAGCCCTTTCACCAGAAGATTCCGTTTTTCTGCAAGCCCTGCTGTACTGCATGTTAGACACTCAAATCCGTGAACATGTTTATTTTCACTACCAATACCGTGTCCTTCTCACGTACATGTGAATAAAGGTCCTTTCTGTAATTTCTCGTTCCAGGTACAATACTTGTGGCTTTTATATGGGATGAAATCCTTCCTCGGATATCCTGAGATGTCAGATTCTGAAATCTAGCAGCACTATACTAAAAAATACTTTCAACGTGTGCAGACATGGAGCTTTCAGAAAACTGCTGACAAGGACTTCCACACCACCTTTCAGTTGTATTTTCGGATTTCACGTTTGAAATATCTGACTTACAACTTTGTATCCGAATACTTATTTTGTAATAGCGTACTGGGATTTTGGGAATATCCGCCCACACCTTCAGTTAAGCCATACGAACGCGAAGGACTGTTGAAACATTGAAACATTGTCACTTTAGCCATAAGTGCCGTTTGCTGACCGTTAGTACAACAGCATGCAAAACTAATTTTCGAGAAATACCCAATCCTTTCAAGGTTTGATTTTATTGGATTTCTTCCCATAGAAGGCACCTGCAAAAAAGGAGCTGAAGATTGCATTCTTATAGTGACCTCATCATATTCCTAACTTGCAATACGCGTACCTCCAAGAGGAAGGAAGGCCGCACCACTCCCTAGAAGAGTCTCCACAGCTCTGTTCTAGAGGTACCCCACACCAAAAGTCAAAGTCAGTAGGACCAGCCCTGTTTTAATAATACCCCAGCGCAGGTAAGTAACCCCTCGCTTCCTTTCCAGAAGGCTCTGCCCCATCCGGTCTCGCTATAGTCTGCGGAGTGTCGTGGTTGGCCAGAGTGGTAACGAAGTACCATAAAATTCTGTAGACGCACACATAAAAGTGCATTTTAGGCAAAAAAACCCACCCAACCTGCTTTACCTGAGATTACTGCTGCCTCTTCACATAGTAAAATAGACACAGTATATAGGAATGAATCATGTGGAACTTGATTTGTACTTGATTTTATGTAACTCTTATCGGATATTTTTCTTTAAATAAATGAATTTGCAATATAAGAGAATAAACAAAAGAGCTAAAACCACAGGAAAGCTACAAACCCAAACTGGCACAAACGCCCTTTATAGCATTAGCTGAGGTGAAGAGCACCAATAGGTACCTTCCTCTGAAGCGCTGTTTGTAGAATGAGGTTTCTTCTCCTGGATGCCTCAATTTTTATATATACCGAAATACATTGATAAATTTAAGACCAAATTCAAGTTTTCACTTTATAGTTGTTAGGTTTGAAAGGAGAGCTGATTGACAAGTTCTACAAAGATCTCGGCAGTAGGCCCCTCGACTCACTACCCGAGTCACCCTGCAGGCCATATTCCAAGAGGAGGGAATCAGACAGGGTTTTTTTCCACAGTAAAATCATGAACCGAGCCTTAGACAGCTACTGGTGTCAGCTATCTTTTTTGCAAGACTTCGGGAAGTAAACATTTTCATGTAATTTCTTACTTGTTGTAATAAAATCCTTTCTTGTTTTAATTTTCCAAGGTACCTTTAAGATTGCAAAATGAAATCAACTGTTCGAACATGCTTTTCATAGAAAAGAGTCTTATCCATGACCCTGTATTCAGTCTTTAAAATAAAATAAAAAAACAGAGGCTGCCAATAGTCTGAAGAGAGCTCGAACTTTGGTCAGCAGCTCTTTGATAATAGTGTGGTAGGAAACTACTAAACTACTACTGAGCAGGAAACTACTAAAGGAACCTTCTCTTTGGCAAAACTGTTGCCGGCGCGGCCTACGCACCGCCACGCTGTGAGGCTCTAAGAGGCGATCCTTCAGCTGGTTTTACATTTATCCACTTACTTATTTATAACTCGGCTGTGGAGGGCTGCTCAGAGCAGAAACCCATCCATGAGACCTCTGAAAACCACATACTTTTATACCATGTACTGCTTCTAAAACACATGCTTTGGGAGGCTTCTGCCGGTCACGTTCTTGCTTTACTGCTTTTTATCCCTTTTACCTGGTTTTAAAGTGAGCCATACCCTATAGATTTTTTTTTCCTCTCCCTGGGGCTTTGCCTTTACTGATGTACTGAAGCCCAGTTTTTAGTCTCATGTCTTACGGAAATAAGCCTCACGTAATGAACTGATTTGCACATCTCCTTGAGGCCCACGGGGTAAAGGTCTCAAAAATAAACCTCAGAGAGCATAAAAACAGGCAGCCAGGGAAAAGAGGAAGCAGAGCTACAGCCCTGCAGGCAGCCAAGGTTTGTTAGATTAGAGGCCCTAAGTCCACATTATTTTCTACGGCCTGCAAAAGCAAAGTCCATAAAGGAAAGAGGTCAGATCTCACTTCTCCATGTCTACATTGTATATTTTGGCATAACAGATAGTAGTTGAAAACAAAAATGGTACAAATCTGTGCCCAGTTCTGGGCCCCCCAGTTCAAGAAGGGCAGGGAACTGCTGGAGCAAGGCCAGAGCAGAGCTGCCAAGGGGATCAGGGGCTGGAGCATCTCCCTTGGGAGGAAAGGCTGAGAGACCTGGGCTTGTTCAGCCTGGAGAAGAGAAGGCTGAGGGGGGTCTCATCAATACCTATAAATACCTGAAGGGTGGGTGTCAGGGGGATGGGGCCGGGCTCTTTTCAGTGGTGCCCAACGCCAGGCCAAGGGGCCGTGGGCACAAGCTGGAACACGGGAAGTTCCACATGAACATGAGGACAAACCCCTTTGCTGTGGGGGTGCCAGAGCAGGGGCACAGGCTGCCCAGAGAGGCTGTGGGGTCCCTTCCCTGGAGACATTCACCCCCCGCCTGGACGCGGCCCTGTGCCCCTGCTCTGGGGGTGCCTGCTCCAGCAGGGGTGGGACGGGGTGAGCTCCAGAGGCCCTTCCAACCCCTGCCAGTCTGTGATTCTGTGGGTGATTAACAAGTAGTTCCTCTATTTATAGCCACTAGAAGTAGAATTTTTTTTAAAAAAGTTACTATGAAATGGTCAAGCCTTAAATTGACTGAACTGAGGCAAAAAAATAGTGGACAGGATGAAAACAAACCGTTAGGAACTGAAGAATTTAAGTGGTTTTGGTAGCCAGACAAAAATCTATACTTTATATTCAAAGTAGTGACAGCTTAGGAAGTGTGTTCCCAGAACACTTACACAAAGTTTTATTAAAAATAAAACTTGTAAATCCACCCAAGACACTTCTCAACACTGCCTGCAGGACTCACCCAGCTTTGTTTCTGCCTGACCGAAACTAATCTCAGTCCATGGATTTGACTGGAAGCATCATAAAATGTCCACTCCTGGAGCTCTGCATTAGTACAGACCAAATTCTCTGGAGCTTCTTACTGCTCGGACGTAGTGTGAGTACTGAGAGGGGCCGAGCTGAGTCCAGCTGCCCATCTCCCCGGGTACATGCCAGGTAGTCTGCAGTTTAATGTGAAAAACAACAGAAAGGCCACACTCCGGCAACTAAGATTTACACTTAAAAAAAAAAAAAATCAAACCTGTTTTAAGGCTGAACAGTGATTTAGAATTGCTTGAGCTTGCTCTTCTAAACCATTGTGTTAGGTCGAGTTTACTCCTTTGTCATCCCGAAGCCTCGCCATGGGAGTATTCTCCAAATCCCAGGGGAAAATCTAAAGGATCACTGTGCACCCTCCTTTGTTACTCTGTATCCCTAACAAAAGCATGCATACGTTTACATAAATCTATAGATGAATGCCCATAAAGCGGCTAGGAAAGACATTCTTGTACAACGTCTTGTTGCAGAACATCCTAAATACTTCATGTATTCAGCAATGCCAATAGCTCGCTATTAACTCATCACTAATTTGACTGGCATTTCTAACGAATATTCAACAGAGTGGTTATAATTTTCACGTACCTTGAAACCAAACCACATCCCAAGGTGCAAAGCGGGGCAGGACCACTCAGTACTATGCCAAGAGTGCAGGACTGCTGAAGAACACTGGTCATATACCAACATAATTCTACTGAAAAACAACCTCACAAGTCAACTTCAACTCAAATGAAAGCGGAACAAGTTTAGTATCAGACTTTCATTTGAATATTGGGGTAAAAAATAAAACCCTGAAATTTGCTGCTGTGGCCCCACGCAGAGAGGTGAAACTAAAAGCTCCTGCAGGACTAATCCCGTGGCAGCCTGCAGCTGGGTTTGGCACGTCACATCAGTCACAGACTAATTCTGCAAGCGTTCTGCCCTTTTATTCTCCCATCCAGGTAAATGACAAAAGCGCCTTTGCTGCACTTGTTTTATTAGAGGAGGGAGCACTAAAGCTGAAGAGCTGCCCGCTCAGTTGCCAGCCACTCGCTGAAGCAAAGGACTGAGAGCTGCGACGCAGAGGTGGTCGTGAGATACAAAAATTTAGTTTATTTAACAATGTTGTTAACATTTAATACAAAGACACAAAACAGTTCTCTTTTTCAGGGCTTTACAGGCTTTATTCCATCTCTACCACCCAAGCTGCTCTCAGAGAAATGACGGGATAGGACTGAACTGATAAAGCAGTTACTTGAGGGGCATTAAATTTAGCTTTGCTTTTAATCCATAGCTGACTATTTCCTTTTGGTCAAACTTCATAACTTTTCTATTCCCATCCTACTCCACGGACACAATGAAGAGGTACAAAAATATGGAGAATTCTAGGACAATCTAAAATTCTGTTCTACTTACAGTTTTATTTCCGAAGTCCTAGAATTCCTACAAAGGCTTCTTTGAAACGACCCCTGATTAGCCCCATTCAAGTGTTAGATGCGAGAGGGTTTATTGGTTTTTTTTGTTTTGTTTTAAATAACCCCATAGTGGTCACAAATGTCACTCTGTTTTAAACATCTATAAAAGCATTTATAGACCTGGATGGCTAAGCTTAGGTCATTAAAGGAAAGGTTAACTCCCGATAGTCACTGCAACGCCTTCCGTTTTACAGCTTATTCTGGAAGTGCCACAAGAAGAATCTGAAAGATAGAAGACACCAAGTTTACATAATTGGCATTAAAATAAAAATGTCATCTTTCCTAAGTAGCAGCTCTCCCTCGTTTGCAGTCACAGAGGACAGCACTTTACCACGAACCCTCTAATTTTCAGAAGGGCTGAGCATATCTGTCTGCGCGAGCAGCTCTAAGCTCAGGTCAGCTAAGGACAGCGTGCACTCCCCGTCCGCAGTCGTACGCCCGTGCCCCGGCAGACCCCGTCGCAGCACCGCACACAGACACACCAGCTGCTTCGGAACAATTCCTGCAACCTCGTGATGTGACAGACAAAAACGCCGCTTATTACAGGGCCAGTGGAAATGTCCCATATCAGCTGTCAGCAAGTCTTCCAGGAGCTTCAGCGGGCAACTGTCGCATCTCGTTTGGGTAACGAGCAGTGACATGCAACAGGAGCATCCCACAAGGGCATCACTTTAGAGGCAGGGCAGCGCGTTGCTCTCTAAAGGATCACCAACAAGATGTTCTTGTAGATGGCTTTTGCAGTTCAGAAGGCTGAAAGGGCTGAGCCGCTCCGCAGAATACCGAGAAGATGGCAGCACACCTCTGCATGCACCGCCCCTCTGCAACAGCCCTTCTGGGGGACTGCAGCCTCTTCCTCAGTGACACTGTAATCCCTAACCACCTAACCTGTTTCCAATGATTTTTTTCAGCCTGTCCTCTTCCTCTTTGTGCCCTTTTCCTTTTTTCACCCCCGTGCTTTCAGCTGTCTGCCCCACAACTGTTTTTTCCGGCATTTCAAGAGGGATAGTTCTGCGCTCGCTTTAAGGCAGAGCTGGTGGTCTCGCTTCCTAGTGAGGCAGAACAACTAGGACAACGCGCCACTGCTTGAGCAGCACATGAACCACAGCCCCGCTGTGCCTGCGCGTCCCCACAAACCCAGGCCCAGAATAAGCTGCTCTTCCTCTCCCACCCAGCGCCAGCGAGGAAACGCTGGCACATCTTGTAATGCCTCTGACAGGAGAAAAGCAGTACAGGTGATGACAGGCAACAGGGCACGCTGGCACAACCACCTAAGCAGGGTGCTGGCTCTAAGTCGTGCACTTCTGACAACAATCCCATCCGGATTGCTCGGTAACTTTACCGGGGACT